>NC_068306.1:28070456-28801123 GCF_025860055.1 Xyrauchen texanus | reverse complement strand
GTGATAAAAGAAGGCTAATCCATAAGACTCAAGTGGTTAAATCCATGTCTTCAAAAGCAATTTTGCCTTTTTACTTTAAATCTTTTTTTTTTTTTTTTTTTTTTTTTGTGCAGTTGGCATTCTTTGTATATATTGCCACTTACTGGTAAGAGAGGAGAACTTACATTTTGATCTTACAATATTTTCTCACCCAGACCCAGATATTGCTTCTGAAGACATGGATTAAATCACTGGAGTCTTATTTATTAAGTTTATGCTGCATTTATGTGCTTTTTGGAGCCTCAAAGTTCTAGCAACAATTATCTTGAAATGTATGGACCAACAGAGCTGAGATATTCTTTAAAAATCTTAATTTGTGTTCATCATACACATCTGGCATTGCATGAGTGTGAGTAAATGATGAGAGAACTGTCATTTTTGGGTGAACTATCCATTTAATTTTGTATTTTTTGCCATAATTGTATTAGTTTGATATATTTTTTTAAAACATCTCACTGTTCCATCAAAGCCAGCTTGTAATGTTTCTGGTCCCTGATCCACTCATTTTTATTAATGAATATCAGTCTGGCCATTCAGACCGTATGCACTCTTACGCTACAAACAGCTAGATGCAACAAATATAACGTTTCTGCGCAAATAAACAGCAAGATGCGCCGTAGTGGTCAAAGATGTCCATCTAGGCCATGTTTACATAGAAAAACTATGGAAAAGCAACACAGACAGACACAAAAAAAACATATTCAATATAAGCAGCCAGACAACGTCGGTGATCGCAGAAGAACCAAATATCTGAATCAGAAATGTTTACTCTGTTTATATTTAGATCTATCTCTGAAAAAGAGAAAGCCACGCTCCATTCTCCCGCTCAGTACATCTATGGATCACCGACCAAAAGAGGAGCTTCATGAGGACTGTCTTGCACTGGCTGCTGTGAGACACAACCATGGTATGCCAAGAAACCAACACCTTTGAGAGAGGTTTACTGTGGTATAATACTGCAGTAGTTTGGGACCAAACTACTTAAGCAACACTGTTTGCCAGTTACATTTTTTTCTTCTGTGACATTATGGTTTTTAAGCAATTAACAAGAGATGAAGTCTGATAAAACAAACATATATTGTAAGTTTGCATTTGAGTTATTAAATTGCTCAGTTATCTAATGCACTCACAAAATAATATTAAGAAACCAACAGTTAGGATGTTTGTAGTAAATATATCTTCCCTTCTCTTCCTCAGAGAAGGCCGGTGTGTGTGTTCCAGGATCCAGAGATCACATTCAGCTCGGCATGTTCACAGACAGGGACGCCCTCTACAGGATGTTTCAGGAGGAAGGTGAGCTCAGCATAATATAGTATAATAGACAGTATTGTTAAGATTTCATCGAAATTTGGATTCGGACCGCAGGAATCTTCTCCAAAAGAATTTAAAGCTACATCCACCAAACGTGGCACAGACCTTCAGAATGTTCTGAAATGGTGTGCTTCATCTTTTCTAACTGATCAGACTTGCGGTTTTTGACAGCAAAGGATCAAAAAACTGAAAGATCCCATAAACACATATTGACTGAATGTTAAAATGGGTAAACCGAATGCTCTTTAATTCAAACTCCAACTGTCAAAAATGTTAATGTAAACAACCCCACAAAATGCCTTTGATCTGCTTTGAGCTTCTTTCTCTCTCTCGCTCTATCTATCTATCTATCTATCTATCAATCAAACTTTTAAAACTAAACTTTCAGACAAGGTTTTGTCATGCCATAATTAAAGTTTGTCTTAACTTTACTTATCTGGTTGTTTTCTTGTGCTGTTTTGGAGTATGTTTTGCATCATTCAAGGCCAGCTAGAAGGCCTCGACTGGGATATTACTTAAAGACTACACCCACCAATAACAAATAAATGTATCTGATTGGCTGATTAATCTGACTTTAGATGCCTATGAAATCCAGTGTTGAGGGATTCTGTGGAAATTCTGAAGGCTTAACGGGGTGGAGCTCAGACTCGCACGCTGCTTCGGCTAAGGAACATGGCTTCGGGCATGTGATTTGTGAAACAGTCGACTCACTTCTTATAAGCATCAAGGGATTCATTTTGATTGGATAAACTTTGTTTTTTTGCTATTCATTTGTAGATGAATTAGGAGTGGAAAGTGATTGAAAATACATAGGCAGAATGGTCAATGAGAATGAAAGGATGAAAAAATATTTACTTATGAGGCGTGTTATGCCAGCAGAGAAGGCTTTGCTGGCCCTGAGAAATCGCCACTGCTTGAAACAGATGATACCCCAACAATACACTAAAGGGCCGGTCACACTAGGCTTTGAGCACGTCAATTTTGGCAACGGACCAGGGTATGAGGTCACATGGGAGAGCTTCTGGTTTTATTAAATAGTGCTTCACAAATAATATGAAATAAAAAAAAAAATTGAATTTGTTGTCTACTCACTGTACAGCAATAATAAAAACACACTGCTTTGAAATATGTATCAGTATGTGACGTTTTGATCTTCTATTGGGCACATGTCCTCGTGATCTGGATTCGCAGTTCAGAGTTCACCAAGCTTGAACAGTGGTACACAGCATTGTACAAAATTTCTTCACGTGAGCTTACACTTTTGGTGTCTGGCATTTGGATGGGAGTGAATGGAGCACAGTGTAGTATGGACGCCCCTTAATGTGAGGAAGAAATATGGCACGACAGTGTTTTTTTGAATGGGTGCATAGAAGTTAGCGGAAATGTGCTAACTTAGACTTCGTGATCAGAATTTCAGACCATCCAAAAGTAATTCACTATTTTACAGAGAGAAAACATAGCAGAAGCTAGCCAAGAGTTCTGTTTGTTAATATCTAGTTTGCTGGCTAATAAACTCACACAAAATCATGAATAGATTTGATGCAAACATCACAAACTTTAGCAATTTGAATGATTAGTTTTTCATCAGAAGTGCTCATAAAATCAGATTTTGTTTCACATCAGACAGATTTGTGTAAATTCTTTTCAGATTTGTGGACAATATGCATCAGACAGTCAGTGAAGGGAATGTGACCGACTTTGAGGCTGATAGTTAATCTCACTCTGGTGTGTTTGTGCAGAGGAGAGTCACGTGGAGGCAGGTCATTATGACTCAATGGTGTATCTGAGGCTGTGGAAAGGAGATCTGGTTGGAGCATTAAACCTTGCTGCAGAAAAGGGAGAAATCACAGACCATCTCCTCAGTTTAGCACCAATGGGTGAGGCAAAAAAAAAAAATTGCACTGGATACTGCTATTGTGGCTTAAACCCTTTCACTTTATCTCTGAACATATTTTAACATAGTATATTTCAAATATATGGTGGTGTCTACAGTATGTCAATCACAATATTTTCCATTTAATCAATCTTTTAGCGGGCTACCATGTGTGGGCAAGGGCAGTGGAGGCATATGTCAAGCAGCTTTGCCTCCACGAGCAGTTCCTCAAAGCTGCCTCTCATCTCGTCTCCATCCATAAACTGTACGAGGCCATCAACCTTCTGAAGAGTCACCAGTTCTACCGGTTAGAAACATATTGTTAATTGTGTCATTTTAATGGTGTTCGGACTGAGTGGAACATTACCGTTTTTGTTTGTTTTGAATCATCAGGGAAGCCATAGCTTTAGCCAAAGCCAGACTTCAGCCCGAGGACCCTGTTCTGAGAGATCTGTACATGAGCTGGGCTGCCATCCTGGAGAAGGATGGCCATTATACTACAGCTGCTAAATGGTAAATGGAAACCAATGAAAATTATAAAGTTTACAGAGAAGAAAGCAATGTGGAGGTCTGTTTTGAATTAATAGACTTTCTATCCCTCTTCCCAACATTTTTCAGATCAATATTTAAGTCCTTTTTTACTATAAATTCTCCTTCCTGCCCAGATCTGGGATGGCAAAAGGGGTAGAAAGTGATGAATTAAAATTTGGGTTGAACTATTCCTTTAACTTCAGGCACTTTTAGCCCTGAAACATTTTTCACGCTCTCACTATTTTTTGTGAATTTGTCTACTTGCAATGTCCAACAGACTATGTACTTGTGTCACTGGAGATTTATATAATTTGTCTTTTTTTTTTTTTTAAGTCATAAATACTGACCACACTTTGATTTCCAGTAAATCTTAAATCCCAGTGAGTGAGTGAGTGAGTAGTTTAATACTAATTTGAAAACAAAAATTGTATCTATTCTAAATACAATTATATTTTTTAGCTATGTACTTGCGTCACAGGAGATTTGTCGTTTTTGTCTTCTTTTTTTTTTTAAGTCATAAATACTGACCACAATTTAATCTCCAGTACATCTCAAACCCGTATTGTGATAATAGAATTCTGTAGTGGAAAGGATATTTTTAATGTGTGTGTATATATGCGTGTGTGTGTGTGTATGTGTGTATGTGTGTGTATATATATATATATACACACATACACACACACACACACACACACACACACACACACACACAGTTGAAGTCAGAATTTTGCATACACTTGGATTTAAGTAATTAAAACTCATTTTTAACCACTCCACAGATTTAATATTATCAAACTATAGTGTTGGCAAGTCGTTTAGGTCATCTACTTTGTGCATGACACAAGTAATTTTTCCAGCAATTGTTTACAGACCGATTGTTTCACTTTTAATTGACTATGACAATTCTAGTGGGTCAGAAGTTTATATACACGGCAAGTTAACTGCCTTTAAGCAGCTTGGAAAATTCTAGAAAGTTGTGTCAAGCCTTTAGACACAAGCTTCTGGAGGTGTACAAAAAACAATTGTGGGCCTCCACAAGTCTGGTTCACCCTTGGGAGCAATTTCCAAATCCCTGAATGTACCATGTTCATCTGTACAAACAATTATACGCAAGCATAAACACCATGGGACCACGCAGCCATCATACCGCTCAGGAAGACTACACATTCTGTCTCCTAGAGATGAATGTAGTTTGGTGTGAAATGTGCAAATCAATCCCAGAACATCAGCAAAAGACCTTGTGAAGATGCTGGAGGAAACAGGTAGACAAGTATCTATATCCACAATTAGTCCTATATCAACATAAACTGAGGCTGCTCAGCAAAGAAGAAGCCACTGCTCCAAAACCGCCATAAAAAAAAAACAAAATACAGTTTGCAAGTGCACAATATTTTTGGAGAAATGTCATCTGGTCTGATGAAACAAAAATGTAACTGTTTGGCCATAATGACCATCATTATGTTTGGAGGAAAAAGGGTGAGGCTTGCAAGTTGAAGAACACCGTCCCAACCGTGAAGCATGGGGGTGGCAGCATCATGTTGTGTGGGTGCTTTGCTGCAGGAGGGACTGGTGCACTTCACAAAATAGATAGAATCATGAGGAAGGAAATTTATGTGGATATATTGAAGCAACAGCTCAAGACATCAGCCAGGAAGTTAAAGCTCAGTCGCAAATGGGTCTACCAAATGGACAATGACCCCAAGCATACCTCCAAAATTGTGGCAAAATGGCTTAAGGACAACAAAGTCAAGGTTTTGGAGTGGCCATGACAAAGCCCTGACCTCAATCCAAATTTGTGGGCAGAACTGAAAAAGCGTGTTCGATCAAGGAGTCCCACAAACCTAACACGGTTACACCAGTTCTGTCGGAGGAATGGGCCAAAATTCCAGCAACTTATTGTGAGAAGCTTGTGGAAGACTACCCAAAACATTTGACCCAACTTAATTTAAAGGCAATGTTAACAAATACTAACAAAGTGTATGTAAACTTCTGACCCACTGGGAATGTGATGAAAGAAATAACAGCTGAAATAAATAATTCTCTCTACTATTATTCTGACATTTCACATTCTTAAAATAAAGTAGAAAACAGTTCTACTCTAAAACAGTTAAATACTAGTAAGAATTGTAAAAACAAACAAAAAAAAAAGTCAATTATAATGTAACTGTCAAATAACAAAAAGAAAAAAGTTAGAATCTGTTGGTTTAAAAAAAAAAATCAACCACTAAGACATGGAAGTTGCCTGAAGTTGAAGAAACACTCCTATACAATTTAAAACCCAGATTTGTGTTATTTCATAATTTAATCTGAGAGTTACTATTTCTCATGTAGGGACCATTTAGTTTGGGACCAAATGTCAGTACTGTGTTAATATTTTATCAAACACTAATAATTCTCTCTATATAGAACATGGAATTTGTCTTTATTGATTTAAAGAAAGGTAATTGGTCAATTTGTACCCTATGTGTGGATGGTGTCACATCTTGATGGCATTTAATATGTGATGATTAAATATTTGTGTCTTACACACAATGGTTTTTAATACATTAAGCTGTTTCTCTGCCAAAGAAAAATATTTTGGCTCTTGCAGATTAAAAACTGGGCATAGTACTGTTTGATGGGTCCTGGAGGAGGTGTCTGCTGTAACGTAACTGAAATGCACATAAACTTGACTAAAGAAATATTTTCTTCATTCACCTGTCAGTTACCTGGCTGCAGACTCCAGCTTTGATGCAGCTAAAGTCATTGCCAAGAAAGGGGATGTCATATCGTTAAGGACGGCTGCTAATCTGGCGTGGATATCTGGAGAGAGTGAGCTGGCTCATTCCCTCTCTCTGAGATGTGCCAAGGACTTGATGTTTTCCCAGGACTGGCTCATGGCACAGGAGGTCCTGAGGACTCAAGACACACTTTTGGTTTGTTTCCTACTGTCCTTGCTTTTAGTGCTTTTTGGGAGCCAGATTCACAGTAATGTACATATCAGTCTCTTTTATCTGTGGGGGTACAATAAAACTGCTCCATGAATAAATGTTATATGTATAGTATGTCATTGGTATGTACAGGAACAGTATCAACCTTCAGTGTATCTAAAGCATAGCTCTTTCTCATGTTCTTCAAAGGGTCACAGACTGGTGTTCTGTGTGAATGAAGTTCTCACTCAGAGACTCACAGATACAGATGTGGTCACCTGGAGTCTTGCCTCATCACACACCTGGTCTAAGCCATGTGAGGAGAACTTCCTCTCCACAGTACACAGAGTGTGGCAGAGAGAGTTTGGCGTGACAGCTGCTGACCTGGTGAAAGTGAAGATGCAACATCAACTGCTGGGAGCCATTGAGAATCCTCCTGCCACCGCAAATGTTCCCATGAAGCATGTATGTTTGAAAATAAGACACCAACAGATGTGTTTGATTCTTAAAGGTTGCAAGCAGTTGAGCAGATATGTTAAACGTGTTATAGCTCCATATGAATTTGTGTACTTTCAGAGCTAACACTTTACAATAAGGTTCCATTTGTTAACAACATTAGCTAACATCAACAACGAACAATACTTTCACAGCATTTATACTTTTAATCTTGGTTAATGTTAATTCTAAATGTACCAATGCATTTTATAAATCAACATTTAAATTTTTTTAACCTTAGTTAATGCACTATGAACTAACACAAACTAACGATGAACAATTGTGTTTTTAACTAACATTAACAAAGATATATATTGTTAATTTTTTTGGTAATGATACCTAATCCATTAAGTAATATTAACAAATGGAGCCTTATTGTTGATGAAATAACGTTTTCCTTTGGTATGCAGGTGTGTAGAATAAATGGGGGTGGATTCATGGAATGTTTTTAAGAAAATTCTTCTTAACTACCATTTTCGTAATTTTTCATTTTAACTTAAGCATTCAAATTCTCGAAAAAAAAAATAAACATCTTAAAAATCGTCCTAAATAACATTTTAGGATTACCTCACAGTTGTCTTAAATTCTAAAAGGTAAGATGTTTAATGAATTTACTGTGTTTAAATGTGATGCGTTCTATCGTGTTGAGTCTGAAGTCGCAATGGGCTGTTAATGTTGAAATTATTTTAGACCAGAACACGTTTCTGACATTTTTGTGATTTTAATTCTATTTTTATTTTCAGCTTTCAAACCATTTAAATGGGATCACCAAACTCAAACAATAAATGTTGGTTTGAAGCTCATTAATGTGGTGACCAATCATGCTAATGTATAGCGCTCTCTCTCCGCAATCTTTAGAGTCCATAGAAACATGAATTATAATGTTAGAAAGCTGAGACTTTCTTTTTCACCCCCATCCACATTCCTATCAGAGTTGTGCACAATCGACGCCACCCTTTTCCATTTACCCGCCTCTTAATTTCAAACATGATATTATTATTATTATTATTATTATTATGCTTCCCAAGCAGAACTTTTTCCTTGCAGTAATTTCCCAAACAAGAACATCCAGCTCTTGTCTACAGAAGTTTTAGATTCTTTTCTTTTCCTCCATGTCAAATGAAAAGTTATCAAATGGTTAGCAGCAAGTAAGTTCTCCTAGGATGTTTATTGTTGTTAAACTAACTCATCTCATGCACTTTACATTCAAAAAAAATATCGCGAGGTGCTTGCTACTTATATAAAAAAAAAAAATAGATATTTTATTAAGAAAATATTTTAGAACTTTGCACTTGGGAATATTATTATGAATTTGTTATAGTTTATCCTAAGAATTTTCTTGCCAATGTTAATATACGTAGTTAATGAAAGCTAATTGAATTTTTTGGTTAAAGTGATAGTTCTCCCAAAAATGAAAGCGTACTTTCTTATGCAGAACACAAACAAAAATGTTTAGAAAAATATTTCTGCTCTGTAGGTCCTTGGAATGCAAGTGAATGGTGGCCAGAAATATGAAGCTCTAAAAAGCACATAAAAGTAGCATAAAAGTAATCCTTAAGACGCCAGTGATTAAATCCTTGTTTTCAGAAGTGATATTATAGGTGTGGGTGTGAAATTGACCATATGTAAGTCTTTTTTTTTTACTATAAATTCTCCTCTGTAGGTGGTGATATGCATGAAGAATGTGAATCTGGATGTGAATGTGAAAATGAGATTTATAGTAAAAAATAAAAACTTAAATATTTAGCTGTTTCTCATCCACACCTATCATATCGCTGCTAAAGACATTGATTTAACCATTAGAGTCTTATGGATTACTTTTATGCTGCCTTTATGTGCTTTATGGAACTTCAACGTTTTGGTCACCATTTACTTGCATTTTATGGACCAACAGCTGAAATATTCATCTAAAAATCATTGTTCTGCTGACAAGTCATATACATTTGGGGTGGCGTGAGGGCGAGTAGATGAGAGAATTAGAATTTTATGGTGAACTACCGCTTTAACTGTAATACATATTTAAAAAAAGAACAGGGAAAACATCACCAAATCGTGAAAATAATGCCTGCCATTGGTCGGTAAATGTGGCCATTAATAATAAGTGTAATTTCACCAATCTTCACTGATCTTTCATTCCCCAGCTCCTGTCTCACATCTCATTGGACGTAACACTATGTGCATTGAGTCAGCTATTATGTGATTGGCCATCTGCAGTAGAAGAACTACTGCGAGCTCTGACTCGAGGTTCT
Organism: Xyrauchen texanus; assembly: GCF_025860055.1. NCBI lineage: Eukaryota > Metazoa > Chordata > Actinopteri > Cypriniformes > Catostomidae > Xyrauchen > Xyrauchen texanus. Next base: position 28,791,716 of record NC_068306.1, on the reverse strand, counting down.
GAGACGGGTCACTTCACATTAATGGCTGAGATGAGCCGTTTGCTTCTACCACAAGGTAAAAGATTCACATACAGTGGGGTGCAAAGTTTAGAGTCCACTAATGGAAATGCTTTTATTTAGCATTGTTTCACAAATAAATACACATTTTTATTACAAAATATATTATCAGTATTGAGCCGTTGCTGTCACAAGATGATGTAATTATCTCTAAACATCAACAGTGGATGTGCACGTCAAGAGCCTGTGTTAAGGATGACAGGAGATACCTGCATTTGTATAGCTCTAATCTAAATGAATATAAAGACATCTTTATGGGTCTAAACTCCTGAAGAGAAATAGTCCAGTATCGCATATCTCATAGTGCTATGAGATATAAATGGAGTACACTTTGAAAGGCTAGCATTCGACTGTAGGCGTACTATTCCAAGTCTTTGGAAGATATTTGATAAATTATGGGTTATCTTTCACCGAATCCTAAGTCATTCACAGTGGCTCAAAACAACTAAAGTTCTCGCATGAACACGTGCCATGGAAGAAAAGAAATCTGACTGTACAAAGGAGGATTAGTTCACCCAAGCATGAAAATTCTCTCATCGTGTACTCACCCTCAGGCTTACCAGACGTGTGTGGCTTTCTTCTGCTGAACACAAACAAAGATTATTAGAAAAATATTTTCACTCTGTGGTCCATTTAATAGAAGTGAATGGTGGCCAGAATGTTGAAGCCCAAAACAAGCACATAAAGGCAGCATAAAAGTAATCCAAAAGACTCCAGTGGTTAAATCTGTATCTTCAGAAGCGAAAAACAGATCAAGATCTAAAGGTGCTGTTTAGAGTTCTGAAGCGTTCACGTGACTGAGCCGTTGAATTAACCACGGGCCCTCATTCCAAAACGCAGACACATTTTTGTTTGCATTTTACAAAATTTACAGCTGTCACAGAGATCTCAGGACACTTATTTCAATAATATCTTTTAAGACAGTTGGAATGTTTTTTGCATTCTTTTCCATGAAAAAAAATTGCTTACACTTTAACTTTGACAAAGTGCTTGTTTTTGGCAATTTGCATTGTACATATCGCCACCTACTGGGCAGGGAGGATCATTTTTATGCTGCTTGTATGTGCTTTTTGGAGCTTTATAGTTATGGCCAACATTCACTTGCACTGTATGGACCTACCGAGCTGAGATATCCTTCTAAAAATGTATGTTCAGCAGAAGAAAGCCATCCACATCTGGGATGGCATGAGGATGAGAATTGTCTTTTTTGAGTGAACTGTTCCATTAACATGATCAATTTCACAGATTTGTTTGCATTTAATTAGTGACCTAAAAATAGTGGATTTTGAAAAAAGTTATGAGAACATTTTCAAAATTCTCTCGGTCATTCATCTAAAGAATGCAAAATAGAAGCTTTTTCACAAGTTGCCTTAGACTGTTGCACCTCAGTGTATGATTCTTTTTTATAAACACTTTACATGTAAATTCTGTTTTTGTTGTTCAGCAGAAATCTGGATGATGAACAAATCTTTTTCTTGCAGGTTTGGACTCTGTGGCACTCTACAAACAGAAGCTAGACCCAACTGATGAGAAAAGCTTGGTGATTTCTCAAAACGTGGAAGCTTTTGTCTGTTATCAACTAATGTATAAGAGATGGTGGAGTTTCAGTGCAAAATCATCCACTTTGTCTTATAACACCATGAGCAATGGTCACCATTTGCCAGCGAAGAACCAGAATGAAGATTCAAACCGCAATGGAGAAGCTCAATCTGAATCTTTCTCCGAGGGCTTCTGGAAGGTTCTTCTCTCTGAACCTCACGCCAGCCTTCAGGCCAAGCAGAGAGCCATAGCAGAGATCCAGAGTAAAGTGACAAGTCTTGTTCAGAAACACAGTCAATCTGAAGACTCTCATCTGAGCCCAGACACAAAGACACAAGCACCTTGTTCTGAATCTGAAGATCCAAAGGAACCTGGAGAATCTAAAAGTGGTGAAAGGTATTGTGATATTGCACCTTTTGTATCTGTTTTTCCGAGTCAACATGAAATAAAAATTGACCCCATTTATTTTCTAAATACATGTTCCTGGTCCTGGCTAAATTTGTCTGCGTGTTGTCAAAATGTAATCAGTTGGTCCTCTTCTGAGAAAAGTTTCATTATATATGTTCACATACCATTTTACTTCCATATAGGTCAGTGGTTGTGAATCCCTTTTTAAGTTGTCTTAATTGATTGTCTTAACAGCTCCTTTTTTCATTCTCTCAAATAGTGGGTGTCTTTCTACCCTGATTGCTCAGGTTGCTGAACACCACAAAGAGTTTTCCGCTATTCCTGACTACATCAAAGTGCGTGCCTCAGTCTCCTTAGACATTGTTAAACTCATATTTTAAGCAAGTGGTCTTGGAGAAGCTTAAATGCCAATTGCATATTATGAAACCTTCTGAGAATTTTTTTTCTCTTTTTCAGAAATTTCCATTTCCAGATGTCATGGAGTGTTGTATTGTCTGTCTGTACATGGATTTGCACTTTACTTTGGTTCCACAGCACATCTGCTCAGAAGCCACAACTTTGTTGCACAAATATGGAACTTCAGCATCGCTCTGTAAAGCCTGGAATAGACTGACGCACTAAAACAGCGCTTATAGTTTTTGATATGCAATTTTGTTTGATATGTAAAATTCAACTGACTGATGATCAACTGTATGTCTGTGCTTAATAAAATGTCCCCCACAAATGAGCACTAAAGCAATGCATCCTATAATTTTATTTAATAAATGTTATTTTTAAAGATTGCATTTTCTTTTAACAATCAATGGACCAATTAATCTAAAACCAAAAAAAAAGCTTCATAGACAATATGAAATTGTATTTATAATTAAAGACTTTTTATATATATATACACTGTATAAAGTTTTCTGCTCTTGGCTGACAGAAGTGGAACCCGACGTGGTCTTCTGCTGTTGTAGCCCATTCACCTCAAGGTTCGACAAGTTGTGCATTCTAAGATGTTATTCTGCTCACTACAATTGCACAAAGGGGTTATCGGAGTTGCCATAGCCTTTGTCAGCTCGAACCAGTCTGGTCATTCTCTGTTGACATCTCTCAAGGTGTTTCCGTCCACAGAACTGCTGCTCACTGGATGTTTTTTGTTTTGGCACCATTCTGAATTAATTCTAGAGACTTGTGTGAAAATCCCAGGAAATCAGCAGTTACAGAAACACTCAAAATCAGCCCGTCTGGCACAAACAATCATGTCACAGTCCAGATAAAATTTTTGCTCCCCATTCTGATGGTTGATGTGAACATTAGCTGAAGCTCCTGACCCATATCTGCATTATTTTATGCACTGCTGCTAGATTATTGCATGAATAAGTAGGTGTACCTAAAGTGCTCAGTAAGTGTATATAATCAGTCACAATTTTTTTTTATTTAGGATTAACTGGCCTAAGATTTTATATTGTAAATTGTTTAATTGGTCCCCCAAGTGCAAAAAAAAAATGCTTATAAAATTGGTTATTTTATTGTAAAACATCACTGTCTTTATAATCAGCACACTAACCTGATTTTTTATATTGTCTTTTTACGAAATGTATGACACAACATTAAAAAGGACATGCCTTGTAAATAGACATGAGACAACTATTACACTTCAGCGATAGAAAATATTTTAATACACAACAAATGCAATAAAAACAATAAGTACGACAAACAGTCAAGATTTTATGACCAACAGTTTAAAAACACAGGACCAGTTCGCTTTTGTTCCCAAAGATGCCCCAAAAATGGGATTTAAAACATCCCTTATAGAAAACCAAATGCCAAGAGTGTTTTGAAAGTTTATATTTTAATATACACACTTGCCAGCACATTTTAAAATGCAATCCTTACAATCATACAGTGTTCCAGCATTAAATGGGCATTTTGTATAATTGTACAGACGAATAAATCATAAGCCTTTCTAGAAAATATCAAAACATTTCTAAAAAGGATTCTGCTGACTGCTGGTGAGCATTTTAAAATGCCAATTAACAGGAAGATAAACAAGCGCTGGTCCCATGCTTAAAACATTGTGTTTTAATACTGTAAAACAAAAGATAAAATATTTTCAAAAGCTGCAGATGAGAGTAACAGGAACATCTCTGTAGTCCTGGAACATTGCAGTGTGATGGACTACCGAGCAGAACAGAATCCAAGATATAGCTTTTAGGCATTTCCCAATGTCCCATTAGAATGCATGAATCATTGGAAATCATCTTTGTAAGAAACAGGAACGAAAATATCGGAGCGGTGGGATTAAAACAAGTGCATCATCGCTGTCGATTGCTCATTTGGTCAGTGCTTGTTGTTGGTTTCCTCCTGTGAGGAGCTAGAGATCCCGTTCTGACTTTGAGTGGAACCTGATCCCAGACCGTACAGCCGCCCACAATACTTGGCATCATCAATGTTGTCTTCGAAAAACAGCTGCAGAAAGAACAGATTTTTAGCAAATCAAATTCAGAAAGTTATGCAAGAGAACATGTTACAATCATAAAATAAATGAAAACATTCTGTTAAAAGAAAAATAACAATTGGACAACCGAAATTAAAGTAAAATGTTTATGACTCCATAAACTAAAACTGACCACAAATAAATTTTAGTTTTTTATTAATTTATTTTTTTAAACATTCACTTTGCATGATTCAATCAGTTTCCAAGTCCAGCCATACATTTTTTTTTAACTCATTGAATATTTCCACTTGAATACATTGGGTTGCAAAAGCTATTTTATGTCGACTTTAAATTAAAAATGTTCTCTAACGGCTGATTTTCACCATTCTCTCAAACAGCATTACCTTTGACAGCCTTGTTTTTTTTTTTTAAGTTTAAAAAGCCATAGCAGTATGTGAGTTGCAGGCTGTGATGTTGAAGAAACACGTGAAATCTGTTAAGTGTAACTTGGGTTGTATTTTGCACTAAACGTGTGCTATCTGTATTATTGAGTGAAATCTTTATTGTCAGAGGGGATGTTGCATTAAAGTGAGTGAGTTTTATCTTGTATTAAAGCATGTGAATGACTGGAGCACTTTCCCTGCGTTTCCCTCTTTATGTGAATAGACATTCTGTTGCCAATTCATTCCACTGTAGTTGCGTTTAGTGTGAACATGAACATAAAAAGTGAGTTCTCCAGCATAAAGTTGGAGTTCCCCAAACAGGTGGGTTCAGACTCACCAGCTAAAATCCCAACAACCCCATGAAGTAAATACTAACCTCTTTCATGCGGAAGAACGCCATTCCAGTGAGCAGCGAGTCTGAGCCGGCTTGATGCTGCCTGCCGATCCTCTTCAGTTCCAGTTGGTCCGCCACTTCCTGAAGTCCCCCCTTAACACGAAGCAAAAAAAACGAAACAAAAAATAAACACTTTTACTGATCGCAATCCAATACATGTCAACAGGACTTACTACAGGTTGCCTAGGACAGAGTAGATAGTTATATCCAATAGAAACTGGTGGCCCTATACTAATAAGTAGCAAGTCTCTGACAACTGTGAGAGAATTCTAAAAAGAGCATCTTGCACACCCCCTCATTACCTTGAGGTTTTTGCAACTCTTCATAAGATACTTGACATCATAGATGGCAGGGAAGAAGAGATTTAAGATCTGAAAGAACTCGTGTTCCTCTTCAGGAAGTCGAGAGTCTGTGAGCAGCTTCACCAGGTAGCCAAAATCATATCCACTAATGAAGACACACAAAAAAAAAAGAAAATTAAAACCTTTAAATGACCCTATATTACATGTGGTAAGTTGTACCATTTCAGGTAAACCCCTATTGAACAGCACATAAAAACTGGTCAATTTAAATGTTGGTCTGACAGTCTTCCAGTTTAAAGTCGCCTTGACGTGATATGACAATGGCAACCTTCTTTGCAGTGTTGACGTATTTCCTACTTAAAAAGGAAGTTGGGGTGTTACATCTCAAACGAGCCCTCCCTGGCAAAGCCACACAAACACCTTACCCATGACCAAAATGAGGGGTGATTAAGAGCTGAGGTTCAGCCGGTAAAACATTAAACCGATCTCAATACCATATCCGAACTATGCTGTATTGGACCACATTACTACATAACTAGCCGACAAACACAGCACATCACAGACTTTAAGTACTACAACCTGCTTTTGAGGCAACTGTTGAAGTTAAAATGAATATACATTGATATCAATCATTTCATACATATTTGGTATATGTACATAGCACTTTATACGAGATGGATGCGGAGAATAAAGAGGCCGGAGCCATAGTGCAAGTCCAATACAAATGAACACTGCAAAAACTCATTAATTAGTAGCATTGTCTTGTTTTAAGAATATTTAGATATTTTTTACTGGAAAACAAGATTTTTTGATAACTTTTCTTGAAAAGCATATTCAAAATTAGATGCGTTTTATTTACAGAGAAATCGGACCAAATTTACTGAAAAGTAAAAAACAAATATGCTAATTGGGTAAGAAAAATCACTCGTTTTCCATTATTTTCATAAATCTGACAGTAGTCACCTCACGTTATTTGCTGCAGGTGTTAAACTGTTAGTCTGAGTCATGTCACGGGAAACAAGTGCTACATGGGCACATTTCACAAAAGTGGGAACTGATGTAGTACAATGTAAATAATGTCAAGACAATGTCAGTAATGCTCAGAATGTGGGGCCTGGATAGCTCAGCGAGTATTGATGCTGACTACCAGCCCTGGAGTCACAAGTTTGATCCAGTGTGTGCTGAGTGACTCCAGCCATGTCTCCTAAGCAACCAAATTGGCCCGGTTGCTAGGGAGGGTAGAGTCACATGGGCTCACGGTATGTATTTAAAGGTTTATATGTTATGGTTAAAAATCAATTAGGTTGTGTGTCCACCAAAGCGTTTTTTCCCTGCTGAAAATGAGCGCTTGAGAGCTTTGGAGGCACTGCGTTTTTTCAGCTGAGATCTTTTGGTTGCTATGATTTGGAACATCCAGAAGTAATGTGTTGCAAGTACCTAATTTCGTAGATGGTTTGTATTATCAACAAGAACTGAATGTAAAAATGTCGGCACAAGGAAGAGTACTTGCTCTGGCCCTTGCTCTGGATGAAGGGAATGCTGAAGCATTATTTTTTTTCATATTAATATTGTGATAGTCCAGGAATGTCATCTGGTACAGACATGAATACTCAGAGACCAGCAAACTTCTCCATTGTTGTTCAGTCATTGTCCAAGTAGGATGTGACGGTTGGTCGGAGAGGTATTTGTCCCACCCCTCCTCCACTGTGATTGGACGGCTCAAAAAGTGACAGTGACGAGTGTTGCGTTTTACCCAAAGTTTTAAATTTTTCAACTCTCGGCAACCAGACAAATAACTGCAAGCACGCAGTGTGGAACAGATGCTCAGCACCTATTCACGCTGCTGGATTTTTTTTAAATAAGCGCCGTTCCCATTGCAAACAATTGAAAAAAATATGCTGGTCTTGGGGAAAAATGCTTTGGTGGACACACGGCCTTCGTATGCAGAAAAAATTTATTAGATTTTTGGAACCAGATTGTTGTGCTCTTTTCCCTTCAAAGACAATTAGTCTCCACTGTGAGAGCTTAAGATGGCTGAAAGTTGACAAGTCAATTGGAACTCACTTCTTATTGGTAATTCTGTTTGGAACGACGAATTGTCCTGCAAGGCACCATCAGCAGCAGTTAGAAAACAGACAGGTGCGCTGAACAGATACAGGGAGATTGTGTTTTCAGTCTATAAAGCATTTGATTAGACAAGGTTTCTCAACCTCGTTGTGATGTCATGAAATGTCCTGGATCTTTTTAGCCGGAAGAGAAAGTGCAAATATAAAATGTAATAAACATAAAATATAAAAATAACTGCTGAGAGCAAACTGGGTCAACATTAAGGAATACACTATCATATAGATGACTCTGAAGCTAATAGATCTCAGCTTAAATGTAACAAAACTTTCATTTTGACTTTAAGTGGGCGGTCAAATAATGTCAGTATTCTTACATATGGCAGTCAACAATGGTAATGATTTATGGGTTTATTATTATCCTGACTTAAAGCCATCTTATTGTTATACTACAAATATCATTCAGGGTCTTTTCAAAATCCTTAAACCAAGACCAAAACTTCTGATTGCAACTCCTAGAGCTTTCAAGCTACATCCTCCAAACTTGGCATAGACCTTCAGACTGTTCTGACTTTAGCTTTATTTATACTATGCAAAAAGACATACTTTTTTTTCACCTGGACGAACTGAAGCACCCTAGGCGAGAGAAGCCGGCATTTACATTACACAAACCATCGATTTAAAGTTTGTTTATTGAGGGTGATGTCATGGTGTTTAACATGCCTACTTCAGCAATGCAAGTAATGCCAATAATGCAGGTTTTTCTCTCTGTGGATTGAACACTTTTAGCACTGTATCACTTTGCATTAACAAACTTATCACAAAGCCCCTTCCACTTTTAGCGACAAGTTATTGAGTTCATAACTCCAATCTCTCTCCACACATTCGTCATGGCATGCTGTCTTTGTGGAGTTTGTGATGCAAATTATATAAATCTCTTCACAATCTCTGAAAGACAGGCTTCAAAGTTCTAATTAATTAGTTTTAACCAATTAACACTCATTGACCAGCTGAGTTTTCCTAGGTCAAGAATTTCAGAGATGTGTGCGAACAGGAGAAATATCACCAAATACACACATTGGCTAAACAAAAACATCACTGCATTTCATCACCATTTGTAGGCAAACTAAATGAAACCTGTTTGCCTGGGGAGTATAAATTAGCCTTTAGTGTGCTATGACTTCTATAACTGATATTATGTTTTTTATTTGCTTTTTGCACAGTGGGCAATCATATTTCCTCAAAAACCCAGACTTGCATTAAATGAATGTCCCAACGGGCCAAGACTATTCAAACTCCAACTGTCAAAAAATTTAAACAATGTCTTTAATCTGCTTGAAATATCTCTGGCCTTTTTTTATTAGTTTAAACACTCAGAAATGCCAACATTAAAGTTTGTCTAGACAAACTTGTTGTTGTTTGTTACCTGTGAAAAGAGAGCCACTTGACATTTTCACAAAGCACTAGGCCCGATGTCATCAGGAGCTCTGCAAAGTAGAGTGCGTCGATGCCCTCCTCCTCATGCTTCTTAAACTGCAGCCCAGAGTTCTGCAGGAGATCTATTGAGTCCTGTGAGTACATGTCCTCTCTGTAAAACACAGCGACAAACAACTTGTATTTTGTCTACTCGGAATTATCACAATGCAGTATCTTATAAAGTATTGACAAATTAAAAATAAATTCTGATTTTTACATTTTCGGTGGCTGTCCGGGTGGTATTACACAGTTTTGGATGCACATTTACAAGCCTAAATCAAGACAGCCCACCCTCAAGTCCCTAGAATTGGCTGAGGTCCCTCCCTAACTCGAAGCAAGTTTTTTTTCACCCATTTTATCATCCGCCTGGCAAATATTGCCAAGTTATATGATTAGAAAAGTACAAGTATCCACAACAAGCAGCATGATTTCAGGTAGCACAAACAGAGCAGGATGAGTTCCAAGCCGAATTTGAGTGCTCATGGTAAGAAGTTTAGAGAGCCTTAAGTATGAGCAATAGTGATGTTTGCCTCAGGTCATTGGTTCTTAACTGGTGGGTCATAGGTCTATTCGGACTGGGTCACTGATAACAGGGAAAGAACATGGCTCTCCCAATTTAAAATTGCAACCACCCAAGTGAAATTTAGGGCTGCCAAAGCAAATATAATGATAATCTCATGTTAAGCGCTTTATGCGCACTATAAGCTTCTCATTTGCAATGCGATATTTCTACTGTGCGATAAGTGCGATGATGTGACCCATTCGAATTCAAGTGAGAATTTTCTAGTTTAAAGAGCTATAGAGGAAATCAAGTCAAACCTCTCAAACATTTTACTATGGTGGGTCACCAATAGATCAGTAAAGGGATAGTTCACCCTCTCAATTGACTAATCATCATTTAGGGTAAGTAAATGATGAGAGAATGACTATTTTTGGGCGAACTATCCCTTTAAGATTAATTATTAAGATTTTAATGCTGGACACCAACGTCAGATTAAATTTGAAGTTGAACTGCCATGTTGTGGTTCCTGGTAGGTAGTCTCCATCTTCATTCATAAACGTCAAGCCCAGCTGGATGATTTTTAAAAGGTCCACGTTGCACCGCAGGAGCTGGTATTGATAATCAACAGTACTGCGAAACTCTCCAATGGGACGGACCACCACTCCAGGAAACTCAGTGTCCTGATGTATTGAAGAAACACTATATAAGTGGACAGCTTTATGCAAAAGGCTCAATGCAACAAAAAAAAATTATTCAATCAATATATAAATGAAAAAGGCTGGAAAACTATGGGGGCAAGGCATTCCAGAGGGTTTAAAGGGATAGTTCACCTAAAAATTAACATTCTGCCATAATTTTCTAACCCTCATGTTACTCTAAGCTTGTATGACTTAACACAAAAGATATTTAGAAAAATATATATTTTTTTGTCCACACAATGAGCCAAGTGGGTGTCAGGAGATTACAGAAAAGATGCAAAAGCAAAAAGAATAAATAAACTGCAGGACTTTTTCCTGTTTATGTAGGAATATAGTATAGGTTTTAACACACTAACCATTCACGACCATGTACGCTGATAAACATATGCGAATGAGACCGTTGTCACTGAAGCAACAATTGACCTCATTCGGATTTGCAAGGCCACAACACTGGATGATACCCGACTGATTGTGGAGCTACAGAATAATGAAGTGCTGAACAACCCTCAGCATTTATTATAAAAGGAACATGTGTGTGATGCAGTAGATTCAGCAGATTTGTGCATTAAATTAGGCTTGTCATGCCTTTGTTGTTAAAAGTACCTAAAACGGTTTTGACAGGTATTTTAACAAAGAAATGTCATTTAATTTTAATTATTCAATAATTTATGAGCTGTCTGGCTGGATGCAAATTCTCAATGAAGAGACACAGTAGTTTCTGTTCTCTGACTGAATGCAAACGATTGAGCACCCAATACCACTGTATGGTAATTATTTACATTATGTACTCTACATGTGGTCCTACTCATGTACGATTTCACGAAGACCCAATTAGTTTTACTTATCAATTACGCCTCTCAAAAAATAATTTATGGCCTTTAAATACAACATTTGCCATTGGAACCCAGAGGTTAAAAAAATACATTCTGTACACAGCCACAGAATAACAGGGCCCATGTAAAAGCCCAATGCGATCGCATTGCTCATGCCCCGTTTACGGAGTGTGTCGGAATCAGGCGTTATTCAGCTGCAATGCCTTGCCCCATAGACTTCCTTTGTGCAGTGTTACAAGTGCATTATTTGCAAACACAATTGTTGCTGTGCTTTTTCTTTACCACCATAAACAGTGAAAGGTGTGCCACATAATGTGTTATTAATGGGAATCAATGTATACATCAAAACAGGTGCACACACCATAGCTATGTAGTTGTAGTTTTGAATAATCTGTCGTATCTTCCTCATTTCCTCCTCCACATTGCTGGCCCAGACCTCGCAGATAATCTGACTGGTATCTGCAAGTGCGGCTGGCATGGTGATGATGAAGTTTGAGGAACTAATCGAGTATCCCGGCGATCCTGAAGCTCTCACAGGTGAAAGAAACTCTACAGACAAGAGCAGCACATAGTTTGTATAGTTTAAGAGACACAAGCAAGTCGAGTTACATTTAAACTAAATTAATGGTAATGGAAATATGGAAAAAGTAGATGAACAGTAATGAAATGTTAATAATAAATCAATAAAAAATAAAATGTTAAAATACATCAGGACAGTATGCACAATGTTTCAAGACCCAAACAAATAACTAGCAAAGCAGCTTGATTCTAATCGAATTTCAGGGCATTTAGAAAGGACTGAAGCACGTGGGCGTGAAAATTCTAAAATAATTTGAAATGTATACAATTATTTTAATGAATTATTAAAATGCTTAATACTAAGCTAACAGATGACTAGCCGAGCAGCTCTCTTACAGCTTTTTAAGAACACACAAAATGAGAGCACATGAAACATGTTAATTGCTCATAAAAGAGGGAGTTCCGAGTGTTAAGATAGTAAAATTAATAATGTTTTGGAGGATCCTGTTGTTATTAGCTCACATGTTAGCTTCTGCTACTCAACTGTCGCCAAAGACACAAACTAACAGCATTTGCACGCCAGCGAATAGAACGCGATTACACAGAGGTCTTAACGACGAAATTTTACGTTTATGTGAGATGAATGGCTACCTGGCAAGAGTCTGCTGGTTAAATGTGGATGTTGAAGCCGCTGTGCACTTGTGCAGGCTGATCAGCGACTCTAAACACTAACACACGCAGCACTGCTTCCGGTTCCGCGGAATGACTGTGGGAAAACACCCGCCAAAATTAAAGCCTTTCAGTTATCTGCAATACAAAAAAATATATAGGCCTACATTATATATATTATATGTGTCAGTAGTTTTGATATATGGCACTTGTGAAAAATGTTGCATAGTGAGGATGTCTTCAAAAATAATGACATAAATAGTTTTCATTTATCACATAATGTCATACAAAGCCAGTAAACAATAAAAGAGCTCAATCAATATTTGGTGTGGCCACCTTTGCCTTTAAAACAGCACCAAATCTCCTAGGTACACATGGGCACAGTTTTTTTTGGTTGTTGGCAGATAGGATGGTCCAAGCTTCTTGGATAATTCGCCACAGTTCGTCTACGTCTTTAGGCTGTCTCAATTTCTTATATCTCTATATGTAATCTCAGACTGGCACGATGTTCCGTGGGGGGCTTTGTGGGGGCCATGACATCTGTTGCAGGGCTCCCTGTTCTTCTATTCTAATCTTTTCTATTTGTAAAATTAATATTAGGGAGTCTAATATTTATATTTCCTATTGACACACTTAAGCTGAAGATATAAATAACCATCTTAAGACAAATGTTTTTGTTAAACATCTTATGTACCTATGACTTTTGCACTGTATGCACTCCTAATGAAAAACTGTCATACAGTATATGGGCATCACATCACTCATATTTATTGTATTTATTTAGAGTCCCACAGACACCCTAGGCCCACCCCTAGCATTAAACCTAACCCTTACCTTACAAAAATTAACCATTAATTTACTACAGTAACCAACCATAGTATCACCATGGTATTTTGTAATAAAATGTATAGTAACTGTCCTCAATATAAAACATGGTTACTATAATAACAGCATATTACTGTATTAACACCATGGTTAACTGCATGAAAACTATAGCTTCTGCAAAAAGACATATTTACTACTATACTACTATAGTACAACCCTAGTTTCGAAAAAAGTTGGGACAGTATGAAAAATGCTATTAAAAACAAAAAGAAGTGATTTGTAAATTATATTCACCACTAGATTTAAAACACAACTAAACATTAGCCTATATGATGTTTTACCTTGGGAATCACAGCCCCTAACCACATTCTCCACAATTTTAGCAATAAATGCGTTGAGTTAATATGCATTATTAATAAAAATTGTATATTATATGCTGAAATTAGAAATGTCCTTACCCCTGATTTATATCTAAAAAATAAATAAATAAAAATACAATTTATACAAAATTATTTAAAAAAAATTATATACTGAAAATATATTTATTTTTATCTTTTCGATTATTTGTCTCCTTTATCTTAATTATGTATACATTTCGGTTTGTTTATACATATTTCTTTTTACTTCCTTCACCTGAACTTGTACTTATATTCAGTGATTGTATTTATACATTGTTTGATCTTATTGAACATTTATAATAGAAACAAAATTCACAGTTTTAGCACCATTTGTGGACTTTGCAGATGGTCCCTTACCCACCATAGGCACATTTTCAAACTCATATCCAGGGTTGGGGAGTTTCGAAATACATGTAATGGGAATATGTATTTAAAATACAAAATATAAGTAACTGTATTCCACTACAGTTACAATTTAAATCATTGGTATTTCGAATAAAGTTACATTCAAAAAATATTTTGATTACTGAATAGATTACTTTGCATCTTATTGTCATTTGTTTAATTTAATCTTTAGTCATTTCAGATGGAAAAATGTATACATATAAATTATGCGATCCAAAGTGCATTTGAACAGCGGTGAAACACTTTCTTATCAGAATCAGAATCAGAATCAGCTTTATTGTCAATTATGCTTACACATACAAGGAATTTGTCTTGGTGACAGGAGCTTCCAGTCAACAACAATACAAACAATACCAAAAACAGCAGCAAGACATAGGTAATTAAAAACAAAAAAGAACACAAAATAAATAACTATACATATACTTACATACACTCACCTTCATACATACCCACATACACACACGTAGTGCAAATCTAATACAATCTGTATATAAAGAACAAAAAACAGTATATTATGTACAGAGCAATATAAGTAATGGCAGAAGTGGATATGTTGGATAATATAAATTTAAATTAAAATTAAACTGTGTATTGCACATCATTATTGCTCAATGGGGCAATTTAATTGTTCATTAGATGGATGGCCTGAGGGAAAAAACTGTTCCTGTGTCTGACGGTTCTGGTGTTCAGAGCTCTGACGCGCCGGCCAGAAGGCAACTGTTGAAAAAGGTAGTGGGCTGGGTGAGTGGGGTCCAGAGTGATTTTTACAGCCTTTTTCTTCACTCTGGAAGTGTATAGTTCTTGAAGGGGGGGCAGGGGGCAACCAATAATCCTCTCAGCAGACCAAACTGTCCTCTGAAGTCATCTGATGTCTGATTTCGTAGCTGCACCAAACCAGACAGTTATTGAAGTGCAGCGGACAGACTCAATGACTGCTGAGTAGAACTGTTTCAGCAGCACTGGTGGCAGGTTGAACTTCCTCAGCTGGCGAAGGAAGTACAACCTCTGCTGGGCCTTTTTCACAATGGAGTCAATGTGTATCTCCCACTTCAGGTCCTGTGAGATGGTAGTGCCCAGGAACCTGAATGACTCCACTGCTGCCACAGTGCTGTTTAGAATGGTGAGGGGGACAATGTTGGGGTGTTCCTCCTAAAGTCCACAATCATCTCCACTGTTTTGAGCGTGTTCAACTCCAGATTGTTTTGACTGCACCAGAAAGCCAGCCTTTCAACCTCCTTTCTATATGCAGACTCATCATCATCTCGGATAAGGCCGATGACAGTGGTGTCGTTTGAAAACTTCAGGAGCCTGACAGAGGGGTCCTTGGTGGTGCAGTAATTGGTGTAGAGGGATAAGAGTAGTGGGGAGAGCACACATCCCTGGGGGGCACCAGTGCTGATGGTACAGGTGGTGGAAGTTAATTTTCCCTGCCTCACAAGCTGCTGCCTGTCCGTCGGAAAGCTGGTAATCCACTGACAGGTAGAGGTTGGAACAGGGAGTTGGTTTAACTTAGTCCGGAGTATATCTGGTATGACTGTGTTGAAAGTCCACAAAAAGGATCCTTACGTATGTCCCCGGTCTGTCCAGATGTTGCAGGATGTGATGCAAACCCATGTTGACTGCATCATCCACAGACCTGTTTGCTCAATAAGCAAATTAAAGGGGGTCCAGAAAGGGTCCAGTGATGTCCTTCAGGTGGGCCAACACCAGTCTCTCAAATGACTTCATGGCCACAGATGTCAGGGCGACAGGTCTGTAGTCATTATGATGTGTCATATTCAAACATGCAGACAGAGAAATAAGTTTGAAGTAAGTTTGGAGCAGAAGAAATAGAAATAAACCTTGTGTAAATTGTCAGCTCTACGCTAAGCTAAAATGCTATTTTCTAGCCATTTTACATGCACATGTTACCAGGAACGATAATATTTTTTATCAAGAAAATTCACGTTGGAACATAATTTCTTTTTTTCTAGTAAAACCTTTGATATTAGGGCAAAAATCATATTCTTCATAATAATTTTTGTATTGTTTTCCTGTAAAAATATAAAAACAATTCTATAAAATAAGATACATTTTATTTATCTTGTGTTAGAAACTACACAGCATAAGATATTTAGGTTTTTCAGAGAATGTATTTTTAACATGTGTAATTTGTGATTCTGTAAAACACCATCTGGCCATCTTAAATACGGGACAAATCACTTTCCGTATCGATTCGATATGGGACACATCATTTTATCTTTAAATACGGGACGATCCCGTATTTTACCGGATGGGTGCTGTGAGGCAATCGTGTCATAGTATATAAGGAGCCTCCCAACACAGCCTAGTCCTTCAAGAGGAAGGATCATTCGAGACTTGTCAATTTGTGAACAGAGGCTTCAGCAAATAATCCAGCACTTTGAAAACAATTCTCCCCAAACAGCATTTTGGACATATCACATCTGGTCAAATCTTGGTGCGTGAAGGGCAAGACGAAAACCACTCCTGAATGAGATGATCTCTGATCCCTCAGACATCACAGTCTCAAAAAACATCATTCATCTGTAATAGATATCATGAACATTGGGGATGGGGGAAATTCCCTTTTTTAAACTTAACAAATTTGTGTCTTCAGTGCCTAAATTAATGTTATTAGAAGAAATGGTGATGATACACAGTGATAAACACTCGACTGTCATCTGATCATCTTGCAATCATCTGATTTGAAATTACTGTACATTAAAAAACAAACAAACAATTAAATTATATTTGTTGAATTATATTAAAAAAATAAGGTAAAACATCATATAATGTGCAGTTGTAGTGCGTTAAATATAGCAAAGGATGAATATAATTTACAAATCACTCCTTTTTTTTTATTAGCATTTTTCAAACTGTCCCAACTTTTTTGGAGTTGGGGTTGTACAACCATTGTTTATTTTACCTGGCTCAAACATTTCTCTCAACTGCCCGACTGACAACATGACCAAATCACTGCAAGGTAATCAACCTTTGCATTATTTTTTATTTATTAAGTAGTATTAAAGAACATATTAAGAGTGGAGACCGGAAACAGGATCAGGGGAAAAGGTGGAACCCCTTAGAAAGACTAAAAAGTCAGATTTTATCCCGGGTCATCCACATGAAAAAAAGCATATACCATCCTAACATCCCACACCAATGCAGTGACACTAGATGTGCAGTTAGTCTTTCTGTGTTTCCACTTGACTATTGGAGTGCAAATAGCCGCTCTGTGTGGCAGGTGCTATTTATACCTAGGGCAAATAAGTCACTCCAAAAACCGCACAATTGTATAGTTGGATTATTTTTTACTTAAACTCATATATTTATTCAGATTTGTGAGAACTAGCTTCGGTCTTTCCGGCGTGATCATGAAATTATTATAATAATAATAAAAAAAAATGGCACAATGGGACACATTTCCTGTGTGAACATCCAGTTATACATGCCTGCATACTGTACTTCTCACACTACATTAATCAATCTTTATTCTTATATACTTCTTTTAGTATATTCTTTTAGTTACTTTAAATGTCTTGTAAATGGATGAGCTTGCACATATTAACTGCAGTGACAACAACTACTAATGTGTGCTGAAAAATACTGAAAACTTGAACTGAACTGAAACATGAAGAGCAATAGGTCTTGTGAGTGTTTGCCATGTGTCTGTTGGCAACTTGAATGAACTGAGTGTTTATACTGTCAGTAATTTTCCTCATACCTGTATATTTAAAGAAGATGAGCTGTAATGAGTAAGCAAAGAAATTTGATTGGCTTTATGACATCTGAACATGGATCTATAGGAATATAATGATCATACTCAAAAATACAAACAAAACATTATAAATATTAAATGAAACGTTTTTATATATATTTGTTGAGAAACTACTAAACATATTCTTGTGCTGGTGATAATGTTTACAATTCTGGTTGACAGTACAGTGTTGATGATAACATTCACAGCTTTCAGATGTCTCACAAGAAAAATTAAATACAGCACACCCAAATCACAAAAGTGCAATAAATACAAGCTGTACTTCTCAAACGGTCTCTGTGATCAGATCAGGTTCTTTTTCCATCAATAATACCAACAAAAAAAACATTAAAATGCACTAGAGCTTCCAAAATAAAAGTTCTACTGTGGACAATAAACAATGAATCATTCATAAATACCAGCATCAGATACTGACAGCATTATTTTCCTTTTGAATATTATAAGCAATTCTGACATGAAGCCGTCCCAAAAAAGTTAAGATAAATACAAAAACTCCAAATACGTCAGAATCTCAGATTTGATAGTTGAAAAGCACCTAATCAATCAAAACAATCTCTCTCTCCAACACATACTATGTAAGGTAGCACACCGTCTCACCAGTGAAACCACTAACACTTCATAAGCGTTGATTTTTCCGAGTACTCAAAGAATGGGCAAAATTGTAGTTACAAGGTAAATATTCCAGGTTTAAATTCTGTCGCGAACACTACTTAAAATACTGTAAAGCTATCGGCTGTTAAAAACAGGCATTTACAGCCATAAAAAAAAAAAAAAAAAAAAAAACTTAATTAAAATATATATTTCACACAGCAGCTTAATTAACAGATCTGGGATGTAGCCAACCGGAGTCTTCGTTTGGCAGTGTACAGTCAGAGCCATATAAAGAGAGAGTTGCGACAACTCCATTGACTCCAATGGAACGGTTTTTTTTTACAGCAATGGCGGCTCGTGGAGCAAACACCGTAAGAGATGCATCAGAACAAACCGTTTGCGACGCACTTTTAAAAGGTGAGACGTTTAAAGAATAATATTATCTTATTCTGTATATTATCAGTACATCTAAATAAAAATAACTTGTAAATTAAAACCTTATAGTTGAGTATTACTCATTAAATTAGGAGATAATGGATGTTATCGGATAACTAACAGATTAGGCAAGGATTGTAGCTGGATAACGTTAAAATCTTTGCAAATACCTCACATTTTTTTGTTGTTGTAATTTTTATTTATATTTAGATTGCTCCTGCTGACTTGAGCCAACCATTTTTTTCTCCTCTCCATGTCAGTGGGGAAGCCATACATTTGCACACCTTTCTCTGAGCGATTGGAGCATCCCTATGCAGCACAGCAAACCATGGTGAAGACTATAAAACGACAACATGAAAGAAAGGACACATACAAAATGCTTGGCTTGCTATTTAATTTATTAGAAATGTATTCATGAATTGCTGTAAATAGTTATTGCATTTATTTGAATAAAAAAAAAAAAAAGTAATATCGTAATATGTTATTACAATTTAAAATAACTGTTTTCTATTTTAAAGTATTTTAAAATTTAATTTACTCCTGTGATGCCAAGCTGAATTTTCAGCCTCATTACTTTTGAATGGCAGTTTATATACGAGTATGCTTAAGTTGTTTTAAAGCTTTATATATTGTGTATATGAATAAGTATTGTAAGAATTATACATTAGATATATAATATTTATAATACATAAATAATTATTTTACTATATATAGAATTGTAAACAATAAGCTTCATTTCACTAAATTTTACATTTACGTAACTGCTGATAATAGTTAATAGTTCATTGACCCATTGTCACTGACGTGCGGTCTGGGTAGGCAAACTAGGCACTGCCTCCCCTGCCAAAATTCAAAAATAAAATGTTTATTAAATAATAAACTTGTATTTATATTTTTACTTTTTATTCTTGTGATTTATATATGCAATATGTGTGTTATTGCAATTGTTTAGACGTTATGATGACAAATGTAGCAGTTACGCATAATCAACTAAAAACAAATGGTAGAATAAGCAGTGCTTTTACGGTCCATTCATTGCAGACGACAAGCGGAAAACCCATGTTGCGCATGCGCACTTCGATCCTGTATTCTTTAACACGTACGGCAAAAAGCACAAATCTGCTGTGCCTTTTGACGTAAATATGTTATGCCCGTAATCATCTCCGTTACGTATCAGACATGGACCAATTAAAATCGAGATATTCCTGGACATTTGCGTAGCTAACGTCATTACACCACAGCTAGTTTACATGCCTAATCCCCGCAAAATTCAAAATGACAGCACCAGCCGTAATCACGGAATTAAGATATTTTTCCAAGCTCGATTTTAATTCCAAATAGGAGTTAATTGCAAGAGGGAGGTCTACGCCAGCCTTAGATGGGGCCCAAAAATTATTCGATCATTTCAAACTGATTGGTATGTAAGAAAAGATTGGCTATGTGGCTGCGCTAACAATCAGCGGCTGTACTGCTATCCCTGCTTGCTTTTTTCAACCAGTCAGACTGTTTGGACTTCAGCGGGATATTGTGATTTGAACAACCTGCCCGCAGCTTTAACCAAGCATGAAAAGTCGTCAGCTCACATCCAGTGTCAAATTACACTGAAAACCTTTGGAAAATCTCGGATCGACCTTGCACTTGACGAGCAAAGGAAGCTGAATATAACCTACCACAATGAAAAGGTAAAGGAAAACCGAGAGGTTTTGAAGGATCTGATAAATGCATAACGTTCACTGTTTACGCACGTGTGTGTGTGTGTGCGTGAGAGAGAGAGAGAGAGAGAGAGTGTGAGTACACGATATACACATCCTGATTTGTACATTTCTTGATATGCTGCGCTTGTGTGTAACGTTCACTGTTATTACGTATTATTAGCTTAAACAATAAATCAGGTAATCTGGCTTTCATAACTCAGTGCCTAGCCTCTTTAAGACATCACCGCACGTCACTGCCCATTGTGCGGTGCGAGCTGGAAATCACCTGTCACCAGCCTTTCTCTGTACTATCTGAAAAGTCATAAATATGACATTAGTTACCATGACATTAGTGAAAACAATGAACATGAGGTAACATAAAAAGGCAACAGAAACCCTAGCCTGAAATAAGTTGAGGCAAATAACGGTAAGCTTAACACTAATCCTCAAATATTAGCTGATTTGATTTTTAAAAACAACATCGCTGTAACAACATACTCATGCTACATACATATGTCGGTGTGTTACATAAATATATAAAATAAATGCATTTATTGACTACTAATTACCAGAAACCGCAGTTCTGTCACTCTACTCTAACAGTTTGAAATGCCTGCCAAAGCACTTCCTGGAACTATCTGAAGTCTACGTGAATCACGTGACGATCAAGCATTTAGAACTTCCGTTGTCGCAACTCTCTCTCTATATGACTCTGTGTACAGTCTATTAATGGTCCAAATTGTGCTACACTATGAAAACAATACAGGAAAGAGCTGAGACGTAGACAGATGCTAAATAAAAAAATAATAATAATAATAATAAAAAAAAGTACTCTAATTTAAGGGATTAAACGAAATCATATATAATAAAATTATGCTGCAGATATAATTAAATAACAGATTATGTATTTCAAGTGAAAGCTATATGATGCTTCTATGTGAATTAGTTGTTTGTCTAACTGTGCAGCTTTGGAACATAATTGCATTTGGGTCTAATGTAGAAAATATATTTGCTAATTGAACAGCTGGATTGTACAAGTGACCTTTACATTGAGGTTGAAGACTATATATATTTATATATATATATATATAAAGGTTTTCTTTGCTGCTAAAGACAAAAGTGTGACAACCTCTTCCAATAACACCTGTTATGATCTAAATATAAATAATTAACAGCTTCATTCAGTTCTGTCTGATCTTACAAAACCATACACCACTGGGTAGAGCTAGAGATAAAAATGAGTTCCAAACTCGTTAGACTTTCAATCTAATGTGGAAGACAAAATAATTTGTTATGTAGAACGTTAGGGACTTATGCTCTCACAATTGACTTTTATTTTATGGAAAAAAGATTCAATTGAGGTTAGGCTGTCATACCCTAATATTCTGCCTAATATTTGTTGTGTTTCATGGAAAAAAGAAAAGCTATATGGGTTTGGGTGAGTAACTGGTGTTAGAACTTTTATTTTAGGGTGAACTATCCCTTTAAGCAATATTATAAATGTAACAATAATGCTTTAAATAGGGCTTTAAAAATGTGCTACATTCAAACAGTCATCAAACTTGGCCTGTGATGGTTAAAAGCAATCATTACTTTTAAAAGGGATTTAAATAACATGGAACATGGTAACATTTAACTCACTTTCCAAGTAATTCATCTTGGTTTAGTCAAAATCTATATTATATTATATAGTGCAGTGGGAGGGGAGCTTGCATATACATAACACAAATCTTCAGTGGTTCTTGCCGTATGAGGAGTCTCCAAGCGTTATGCAAATGGTTCTCTGCAGTGGGGTATGATCCATTATTGTGTTTACAGGAAAATTGAGAACTGTGTGCTTTTGCTTTTGTTTTGAGTGCCCTAGATGTGTTGCTGTATCCTTGCCATAGAATTCAAAAGCTAAAAACATTACAAAGCTCTTGTATGATTCATAAAGGTGTGAATCTCATAAAAAAAATGCCATGGAACATTTTTTACTCCAAAATATAAATTATATATTTAAATAGAAAATAATACTCTCCAATAATGTTGGCACACTAGGTAAATATGAGTAAAACATATAAATGAAACAGGTTTTAGTATTTTATTCCATTTATCTTTTATACAAAATATTCACAAATATCTAACCATTAATTTAAGTAAAAATAATCAAAAGGGGGAAAAAAGCTCATGACTAAATAAATATTTTTCTCCGAAACACATTTGCCACATTATTGATACCCCTAGAAATTCTTAAAATACATTTGAAGTATATTTACATTCATATTTTTAAATATTTTGTACACCTGGGTGGCCAGGAACATTAAATTGTTCAGCCAAGACTTCCTGTTTCACAGGTGTATAAATATGAGGTAAAACAAGCCAAATTCTTTTAATCATCAATCACACTAAAGAATATAGTTCTGATGTGCAGCAAAAGGTTGTTGAGCTTCACAAAATAGAAAGTGGCTTTAAGATAATAGCTAAAGCATTGAAAATACCCATTTTCACCATCAGGGCAATAATTAAGTCCCAATCAACTCGAGATGTTTAGACCACGCAAGGTGAGGAGGATGGTTCGAATGGCCAAAGAATTTCTAAGGATCACATCTGGAGACTTGCAGAAATTAGTTGGGTCTTGGGGTCAGAAAGTCTCAAAAACAACAATCAGACGTCACCTAACTCGCAACAAGTTGTTTAAGGTTTCAAGAAAGAAAAACTCTAATCTTATTCCACAGCAAACTCAAGCATCTTCAGTTTGCCAGACACTACTGGAACTTCAAATGCAACCAGGTTTGGTCAGATGGAGGAAAAAAAAAAAGAGCTTTTCGGCAGCTAACACCAGACGGGTTTGGCGCACACATAGATGAAGTACTCAATGCCATGGTAAATGTAGTGCTGGATCTTTAATGTTGTGGGGCTGTTTTTCTACCAGAGGTCCTGGACATCTTGTTCGGATACATGGCATCATGGACTTGATCAAATACCAACAGTTTAAGAAATCCAAACCTGACTTCCTCTGCCAGAAAGCTTTCAATGGGCCCTGGATGGATCTTCCAGCAGGACAATAATCCAAAACACATCAAAATCAAAACAAATGGTTCTCTCACCACAAAATCAAGGTTCTGCCATGGTCATTTTAATTCCCTGACCTGAACCCCATAGACAATTTGTGGCGTGAACTGAAGAGGAGAGTCCACCAACATGGACCTCTGAATTTGTAGGATCTGTAGAGATTGTGTATGGAGGAATGGTCTCAGATCACTTGCCTGGTGTTCTCCAACCTTTAGGAATTTTAAGAGAAGACTCAGAACTGATATCTTGGCAAAGGGAGGTTGCACAAAGTATTGAATAAAAGGGTGCCAATAATTGCCACATATATATTTCTTATAAAACTTGTTGTGTTTGCAATCGTTTGATATCCATTAGAGGACAGATTTTTTGTTAATATTTTGAATGAAAGTTCAAAAGGATAATCAATAAAGACTTTTATCATATCCTTCTTTGCTCATGTTTATCAAGGGTGCCAATATTAGTGGAGGGCACAGTGTATATTCTTTTGCATAAAGAAAATTAAGACCATTAAGATTTTTGCCATTGTGACATTATTTTCACCCCAATTCTCAGTAGCCTATTCTAATGCAAAATAATAATGTTGATAATAATAATAAGACAAAAGTAAAATAAATAATATTCTAATTACTATTATGGGAAATTAAAAATGCAATTTTACCAGTCACTTTGATTTTTCATTTATATATCCTGTGTATAATGAATGCATATAACTTGTCTCGTGAGACACACTCGTGCTGCGCTCATCCTTGGCAGAGCGCCACAGAACCTCTGAACACACAGCGAATCCGACACGTGCATCAATGGCTTTTCTTTCTTTTGTTCTTCCAAATATATAAATGATACATGTTTCTTCAAACGTAAATGCCTTATCTTTGTGTATAATGCAATTCTTGTCATGTCACACGGAGATGGTCGCCCACACCACCATCCACTGCACATGAAATACTCACATTTGGCGGGTTGACAGGTTTTAATTTCAAACCCAGATTATGTATTATAGTAATGTGAATAAAAAAATAAAAAATTACATAACAGTAATGAGATTGTAGGGAGAGGTGAGCTTAATTGTCAGGAAAAAAAATGTTGCAGTACATAAAAAAAAAATCGTAGTTTTTTTCATACAAAACACAATTTATTTTTACTTTTGATTTTGGGGTTAAAAATGACAGACATTTCTTTGTGAGTTTCACCAAAACACAAAAAATGCTTCTCTCATTTTCTCTACATTCAGTTCAGAAGCTTTCAAAGTTAATTGATGGATAACAAGTCAAATAAACTAACAATTACAAAACCGTGTTTGTTGTCTGGAGTTTGGGTATGTCAGGTCTAAACCAAAAGGAATGAAAAACTAATGCAATATGCCATTGCATGTGCTACAATGGGAAGTTGAGAAAACATAAAAAGAAGGTAGATATATCCAATGATGTAAAAAGAGCTCAGAAATGGGGTTTCACTTCGATGGGATATGATCTTTGCATTCAAAGTGTGCTTTTTGTTTCATTCTCTAGTCTATATCAATGCCTTTTCCTCGCTATCTGATTTCTATTAAAGTGCATGAACTATCGGATATTCTACCTGAGAGTCTGTTGGACTAAGTGCAGATTCTACATCATATTACAAACATTTGCACTAACGTGTTTCCTGTTTGCATGTGCAATTAACACGAAGAGCTGTAGGCAATCCAATTAATCTACTACATAATGGTCTAGTTAACTGTTTAACATGTTTTCATTTCATGCCTCAACTATTTGTAAAAAAAACACTTGTCCAACGCACATATCATTGAACAAAAATGTGGACAGAACCAGGTTGTTTGTAGTGGGACATGACTAAGATCGCAGGATTTATGCCCATCCATTCTGTCATTGCAACAGAAAGCTAGATACTGATTCCTGAACCCTTGTGCTATGAATGGAAGTAGTACCGTAAGTATCTGTTTTCACATCTTCAAGAGATACAGTAAGCAGTCCTGCCCGAATCAGCAGAGCAGCATGTTTAAAACTCGTTTCAGAGATCGTGCTGGTGTTTTTGAATGACCACTGAAATACCTAATACAGATACCAACATACTTGTTTTAGTAACAGAACACAATGACAGTAAAAAAAAGAAAAGGAAAGAAAAGAAAAAAAGAAGTCTAGCTTAAAAAAAAGAAGAAAAAAAAAGACATGGATCAATACAATTTCATTTTTGAGAGTTAAAACTCAGTGTTCTAAAATGACATTTTTCCTGCGCCAACATCCATTTTCTTTCACACAATTGTTCATGATACTGCCAGATGTTAGTTTCGTCTCCATGGAACCAGCAGTAAAGACGGAAATACTTCTTTTCTACACGTCGTCAGCTGGTAGGTCAGGAACATTTATCTTTCCTCGGGTGAAGAAGGCCATCTTCTCTCTAAGAGAGGTTACACCAGACAATAAGTACAGCTTGAAACTTCATGTTATCAGATATAAAGCATATAAAACCACATAGATAGAAAAGTTATTAGTTGATATGAGCTCTGCTCCAAAATCTAATGGTCTACCTATGAAGACGTCTATGATGTGTTAAGACATCATAAACGTACTACCGACTCAAAAGGTAGGTAGCAACAGCATGCTGCCTTTTAAGGCCACATCCACACGTATTTGTTCCAAGACTGAAACCTCAGTTTTGTTTTCTAATGTGTGTTAATGGAGAGCCTTTTTGAAACGCCCATTACAGTGTGGATGTGAGGTGTAAATGTACCTACATCACTGTGTACTCAAACAAAAAGGTATTAGTGAGGATGTGACCTAAGATATCTAATTTTGGCCATATTCTAAGGCAGAATTGCATGTATTTTTTTAAGGTGATGGCATTTTTCAGAATACATTGCGACAAGCTCAGTGTAAAAATTCTTTAAGATGACAAGTTGAAAAATGTCATGAAATACCGAAAACGGATCACTTTTTTCTCCAATATTTGTTTGTGCTATGCATTTTTTTTTTTAGAGCTGCCAAAATGAATGCACACAATTAATTTAAAATATTTAAACACGCTGATTTTCTTTAATGCTAGAAATGCATTCACCATTATGATGTAAGATTCAGACATTTTATTTGAATCTTTGCGATGTTTCTGGGGACATTGTTACACTGTTACACTGACACACACACACACACACACACCACTAACAAATGCATCAGTGAAGTGATAGGTAAATTAATTCTTAACGCTATTTGTTGTACAAAACTAGCCCAGATGGGACTTGTGGCAGAAATCTAGTAATTTGCAGCCTAAGTAGGGCACAATTAAATGCCCACAGAAGCATGTCATGTCTTAACTTTTATCAAAACGGCAATTCAGATAAAGCCAGAACAAGATATCTGCAGCGCTTTTCATGTGGAGTTCAAAGCGGTGCTTGCCGATGGCAGCGCAATTATTATTTTGATAAAACTGACAAATCATTTTAAGTTTTGTTGGAGTAAAAATGTGTTCACGTTCAACCTGTGCAGTTGTTGGCCGTCATAACCTGAAGTACTTGAAGTAGGAATAATCCAGGTTCAATACAAGTTAAGCTCAATCAAGAACATTTGTGCTTAATATCGATTACCACGAAAAATATTTCAACTCATCCCTCCTTTCCTTTAAAAAAGCAATATAGCAGATACAGTGAGGCAATTACAATATAAAGTGAATGGGGCCAATTTTTGGAGGGTTTAAAGAAAATTTTTATAAAAACAATCAATTCTTCTGTTAAAACTTGTGTACTATGTGAGCTGTAACATGTATTCATTGCTTTTATGGTCAATTTAGGGTTTTAGGGTTTATAGCATTACATTTTCATAGTAACGAAGTTTCTTTACAAAGAAGTTTGGTATGTGATTTTATCACACTAAAAACATGTTAACATGCACATTATTTACACTATCCTTTTGAAACAGTGTGTATTTTAACATTTATTATAAGTACCTCACTGGAACCCAGAATCTAGCTTTTTTAAAGAAAAGGATAGAGGAGTCAAAATTTATTTTTTTAGTAATCAACATTATGCCACAAATGCTGTCTCTGATCGTAACTTGTATTGAACCTGTAATATTCCTTTAATTACATCAACGTAACTAACCACAGGAACTCGCTTTTGCCATCAACCCACTCTGGACAGGCCCAGTCAAAATCACTATCAGTATCGGTACTTTTCATTTTCATTCATTTAAGCAGGCTTTCATTATGAATCATGGAAAACATCCGTGTTTAGGAAAATGATGGATTACATTTAAATCTACTGTAATTAATTGTGAGCCGATTCTCCCCTGTGCTTCATGCAGGCCTAGGCACAAGGCTGTGATTAAAAAGTGATAAACATGGTCTGTGAGGGCTTCAGAATAAACCAGTGACTCATGGACTTGTGTTTTTAGCACTTTTAGAGCAGTTCTCAAGCATTAAAGTAAATATCTTAAGCTACGTTTATCTTAAGCTACATTGCATTATTGTATATAAAATCTAAATGTGCATATCAATACAATTAGATTTTTTTTATATACATATATATAAATATATATATTTTAAACCATTTCAGAGCAAATACTGATTTTTTTATATACAACATATATTGAATGTTGTCAATAGGCTGAAAAATATCGAGATATACATTTTTGAAACCATAGCATCCAGCCCTAGCTTCATGTGAGGAGTGCTATTTGAGTGTCACACGAAGTTCCT
The DNA here is from genome assembly GCF_025860055.1 of Xyrauchen texanus. Taxonomy (NCBI): domain Eukaryota; kingdom Metazoa; phylum Chordata; class Actinopteri; order Cypriniformes; family Catostomidae; genus Xyrauchen; species Xyrauchen texanus. Next base: position 28,763,531 of record NC_068306.1, on the reverse strand, counting down.
GCCCAAGTAGAGCATTCCATATTAGTCACTTATGAGGTTCTATTTTATTTATGATGCTACTAAAAGGCAGCCACATTTCTATGCAGGTAACTTGCTATTTTTTGGAACAATGCTATGATTTCCCCAACTACAAAGACTTGGAAGTCTAACAAGACCAAATATACCCTGATGAAAAGACCAGCTTGGAACATCATGAATTCCCATGTTGGTCCAAGCTGGTCAATGCTGATTAGTGCTTATTTGGTGGTGGTCCAGTATCACCTCCATGCAGTTCACCAGCAAAACTTGTTGGCAAACCAGCATATTCTTCCTGATAAAGCTGGTTGGCCAATGGCAGCTTCCTGGTTAAGGAAGGGAATGTGTTGGAGCATTTCAGAAACAGGAACAAAAGCCCACCTGAAGGACTGGACCCCAGGAACTTCTTTGAGGCTCTGTCCACGGATCTTGTGCACATCCTTAGCTGCTGCACGCATCATTTTCTCTACCCTCTGTTCCTGTAGCTGCTCTTCCTGGGTCTGAGGAGAGTGTGTGTGAACAGCATCAGACATTAGAATGGAAACCCAGATGGAATTCACTGAAAATCTGCCCCTCTTCTGTAGCCATCAGCTGTAATCTATATTTGTGTTCAATTTTAAATATTTCAGAGCATCATGGTCACGAGACACATGCAGCAATGTCTCCCCCGACTGACCTGTCTCTCTGCATGTTTGAGCAGCAGACGGAAGCGTTCGTCCTCCTGTACCCATGTGGGCAGGACGTATTGCCCCTGCTGCCGGGCCTTCTCCAACTGCTCTTTCAGCTCCCGCAGCACACGCAGATCCTCGTTCAGACGGCTGTGCCGTGTGCGAGTCACTTGCAAGTCCAGCTCAAGGTCTAGAGAGGTACACAGGAGTCCGTCCAGACCTTTCACCTGAATCGGTGGCTGTGAGTGAGTGTATTGAGAAATAATTTCACTGACACTTATCTAAAGCAACTTACAGTATGTTTAATACAGACATCACACTGTTGATATTTAATGGATCGCTATATTATACTAGATTCTGCTTGGGCAATCACGGTATTCTGCTGTCAAATTTGTATGTATAATAATCACCACTAAACTGTATAGTAGAGCTGCATGATTCTGGATGAATTTAGAATCAAGTTTTTTTTTTTTTTGCTTAGAATAAATATCACGATTCTTTTACACTTTTGAAGAAGAAAAAAAAAACACGTTTATTCAGTGACTTACAAAAACTGAGCATTAGGCTACCAAACACAGTAACATGTAATTTAATAAAAGTTCTGACAAAATGTTCTTTGCTTCAGTCTATTTAAAAAGAATGCAATAAACAAAAAGTAGGAAGTGTAAGTTGTAAATCAAAAATATGCTTAAAAAAGTCCTAAATCCACAAGAGGGCACAACTAATACATAATAAACCAAATAGCAGTGTTATTAATGCAAAAAATATATTTTGTAAACGTTGGTTCAAACTTTTAAAGTAATTATTCAAGACCCAGTAAATAAATAGAGGACAGAGTAAACAGTACTTTAAGTTTTAACTTTAGTAGTAGCCACTGGAACGTTAACATGCATAGCTCCTTCCGAATCGTTGCCATTTAGGAATAAGATTGCGTCGGAGTCTGAATCTAGATTGCAATCTTATAAAGATTAATCGTGCAGCTCTACTGAATAGTTGACAAAAACTAACCCTCAAATAATATAATAATTTCGATTCAAATCAGTATTTAAAGTCTTTGTAATAAGCAGGATAATGTACTATCAACCAGACATAATCGCAAAATAAACCCTGACTGTACTTTATGCATTTGCTCATATACAGTACTGTATACAATCTGCTACAACTCAAAATCTATGAAGCTCTATGTGCAGTTACCTGTGTAAATGTGTCATCTAAGGCTCAGTAAGAGTCTGTGCTTCATTAAAACTAACCTCAGCACAGAAATGTCAGCATTAAATATTAAACCGCTGTTTACAAACTTCAACTCTCCATTCTGAGAAAAATCTATTGGGATACCTGATAAGAATAATAATGTGTGAAGGGTTTTAATAAACAGCTAAATGTATAGGGAAATTGGTCTTCAAATAGTAAGACTTGTTTTTTAGGATGAAGTAACAATGTCATTTTCATTCTTTACCTTCTTAATTCGAACACTGCGTCGCTCAGAGGCGTTCCGGACAAAGGGAGATTTCTTCGAAAGTGTGGAGCTATCACTGTCACTGCGATTAATCTGGTGATTTGAAGAATGAGGGCATTAGTTCAATGGTAATCAAGCAGTATTTGTGCTGAAAAATTTGTAAATGATAAATAATGTTCTGTGCATGAATCTTATGCATAAGCAAAGATGTTATGTATTTATTACTTGCTTTACTATGGAAAAATAACAGTGAGTGTGTGTGCGTGTTCTCACTCTGCAGATATACTGGCTCTGTGGTCCAGGGGAAAATGTCTTGGACCGGATGATGGTGTTTCCTCGCATAAAAGGATTTTGCTGATGGACGTCCTGTCGTCGCTCCTTGGGACGAACTACAGAGGCAGAATGGGGCAGACCGTCCATACTGGTCTCCTTATTCACCTTATAAAGCAAGAGAATCAGGTTTTATTGGAAACATAAAAAAATTTAAAAACAAAATAAATTCAACCCGACGTTGATTTTTAAAACGATGATAAAGCTTTTGCTGTGTCAAATGATGCAGCGCTGTCACCTTCTCCGTTATGACTGCATTGGGTGCAGGCGTCAACGTCTCTTCCTCTTGTTTCCACTGACAGTCTTCATGGTAGAACTCTTCATCCTCCTCACAATCACTAGCCTCTCCATCCACGAACACATCACCCTCCAGAGCCTCTGCAGGCCTATCAATCACACAGGGTTATTAGAGTTATGAACATTTCAGACACTTTAATTTTGTTTTGTAATTAGGATTTTAATTCCAGTTTAGATTCACTCTTTTTCAGTGTTTTAACAAATTCCTTAAAATAATTCCAAATTACCCTCAAAACTCAAGTTCAAAGTTCCATTTCTCAATTACACAATTAAGTTTGAAAAGTAAATGGTCAATGGTCAGCACTTATATAGCGACTTTTTAACCTTAACGGTATTCAAAGCACTTTACACTGTGACTCATTCACCCATTCACACACACATTCACACTCCAATGGCGGCAGAGCTGCTATGTAAGGTGCTAGCCTGCCATTGGGAGCAACTTGGGGTTCAGTGTCTTGCCCAAGGACACTTCAGCATGTGGAGTCGTGTGGGCCGGGATTCGAACCACCAATCCTGCGATTAGTGGCTGACCCGCTCTACCAACTGATCCATAGCCGCCCTTATTTGTTGTATTTTAGTTTATCAAATAGAAGAAAAAAAAAAAGAAAAAAAAAAGAAGAAAACCTGGCAGTTACTGTGATTTTCATGTCATATTTGTTAAAGCTGAAGTGTGTAATTTCTGTGAACTAGTGTCACCAAAAGGAACTGCAAAAATGTATATTATAATCAAACAGATTTCCGGATACACCCTTTGTCAGCCATTGGTTGAGCAAACAAATAATCCTGCTCCAAACTCACACCATTGGTTGAGTCAATGTTGCTGTGTCTGGCTTGTCAGGCCGCCCAAACAGATCAATGTTTGAAAGCACCTGAGAGCCACAAGGTTTACACCATGCCAAAATGTTTAGAATTTTAGGTGAAATCAACCTACAAATAATTTATATATAGTTGTCTCTGCATATTAAGCTGGGACAGGAGAAAGTATTTTAACAATGAAAAAAAATACACATAAGATTTAAGGTAATTATCAATTTTGTAAAATAGTAAAGTAATAATTAGAAATTAATACTTTAATTATACTATTACCATAATTAATATATATATTTTTTTATTTATTTAACTTTAATACTATTCAGCCCATCAACTTTAACGTAACTATAAACGTAAACGGTGTAAGTGTCATCATTGACATACCATAATGTTCCTAAAAGAGCAACGCTTTTATTTCTCGAGTGTTCACCTTATCAGAAGAAACTGTGATTGAGGGTGGAAAAGCTCTTGTAAAATGCCAACATGCCACATTCCTGCCCTCTTGTTATTCATTTCTATGACAGGTGGTTGTGGTTAAGTCATACTCTCAAACTATCAGATCTTATAGTGCAGTTTTGGTTGAAATCATGAGATTGCCCTTGGACAAGCGGCACAGAGAGCTTTTGCTATTCCAGTCATTTCTTTGAGCATAAATCTAAATATTGAATTAATTGGCCATGCAGTATAATATAAAGGGTGTAGGACGAGTATCAAAAAAGTCCAGACTGGGTGAAAGAGGAATGCTGCCCAATAATGTCATCCAACCTGTTTACGTTACAAGTTACATTTTGGTGAGCTTAACAAACATGAGAGAAAGTGAGTCATTGTGTAATGAACTCCAGCGAGACAGCATAAAGGAGGTAATTCAAAAGGAAAATAGGGGTTGGGAAAGAAAGAGGTGCAATTTGAGATCCGAACAGGTTGTTAATTGTTTGTGTCGAGCCTGGGTGGGATATAGGATATGATCTGAATCTCAGACTCACACTGACACATTGTTAAGTTGACAGCTGAGCTGAATGAGGTGAAAGGTTATTATACTGGGCTGTTTATGAGCTAAAGTTTTGCGCTACATTCCTAGTTGTGACAGGTAACATACCAGTCCTCCAGAGGTGCATTATGCAGGTGTGCAGCTGCGCTCTCTGAAGTGCTGGGAGCTGGAGTCTAAAAAAAAAGGAATGAAGGTTACTATTATGCATAAAAGACATCATATTTGTCTATATTTTGAACTTTCTGAAACTGGTTAGGAAGGGCATGCTTACAAAAACATACTTTTGGCTCCAAAAAGCATTTGTACACTTTTGTCACTCATAAAATAGGAAATTATAATAATAGTTGATTAAATAAAAAATGTAATCAAAGTGGCATCTGCAAAGAAATTATGCTATATTTTTTATCATAAACTATGTTAATTACGGATTATAAAGTTCATGTTTCACATTAAGTTAATGTTTTCATTAATTCATTGTAACCAGGGTGGGATATTAATGTTTTTTTAGGGTCCAAGGGGCGGCAGGTAGGGGGGCCCTGCAACACCCCCTTGAACATGGGTGTGTAAGGTGGGGGGCGTTGGCTCTGTAGCACCTCTTTTTTTAACCTAAAGTCACCAGAACTGGTATATATATACACTGATCAGCCACAACATTAAAACCACCTGCCTAATATTTCTGCCACCATTCGGAGTAAATTCTAGAGACTGTTGTAAGTGAAAATGTGTTGAGTGGTCGTGGCTTAGTGGTCGTGGCTTTTCTGTACTAAAGTACAGAAATGGTAAGCAGAAGGTTGCCGGATTGATTCCCATGCTACCACCATTGTGTCCTTGAGCAAGGTACTTAACTCCAGGTTTCTCCAGGGGGATTGTCCCTGTAATAAGTGAACTGTTAGTCACTTTGGTTAAAAGCATCTACCAAATGCATAAATGTAAATGTAAAATCCCAGGAGATCAGCATTTACAGAAATACTGAAACAAGCCTGTTTGGCACCAACAATCATCAATGTGATTATCTAATCAGCCAATCGCTTGGCAGCAGTGCATAAAATCATGCAGATACAGATCAGGAGCTTCAGTTAATGTTCACATCAACCATCAGAATGGGGAAAATTTGTATTTCAGTGATTTGGAGCGTAGCATGATTGTTGGTGCCAGACAGTCTTGTTTCAGTATTTCTGTAAATGCTGATCTCCTGGGATTTTACATTTACATTTATGCATTTGGTAGACGCTTTTAAAGCGACAAACAGTTCACTTATTACATGCTTGAACATGCAGTACTTGTCTTTCACAATGCTTGTGAACCACTTAAATCACGACCACGAGGAGGTAACCCTGTGACTCTACCCTCCCTAGCAACTGGGCCAGGGATGGTAGTCAGCGTCAATACTCACGGAGATACCCAGGCCCCCTAAAAGCACTTCTATTAATTCTTCTGTTAAAACTCAGCAAATTTGTTGACTACATTGTTTTGGAAAATAAGTTGTAAAATTGGATATAACTTTAAATAGTAAGTGAGTTTATCACAAAAAAATCATGTTTACACGCATATAGTTTATCTAGTGGATATACTTTTGAAAAAGTGACTATTTTAACATTAAAAAATTGGTCCCATTCACTTTTTTAAAGGAGGGGCAAGTCAAAATAATGTTTTGTGGAAATAAATATTATGCCACAAATGCAGTCAATTGAGCTTAATTTGTATTGAACCTGGAATATTATTTAATGCATGTTAACGAACTGCACTGTGGCTCGAATTTGAGATGGTCGATGTCATTTGGAGAGCTAACTTGAAAAAATATTATTTCAACCAGAGTGCGTCATTGTTACTAAACAACAGCATTTCTTGTCAAAGACCAATATGAGTCAGTAGCAGTGGCAAAAATACATGCCACTGTGAAAAAACAACCTGAATTTGGCTGGTGCAGATGTAAATTTCTCACCCTGATTGTAAACTACTAATTTGAAGTGAAGCAATGAATTCTACGTAATTTGATCTTCAACAGTATTAGAAACTAGAAAGAACTGTTTCGGCAAGAATAAATCCTTTTCATGATGCAAGTTGTCCTCAATGAGCTTAGCCGTTTGGCAAGACAGATTCCAAGAAATATTAGTAAGGCATTACTGTGTATTTTACCAGCTCTTGCTGAGTGGAGGCGTCAGGCTCATTGTGTTCTTTACCATCCACATCTGGCAGGTACATGTAATTGAGCAGGTTGTAGCACTTTGTGCAGAACTCCTCTGAATACTCTTCATCAGCCAAACTGATCTGAGCACCCGCCTTCAAGAAAGAGAAGAAAGAAACAGAATTGAATAATGACTTGAATTAGGATATAAATAATCAAGGCCTGTACTTAACAAATATCATTGTTCATCAGGTATTTTGACCTCTTTGGTATTCATATACTGTAGCATTACATTGAAGGAAATCTAAATATGCACTTTCTGAGCACTCTATTAGGTACACCTGTACAGCTGCTTATTTATGGGATTATCAAATCAGCCAATCATGTGGCAGCAGTGAAGTGCATAAAATCATGCAGATACAGATCAGGAGCTTCAGTTAATGTTCACATCAACCATCAGAAAGGGGAAAATGTGATCTCAGTGATATCGACTGTGGTCAAATGGCCAAACTGGTTCGAACTGACAGAAAGACTGCGGTAACTCAGATAACCACTCTGTACAATTGTGGTGAGAAGAATAGCATCTCAGAACGCACAACACCTTGATGAGGATGGGCCATGTCGGGCACTTTATTAGAACCATAGTGTTCCAAATGAAGTGCTCGGTGAGGGTAGATCCTTCATTGATCCCCAAAAGGAAATTTGCTATAATTTAAACAATCCTGTTCTCAAAAACCTCCCTAACCCATCGCCAATTAACAACAACAGTTATTATAAACAACAGTAGTGTCTGATAGCCCTATGCTTTGAGCTTCTACTCTGATGAGACACTTACTAGACACTCCTCTCTGCCAGATTTGCTGGTAGTGCAGATGTCAATGCGGAGGGTTTTGTGTCTGAGAGCAGTGGAGGACATCTGCAGGCCAAACGCTTCCTTCAGTTCTAAGGAGTCCTGCGGTAGAGAGCCACGGGTGCGGAACAGGCAGCGAACTTGCTCAGAACACGGCAGCACCACGACACGAACATATCTGAAAAATATTTTAATACAACAGGAGTCAAAATCTAATCTGAGAGGGTCTGTAGACCCATCCACATGCTATAATAAAAGACTGAACTGGCCAATCATAGATCAGTGGTTCTCAACCGGTAGGTCGCAACTCAAAATGGCTTTTAGGTCTGTTCTGATTGCGGACAGCAGGGAAAAAGATTATTCTAAATGCAAATAATAAAATGCGATTAATCATACTGTTGTGCAAAGTTAGGATAAAAACATTCTTTAATCATTTCCTCACCCTAATGTTGTTAAGGTGGCCTGTTGCCAAATTCTTTGTAAAGATTGCACATAGAAGTCATTAACATTTTAATTATTATTATAGATCCATAGAGAATCATTTGAGAACAAATCAGGATGCATATGTGACTGTCATTTTTCCCCCCTAACTGTTGAATGAGATCATTCCATTTGTTAAATGGAATAATCTTATATTTCCCTTCCTGAGTTGCTTCATCAAAATTACATCCTGCGGATTAAAATGAATGTCTCCATCGATTTTAAATGAAGCTGGCTGAGAGAGTGCAGTTCTCACATGTTCTGGTTGGCTGGCAGGAGGAGTGCACTACTGTTGGACAGCTGCATGATGAACACTGTGAACCTCTTCTCTTTCACTTCATACTTCAGACCGAGTTTGATCTGAGCGCTGCTCGCGACGCTCCCATCGTCATAACCCAGCAGCTGCTCGGCAGGAAGCCCAGGCCTGTGGGAGTGAACACAGCACCGCATTACCATCTGAACCATGCTCCTTGTCTAAAAGGTGAAGTGTGTCATTTTGTCAATGTTAATTGACTTTCTCCTATACCAGATTAATATCTATTAGCAAGTAGGCCAATTGTATAGCACTCTGTGGTGCTATAGACCATTTCAAGAATGTAAACGAAAACAAAGGAATTAGAATGTTCTGGACGCAAGTAGCTTTTTCAAGGTATGTCAGTCCACACATCAGCCGATTTTTGGAATGGTCTTGGGCAGTTTTGGCAGCTATATTTCTATGTAAACAAGTGGCATGAAAGCGCAGCTCCTACCTAATTGAATGGGGAAAACTCATCGACCTGTAAAGATGCCAGAAGGTAGAGACCGGTCTCCCAAGGAGAGATGCGCTCTGTGTTTAGAGGCAGCGGTGATGAGGCTCTTCGTTGGGATCACGCGAGCCCAATCACGAAAGGCAGGGCGGCGATGATCCACGGGAAGTTTGTGTCATTCAGTCACAACTGGTATAATAAATTGTGTTTCTTTACCTCAGATCATGCAATAAATGCAATTATACCATCTTGTATAGCTAATGTGCATGTGTGTTCTCGAGTTGATTGACAGGTGATTTCTGTATCTAAAAGGTATGTGATTTTTCTGATTGCATCTCATTTTACCTGTAAGGCGGGATGACTGTTGGCTGCCGTTGGGCTTTCAAATTTCTCCCATTTATTTGAACAGATATGGCCCGTCTCTGTTCCATGAACATTTCCTGCTTGTCAAAATTTTACACCAACGAACAGTCTTTGAAATGAAATCTAAAAATATTCCATGTTTTTTTAGCAAAAGCCTGACGCAGCAACACTGACTCAGCGAATCTAGTGGTTTTGGTGGTGAATCTGTTAGATCGGCCAATGAAGACTTGTTGCAATTCCATTTGGTGCCACTAGAGGAAAAGGAATTACTCACTTCACATTTAAATAAACTAGTTTAGTGAAGTAATTCAAAGTGTAAATTATTACAAAATTTATAAGAGTTGAGCAAGGAAGTATTGAGAACATAAACTGGAATGAAAGTAGTATTTACCCAAAAAATCTACTGTCAGCAATAATGTGTCCTACAAAGTCCCCACGGATTAAAAAAAATAAAATAAGGAAGATTTATTTTTTAAACGGCTTTTAAGTCCATATCTGTTAGCTTTGCTGAAGGGATGTTAATGATTAAACGATAATCGATTAATTGCAGTTAAAAATTTGATTAAGCATTCTGATCATCGATTAATTAATTTCAGCACAAATGCATTCAGTAATCATGCCAGCAGACATTGAAATGATGTCTATACAGTCCTCTGCCACTTGAGGGCACACTGTCGCTTGTGCGCTGCATGTCACGTCTGGTCCGCAACACTGAAGTTAAACCACACAGATGTGTATCCTTCACTTCCTCTTTTGTAAAGATGAAGTGGGCTCAATGTAATCAGTGTTGGAATGTTTCTATATAAAAGAACATTATGTTTTCTGCAAACACCGTGTTAGTACAGCATGACAAAAAGCACAGGTCATTAGCCGGTCTAATTGTTTCATCCCAACCTGCAATTATGTCAGTGATTAATTAATCATTCATTTCCATTACAATCGATTATGAAAATGTCTGAAAATTGATATCCCTAATTTGATGCCATCTATATGCTAGTGTAATCTAAAAAGTTTTAAGAACACATTTAGGCAGCATTTAAAAGCTATAGTTTTTTTTTTATTATTATGAATTACAGAAAAAATTGATTAAATATTTTGATAACTCATCTTGCACTGAGGGGCATATACAAATTTCATCCAAGAAATGTTGGCATTCTAAAATGGGACAGCACCCTTCTAACATACCACATGCCACTGACTAGCAATAGAAAGTAGCAAGTCATGGTTCACCGCTGTGATGTAAACTAAAGGCTATTTCAAAAAAGCAACAAGCTCTTCAATATGTCCTGCCCCAAATTCCCGTTCCAAAAAGAAATATGTCACAGGAACAGGAAATGAATCTGCACGCATCAAGGCCTTTATTGGGCTTTTTAAGATTCATCATGGCAGTGATAGCTCTCGCCAAAACCCATCAGTTGTTTATATAATTCCATCAATCTGATCCAGTGGCCTACCTTTTCTCTGAAGGCTCATACACCCCACTGTCTCCCGCTACTGATTCATCAGAGACTGCCGATGTTACACCCGCCTTCCTCGATCCGGGTCCTGACACCCTCATTTGCGTAACAGCATCTGCATGCACAGAGAAGGGTGAGTAGAAATGCAACACTGTGTCGCTCTGAACAGGTGTTAGGTTACTGGGCCCGAATGAGTTCACCTGTTGGGCTAGCTGGGAGTGAGCTGTAAATCTACCCTATCATACTAGACATTCACAGTGTTGCTCTAGTTTCAGGTGAAATTCAGGGTTGCTCAGTGGGCAATGTGAAACAAGACTGAAAGCTGTGTGGTTTTCTTTAGTTTGTGTCAGACATAAAGACTGATTGGGGGCCAATGTCACTAACAAATACTGATTATAAAATCCATAGTTAGTGCAATTATACATGTTAAAGCAAAGTCAGTTTTTGTTTTAAACCAAATTTTGATTAAATTAAACCTAATGAGGTTCAGTCTTTCTTGAAATTGCTTCAAACACTGAAGTATCATAATAGACGTTACATTAATTCACTGTAAACTGGGGTCCAAAAGTCTGAGACCAACAGTGAAAATCCACAAATTTTGCTTTATTTTCAAATTTATTACACACATTTTCATTACAAATAATGTTATCAGCATAACGACTAGATATATTTACATACATTTCTTTAGTATTTAGAATTCAATTTAGTATTCTTTTGCTTTCGAGCTAGCATGCACTTCAGATTTGAATGTTGCAAAGAGCATCTTATGGTCTTCAATGGAAGCAAGGACATCTGAACTTTTGTGTGTTAGTTTATTTTGTTTTATAAAAATGTCTTTCAATGTGATTTTCAGATTTTCAATGTGGCCTCAGACATTTGTATCCCACTTTGAGCAATAAATGACTCCTATGGAAAGAGCCAGGTACCTTTTGAAGACTCTACTGTGGCCATAATGCTGTCTTGTTTGTTTTCACGGTAAGCCAGTGGCCCCTGTTCCTGGTCTTCATCCAGCCGTAGTTCCATCAACCTGGTCTGCAGATCCAAGTCCATCTGTGAAGCCTGACCCATGAAGACCTCTCCGGACATAAAAGAGGCATCAGTGACGAGGGGCGAGCAGGGAGGAGACAAGGAAGATAGTGAAGAACGTGGGGACAGGGAGTTCATGGAGTGAGGTGTCTCTGAGAGTCGTAGTACTTGAGTTCGCTGGCCCACCGCTAGTCCACTGCTGACGGGCCTGGAGGACGAAGACACCTCATTCTCATGGATGGTGGTAATAGAGCTGGGTGGCCTGTAGCCAGAGGTGCTACCCTCCTGCAGAATAGAGTCCAGTTTGTTCTGGAAGTCAGGGTCTCCCAGCTCAGGCTGCTCCAGGTAGATGTCGGTGAAGCTGAGAGACGAGGTGGAGCCCAAGCTGGAGGTGGCAAGGGATCCTCGACTGGAAGTTAACGAGCCACGACTGCTGCCCGAAGAACATGACAGAGTGCTGGCTGACAGACTGTAGTTTTGATGTGGATGGAAAGAGATAGTGGGAGGAACATACATCAGTGAGGTTAAGGACCATTCACATCGAAACTGTTTGTTTATCCATCAGGGCAAATCTGTGTATTTCTATGTAAACATGCACTAAGTGGATATCTTTGACCACTGCGCTTCAAGTCACAAATGAGCACCAAGTTTTTAAGATGTTATGTCAATTTAAATGAACATCAACTTTTAAAAAAATGTTCGGGACACCTGCATTCTGTTTAATTCCTTTAATTCCATTTTTTTTTGCGAATGGCTCATTTATGGGTACTAGAGCTTTTAGTTGGCACCAAGTCCATCAGAATTAATTTTATTTAGTAGGTTTGAAAGCGTTTTTCCAAACTCGAGCCTGTATCAGCGAACCACTTTTTTGTCAACTTGAAAAGGAAGACTGGGGTGCGCTTCACGTGAACTCTGGTACAGTTAGCAATTTATATGAAAGCAAACCGTGAAATAAACCACTATTGATTATAATTTGCATCTTTTTATACTCCCGGTCACACTTTTTGTAACAGAATACATTTCTCGTAGCTGCTTGTCTCTGAATAAATTGCATTTAGAGAACACAATGAAAAAATATATATTTTCTTACTCTGCATTTTTATCTTGTTTTCCAGTAAAAATATCCCTGAAAGAATAAACATGAGATTTTAGGTGTTTTGTTTTCCAGTAAAAATATCCCTGAAACAATAAACATGAGATTTTAGGTGTTTTCAGAAAAACATGCCATTTTGCTTCTACAGTACATTAATCAAATGTATCATATCAAACGGTCACGGACTGAGCAATCGAACCAAGTGTCACAGCATAAATTGGACAGCAGGTCCGGTTCATGCTTTATTCTCCCCAAATCCGTTTTCTAACTACACTATTTCTACTCTCAACATCAAATTCATTCTACTTTAAATGTAAACATGCTAATTAAGCATGGCAGGCTCGTTAGTGAGACACACGAGGGACTGTTCCTCCATGCAACATGCCTTTGATGTGCCTCATCCAGACACAAATTAGGCATCATTCAAAAACCAAAAGTAAGCACAAAGCTATTGTAAAATAAACAGGAGAGTTTCATGGCATAGTTTTATAACTTCAAAAGGATGATTCTTCAGATAAGGGTGTGTTCATTATTGCATAAATGTAACATCAGATATATCGACACAAAGTACTTATAAAATGCAGTTTGCTCTTCCTGCTGATATTCAAAGCTTCAAAAAAAGAAGTTATATTTCTGCCTTTAATCATGTTTCATAACTGATGCTCTTTGCATTTGAATGTATTTTATGTGGACTTCAGATAACAGACAGAAAATGTCAATATTATATTTGAGATTTGAATGGGCTCACATGTCAGCAATGGTATCTTACCTTTTCAGCTGTGTGTGCAAGGAAGAAGCCAACCTCACAGTCTCTTCCAGTTCCTTCACTAGTTTGCTTCTCTTATAGTGCAGCCTCAATCTAAATGAAGAAACACAGAGAATTCCTTTTAAATTTACTGTATTTGTCACTTCTTATACGTTTTTGCTTAAGCAAGCATCACCATTACAATTGCTCACACTTGGAGCTAACAATTTGAACAACCCCCTAAAAAGAAGTACTACATTTCGGCAAACAACTTGTCTTGCACCATTTGTGCTATATACATGAATGATACCTCAAATCATGCGACTGGTTGAGGACTGTGTGCTGCTGCCAAGAAAACTTTGGGAAATGCATAGCAACACAATAACACCCATAACACCTTAGGGTGGTGTCTCACTTGTCAACTTGAAACAACTTGATTTTAGCTGAGGATGTCACACCTAACCTCTCTTCAGTTGGAGGTCTGTCACCCTCACCAACGCAGAAATAGTGAATAGTCGTACAGCATCAACATAAACAACTGTAACTGACTTCGAAGAATGTGCTTAATGGAGTAGCTTTACCCCGTGAATATGTGTGATTGTGAATTTATACCTTCAGAAATTGCTGTAGAAAGTGTGTCAGTAGGCAGCTTCAGTGAGAAAAGCATTTATGTTCAATAAACACGGACTGTTCTGCCATCTCTTTTGATTTTGTTAGTCATTTAAGTGTAGGAGAATACAGTAAAATTCTTGGTTACACAATCACCATGGATAACACTCGCGTTTGCGATATGTGAATTACGGAGTAAAAAGCTCAGATCAGAGCAGGATGATGTCTTGTCAGTACTTCAGTGTTAGTAGAAGCTCATTGGTCATTTGAAAAGACCACAAAAGTACGGTGTCTTGATCCCGCCAAAAAATTGAAAAGGTAATTCTGATATTATTTCTTGCAATTGCTACTTCGTTTCTTATAATTGTGACTTTATCTCTAACAGTTGTCAATTTATTTAGAAATGTCACAATTCTTGTCCGATAAATAATTCTGATATCTAAAGTCACAATTATTTTACGAGAAAAAATTACATGAAGAAAAGTTGCAATTGTGATATATAAACAATTCGAAATAAAGTTGCAACTGCAAGATAAAAAAGTCGCAATTACGAGAAACAAACACGCAGTTGCAAGAAATATTCAAAGTTCTTTTAAGAGAAATAATTACAAGAAATAGTTGCAACTGTGAGATATAAAGTTGCAATAAAGAGAAATAAAATTGCAGTTGTAAGTAAAAGAAACTTCTTTTACGAGAAATAATTAAAAGAAATAAATACCCAATATGCAAAACTAGAAAATACAAGAAATAAAGTTGTAACTATGAGTCACAATTAAGATAAAGTTTCAATTGTGAGAAATAGCCAACTATTTTATGAGAAATAATTACAAGAAACAAAGTTGCAATTGCAAGATATCAATCTGTAAATACAAGAAATAAAGTCGCAATTTTTCTTCTTCAAGAAATACAGTAGTTACAAGAAATAGTCACATTTGTGAGATAAAGTAAAAAAAAAGTTCTTGCACGATAGCACAAAATAAAGTCACAATTGTGAGATTTAATATTAGAAATAAACTCAGAGTTGCAAGAAAAACTTAATTTTAGCACAAGAAATAATTACAAGAAATACATTTGCAATTGAAGCATATGAACTTGTAACTACAACCCCAATTCCAAAAAAGTTGGGACAGAATGAAAAATGCTCATAAAAACAAAATGAATTGATTTGTACAATTCACCTTCTACAGTGCATAGTATAGTTAAAAGATTCAAGGAATCTGGTCAAATCTCGGTGCGTAAACGGCAAGACGAAAACCACTTCTGAATTCACGTGATCTCCGATCCCTAAGACCTGTCTTTTTACTCGCCTCACGTGGTTACTCACCTCAATATGGGTGGCAGAGGACAAGTCTCAGTTGCCTCCGCTTCAGAGACAGTCAATCTTATCACGTGACTTGTTGTGAATGACACCGCAGAGAACCACAACATATGGAGGCTCATGCTACTCTGTGATCCACCCACAACTTGCCACACACCCCATGTGACTCTAACCTCCCTAGCAACCAGGCCAATTTGGTTGTTTAGGAGACCTGGCAGGAGTCACTCACTACACCCTGGATTCAGACATCACAGTCTTAAAAACATAATTCATTTGTAATGGATATCATGAACATGGGCTTGGGATTATTTTAGTAAACCTTTGATAGTCAACACCATTTGCCGCTACATCCAAAGATGCAAGATAAGACTTTACTATGCAAAGCAGAAGCCATACATCAACACTGTCCAGGCGTGCTGCCGACTTCTCTGGGCTCAGTGTCATCTTTGATGGAAAGTAGAAGAGTAGAACAATGTATTTTGGTCCGATGAGTCCACATTTCAAAAAGTTTTTGAAAAACACAGCTGTTGTGTTCTCTGGGCCAAGGTAAAGGACCATCCAAGCTGTTATCAGTGTCAGGTCCAAAAGCCAGTGTCTGTATGGGCCAGGGGGTGTGTCAGTGCGTATGGCATGGGTAACTCGCACATCTGTGAGGGCACCATTAATGCAGACAGATATGTAACAAATGTTGAGCAGCATATACTGTCATCTAGCACTGTCTTTTCCAGGGTTGTCCCAGAATTTTCAGCAGGACAACTTCAAACCACACACTGGCCGAATAAGCAGAGAGTGCGGGTGCAAGATTGGCCTGCCTGCAGTCCTGACCATCTCCAATTGAGAATGTGTGGTGCATTATGTAGTGCATAACATGGCAACTAGAATCTTACAATTGTGCAAGACCTGCATAATGGATTAAAGGGGGAAAATTCCACCTTTTATACTTAATCTTGTGTCTTCAGTGCCTAAATTCTTAATAAGCGTTATTTGAAGAAATGGTGATGTTTCACAGACACTCGACTGTCTCAACTTTTTTGGAGTGTGTTGCAATCATCTGATCTGAAATGACAATATTTTCCAAAAATCTATTAAAACCACAAGGTAACACATCATATAATGTTTAGCTGTAGTGCTTTCAATATTGCAAAGGGTGAATATAATTTACAAATCACTCCTTTTTGTTTTTAATAGCATTTTTCATACTGTCCCAACTTTTTCAGAATTGGGGTTGTACAAGAAATAAACTCGCAATATGATTGCATTTATTTTAATCCATTGAAGATCAAGGCACAAAAAAAAAAAAAAAAAAAAGCCTGTCCTAGCCACTGAACAAGTTTTTTTCAAACAAAATGGAAGTTTGGGTGACTGAGTCGGTGCGGCTGTAGTGGTAACATCCACAATACACTGGCAACCCACCCTCAACACAAAATCATCAGTGGGACAAGCTCAGGACAGGCAAGGAATCTTCTGAAAATGTCAAAATGTCTGAAAAATGTAGTTTATTTTTCCTTTTTACCACTTAATATAAAATTCCTCACAATGCACCTTGTGAAACATTCATGCACAATTCTTGTAAATTATCACAATTATTCGACATGGCAAAAGTCCGCATGTGGGGGCTGCCATTTAAGAATCACACGACCAGGTGAATACTACTCGCTTAATCTCCGTCCTGTTATTTGACACTTTCATCATTGAATAATATAATCATGGCTGACTGTGAATACTACATTTCTACAATGGCATCTGTAACTGAACACTATTGATTTTAAATGATGCTGCATCCAAGCCACTAGGTGTCAGTGTATTCCAAGATGACACAAAGACAAAAGTTACTGAATGCACCTTTAGTCAATGTCTCTTGCATTCTTATGGCTCTTTTAATGAAGTGTTGTTGGTATGTTATTAAACAGCAGTATATAAAGCAGCACATATTGTGTTCAGCCTAAAGCCAGCATTTGTGCAGCTCAGGTTACAGGAAGAGTGCAGATGCCAAGCTAAACAGGAATACAGTGTCTAGAGTGGAAAACAAGGGCCCTGTTCAACAAACTGAAGGGTAAGAAAAAGAACAGGAGAAACAATTAAAGTTAAAAAAAATTTAAAAAAAAAAAAAAAAGAAAAAAAAGTATCTGTTCTCTCACCTAGCAACCTGACCTGAAAGCATTTTGCTTCTAGAGTAAATGCATCTGTTTTAAGGATGTTTACTGGAAAGAAGACATTTTTTTTTTTTTTCAATGCTCAACGAGTGAAAGAGTCCCTACAAACCACAAGCCACATACTAGCACACTTTAATAATTTGCATATGATGTTTCATTTTTAGGGTGCAGTTATAATGTCTGGCTCATGCAGCAAAAAAACAAGGGACACAGTTCTGGCAGTGTAACTGGTTTTGCATAATGCAAAAGACTTCTGCAAGTGAGGTCTCTGCATATCGAGCCTTATTGAAATATTTTTAAGCTCTAAAAAAAAAGCAGCTAAGGCTTTTGAAGTTGGTTTTAAATAATAACTTTAGTGTAGTAGACTGTTCCTGCAGATGATGCATTGAGAGCACAGCTCCTAGATGAGTCTTTTATTGATTTTTTTTTATTTACACTGGAATGGATAAATGAGAATAAAATGGATAGATATAATATACACTGGCGGCCAAAAGTTTGGAATAATGTACCGATTTGGCTATTTCGGAAGGAAATTGGTACTTTAATTCACCAAAGTGGCATTCAACTGATCACAAAGTATAGTCAGGACATTACTGATGTAAAAGAACAGCACCATCACCATTTGAAAAAAGTCATTTTAGAGCCACTTTTAAACAGAAAAACAAAAAGATAAGTTTAGAGTGGACGAATCACAGACATTAGACAACAGATAGTTGGAAAATAGTGTTATGGATCTTAACCTCATTGAGATTTTGTGGGATCAGATAGACTGTGAGGTGCATGAGAAGTGCCCGACAAGACAGCCACATCTATGGCAAGTGCTACAGGAAGTGTGGGGTGAAATGCCACCTGAGTATCTGGACAAACTGACAGCAAGAATGCCAAGAATCTGCAAAGCTGTAATTGCTGCATGTGGAGGATTTTTTGATGAGAACTCTTTGAAGTAGTTCTTCAGTTCTGAACATTTGTTTTCTAATTGTAATAGTAATTGTTCACGTTATTAATGTCCTGACTATACATTGTGAACAGTTGAATGCCACTATAGTGAATAAAAGTACCAATTTCTTTTCATAACAGCAAAATCTTTACATTAATTAAAACTTTTGGCTGCCAGTGTACATTAACATTGGGAAATGTCTTTGCCAACAAAAGTCGATCAAGTGAAATTTCTGATCGTGCAGATTTCCTTTGCTGTGCAAAGGTAAACGTGATGGAGCCTTAGCTAACACCACTAATTCTAATTCTGCTATTTTCATAACTATCCTACAATATGCACTTGGTGGTCACTTCATTGACCTCTTCTCACTCAAGTTAGAAATCTAGTTTGCTTTTTTCAGTGCTGTAATCTATGTTGGAGCTGACCTAGTTAAACATCTCACCTCTCTGTCAGTGCTTTGCTCTGGTTGTCTCGTGCAGCCTGCAGGTCCTTCTCAAGTCGTTTCTTCTCAGATTCGATCTTCTCTGCATCACTGGGCACTCGCTTACGTGGCGTTACATATTGCAGTTCTTTTAGCAGCTCTTCCTTCTCGTTGATGAGGATCAAACGATCTCTCTCTGGGTCCAGCAGGCCCGGCCATGCCTCACTGTCCAGCTTGGCAATCTGGACCTCGATGTTTGCAATCCTGATTGGATAGAAATGCAAAGAGAGGCTTAAATGGAAAGAATGGTAACAGTATCTGAATTATATTAACCATCAACCATTGAAAAACCCATATAGTTGAAAAAATAGTCAATTATATTTCAGGAAAGAAACAGGTACCTCCTTTTTGCCTCCTCATATTTCAGGCTCAGTCGCACCTTCTCAGCCAGTTTATTTGAGCTTGATACAAACTGATTCAAATGGAGTCACAAAAACGCATTAAACTCGATAGATGAAACTGCATAAAGCACTGATATGGCATCACATTCATTCATCATTTACAAGCTCGTAAAGGCTTGAAGACTGTCTCTCACCTCAGCAGGTATGTCTGTTTGAGACTCTGCTTCCGAGTAAATGCGGGGCAAAGAGAGGTTCGAGTTGGCCAGGGACAGACTGCTAGCCCACAGGTCAGACTGAGAGCCATAGTCTAACTGGAAACCATCTTTCAACATGGCCAGTTTCTAACAGAGAAACAGACAACAATCAGATGATCTCTCTAACTTTTATGGATGGTCCTAACCAAGTGTGAAACACATTTATTTACTGTTTTTGTCCTTATCTGGCACATCTACGACAAAACGCAACATTGCTTGTTTTGTATTTTGGTTGAGTTGGGGTGGGTAGCTCCACCCACAGTGAAATCCAATTTGCCCAAAATCCTGATCCACATAGCTTTGTATTAAACATCAAATAATTTCAGACTGTTACGATTTTGTCGCTTCACACAGAATTTTTGCTTTCAATTAAAAAAAAACAATTATTTGATGCTGGAAGCTTTTGTCATGCCTAGTTTGAATGTAGCATTATAGTGTATAGTGTGTTTGCACTCTAAACAATACATACTGTATATAATGTACATGCTTATACTCTACGACAATCTTTATTGTAAGAATTCTGGAGAACTCTAGCTTATTTTCCAGTTACAGTAAAAAATAAAAATGTCAAAAAGTAAAGGGAAGTTAATTGAACTAATAACATCTAGGTTTACTATAGTTCAGAATTTTTTATTTAGCCTTTATTTGCATTTTGTATTCAGTTCTTCCTTGATTAAATTATCATTAGTTTACTCTATGATTTATTTTAATTTTAGCTTTTTTTTTATTTCCGTATATTTTATTTTTTATAATTTTAGGGCTGCCAGAAGTCAAGCACTAACTGACATAATTTAAATTTCTCAGGGCCATCCAGTGTTGACACAATCTAGCAGCATTTTCCTGTTTAATAAAGGCGATTGTAAAGTCTTTGCATTTTATATGAAACTTTTTTTAACAAAAGGCAAAAACTAAACTTAATCAAGATCTTTTTATTATAATCATGAGTGTTCTTTTTTTCCACTTATGTTCGATTTTTTTTTTTTTAGTTAACAAAATCCTTTCATTTAGTTTGTTTTTGTTAACAATACCACTTAAAATGCTACACAATATGTCTGCACTGGGGCATGCAGAATGTCAGATCCTGCCCATTCCACTATTTACAGTTCTCACAGATATCGATTGCAGATAGCACATTCACAACATTTCTGAAAAACTATTCTTGCCATTTTATAACAACTAAGTCTGCAGATGGCCTTTAAGTGTATAATTCAGTCGTCTGACACTTTCTGTGTCGGGTAGAACTGAAGTTAGCAGTGTGATTATTAAGTGATGAGGGAAGAGGGGCTGCAGAGATGGCAGTTTGCAGGAGAGAAACACAAAGCTACGAGTGTGCATGCTACAGTCGGGCACACACACACACAGATTCACACTCGACAGGAGAGGTTTGGCAGCTGCAGTGGAGGTAACTGGAAAGACGCAGGCATGCATTATTTAGGGTAGCCTGCCTCTACATATGCTCTCTGATCAGAGTGAGGAGAAGTTGAAATAAATAAATAAAAGACCGACAAAAGGAAAAAGAAGAGGGAAAAATACTCTCCTTGAATAAGGAAAATTATGGCAATCTGGGCCTGACATTACTTAAGTTTGCGAAGCCTCCCTCTGCTAAAAGTATGAACTACAAAAAAATAAATATATTTAATTTGTCTTGTTTTCCAATAAATATATCTTCCAGATATATGCTCTGAAAACCAGTGTTAATATCTCAATATATTACCGGTATATCTCTTAATAAGGATGTTTAGATATTTTTACTGGAAAACAAGACAGAAATATTAAAAGAAAATTGCTGTTTGGACTGTTACAGGCATGTTAAGATATTGAAAATAAATTTCAGAGTACTAATACGGTTGCCATCCGTCGAAACAGCATGGAGTCTGTAGACCCCTAAAGGGTGGCCAGAAGCCCGAAATAACTCACCAATTTTTGAAAATCAGTGATTCATTTTTATTTTTTTTCAAGACCCAGAATATCGGGGCCTGGGTAGCTCAGCGAGTATTGAAGGTGGTGTGCTAAGTGACTGTGACAAATTGGCCCAGTTGCTGGGGAGGGTAGAGTCACATGGGGTAACCACCTCGTGGTCACAATTAGTGGTTCTCGCTCTCGATGGGGTGCGTGGTAAGTTGTGTGTGGATCGCAGAGAGTAGCATGAGCCTCCACATGCTGCGAGTCTCCGCGGTGTCATGTACAACAAGCCATGTGGATAAGATGTGCGGATAGACATCTCAGAAGTGGTGGCAACTGAGACTTGTTCTCCACCATCTGGATTGAGGTAACCGTGCCACCAAGAGGACCTAGTAAGTAGTGGGAATTGGGAACTCCAAATTGGGAGAAAGGGGGATAAAATTATCTATATATATAAAAACAATTATAATAAATGCCGGTTACATTTTCTTATTTAATCTATAATATAAAATAAATGAAATTCCGTTGGTTCAGTATATTACACTGAATATAATTAATTATCTCTCTCTTGCCTAAAACAATAATTTCAAATTTTATATCAAACACTAAATTCACAAAACTCTACACTTTGATATGATTATGTGAAGTAACATCCCTGATGGCATTTCATACATCACCTAGATGTCTATTTGATGTGTGTTTACATCTGGAAGACATATTTTTTTACTTATCTGCAGTATGTCTGTTAGACGTTTCCTCTCAAATGTCAATAAGACATTTAGCAGATGTCTTTGAGATGTTTATGATTTAGAATATAAATCTGACCCAGATAGCACACGTACATCTCTGAGATGTCTGTTTTAGATCTTTTCATCTGGAAAGCATCAGCATCTAATTAACATCTGCTAAACAATCTAAATCATAAATGTCTCAAAAGACATCTGATGAATCTTTGACATACTTATTGACATAAGTCTTAGACGTATTGCAGATGAGCAAACAATGTAAAAAAAAATTAAAAAAAACGAAACACAAATAGACATTTGGGTGATGTATGTGTGCTATCAGGGATCTCAAAAAGATCAGATTTACAAACAATAGGCTTTTGGGTAATGTGTACGTGTACTAGAGGAACATTTAAGATGTTTTCAGATGTTAATTAGAATGTGATGCTGTACAGGTGAAACACTCTTAAACAGACCTCTCGGACGAGTATGTGAGCTATCTGGGTTGCGAATGGTTTGCTCTCTTTACAGGCTAATCAGCTTGCTTAACCACACTTAAAAGACAAAGAAAGAGTAAATGTTTAATTTATTAGACCATCTATAGCTTTGGTTATAGAACACAATACAGTATGTGATAAATTATTTTAAAAGCCTTAATTGACACACTTTGATGCTTAAGGCTACATACAACAGCAAGCGATATATTAGATTTTTAATGTATGTAGCAATATATAAACATCTCTAAAGCACCAGCAAGGAATTAAACAAAATGAAGCAATTGGTTTGCAGTCCAAAGAATGGTTGAATTTTGACTTGTGGCTTTGAATTTTATACAACGTTGGCTCGATAAAATTGTCAAACGAAAGGGCAAAACTTATATTAATTACTCCCTTAACATTGTACTCAATGGCTTTCTTTAAATATTTATGCTAAATTTACATTACTACAAGCAAAGTCAAAAAGCATGAACAACTCACGCAAAACTCATGTGAAATGTAAGCCTCCGGTAAAACCTACTTTGTGCATACATTGTGGTAAAGGTGTAAACGGCAAATATTTTCTTTAGGCCTACATTAAAGAGCAGTAGGTTAGCAAAACAGAATGCAAACAAGGAAATTTTACATTCAGCAAAGCATGTCCAAACACGGAGTACGAAAACAAACAGATCGTCACATTCACTAATATCACTATACATTCATTAACCACATAATCTACAGCCTCATTCGCCATTCACATTCATTTTATGAAAGAAATAAAAAATGCAATGGAAGTGAATGGTGACTGACCGAGATGAGTGAGGTGATGTATCATCTATTTGTTTGTTCCACAGAAGAAATAAAGTCAAATAAAGTTGTATAGTTTGGAGTCAGTGATGACCTGCATATGTTATATATACATATACAGCTATTTAACTATGTCATGTACTGTACTCACACAAAACATTTTGTGAGCGTAAAGCACAAATAACTGTTGTAAATGTATTTATGTATGATTGTCATCTTCAATGAAAAGCCCCACCTCTCTCAGGCAGCCACTCCTTCTGCTCATTCAAACACATTACCTCATTATGACAGTCTGATTGGCTATTATAATGCCGTGACTAGAACACTTCACAGAAGCTTTTATTTGGATAGGTTGGTTTGCATACATTTCCTGTATGTACATATGGAGTTTTACTGGCCCAAATGTTTTTAGCAAGACAATTGTGGAGTCCTTATATCACAATGTCATAATACTAAAAGTATGCAGGAATGTGCTATTCCCAGAATGCTCTCAGGTGCAACATTTTGTCCTTTTGTGACTTGGGTACTGTTTAAACACTCTGCTTTCATAATAACAATATTGAGAGAATATACAGAGGGTTGATAGTTCACCCAATAACAAAAATTCTTCATTTACTCACCTTTATTTTGTCTTTCTTCAGTGAAAGACAAAAAGAGATGTTAGGCAGAATGATAGCCTCAGTCACTATTCACTTTAATTGTAAGGAGAAAAAAGATGCAATAAAAGAAAGCTAACATTCAGTTTAACATCTCTTTTTATGTTTCATAAAGTCAGGTTTAGAAAAGTTTTAGGGTGAGGAAATATCCCTTGAAGGTTCTCGGAGTACTGCCCCATGGGGGTATGCTGAATGTTTACCCGCATAAGTTCCTGTTTCTCTTTCTCCCCAGAGCTGATGGCATCTTTAATGGTCTTCACCTCCTTCAGGATGGCCTGGGCTTCTTGGAGTTTGAAGCCATGCGAGGCACTAGAAATTTTGTGATCAATTCTGATAGAAAACAAAGAAAAAATACAGATAAGAAAAGTGATTAGTTCCCTAAATGGTCTACCATGTTAAATGTAAAATGGATTGCTGTGAGCCAGTGATTGACGATCCATCTATATAATTTATTATTTTGATTATTATTTATTGAATTCTTTATTTGGAATTTGTTATGGTTTCATACATTACCAGCAACTATAGAGGTAATATAAGCCATGTCATCAGGGAAAGTAAAAGAAAATATTTCAACAACTAAATTGGTTCCAAAGCTTGTCTTTGGAATGTTTACTAACCTAAATTCATGTCACAGACTGAGCAGCCCGCACCTAGTCACCTGAGTGAGGCACGAGGACTTGTAGACAACAACAATGGCAAAACCTTCATAGACACCTGTGTTGAATGTTTTTCTTAAGATTTAGTGGAACGATATGCTTCATTAGAGCCAAGAATACTGGAGGGGTCGGGCTCTATTAAGCAGCAGCATGGAAGTAAAGCAAGTCATCGGTAAGTCATGCACAGACCAGAGCAACAGGTTAGTCCACATTCCTCTGGGCAACAGAACGAGAGGCAGGCGAGCAGGCAGACAACACTATTCAGCCTACTGGCTCTTTCACATACAAAAAGAGTCATGGCTTTATGTCAACTGTGGCTTCTCGAATTCAGTCTAAAACGAATTAAGGTGGGCTGATATGAGGAAACAGACTCGCAACAGGCCAGTTAATGCTTTGACTCGGCTCTACCTACAGCAAGCAGCTCTAAAGTACAGAGATCTTGAACAACTTGAGGTGGACAAAGAATGTACAATTTCAAATTCATGATATGTCGAATATTGAAGTCAGTTAGTGAGTAAATCGTTGTTGTTTTTTGATAGATTTAATATTTTTAGCAGCTGTGCTTTAAAGGAAAAGTTTAACCAAAAATGAAAATTCTGTAATTAGTCACGTTCATGTCATTTCACACCCATACATTTTTAGTAGAACAAAATGAAACGTTATGCAGTTCTGCCATTCAACGACAGTTCATAGTTACTAGAGGGTGTCAAGACAAAAAACAAAAAAAGGAGTACAACTGTGTGTGTGTTAAAAGTAAAAAATGAAAACATGACAACTTTGTGATTAAAAAAATTAAGTCATTATTCACTGATAATCTTCACCTCTGTTGAAGCTTATGTCTAGCCCAAATTTGTGTTACAGAATTCAAAATTGCCACATTGTGTTTACTCACTACACTAAGCAGAACCAATATCTTTTGTGCATCAATGACGTCAGAGCCATTTTTTGTGGACATGGAATTGTGCTAGATGTAAGCTTCAGTGAAAGTAAAGACTATTATTAAGTGAATAACTATTATCAGTGAAA
Source organism: Xyrauchen texanus (assembly GCF_025860055.1). Taxonomy (NCBI): domain Eukaryota; kingdom Metazoa; phylum Chordata; class Actinopteri; order Cypriniformes; family Catostomidae; genus Xyrauchen; species Xyrauchen texanus. The sequence continues at coordinate 28,737,741 of NC_068306.1, read as the reverse complement.
AAATAGCCCACATTCAAGAATTCAAAAAGTAATTTTATCAAATCTAGACATGCTCCATTTCCAGCAGCCATCACTCCAACATCTTATCCTGGAGTAATCATGCTAAATTGATAATTTGGTACTAGAAAATCACTTGCCATTAAATCAAACACAGTTCAAAGCTATTTGCTTCATTTAATGAAGCTTAACATTGTCTTTGTGTTTGTTTTTGAGTTGCCACAGTATGCAATAGACTGGCATGTCTTAAGATCAATATTAGGTGAAAATGTCAAAAGAAACCGCTTTCTCTAGAAACTCGTCAGACAATCATTGTTTTGAGGAATGAAGGCTATACAATGCTTGAAATTGCCAAAGAAAACTGAAGATTTCATACAAAAGGTGTACACTAGAGTCTTCAAAGACAAAGGACAACTGTCTCTAACAAGAACAGAAAGAGATGTGGAAGACCAGATGTACAACTAAACAAGAGGATAAGTACATCAGAGTCTCTAGTTTGAGAAATAGACGCCTCACTTGTCCTCAGCTGACAGCTTCATTGAATTCTACCAGATCAACACCAGTTTCATGAACAACAGTACAGAGAAGACTCAGGGGTGCAGGTCTTATGGGCAGAATTGCAAAGAAATAGCCACTTTTGAAACAGAAAATCAAAAAGAAAAGGTTAGAAACAGACATTGGGCAACATATAATTGTAAAAGAGTGTTACTGATCTTAACCCCATTGAGCTTTTGTTGGATAAGCTAGATGTGAGGTGCGTGAGCAGTGCCCTACAAGCCAGCCACATCTATGGCAAGTGCTACAGGAAGTGTGGGATGAAATGCCACCTGAGTATCTGGACAAACTGACAGCTAGTATGCCAAGGATCTGCAAAGCTGTCATTGCTGTACGTGGAGGATTTTTTGATGAAAACTCTTTGAAGTAGTTTAAGAAGTTCAGATTTTCAGCCACTTTGGTGAGTAAAAGTACCAATTTCTTTCCATAAGAGCAAAATCTGTACATTATTCTTCTAACTTTGGCTGCCAGAGTATCTCTGAGAGAGTAATTTCATAGGTGTTTTGCGCCATGAGCGTTGTCTATTTAAGATGATGTCCAGTTAATAATTTTTTTTTCAAAAGTTACATTCCAAAATGCAATATTATGAAGCAGCTTCATGCTGACTATGATTGAGATTTCGATGACGTTCTAAAAAATGGCAACATTATCAAAACAACAGTGGCCACACAGACAAGACAAACGTGGAATCGCTGCATTGCAATAAAAAGCGCCAATGAGCTCATAAAATGACAAGAGATAAGAGTATATGCATTTTTTGGTACAAAGAGCTCTTTTTATACTGTGATGCACAAGCACTCAATTATCTCGACCGTGGTCATGTAGAGAGGTCAGGTTACACTTACTCTTTCAACGTCTCAAAGCCTTGCTCTTTATACTGCAGTTCTTGCCTCATCCACGCCAAATCTCTCTTCAGCTTATTTACCTGAATCATGAAAGAGTGTGACAGGGAGAGAAAGAGAGTAGGGGAATAAATGAGACACCAGTGTAATTACTAGATGCCTTCCATTTGGCTTCAAGTGTAATCTTGCTGCCTGCCATCACATCCAGATGTATGAAGTGTTGCAAATATTAAACCCAATTCTTGTATTGCATAAACAAGATAACATTCATAGCCGATCAAAGGCTAGTGTGTTAGATGTAGAAGCTTCTTACCCGGCTTTTTGCTGTAACAATCTCCGCTTTGAGGATTTCAGGGTCATATTTACTGCTGGATGAGGATCTGGAATTTACTGTAGGAAAGATAAATAGTTCAAAGGCATTATCTTATCTTGAAAACCACTCGGTATGGCTCAGGAATTCCATAGTCACTTACAATCATGCCACAAACCATGTCATAACTATACATCCATTATGATAACGAGAAGAGTTTTCATACAACTTTTTATTTATTTCTTATATATTTTATTTCTTTTTCTATGAGGGTTATTAAATGTTAGTAATTTTTGTTGTTGCTCCAACCAAGTTGTAATTTCGTTTTTTCACAACCATTTTCCACCTTCTTTCTGACACTTTTAAATGAATATTCTGAGTTCAATACAGGTTAAGCTGAATTGACAACATTTGTCACATAATGTTGATTACCACAAACATTTATTTTGACTTGCCACTTCTTTTTCTTAAAAAAAGAAAAAACAAAAAGATGGGTTACAGTGGCACACTTACAATGCAAGTAAATGGGGGCCAATTACCCACTTTTTCAAAAGTACAGCCACAAGACAATATGTACATAAACATGATTTGTGTACGAAAATCCCTTACTAACCTTTTCTGTTTAAAGTTATAGTCAATTTTACAACTCTGTTGCCATGATGATGTAATGTCAACACACCTTAAACCCCTAAAATGACTGTAAAACAATGGGACGAGTCAAAATGTATTTTGGTGGTAATCAACATTGTGCCACAAATGCGGTCAGTTGAGCTTTACTTGTATTGAAAACAGAATATTCCTTTAAGTTTTAGTGATTCATTCACACAGAAGGCATCAGTGACTTCAAGAAATGTTCCCTTTGCATATGAAATGAGAGCTCCGCTAAGACACAGGTTGCCTTTACATCAATAATAGCTTCAATTTACATTGTGGCAGGTTCACAAAGCAATCCGCACTGAAATGTGCTGCATATACTGTTAGGATCAGATTTAAATTAGCATGGACTTTTAAATGAACTTCAGCAGCTCGTCGTTAATGTTGGGATCCTTCTGAGGGCTATGCAGAATTGTAGGTGCTACACACATTTAAAAACAGCACAGGGTTTAATCAACCTTCAAACGTTTCACTCTTAAAATGTTGATATCATTGATGTTATTAACTCACCATGAATGGGCGTGCCATGTTTCTGATGACTAATTAACATGTAAACAAAAGAACATCATGTGCTGATGTATTCATTTGTCCAACATTGCAGAAGTTCAGAACGAGTTGTTTTTGCATCTTAATTCAATTAAAGCTCTTTTTGGTCTGGGGAGGAAGTTCTGAGTTCTAAAAATTACAGTATGTTTTCAAAGTATATCAAGCTTGTCTCTCTAAACGATAAGGAACTAAGAGAAAATGTATAAATACCACAAGGAAGAAACATCATTTTAATCTCACTCGGGCTTGCTTACACAATATCTTTACTATGCAATGACGTACTCACTTCCAAAGATTTTTGACAAGTGAGGTCACAGGCGATTGGGCTGCAAACGTATTTTTTCAAGTATATTTAAGTTAACTCAAAATTGCATCCCACTCAATCAAGCATGCAGCTTTAAATCTAGCTCACTTATCTCTACAGATGCTGCACATTTCTAATTCTGACAACTGAATTCATGGTGGAATTTGTTAGAGTTGACATGACATAAAAGGGTGCGACAGACTGAGCACGTCAAGGGAGGGTCTATTAGGACACATTTTTGTATTCAACACATTATCTTTCATATAATTAAAGCTGATGTGTGTGATTTTTTCAATATATATATTTTTTTCATATCACATCTTATTATGCAGAGACAACTGTAAGGCATCTGTAGATGGATTTCCCCAAAAACTAGCCCAAAACACTATGGCGCTAGTTAAAGAACATTGCTCTGTTGGTTTGAGCAATATGTCCAGCTCGACGCAGCAAGTTTACTCAACCATTGACATGAGTATGGAGCGGGACTATATTTTCGGTCAACCAATGGCAGATGAAGTGTGTATTTGTATACAATTACACACTTCAGCTTTAATTAACTAAACTAACATTAAACAATTAATTGACAGCCCTATTAAAAAAATAAAATAAAAGTTAAAACATTATGCTAAGTTCTGTCTTACAGCTGGTCTGTGAGGAAGACTTGTCCCGCCAAGCATCATTTAGCTGCCGATACTCCTGCTGGGCCAGGTGAAGTCTCTGCTCTTTGACCTGGTAGATCTCCTTCTGAGCGCTCAATGCTTCCTGAACCACACACAGATAATCCCGCAACATGAGCTCCTGCTCACGCTGCCACTGCGCTCGTGGGTCCTCCAGCTGCGTGCTCTCTAACAGAGAAAACAGAGCACATGAAAATGTTAAGAAACAGAAGGAGACAAATATGTAAGGGCTATTGAGAACTATAGAGTGCTAGTTCCTAATCATTAATCAATTCTCCTCATACTATCACAAACAAAAAAAAAAAAAAAAAATTATACTCAATATGCTTACACCCAGACACATCTTGCTAATCTTTAACTTACTAGTGTTGTGGTCAACATAATAGGCTCCAATGTGGGGGTCATAGGCCTCCTCCCAACCCACAGGCAGCTCATCTCCAATACAGTCGGCAAAGGTCAGAGGCTTAGTCTGCCTGCAAAATCACACAGGAAACCCCACTGTCAGTGTACGGACAATCACAGTGAAGAGACATTCTGATGTTGGACCACCAGCACTCATCCATAGCATCTATTTTCTGTAGGATGTCATGCTGCCTTAAAATGCACCTGGGAAGCTCCTACAGTACATCCGAGTTGGGTATTCGTTATTATGAATTGTCACACATTCAAGTCGGAAACAAAATATGGAAGAAGCCAAAGTAAAACACACTCAAAGTAAAGAAATAATAACGAAGTGGATAATTGAATAATTTGACTTCACTGATAAATAAAGATAAATTATACCAGTGGATAAGCATTAATTAAATGCAAACTTTTGAATAAAAACTTTCACAACCAATATGATTTATTAATGCATGGTATATAAAAAAATAATATTTAATTTGAATTAATGCAAACGATTAGACATCAGTTACCATTAGCTACAGTATGTCATAAATTTAAAAAAATATATTACTGAAAGATTGCACTGAATTAATTTCCCAAATCATTAATTTCCATTGACTTTGGAGTCTCTGTCCAACATCTTTTATGTCGACACGCCCCTTTGAACTAGCATTGGGAAGTCTAACTCATTGTAGCAAAACAGTTTGTCACTAAACCTGTTAAATAATGATTCACTACAGAGTCAATACAGTTCTGCAAAGTCCCTGCATAGTATCATCTGTAAAAAATTTATTCAAATAGCTGTTTATCACAATATTTTCAAGATTTGGTTCACTGATTGTGTCAAATGATTTTTGTTGCTCCAACATTATTGATAACAACATCGATATGAACATCACTAGCAGTAGTGTTGCCAATATTGTTAATAAAACATCATTAACAATACCGTTGTCAATATTGATAATAAATCTAAATTTTTAATAATATTAATTATTCCCATTTTGTTAACAACACTGTCCGCATTTCAGTTTCTCTCCATTCATAACTTACAGTTGGATGATCTTCCAGAGCTTTGCGATTTGGTTTGAGTCATTTAAAGAATCCGTTCAAATGAACGAATAAAGTCAGCATGAAATGGAAGTTGCAACCGAATTAACTTCCATATTGTGATGCATTTCTGATTGAAATAGCTAACCGAACAAGAAAAAACAAATGAAGGGCGGGGATTTGCCTTTATCCATTGGTTGTTGATTGTATTGTGAAAATATGAGTGTTGCATATAGCGGAACGGAGGAAGATCTGAATGCAAGTTTGCAGTGGACACACACACCCCTACCACCATGGTGCTCATGTCAGAGCCAGATATCGGTCAAATTGAGCAGAAATCTCAACACATTTATCTAGTTGACAACATAAATGCACGAGCACATCACGGTCTTTGCTAACAAAGAGAATGTAGCCGATGAAAAAATGCACGAGAAAAAGATAAGCATATTTTTAAGTTTTGAATCACAACACACTAAACAAAGGAAAAAAACATTTACACATGCTGTGTATCCCAAGATAACTGCATTAAAAAATATAAACTCATAAATATAAAGGCATCCAAAGCATTGTATTCATTAGTGATCACCTCAGCAATTCAGGCATTTCATTCGAAATGTAAATTCAAGCCTGCTGAACCATAACCAAGGAAGTTCGGTTAAGGAACAATAGTTTTGAAGGAAAGCAGATGAAAATGCACCTTGCCATCTTTAACAACATGCGATTGATGCTTTGTTCAACCCTACGCAAGGTTATGGTATTTATAAGAAAGGGGCAGTGTTTAAGCGGACGAAATTATCGGAGAAGTCAGTCGTTTCACAGGAAGATTGAGCAATTTCATTTTGATGAAAGATTACGAGGTAATAATAAGAAAATATATGCATGGATGAATTGTTCACAATAAGTTCAATAACATGCATTTAGAAAATAGAGGGGGTGAATTTTTATTTCATACTGACTTTAATTCATGAATCAGACATTACTACTTCTAATGTCACAACTCAATCATCTAGAATTCCAAGTTTCCCACTGGTAAATGGGGAATTTACATAAAATACTTTGACATGTCTGGAAGTGTGACATGCTATACTTCATCAACAATGGTTTTAAACAGCATTTTACTCATTATTTTATAATTATTATGAAAGCAGTTTTATGGTATTGAGACTGCATTTATTTACTCTGCATTCCACCTGAATTTTAAATGAACTTGAGACAAAAAGTTGATTAAAAATAGTGAAGATCTTAAAAAGAAATTGTGAATACTCATAGCACCTAAATATAGACTTTCCTTATACATTCATTTAAATTTTTACCTAAAATCTTGATGTTGATAAAATAAAAAAAAGAACACATTATGCACCACAACTACGCCAAATACAACTTAGCGACGCCATTCATGCTCTCGTAAATGGTAATTTCGATACTTCCAACCCCACTTGAAGCACTGCTCCAGCATACCAGGGAGAGTTTGAGCATTGTTGTGAGTATGTGTGGGGGGGAGGGGCACCAGAGGAATGTGGGGCTATTCATCTCCAGTGTGGTGGCCGAGTACAATAGCCGGAAACCCAAGCCGGGCATTCCACAGGTCCTGCTGACCCATCGCCTGGAGGTTTCTGAGGCAACACATTGTTGCCCTCCAACCCAATGCTTTGGATCACGGCAGAGCACTGGGGGCAACCACTTGGCCGAAAAGAGCGCCACTAAAACTTTTATTATCAGCCGCTCGCTAATGCTAACAAAGTAGTCTGGCCGAACTTCAGTGGAGAGTTCTGTTGACACTTGCTAGCTAGACTAATCAATTAAAAGAAAGAACTTGCTGAAGTGTATTTAAGTGGACTAGGATATGAATGTGTGTGCTAACTTGTAATAAGGACGTTGTGGATTACTTTTAGGTACAAACATAAGGGACTGGTCACAAAATAGTTATCCAACATCCGACTAGTCACTTAGAGGTTGACTATCTTATCTAATTTTATTTTCTAACATTTAGATACTTTTTTAGCACAGTGCTAATTAGTGTGCTGTGCTTTAGCTCTTAGACAGTTATTGAGGTAAAACCTCAGAAAAGTCTTTAACATCTTCATCTTTCAAACATAGTTGCTTCAGCCAAACACATTCAGATGGACGTCTTTGTCCTTTTCAAAAACCTGTCTCCAGATCTCTGCATTATGTTCTATTCCATTGTGCTCTGTTAACATCTCATGTTAACGCTCCCTATGAAATATGTCCAAACATGGTCAGGTGAACCCGAAACTAGACTAAATATACTGATTTTGTTTAAGACCAATTGGCCTCCTACCAACTAGTCGATTTTTAAAATATGTACACTGGCAGCCAAAAGTTTGGAATAACAAACAGATTTTGCTGTTTCTGAAGGAAATTGGTACTTTAATTCACCAGAGTGGCATTCAACTGATCACAAAGTATAGTCAGAACATACTGATGTAAAAGAAATAGCACCATCACTATTTGAAAAAAGTAATTTTTGATCAAATCTAGACTTCTCTGATCATTTCAAGCAGTCATCACTCCAACACCTTATCTTTGAGTAATCATGCTAAATTGGCAATTTGGTACGAGAAAATCACTTGCCATTACATCAAACACAGATCAAAGCTATTTGGTTCATGGTGATGTTTAACATTGGCTTTGTGTTTCTTTTTGAGTTGCCACAGTATGCAACAGACTGGAATGTCTTAAGGTCAATATCAGGTCAAAAATGTCAACAACAAAAAAAACAGCTCTCTCTAGAAACTCGTCAGTCAATAATTGTTTTGAGGAATGAAGGCTATTCAATGCTTGAAATTGCCAAAGAAAACTGAAGATTTCATACAAAGGTATATACAGTCTTAAAAGACATAGAACAAAGATAGAACGAGATGTGGAAGGCCTGATGTACAATTGAACAAGAGGATAAGTACATCAGAGTCTCTAGTTTGAGAAATAGACGCCTCACATGTCATCAGCTGACAGCTTTATTGAATTCTACCTGCTCAACACCAGTTTCATGAATAACAGTAAAGAGAAGACTCAGGGTTGCAGGTCTTATGGGAAGAATTGCAAAGAAAAAGCCATTTTTGAAACAGAAAAACTAAAAGAAAAGGTTAGAGTGGGCAAAGAAACAGACATTGGACAACAGATAGTTGGAAAATAGTGTTATGGATCTTAACCCCATTGAGCTTTTGTGGGATCAGCTAGACTATAAGGTGCATGAGAAGTGCCCGACTAGACAGCCACATCTATGGCAAGTGCTACAAGAAGCATGGGGTGACATGTCATCTGAGTATCTGGACAAACTGTCAGCTAGAATGACAGCTTTGCAGATCCTTGGCATTGCTGTACGTCGAGGATTTTTTTGATGAAAACTCTTTGAAGTAGTTTAAGAAGTTGTGAAATTTCTTTCAAATCACAATAGTAATTTTTCACGTTATTAAATGTCCTGACTACAAATTGTCATCACATGAATGCCACTTTGGTGAATAACAGTACCGATTTCTTTCCATAAGAGGAAAATCTGTACATTATTCCAAACATTTGGCTGCCAGTGTACTTCCCACATCTCTACAAAAACATGCTCATTTATGAAAGCAAAGGCAGTAGCTATCATGTAAGAGTTTGAGTAAACTAGTCAAGATGAAAAGAGGTTAAACTTAATTAATGTTGGAAAAATAAAACCCAGGTTGATTTTTTCATGGTATAATGTGCCTCGTTTGTCCTAGATTCCCTTGACTGACTTCAGTACCCAATCAGAGGGTAATAAAATAATGAAATCAACCTGTCCTTTGTTCAATGCATATCTACGCTGGGACTGGTTTAAAGCTGAAGTTTGTAATTTCTGCACCCCCAGTGCCACAGATGGATTTGCAGAAATAAATGTTTTCAAAATAGTTTTCTGAATACACCCCCAGACAAACAGATAGTCCCGCCCCCAACTCATACTATTGGTTGAGTCAATGTTGTGGTCCCTCTTAAGACTGGTTGCTCAAAACAAAACATTTGTATAGCCCTAAAGAGGCACAGTGTTTACAGTTTTCATGAACATGTATCTACAAATGGCTTACGTTGTCTCTGCATTTCAAGCTGGAATAAAAGTATTTTAATGCAGATTAATAGCTTTAATAATGGTTTGCTACTGATGTACCACTAGTAGCTGAATAAGAATTTTGTAAATGATAATTCTTTTTTTCTTAAAATAAACCCCCTCACATTAGTTGTTTTTACCATGGCAAAAGAATGAAGTATGTAATTAGGCAGGATTTTTCTGCAGTGCAAGAATGTCATATTGCACAATTTCAAAAGACTTTCATTTACAAGGTAAGCAAGGCAAATTTTGCAATGCCATTACGTTTAGCAGAAGTGTTATGCAAGAAATTAAGCTCTAGGCTTCTAAGATTATAAGGAACAATCCATATTAAATCTGATTGTGTGCAGCACATTACCCAGATCAATCTATTTAATCACAAAAACAAATCTAGACCAGAGGTTTAAGCTGGTTCCATTTAAACCTTTCCACAGTTATCTGCATAAAGTATGCTGTTGCCTTCCACCTCAATTCCAGACTTTCAAAGAGGGTGAAACTGAACTAGCTCCTTTTTCATGTTATGAATAATGAAAGTGCACTCAGAGACCCCCACTGGCCTGTTCTAAATTTAACTCGGAGAGAAAAAAGACTGAGGCTGCTGTGCAAAACACATTTTATCCTTCTCTTTTGCATCCCACATTTCTCTAGACTCATTCGTGGCTCAACTGATTCTGATGATATTTCATCACAGGCCTAATTTATCTCAAGTGTCCTTCAATCAAGACTGCCTTCCAGAGATCTTTGAACTGCATCGCCCTCGATCAAGGTGTTTTATAGATCTTTGGTGATGTTGTCACAATTCAGGTATTACAATGAGAACAATGAATCATGGAGTCCTGAGAATGAATTTGATAAACATTGTGGAGCACTGGCTTGTAAATTGGAAGCTACTAATTGCACCAGGTTTAAATAGCTCTGGCCTAACGATTATCAATGTTTTGAATACAGGGCTCGACATAAAAGGAATAGTTCACCCAAAAATGAAAATTCTATAGTAATTTACTTCACCTCATACCATCCCAGAGGTGTATGACTTTCTTTCTTCAGCAGAACACAAACAAAGATTTTTAGAAGAATATTTCAGCTCTGTTGGTTCTCTCAATGTAAGTGAATGGTGATCAGACCTTTATTGCTCCAAAGATCACAAAAAAACAAACAAAAAAAAAAAAAAACCATACGTAATCCATAACACTCCAGTTTTTAAATCCATGTCTTCAGAAGGGATATAATCGGTGTGGGTGAGCAAAAGAACAATAGAAAAAACTTATATAATAAACGAAAAGTTTATTATCTCCTTTATTACTCTAAATCTCCATTTTCACTTTTCTATCTAAAAGTCACATGTGGTGCTGGTTTAGTTTTAATTTCACACCTGCAAGTGAAAGTTAAAGGAATATTCCAGGTTCAATTCAAGTTACACACAATCAACAGCATTTATGACTATGTTGTTTACCACAAAAATGTATTTTGACTTGCCCCACCTTTTCTTAAAAAAAAAAAAACAGCAGCAGAAATTGAGGTTACAGTGAGGCACTAACACTGGAAGTGAATGGGGGCCAATTTTTTTATGTTAAAATACTCATGTCAATGTCAAAAGTATAGCCAAAAGACAGAAACAACAAGTGTGTAAACATGATTTTAGTGTGATAAAATCACAGCCTTTTCTGTGTGAAGTTATAACCAATTTTACAACGTCGTTGCCATGCCAAGTAATGTCAGCAAACCCCAAAACAACTGTAAAAATGACAATTTAAACAACTTTACAGCTCAAATAATTTAAAGTTTAAAAATAATTAATGTGAGTGTTTCATAAAACTACAAGCATCACATTTCTGCTTTTAAACCATTAAACAATTGGCCACATTCACTTCACCTCACTGTAACCCAAATTTTGGCAATCAACATTATGCAACAGATGCTGTTGATTGCGCTTAACTTGTATTTCACTCGGAACATTCCTTTAAAGTTGAGATTTAGGGTAAAAAAAGGAGTTAGTTTCTCACACACTTACTGTATCACTTGTGAAGATATACATTTAAACACTGGAGTCTTGTGGATTACTTCTATGCTTCCTTAATGTTATTTTTGGAGCTACAAGATCTGGTCACCATTCACTTGCATTGTATGGGCCAACAGAGTTGAGATATTCTACTAAAAATCTTAATTTGTGTTCTGACAAAGAAAATCATACATATCTGGGATGGTATGATGGAGAGTAAATGAAGAGAGAATGACATTTTTTGGGTGAACTTTCCTTTTAACGCTTGCCTGGGAAAAGCAGATTTTTTAAGGAACAACCGTCTATTTTTGTGATATAGCCTAGGCCTGTGTCACTATTTACAAAGTTCATATTCTGCTGTTGAAAATAATCCAAAGAGCATAATTGTATAATACATTTGAACTGTCAATAAAGCTCAAACCTCCTCCTGTTCTACTTTTGCGCCACCAAAGAGGCGCTCTAGCAAACCACAATGAAATCAAAGACTCAAGACCCATGCTCTAATGAAATATAGCAAACACATTCAGCACAACTGAGCACAAACACAGGACATAGCTAAACAATGAGTCAGACACTTTCATTCAAGACACTCCATAAATTCCCCAGGTCATTTATGAGACTCCAACTAGCATTGCACTATGATCAATGTCCAACAATAAAAGTGAGCTGCTTCACCTCTGACGATGGTCGGTCTCCTATCAGACAGAGTGAGATAACATTCCATTTACCGGAGCGCATGCTTTCAGTGTGTCACACTAAAGTAAAACAAACAGTCCGGCTCAGTGTGGTGCATGATAGCATTCGCAGGGACTCTTATCCTGAAGTTATGTGAGGTTTGAATTTCACAGAGTTTATAATTGTTAGTAAATAATGAAAAATTTTCTTTTTTGGGTGAATTATGGGTTACGTTTTTTTAGCTCAACTTTTGCATTTACTAGTTTAGTTTTAAATGGTGCAATGGTGTGTCAATGGTTTACGTCATAAAAACAACATGCGTATTATTTATAAAAGAATTTGAAAAACGTTGTTTAAAATAGTTTTAGATGGGAGTATAGCACGTTACACTGCTGTCACTGATTGATATGTCAACTACATAAATCATGAGTCATGATTCTGATGTTTTAAAGCATAATCTTGATTATAAATTGTAGCTATCTAGAAGTATTTCTAACACTGGACACAGACTGGTACTGGGAATTTAAATTCTTCTATGGGAACACAAAATGATGTTAAGCAGTATGTTAGTCTCAATCCCCATTCACTTTCATTGCAACTTATTTTTCACACAATGAAAGTCAATGGTGACTGAGGCTAAGCTTTTGAGTTCCACAGAAGAATTTGTTTTATATGGGTTTAAAACAAAAATGTGTCATTAAAGAAAGAAGTTTCGTTTTAGGTGAAAAATTCCTTTAAAAATGATATTGCTCTGATGTAAATAAACGAGACAGAAATCAGCCAAAAAGCAAACAAATAGATCACTTTTCACAGCTTAACTTTCACCGCAAACAGAGCTCTTGTTCCAAATTCACCAGTTCAACAAGCACTAAAAAACTAAACAACATATTTTGGCTTTCTTGTTAAAGTTGGCATAGCACTATGGTGCACTTTGAACTTATGCACCTTGACTTTGCAGGGAAAGGGATTAAGAGAATCAGCCTGCGCTAAGATCTGTGGTCCTAGGTACTGGTTTATAACTTTCTGCCATCTCAGTTTCCTGGCTACAAGCAAAACTGTTGCACCACACAAAGGGGGAAACTATGTGGTCCTATTGCTATCATCTTTCCATTTGTGCTGGAGGAGTGCATCCTGTACAAATAAAACACAATTCAAAAGCGGGAAAGGAAAAACTAAAAACCTGTGCTCCATCATTGCAAGGCTAAACTTACTGTATCCCTGCAATCTGAACATACCAAACCTTGAGCCAGGGAAGCTTGAATATTTTCTAATAACCTTAGGCATTCCTGCACAGATTTTGAGTTAAAGTCCAAAGGGAATTAAAGGGTAGTACTGATCATTAGTTCATGGATGAAACAATGCAGTACTTCAAAATCGAGGAAACACAAATGGGCCATTTAGTATAAAAAGCGAAGGCTCAGTTGTGCGCATAAGATTGTTTGGGGTGAGTTGTATCACAAATAATGGATTGCAATGACCAGATTTGGTTAAAGCAACGAGTGCAATGGATTTAAAGAGGTTCACACTTATTGTAATCACTGACTCATAGCTATAAACATGAGCAATGGAGTCAGCATGCATCTTTACACCAAGTAAGCACTTGTGCATTTCCCAGAACGTACCGATCCCTTGGGTCAATCCAGCTGGTGGTTTGATTAATATGGTCTATATAATAGACTTTCCCGTCAAAATCTCGGGCCTCTTCCCAACCCTCTGGCAATGGTAACTCATTCCTTGGCATGACCAACTAGTCTCCATGTAATTTTCTCTGCAAGTCTTCTAAATTGATTTGAAGGCAAACCATGCGTTGCTTTACGTGGAGTGGTCCAAATTTAAACCCAACACATAATGGAAGTGCCATTCATTAACCACGGGAAGAGATGTATTCCATATGATCCATGATAGTCCAATGTGTCCCAATATTCCAACACAGCCTACATTGAGCACTGTTTTCCCGAGTGAATGGCGTTTAAATAAATGGACGAGGGTGTGATGCTCTGAATCGCGTAGCTTTGCCGCAGCGGTTGTGCTTTTGATAAACTCCTCGTTTCTTGTGCATTATCGGTCAGGAGCGCACGAGATCGATCGGCCGATCAATCATCTTTCACCACGGAGCGCCGATGTTCGATGAAAGCGCGTGATAGATGATTAACTTGAGCGAAACGTAAAAAAAAAGAAACTTTCAAAACAAGTCGTACGCGAGTTTTTGTCAGTTAGAAACAAAATCCCTCAGCGTAAAAAAAGAAGAAAAAAAAGTAAACAAGCGAAGAGAGCAGATTAGCGAATATTTGAGCCCGCCTAAAGTTTTTTCCCTTGCTCAACGTCTGCCCACCATATTTTAGCGACAACTGCGCTAGCCTGTTAGCCCCAAAGCTCGTAGTGTAGGCAACGTAAACAGTTAGTTACTCCAAAACAGCGTTAAACAGTCGATGCATTCCTTTCACAGCCGGATCATCTCAGCAGTTTCTGTGAAAAGCAACGTGATTCGTTCTCATTTGTTTTCAAATGCTGTCTTTTCCTTTAAGCGACTATGTGTGGTTTCCCCCGCTGTAGTTAAGATTGGTCGCTATGGTGCGGTTGGAATGGGCTACGTCATACAGGTGACGACCGTAGTTCCTCTAGTAGCAGTTTCTACCAAGAGATTAGTTACCACGAGATTTCGGACATTGACAAATGTGTAACTTTTGTAAGGTGCAAGACGTCTCGTCTTGTATAACTGGTTGTACATTTATTTTGACATTGTCATTTAAAAAAAATAATAATAAAAAAAATAATATGTCTAATATATATATTAGACAATTTTTTTGTACTTCATTTGATCATTTGTAGGCTACTCTCCATTTTGTATTATGTTGGAAAGATGTGTTGTTTGCTTTTGTTAATACACGTAAAGAACCCATAAATCAGTGAAAGAAACAGAAACCGTTTTATCTTATTAATCTTTTATAACTTTCGGCCAAATTAAACATACATAAATGTAAGTTCTCTAATCACAAACGCGAAATTAGGCATTAAAAAAAGCTTGGAAAACACTTTTTTGTTTATATTTATAATTTATTATAATTCATCATTGTTTTATTTAGTTTATCTGTAGCTATATTCTTTTTTCTTATATAGTTTTGTATTTTTTATTTTTATTCATTTATTGTTTAGTTTTTTTTGTTCCACTATATTGTAATTAAATCTAAAAACAGGTCCCACTCAAATACATCAATACTATCACTCTTTGAAATACCGTAAATTGTATTCCACCTATTCGTACTCATATTCGTAATAGAAAACTATTTTATATTTTAGCCTATTGCTATCCTTGGTATTCTCTCAACCAACTTCATACAGTTCCAGCTGGGATGCTTTTTAAACAATTTTGAAGGAGTTCGATAGTTTTTTGCTGTATTATACCCTCACTATCTGAACCAAGTCATTAATTTAAAACAATAATTTTATTATTACAGAATTTCAAATTAGGAGTTAGCATAGCCTACTGACCAAGTTCATCATCAAAGTTTTTTTTTTTTTTTTTTTTTGCAAAACATTGAACATTTACAAACTAATAATAATAATAATAATAATAAAAACACGATTATTTATGATGTGCACACACATTTACATTCACAACAATACCACCAAAATAAAGTTAAATAAAAATATTAAGGCATATAGGCCTACAGTATGTAAATATATACAGTATATAATCAACATGCGGAATTCAGCTTTTTCAGTCAGACTTTCTGTTTGTTTGATTTTTCTCGTAATTTTCTGTACCCAAAAATGCGTTTGTTTAGGCACCACATTGTACCAGGAGTGTACAGACAATTTCACACAATATAATTTTAAACACAAACGCTATCATTTTCAGTTTAAATGAAATCTTTTGTATTACCATATACGATAGCATAATAATAGCCTTTGTTTATAATCGCAAGTGTCAAGTCGTGACAGTTCCGCCCCTTTTCTGTCAGCCGCTGCAGGCAAACTGGGCGCGTGCTTTTCAAAACAATCCGAGGCGGATCGAGCAAAAGCACAGCTCGCGCTACGTAAACATCTATGAATTCCAATCGAAAGTGATCATCCCTATGCCCTACTCACTACAAAGTACAAAGCTCTTGATGTGGGCTCTCTAAAGAGAGCATGGCATTACAATTTGAATGTACCCTTCAATAAAAGTCTTGTAAAAGGGCCCTTTATGGGGGGGGGGGGGGAATACACTTTCTTACTTTTGTTTTAAACGACTCTTCGAGTGGCGTGCCCTTCCCGAAGTGCACTTTAAGGGTGCCATAATGCCGTATGGAGGTGCCCCATTTCATTTCTCGCGCTTCAGGTGAGCTCTTTTCCGTCATATTTCCGTGGCGCTTAGCGCTCCATTTATCGCACTCAGTGCTTTCTAGTAAATATGGACACGCGAGGAATAGGCTATTCCATGTTGCTGGAGGTAAGCATGAAATTAAAGTAATTCGTGCCTTTTAAAGAGCGTGACTCTGTGGAGACAAGACTCTCATTTAATTGATCTTGGAGGTTGCTGTGGATAATGTACGTATATGATGTGCATTTGAATTATGTTTACAGATTTTTTATAATATTAATGCATTGTTTCTAATGTCGAAGGAAAACATAATATACGTAGAATCAATGATTATTTTTAAAAGTACTCCTGCTTTGTCTGTTATGTCTTGTGTTATTTATAGCAATTATCGAATTTGTGTTTATTTAATTTGTAATAGTGCTTCCTTGGTATTAAAGAAATAGTTCACCCAAAAATTATTTACTCACCATCATGCCATCCAAGATGTGCTTGACTTTTTTTCATCTGCTGAATACAAACCAAGTTTTTTAGAAGAATATTTCAGCTCTGTAGGTCCTTACAATGCAAGTGAATGGTGGCCAGAACTTTGAAGCTCCAAAATGCCCATAAAGGCAGCATAAAAGTATTCCATCAGACTCAAATTATTTTAATCCATTCTTTTTTCAGAAGTGAGATGATAGGTGTGGATTTCTTCTATGTAGACCGACTATATGTTGATGGCCAGCTTTACAGAAATGACACTATATACTGGTTATAATCTATTACGAAAGGAAGAACGAAAAAAAAAATGTCGCCAATAAATGCAATACAAGAATAATCATCTACCTCCCACATTCAAAATATGTTATCTGTGTATTCATTTGAAAAAAAGTGTTCTCATTGTTTCATGTTGTGTTTGTCTGACATTGAATGTGTACTGTATGTATATTTTTTGTCTAGGCCTATATCATATAATAGGGTACAGGTACTTATATTAAATATCAAACAATTGGTAAGCTGGAATGTACAATGCATTAATTCACCTGCTAAAAGATCCAGAATTTTAAACCACCTTAACATTAATACGGATATATTTTTATTGCAAGAAACTCACCTTTTGGAACCAGAACACAAGAAATTAACAAATACACAATTAACACAGGTGTAGCAATATTAATCAATAAAAACATAGCAGTTATTAATCATTCAACCATATGTGATAAAGCAGGACGATATGTTAACATCAGCATAACCGTAAACAATAAAATACTGACCATTGCTCATATCTATGGACCAAACACAGATGACCCCCAATTTTTCCATAAATGTTTCTCTTCAATAGCCAACCTTTCCCAATCAGCTATCATAATTGGAGGAGACTTTAATACAGTTATTGATCTAACACAAGACATATCGAATATGCCATAACATTTTAAACCAATCTACAGAAACCATCAAACAATATATGACTGTCCTTGTTCTTGGAGATAGCTGGAGACTTACAAACCCAAACTCAAGAGAATTCACCTATTTCTCAGCAGTTCAGAAATCATATTCGCTTATTGATGATTTCTTAACAAGCAATTCCCTCATACCAGACATCTTAAATACAACAATAAACCCTATCATTATCTCTGACCATGCACCAATCACTATAACTATCAATAACAGGAACACTATAAAAAAAATAATTTAGATGGAGGATGAATACATCTCTTCTTCAAGACAAAGAATTTAATGAATACTTTAAAAAAGAATGGGCATCCTTCGTGGAAACAAACAACACACCAGGCATCTCTGCACTAACTCTTTGGGAAACCACTAAAGCTGCAAGAGGAAAGATCATATTCTACATACAAACACAAAAAGTAACAAAAACTAGAATAAGAATTAGAAAATAAAATACACACATTACACAATATTTCTCTAATAATCCCAATGAACAGACTTTAAAGGATATAAATAAAACAAAAGGTGACTACGAAGATATAAATAAAAGGATATAATTTAAAAAACAATGCCTAAGATATACACATTTTGAACATAATGACAAATCAGGTAAATACCTTGCTAATTTACTCAAACGTAACAAAGAAAAGACACTTATCCCAGTAATTAAGTACCCAGAAGGAAAGACACTCCACACCTTACAAGATATCAATGACACTTTTTGTACATTTTATAAAAATCTGTACAGTAATGACAAAGAACCAAAAATTAAAGACACTAATTCATTCTACCCATTCTAACCACAACCCAAAGAGAATCATTAGAAGAATCTATATCAGAAATTTTATATAAACAGGCTCTCAACTCACTATCAAATAATAAAGCCCCAGGTCTAGATGGATACACACCAGAATTCTACAAACACTTTTGGTCAGCTATATCACCATTATTCTTGCGAATGACAGCAGAAATGTAAAATATTTTTCTATCCCATCTCACATGAACACAGCACTAATTTTGGTTCTACTTAAACCAAACAAAGACCCAACAGTATGCACTAGTTATCGCCCATTATCCCTTATCAATACTGATTTAAAAATAATTAGTAAAGCTCTGGCCACATGTCTTGAATCAGAAATTTCATCTCTCATCTATCCAGACCAAACAAGTTTCATCAAAGGATGCCACTCATCAAACAATACTGAATGATTATTCAACATAATGACCCTATCTAAACAAAACAAAAAAAGACAATAATCATATCACTGGACAAATGCATTTGATAAAGTCAGTCGGTACTTCCTTCATACAACACTTCAAAAATGTGGGTTCAGAAACTCCTTTATTCACTGGATTAAATCATTATATAATACACCACTAGCATCTGTTATAACGAATGGCATAATATCATCATCATTCCAGCTTCAGCAAGGGACTCGACAAGGGTGCCCCTTATCACCATTACTCTTTGCACTATTTATAGAACCTCTAGCTGCTGCAATAAGACAGAATGATAATATGTTTGGAGTTTTATCACACAACACCAATCATAACATTTCTTTATATGCAGATGACATATTACTTTTTGTACAAAATCCTAAAACATCACTTACAGAAATAATTAAACTCATCAACGAATATTCTATCATAACAGACTACTCCATAAACTGGACCAAATCAACAATTTTACCATTGAACATAAAACCACATGACATGAGCTGCAGGACACAACATTCACAATAAATAATATTACATACTTAGGAATAAACATATCCCAGAACCTCACTGACTTGTTTAACCTGTTGAAAACAATAGAAGATGAATTAACTCGATGGATGAACCTACCCATTATAGGTCGTATTGCAACAGTTAAAAAAATCTAAAATCCTTTATCTATTCACCATGATGCCAGTACAACCAACTAAGAAATAGTTTACATCATTAAATCAAACAATTAACTAATTTTACCGGAAAAAAATTATGCTAAAATAAGTAGATAGTAAACACTATTGCTTCTCATCTCATCTACAATACTTTTGCAAGTGGATCAAAAGTGACAGTTTCCAAAACCCATGGATAGAGTTAGAAAAAGCAGAATGTAAAGGAATAACCATACCTGATCTCCCATCACTCAATAAAAATCAAACAGCAAAATGTTTTTAAAAATATATAACGATTAAAACAACACTCACTGCTTGGTGGGGTCTGTTGGTTGTACTCGCCGGCGGTAGTGGAACGGCTCCCAGACCTAGAGAGTTGTGTATATCGGCAAACACTTTATTGACTGGTCTAAAATTATATAAAGCCGAGATGATATTATTATTATTACTACTACTATTAGTATTATTATTACAACTGCTACTACTACTATTATTGTTATTATTATTACTACTGCTACTACTATTATTGTTATTATTATTATTATTGTCACTTTAATTACGACTACTACAACTATTATTATTATAACTATGATTGCTTCAAATTGTCTTGACATCACTCATTGAGTTTATATCCATATTTTTTGTTTCTTTCTCTCTCTCTCTCCACATCACCAGAAAAATGAAATGATTACTATTATACCACACTAAATTTACATATTGCTTAAACATATTACTGTACCTGTATACACTACTATATTTATACATTTTGTTGTTCTTTTTATTTTTTTTATATTTATATGTATTTGTGTGTGTGTGTGTGTATATATATGTGTCATTGGTCTCTTGTATAAGCTGCTATGTCTTGTTAATTTGTGTGTTTTGTTGAATAAATAAAACAGGGCACAAGTCGAACATTTTTGGTAGTTATTACGCCACAAATGCTTAAAAAACTTGTATTGAACCTGGAACATTTCTCTAACATGGTAATAATCTGTATTGCAAAGAGTTTTTACACACTGACTTTTTTTTTTTTTAATCTCTGCATGTGGTCATTTCCAATTGCAAACTCGTTTTAGTTTGTACTGCCAACAAGTTCCCCCGATTGCAACAAATCAGAAAGTGTGTTTTGCCTAAACCATGCCATATTTAGCATATTGTTGTTTATCATATTTTGGCAGTGGATACTTTAGGGAATTATCTTTTAAGAACTGTGATTTAGGCTTCAAATATAGTTGTTTTGAAGTTGCACAACTGTACAGAATACAAATATAAGGCCTCTTCACTATGAAACCAATATGGTGTGGTTATGCAAGTGGTTTGAATACCATCAACAAGCACTAATAACGTAAAGGGAGGACTATATTAAATTAATCTTGCATACTGGCTCCCGGAAAGTACATCTTATTTAAATTATGATGGCTATATAGACAGTCACGCTCCTAAGAAGGAGCTAGATGGCGAAATTAATATATGTGCAAATCACAATTTGAAACATGCCAAAGTTTTATATTTATATTTATATTTTAAATAAAATATATTTTATTTATAATATCTTAGTAGTCACCTTTTGTTCTACCATTTGCAACGCCACTTTTAAAACAATCAGCACCCTTGTACATTCACAGTTCCCGGAAAGAATTTCGAACAGAAGACATCTATTTAACATATACAACAGCTGCCCTCAAACAGGTTCAGACTTCATAGATAATTTAATCTTGATTCCAACCAGCCATGTTTGTTTTATTCAGCATGTGACATCTCAAGATAAGAGTGATGGTGAGAAACGGCAATGTCTAAACACTACTGCAGTGCTGCTTACAATTGTGTACAAATCTTTGATTATCAAATGGTTGTATTAATTTATTTGTTAAACCACAATGTATTCAATAAAGTCAGAATGTTTGACTTTATAAATTGTCATTTTCTGTGAAAACAGTATTTGTTTCTCTTCAAAGCATAAAAACTAAACAAATTCAGCAAGTACTCAAGATGCTCACAATTTTCTCAGAAAGAAGCATTCATCTATTGGATGCTGTTGTTGGGATTTAAAGGAACAGTTCACCCAAAAACTGTCATTCTGTCTAAAACATGTATGACTTTTTTTCTGCGCAACAAAGACGAAGATCATTTGAAGGATGTATGTGGTGTTTTTGTCTGTACACTGCAAGTCTATGGGGTCCAACACTTTCAAGCTCCAAGAAAGGACATTAAGGCAGCATAAAGGTATTTAATGTGACTCAAGTGGTTTAACCCATGTCTTCTGAAGCCATGCAATCAGTTTTGGGTGAGAAATAGTGATTAAACCACTTGAGTTGTATGAATTACCTTTATCCTTTTTTTGGAGCGTGAAAGTGTTGGCCCCACTGACTTTCATTATATGGACAAAAACACGAAAAGCCATGAAAAAATATTTGTTCCTGTTACGGAGAAGAAAAAAGTCATAGGAGTTTGATGAGAGAATTATAATTTTTGCATTTCTTAACAATTCCTTTATCATATTCCAACATACAACAGTTGTAGCCCATAAAGACACCTGCTAAGATAATGTTCTGTATGTCAATTTGAGAAACAGTTCAAATTAATCTCTTCGTTAGGACATCTTGTGGACATCTGAGCCAGCAGGGATGCAATGAATGCAGCATACACCTCAGGATGACATCGTTTGTATAATTCAACTTTCTTTTTTATCTGTTTTCGTGTGTCCTGATAGTAATTCTTCTCATTCCTTGCCATTGCCTGTGACGACAACAAAACTTAGTTACTTAACCTTTAATCATGAAAAGTCTTTCATTTAGACACCCTTATTTATCTCATACCTTGTAATCCTCATTGTGTTCCCAAACCATGCGTTGCACATATTCAATCATGTCAGAGGAGCATGTTGTTCTGTCTTTCCCTTCAAGACTGACCTCTGCCTCCAGTTCTCCACGAAGATGTCAAGTCAATAAAACATAATGCATTGCTTAGTACTTTAGTGGTCTTGTAACCACTCCTTTAGGAGGGTTTTAGGTAACATACCTTTAACGACATAGGGTTTGAGCAATTCATTTGTCTCCATTAGATCGCTTTCCAGTTTGCCCTGCAACATCTGTTAGGCTCATTAAGCTGTAATCAACAAATCAGGCCCAGTTTTTCAAAAAATGTAATCTGGATCAAATTGATCCGGATTTGGAAATCCCATGTTTTGCTATCCAGGATCACCTGATCCATCTTACTTTTATGCCAGTTTTTTAAAAGAACATTGGATTGGATCACTGTGATCCAAATACCAAATTTCAGGATTACCAAATCCTTTTTACCAGAGCCTTAAATGGAACCAACAGTGTAGCCTACTGGCTTAGCAAAGAACAACAGGTAGGCAAAATACCGGTGGCCACAAATAGCCATTGTTTGTTTAATTTTAAGAAACAGAAACACTGTAATAAACAGAAACATTTTACATTCCTTAATTTGTTATAATGTTCAATATAAAAACAAAAACAATACTATCCAATAGTCAAAAATCATTTACAGAACAGATACCAGCTCTTTCCATCTCTGCCTTTAGGAGATGTATCTCCATATGCACATTTTTCTGCTGCAGTTGAGTAAGCAAGATTTGTTCTTTACCCAGTTCAGTTTGTAATTATGCTCTTTCGGTTTCCCATTTCAGAAGCAACTCATAGCTGTCACCATCCTGGTTTGTAGCTGAGGAACGTTTGCGTTTTCTTGTAGGAACATCTTGGACTGTCTTCATTACATCCACTGGGGATCTATCTTCCTCCTCAATCATTGTCCAGGACAAACATTTCCTCTGCAGGAGAATTTTGCTCACATTTTTCTGAAGTCCTAGTCTCTGTAATTGCGGCCTCTCCATCTACTTCTATGCCTTCAATGCCATGCAGAGCCTCTGATTTTTCGCCTCCTATGATATCAAGGACCATATCAGTGAAATCACCCCTCTTATATGGCTTGTTACCTGTTTGGGGTTTCTTGGCTTCAGTAAGGTCTTTCATTTCCTTGGCCCTAAGGTTCTTCCATCACAACATAACTTGTTTTATGGCCCTCTTTTGGCCAGACCCCATGGCATTGACATGATTGGTTATGTCCTCCCAAATGTTGTGTTTTCCTTTTTTGGTCACTTCTCCATCATTTGCAGAGCTGAAACCTACTATAGAGGCAAAATTGGCCCGAACACCCTCCAGCATTGCACAGGTTTCTGCCACAGTGAAATTAGGCCCTTTTGAGTCCATGCTTCCAATTCTTTGATGTAGCCAACACTGATCTTAAAAGCCTTGAGCATGATTGCTTTGGCTTGTGCTCAATTAGCCTTACACCAATCAGATCATTGCTGGTTAATGGGTGACACCATTTAAACACATCATGTCTTTGCACTCATTTCTCTTAGCCTACAGAGGCACCACATGGTGGGTATTGTTCATCGTTACCGTAGGAGAAGGTACCGTCCAACCCACATGAGCAATACACATCAGAAGAACTGCATGCACGTTTTTGCTTTGGGAGAGCTGACATTAAGTACATTGCAGATCTTGTCAGGCCAACACTCCAGCACCAAACCCAAAGGAGTCATGCTTTATCCGTGGAGGAACAGTGCTTAATCGCTCTGCGCTTTTACGCATGTGGGACTTTCTACCAAGTAATTGGTGACAATATGGGAGTGAGAAAAGAAACCATGAGTAATGTGGTGAAGGCTATGTCAGTAGCACTGGGCAGTCTGATCAATCAATTTGTTTCCTTTCCCAAGGATGACCTGACAGCTCAGACTAAGAACAAGTTTTTTCAAATGGGGAACATGCCTAGCACTATTGGTGCTATTGATTGTACTCATGTGCATATCCAAGCACCTTGTTAAAGGGAGTGGGAGTATGTCAGTCGAAAGGGGAGGCACAGCATCAACATCCAACTTGTGGGCAACGCCGACCTCATAATAACCAACTGTGTTGTGAAATGGCCAGGGTTCATGATGCACGTATTCTAAGAGAGAGTGCACTATAAAGAGAGCTTCAATCCCACCGACCAAATGGCATAGTATTGGGAGACATATCCACTCCTACCGTGGCTAATGACCCCTTTTCCAGTTGCAAACACACCTGAGCAGGCACACTTCAACTCCTCACATTGTAAAACAAGATGTGCCATTGAACACTTAAATGGAGTCCTAAAGAGATGGTTTGCGTGTCTTGCAAGTACAACTCAAGGTGGCATGCAACATAATCCTTGCCTGTATTGTTTTGCATAACATCGCCACCAGGCATCATGTCCCTCTTGATGACAATTTTGATGGACCTGAGCCTGATGTAGAACCAGAACAGCCGCTGGAGAAGTTCTGCACAACATTTGATCTGCATAATAAAGAAAATATATGAAAGCGATGA
The DNA here is from genome assembly GCF_025860055.1 of Xyrauchen texanus. Lineage (NCBI taxonomy): Eukaryota > Metazoa > Chordata > Actinopteri > Cypriniformes > Catostomidae > Xyrauchen > Xyrauchen texanus. Next base: position 28,712,684 of record NC_068306.1, on the reverse strand, counting down.
ATGCATTTTCAGCAAAAGAGTCGAGTAGCTACAGGGTGAAAATAAAATTAAATGGAGGTTTTTATGGATCCAGACTTTATATAGGTTATATATTATTACATTAGGCTATTGCAAACTGGTCTCAATTCAGTTTATGTCCAGACTAATAAATGCAGCTTTCCAGGTCTCATCATTAAGAATATATTCCCATTCTTTGAATTAATAAACATTATATGCATAGCTACATTTAAACATGCCATTCTCAGCTCAAGAAGTGACGTACCTAACTAACTACCATTTGCAAGCAAATATCTCCGTTTAGTTTTGATTTTGTGGTTTTATATATATTTTTAATTATTGTATTATTTTAAAGACATTTATATTTAGATGATCTATATTATTTATTGTATATATTTATATTTAATGGTTATGTACTGTATAAATGAATGGTTTTTATTATTTGTTTAGTATATATTAACTGTAAGGTCTAAAGATATACCCTCTAGATGCTGCTGTAAACTACGGTTTTATTTTTTACACACAAACAATTAGCATCTTTATGGAATTGTATTTCATAACACATTACATTATACATTATATATATATATAGTTAACAACAACCTGCCGCACTTAGTTTTAGTGTACAACCATATGCGATTTTAACTGATGTTCATGCGTATCTACTCTTAAATGCCAACAAAAGACATACGTGGAACATTTAGGCCTATTATTGTTTGCAACAGGAAATAATGATAGGCAGTAATATATCTATCTATCTATCTATCTATCTATCTATCTATCTATCTATCTATCTATCTATCTATCTATCTATCTATCTATCTCTCTCTCTCTCTCTCTCTCTCTCTCTATATATATATATTTATATATATACAGGTGAAACGCGAAAAATTAGAATATCGTGCAAAAGTTCATTAATTTCAGTAATTCAACTTAAAAGGTGAAACTAATATATTATATAGACTCATTACAAGCAAAGTAAGATATTTCAAGCCTTTATTTGATATAATTTTGATGATTATGGCTTACAGCTTATGAAAACCCCAAATTCAGAATCTCAGAAAATTAGAATATTACATGAAATCAATAAAAAAAGGATTTTAAATACAGAAATGTCGGCCCTCTGAAAAGTATAATCATGCATTTGTACTCAGTACTTGGTTTGGGCCCCTTTTGCATTAATTACTGCCTCAATGCGGCGTGGCATGGATGCTATCAGCCTGTGACACTGCTGAGGTGTTATGGAAGACCAAGATGCTTCAATAGCGGCCTTCAGCTCTTCTGCATTGTTTGGTCTCATGTCTCTTATCTTTCTCTTGGCAATGACCCATAGATTCTCTATGGGGTTCAGGTCAGGCGAGTTTGCTGGCCAATCAAGCACAGTAATACCATGGTCATTGAACCAGGTTTTGGTACTTTTGGCAGTGTGGGCAGGTGCCAAGTCCTGCTGGAAAATGAAGTCAGCATCTCCATAAAGCTTGTCTGCTGAAGGAAGCATGAAGTGCTCTAAAATGTCCCGGTAGACGGCTGCGTTGACTCTGGACTTAATAAACCACAGTGGACCAACACCAGCCGATGACATGGCTCCCCAAACCAACACAGACTGTGGAAACTTCACACTGGACTTCAAGCATCTTGGATTGTGTGCCTCTCCATTCTTCCTCCAGACTCTGGGACCTTGGTTTCCAAATGAGATGCAAAATTTGCTCTCATCAGAAAAGAGGACTTTGGACCACTGAGCAACAGACCAGTTCTTTTTTCCTTTAGCCCAGGTAAGACGCTTCTGACGTTGCTTGTTGTTCAGGAGCGGCTTGACAAGAGGAATACGACATTTGAAGCCTCAATCCACTCCTTGTGAAGCTCCCCCACACATCTAAATGGCCTTTTCCTGACAATCCTCTCCAGGCTACGGTCATCCCTGCTGCTTGTGCACCTTTTTCTTCCACACTTTTCCCTTCCACTTAACTTTCTATTAATGTGCTTTGATACAGCACTTTGAGAACATCCAACTTTGCAATTACCTTTTGAGGCTTTCCCTCCTTGTGGAGGGTGTCAATGATGGTTTTCTGCACAACTGTCAGGTCAGCAGTCTTCCCCATGATTGTGAATTCAACTGAACCAGACTGAGAGACCATTTAAAGGCTCAGGAACCCTTTGCAGGTGTTTAGCTGATTAGAGTGTGACACTTTGAGCCTACAATACTGAACCTTTTCACAATATTCTAATTTTCTGAGATTCTGAATTTGGGGTTTTCATAAGCTGTAAGCCATAATCATCAAAATTATATCAAATAAAGGCTTGAAATATCTTACTTTGCTTGTAATGAGTCTATATAATATATTAGTTTCACCTTTTAAGTTGAATTACTGAAATTAATGAACTTTTGCACGATATTCTAATTTTTCGAGTTTCACCTGTATATATATATACATATATATATATATACGTAATATATATATATATACATAGTTAACAACAACCTGCCGCACTTAGTTTTAGTGTACAACCATATGCGATTTTAACTGATGTTCATGCGTATCTACTCTTAAATGCCAACAAAAGACATCCATGGAACATTTAGGCCTATTATTGTTTGCAACAGGAAATAATGATAGGCAGTAATCTATCTATCTATCTATCTATCTATCTATCTATCTATCTATCTATCTATCTATCTATCTATCTATCTATCTATCTATCTATCTATCTATCTATCTATCTATCTATCTATCTATCTATCTATCTATCTATCTATCTATCTATCTATCTATCTATCTATCTATCTATCTATCTATCTATCTATCTATCTATCTATCTATCTATCTATCTATCTATCTATCTGTCTCTCTCTCTATATATATAGCCTATATATATCGTTTTTTTGTGACCATTGCAAAAACACATCAAAGACTGGACGACAGCAATTTACAAAATATGGGAACATTTTATAAACAATTTAATTTCAAAATAAATGAATAAAAAATTAGGCATATGGGACATTGAAAAGGTTGTAATGATTGGTAAATTAGTACTAAAAAATTGCGAAATGACGAATCCTACTATGACAAAGGGTTCCTCGTGAATATTAAAAAGATTACGTGGCATTCGCCCACTAGCCCTGCTTATTGTCAGTAACGTCTTATAAATATTCATGAGCTGAGCAAGAGCCAGAGGAGTATTCAAATTCAAGCAGGACGCTCGAGGAAGGTTACCAAGCAACGTCAGCATGCCTCGTTAAAATTCATGAGCTCAGCCTTTTACCGTAGTAAGAGCGACGGTAGACGCAAGTCCGAAGCTTCTGGGCGGAGAATCAGAAGAGCGAAACGGCAGAGCCGAGAGTCATTCAGGGTTAATAATATTCCGCCGTGGGGAGAGGGGGGAAGACGAACATACATATATACACTGCCAACCCGGCGACGAGGTTGGGCCTGCGGTGCCTGCCTGCGACCCAGGAAACATGGAGCTCGAGAATATCGTGGCCAACACTGTTTTGCTGAAGGCGAGAGAAGGTAAGACATGACAGCCCGCTTAACCATTGTCACATTTGACAGCTCTGATCTTCAAACGTAGTGCTATCTGTCTCAAAGTGATGGGGATTCCCCCAAAGGAAGTTAGGCCAAGTAAGACAAGAGCAATGCATTGACATAAATGTATAGTTAATTATTTGCGAATCACCTCAAATGTGAGAATTACTCTGATCGTGATGTGTTGCCAGCCGCGTGCTTTGTTGGTTTCCTAACCTTGAAAATGGACACGCGAGCATATAAAAGATGGACCTGTCAATCGATAAAATCCCGCTATCCATCCCATTTCTGTCCAAGCCTGTTTGGATTTTACGCCGTTTTGTGTGTGTGTGTGTGTGTGTGTGTGTGTGTGTTATGTGTATACACGCTCTTAGTTTCTATTTAAAGGAGAAGCGATAAACACACCGCTTTCATATGCGTAATGCACTGACAGGAGTGCTGTTATTGACCGCAGTTATTAGTGTACGTGTGCGCGAGATAAGCAAGTCAATTAACTGGGCGTTTGAATTAACCGTCAGTTATAACCGTCTCATTGGTGTTGTAGATAGACTGTGTCTCAAAAAACGAGTGAGCTGCCTATATAGACTGCATTTTTGGGCTAGTTCTGTGATAGTCAAAAATGCTGTCTAGGTAGGCAGCTATTATTTATAATTTTTCTGCAGACATATTGAGATGAGGGAATCCTGATGTACTTTCTCGTGTTCCAACGTTCTTGCACTGCACACTTGGGCTACTACATTTGTGTACATAGTGTAAAGTATACGACATTAGTGTGTACTACTATGCTTTTAAAATATGTTCGATGGTAACCATAATTTTCCAGTTGTCATTTATTGTTATTACTGTAAAATAATTATAAATAAGTTAACATGAATATAGGCATATATCCTTTTGTTTTTGTTTTTTTAATTTGTGTGATCACTGATTCCAAGTACCACAGTTTTATAGGATCAACAATAACTATTAACTTTGGTGTTTAATGTAATCTTTGGTTACCGTGGTACGTAACCAAACCTGTAAGGGCATATTGAAGGTAACACTATTCATACTGCATTTAACAAGCATCAAAATGCAGGGCTCGACAATAAGGACTGCCCGATGGCCCGGGGTCAGTGTGAGAAAGAATCGCGCCAGTGCTACATTTATAACATTAGTACAAACAAACAATAAGCGAGAGAGCACAAAAACTACATGGAGCGAACAAAGTCTTCTAACTGCAGAGCGAGCGTGAATATTTATCTCGCAAAGATGTGCAAATGCATAATATACTGGACGTGCCAAGGCACAGTCACATGCACGCACAAGATCGTGCAGACACCGAGCGCACTCTCTTAGCACCGTTCTTGCTCTTTTCCAAGTATCTTAGCAGCAGCTATTACCAATGTGTTGAAAATAGCAGGAAAAAAACACACTTAATGAATATCATAGTGGGATATAACGTGTTTTGCAACATTGTAAGTATCCCTGCACATTCTATGTTCAGTGCGTGAAATCCCCACATGGTTTTTACACGTTGGTGAAAATTAGTAATCCACACATTGGAACACAAGAAATCTTTCTTTCTTTAGGACTGAAAATCCATGTCTCTCCATGCATATGTCTCATCATCATCTCTCGTAAAGGGATGGAGTGCTAGATTTATTCCCACTGTAAAAAATACAAAAAACACATTTTCTCTCATTAATTTGCCTTTAGAGATTAAGCGCCGAATGAGACATAATAAACTTTGTTAAACCCCAGTTATACACGTGTCTGGAAATCACGAGCTGCACAATATCCAAAATGTAAGTATACATTTAATTAGGTAATGTTTTAAAACATGAACATTCATTTGACATGATAATGGCATTTGATATGAAAACAAGCAAGATCACTATGGCTATTAGGCTATTATTATCAGAGCTGTTCCTCTGCAGGGTGAAGATGAATATTTGAAACGGTCTATTTTATATCATCATCCTAAAACACCTGTTACATGTCTAATTTCTGGACCATACAGGTATTTTTGTTTTTGTTCTTTGTATATCAGTCAGTGTTGGTCATGTTTGGGTTGTATGATTACATGTTATATACACATTTTTAATTCACAGATTAGGCCTAATATCTACCTACTGTATATTACACATCACAACAGATTTAGTAGCAAGTCTGTTCTCTCAGCCAATTACCAAATCTTTAACTCTGTGTTTAAATCTTTGATCCTTCTTGTGAAAACACTACACCTGGGCAAATGTTGCATGACTAAAAGGATGACCAAAAACCCATCATCTCCTCCACAGAAATCTTGGTTTAAAAGCACATGTGTAAATGGCAGGACGGCTGAGGTTAATATGATGTATTTATGAATTTATATCTGTAAAGCAGATATATGGGATTACATAAGGCATAAATCATATCTTGCAAATTATAAATGTGATTCAATTTTGGGGGACATTGTATTTTAAATATTTTTCTCCACAATTTGGAATGCTCAATTCCTTAAGTGGCATAGTGACTCGCTTCAATCTGGGTGGCAGAGGATGAATCTCTGTTGCCTCCACATCTGAGACCATCAATCCGCGCATCTTATCACGTGGATTGTTGAGCGCATTACCACAGATACGTGGCGTGTGTGGAGGCTTCACGCTATTCTCCGCGGCATCCACACACAACTCACTACGCGCCCCACCGAGAGCGAACCACATTATGGTGACAAAAATGAGGTTACCCCATGTGACTCTCCCCTCCCTAGCAACTGGGCAAATTTGGTTGCTTAGGAGACCTGACTGGAGTCACTCAGCATGCCCTGGATTCGAACTCATAACTCCAGGGGTGGTAGTCAGAGTCTTTACTCGCGGACATATTTTTTTAAAGCCATGATGGTAAAAACAGCTATTTGTCATTTTTGTGTTGGGGCCAGTGAAAATTTTGCAAGGGCCAGTAAAAATCTGAAGCAATCCTTCCAAAGAAAAAATCCTTAGCATTGAACTCCGTAGAGGCATTCATGAGATTTTGAAAGCTGTCATCCTTGATAGTTTCCATTTAGTCACTGGGCTGTATGATTGCTTAAAATGTTTATTCCTCTTTTTTTAAGATGCTAGCTTAAAACTAACACTAGCATATCAAATAGGAAGTGTAGGGCTGCGTATTAAAATTTCACTACCTACATTTTGATGATTCATTTATTAATTTTTTTATATTTTGTGAAAGTAAAGAACACTATTAACAGTAAAGTCCAAAGTGTACTTCAGTTAAACCCAAAGTATATTTTGGTCAGACGCGACCAAACAGAGTGCTCGAGCACTGAATGCGCATGGGCTGATTTTTCTAACTGTGTTTACTCTGAACACGCAGTATACTTATGCGCCTGGAATTATTTGCACTAATAACTGGGTCCACAAGGTGGCAACACTCACTGTCACAAAGAAGCGCAAAGATGTAATTGCTGGTAAGCAACAGGGGACAAAGGTGGAATCAACAACAGTGGATGTGCAGATTAAAGGTCAGGAGGAGATACCTGCATTTGTGTAACTCGAATCTGAAGGAATATAAAGACATCTTTATGGTCTAAACTTCTGAAGAGAAATAGTGCAGTATCTCATAGCACATACATGGGTAACACACGGCCCATGGGCCGGATCAGGTGCTCCACATGGTTTAAAGTGGCCCGTGTCTCATTTATTGTAAAAGGGTTTTTTTTTCATTGGATATTTCAGTTAATGGGGGCCTAACGCGTCTCCACAAGCTTTTAACATGCTCAGGGTTGCCAGATAAGAGACGCAACACCCCCAGTTGTTATACTTATTTTGTGCAATCTGGCAACCATGCACGCAAGTGCGCTTTTTCTATCTCTCGCTTTCCCTTTTGAACAAACTTGCCGATCTGTAGTGCAATATTCTGATCGGGGAAAGAGTTATACGGGTACTCTGATTCTCGGCATCATTGACATGCAAGTCAAAAGTAAGCCAGAAACGAATATGTATATGTATTATTTATTTGTGCAATTTAGAAATGTTAAAGTCCCTTCGCACCTGTATGTTAATGTAACACTTGCAGTAATCATTTATCATAATCATGCAGCCTGTGTTATTCAGTTGTGTGCTGAAAGTCAAACCATTGTGGAGACCCGCATCATGACACTTTTAGCGTGTAAACAGGTAAAGTTCTAGAAAAAAACAAGTAAACTCACCCGCTTTGCGACAAACATTAAAGTTCTATAAATTTCATTTTTTTTTTATTAAAACAGACCCCTGATGTAGAGATTGTTAAATTGAATAATAAATTAACAGGGAAGTAGAGATGGTAAAATAAATTTATAAGCTCAGCCTTTATTCAGTTTTTTAATGGCTGATAGAAAAGTATCTATCTTTGTAGAGCAATACAATACGTTAGGCAATTGCAGAATAGTCTCACTAGTCACAGATACACTTCAGAAAATTGAGTACACAACTATTTCTAGGCTTAAAAGATACAAAACCAAATTAATGCAGAACATTGTATCTTAAAAGGAATACAACGTGGCTACCTATGCACTACTTAAAGCCCTATGTGGCCCCTTTACCAAAATAGTTGCCCACCCCTGTCATAGCACGCATGCGCTAACTGCATGTATATGAGCTCGCAGTCAAATTGAGGATACTTTAAATGAGTGTTCAACTGCACATACGCTAAGTGTTTAGCATCAAAACCAAAGTATACTTTGGGCTTAAGACTTGTTATTACATCTTATTAAATTCATTATAAGTTTAACTTCCCAAAAAAGAGTTTCACACCTTTTTCTCACCATTCTTTTCATGTCTTTTTCCAGATAACATGACAGGAAGTTATGTGATTACAGGGACACACTCAGACATATTGTAGTTTGATTCTGGTTGTTTCACTGATAGAATTGCAAAATTTAACAACTAATTAACAACAAAAGCATTCCAATTAAAAGGAATATTTTGTGTTAAATACAAATTAAGCTCCATTGGCAAATACACAATGGTTGCCCTATAGACTACAATAGTAAGTGCATTTCTGTATGTTTTTGGTTTGCTTTTACAAACTGAAGTCAAAAGTGCTTCTTTTGTAGAAGACCGCATGCCACAAATGCTCACAATACACTGAATGTAGTCAAATATTTATTTAATACAATATATGAATTTAGTTGGAACACCTTCATTGTCAATTTTTTAGTTTATTTTATAATCCTGTCAGTGAACCCACCAGTGTAATAAGACTTGTTCCACTTTTCTTGGAAGAGCTCTTTCATGGAAAAGCTTTTGAATTAACAAGAAAGAAAAGTGTTTGCTGTAGTTTCAAATTTTGTTTCTTATAATTTTTTATGATTGATATTTTGAATTGTTTTAAAACAGAGGCATTGTTTGTTGTGTTTGAGGCAAGTTTTGCACACAGTTAGACTCTTTTACTTCTGGACTGAGGCTGCATAAAATTTACATTTCACAATTTGCTTCTTGGCCACCTCCCACAATGAAAATGCGGGGCTTGCCACAGTACTGGTACTGTAACCTTTTCACTTGAAACCTTGTTTTTTATTATTGCAAATGTAGAATGTGGCATTAACTTCCTGATAGCATCCACTCAAACCTTGACTTCACATAGTAATCTTTGGTGAATTAGATTTTTGTTTTGTATTAAAGTAATTTGTCTGACGTAAAATGTCTAGGCTTGCACAATAGGTTTTGATTTTGTAAGATAATTTTATTTTTCTACCCATTTGGAATGGCCAATTCCCAGTACTTAGTAGGTCTTCGTGGTGGAGCGTTTACTCACCTCAATCCAGGTGGTGGAGGACAAGTCTCTGTTGCCTCCGCTTCTGAGACGTCAATCTGCGCATCTTATCACGTGGCTTGTTGTGCATGACACCATGGAGACTCCGCATGTGGAGGCTCATGGTACCCTCCGCAATCCATTCACAACTTTCCACGTGCCCCATTGAGAGCAAGAACCACTAATCGCGACAACGAGGAGGTTACCCCATATGACACTACCCTCCTTAGCAACCTGGCCAATTTGTTTGCTTAGGAGACCTGGCTGGAGTCACTAAGCACACCCTGGATTCTAACTTGCGACACCAGGGGTGGTAGTCAGCAGTAATTCTCGCTGAGCTACCCAGGCCCCCCGATAATGTAAGATAAATTAAGTTTCTCAGCTTGGCTCATCTCGTATCTCTCATGTGGGAAAGTCTTTGCTGCGACGTACAGCCATGTTTTGAACTCCTATCAGATCGTAGTCACAAGTTCCCCCCATCTGTTCCTCAAATCCCCACATAGCCTAGCAACAAAGCAAACACCTGGCCTCAGCTCTCCATTCCCAAAGTGCATGTCCCGTGCAAACTGGGCAAATTTGGTTGCTTAGGAGACCTGAGCAAACCATCAGTTCCTGACCTTTCCCTGTGCTGTCTGTTGACAAACGTGTTGGGCTCAGCACCTGGGCCAGTCATTCTAACAGGGGACCCAGAGTGGTCCTAATGACGGATGTGGATCAGCAGGACATTCTTGTGGCATTGGCATGCTTCTTTCCCTAAATAAATCCAGGATGTCCATACTGGGTGAGTGATCGGAGACTAGGCGACACACGTTAAATATGACGTTAGGACATAGGGCTGAACAATTAATTGAATAAATAAACAAGATTACAATCACAGCAGCCACAATTAAGTAATTGTGAAAAGTGTCAATAGAGTTCAACCGGAAGTGTTTTTCCTATTTATTTTTTCCCTCGGGATTTAATAGAATTCTTTATAAAAGTGTCCTAAACTAACCACATCCGAAGTGAATCACAAGCTTTGATTTAAAGAAAAAAAGTCAAAAATACAAGACTGTGTACTGAAGGGTTTGAAAAGATCTTCTAGTACTGAGATAACAACCTTCATGGTTGTTCATCATTGGAGAGAGCATAACAGCTGTAACGGTCAACTAGCATTTTACAACAGTTGGCTGATGCTATACAAATGAATGGAGAGAGCCATAAACTGACACCTTCCGGTCGTAAAATTGTCTGTGACTTCTCTTATAAAACAGCAATTTTGTCATAGTAAACACCACACATAGTTCACTCCAAAAGGATTTTTTTGTGTAAAACATGTTGAAGATTAGTGGAAAGGCAGTTAATTCATTAAATGATGAGCTGTTTCCTCACAAAAGCAGTTTATTGAGAATAGGGCTGCAACTAATGGTTATTTTAATAATCGACTAATCTGACGATTATGAGAACGATTATTCGGTAGATTATTGCAACGATTAATTGTTAGCTCTTAACCGATTATTCAGCTTGTGCCCTGAGTTTAAAATTATTTAATAAACATGCTTACAATAAAGAGGACAAAATTGTCTTTTAAAAAACCTCTAAATGACATTCACTGAATTAAAGGAAAAAAAATGCTTTTTATTAAGTTTAATTCAGTAAAAAAAAAATAACTGAAAAAAATCCTATTGTTATCAAGTGTTTTTGTCTTGTTTTCCATGTAAAATAGTCTAAAAATCCTTAAAACAAGATTAATTTACTTGAGAAGCAACAAATAAAATATTTAGGCTTGCTTTAAGAGAATGTATCTTGAATATACTGGATATGTATTTTGTATATACTTTTAGTTTTTCACTTGGTTATACTTCGGGTGCAGTAAAGACAAAATGTACTTATATTCAAGGTCTATTCTATAAAAGCAAGTCTAAATATCTTAAATGCTGCTTCTCAGATGAATGCATCTTTTTTTAAAGGATTTTTAGATTTTTATTTTTAATATTATATTCAACATTCTCAGATAACAATTCTTCAGCAGTATAGCTGCTAAAGTAAATGTATGTTGTTTTAAATGAGCTTTAGATATTTATATTGGAAAACAAAACGTATTTTGTTGCAGTGTATAATGGGGCAAATACTACCCTCTCTCACCTTTTTGTTCACTTCAGTCCATCTTTAACCAACAAAAAAACAAACCCTCTTATTTATAAAGCCGCATATTGCCAATTTTCTTAACCCCATCACGTTATAATCTAGCTGCAGCAAGTGCGCGTGAGGGAGACGAGCATCCCCGTGCCAGAGTGTACCTCAGCCGGGTGCAGTTTCAATCTCTCCTTCTTAGATCAGGACACTTCATATGACTCATAGAAGAGCCGCTGACTGCACAGAGAAGTGCCAGTTTTGGAGTTTATTGTTATTTACATGACCTGCTTCCTTTTATTTGAACTTTAATAAAGCTATAATGCTTAAAGTTATAACTGCGTTATAACTGTTTCCTTTAAAGATGCTCGACACGCAAGTTTTGCGTGTCCACTTACTCCACAACGAGAGTGCTTCTGTATTTACTTATTTTTTATTGTAGTATTATTCCCTCATACTTTGAGATCTACATCACCTGAAGCTATTTGGAAAGCTTAGAGTACTTCTGGACTGTGAGCAGGGTAATTCTTCCTCTCCTCAGTCAGTAGCGAACTACAGTGCTGCTCTCACGGACCATCATTAGAGTTTAATGTGATCTCATGTTACATTTAATGAGATTAGGTGACTATTCGACAACAAAAATATTTGTTTACAATTTTTTATTGTCAACGTTGTCAATATGGCTGCACCTTTAGTCGACCAAACATTAGTCGATGAGAAGAGTCTTGGTCGACCATGTTTTGATTGGTCGGTTGGTCATGTTCAAACCGACGAACGTATTACCGCTGGTTGGATGCTAGGTGGTACTATGGGTTAATTTTCGTTAAGCGGGGTTAGGGTTAAGCCCACACAATAAAACAAGACACCTTGATTTCAAACTTTGAACTTTTATTTTGTATTTATTTTAACAAAAAATTCTAATAAAACTGTAAAAAAAATTAAGTGCAGTTAAACTGTGTATTGTTCAGCTTTTTGAAAGATGGCTTGAAAACAGTTGTGAAGGGCAACATCTCTCTGGCAAAGAACCCACTTCATCTGTGCATTCTCTACTGGTCGGGTATTTAGTTGTCTGGAAAAATACATCAAGTGTGTGAATAAATTTGTTCCCATATTTAAAATTATAATTATAATGATGATAATAATCACTGAAATATAAATCATGGTTCAAGGTGAATATGTTTTTGTATTATTTTATGTTTTAATCACAGATGTATAGGCTGCAGAGTTGTGGTCACAATAACTGCTCTGTGGAAATAAAGTGAACTGAACCCAAAGCACCTCCTGAGCTGAGATGTCTGAGGTAATTTGCAGCACTCATAGATGATACCGTTCTTGCAAAAAAAATTCAGAAGACAGAAACAAAGAAAGAGTGAGAAATTGTACATGTGCGTCTTCCACGAGACTGCACAGCTCCATACAAACAGCATGTCAGGGATCCAGAGTGCAACTAAAATAATTGATTGGGACATAATTTAAAGTCTAGTTGCCATTGCGACATTTGGGTTGTGTGCGTTCATATAAGGTTTTGTCAGATATCTTGTGAGTTCTTGAATACATCTTTAGAGTGCCAGTGTGTCTCGTGCCACTTTTCACCCGTTCTGTTTCTGACGAGCTCACTGCACCGCACGCAACAACAAAAACAGCATGAGAGAGTCGTGAGCAAATTGCTATTTTGAACCAGATTTTTTTCATGAATCATCCGAAAAGAATTGAGGGTATGAATTCAGGGCTCAGATTCAGACAGCAGTTTGAATCTAATTTACTTTCTCAGCGAATCAGTGGGTCTAGCCACTTATCCCAATTTCTAGCGTCATCGTGTACGAATTTACGAATCATGTTCTTGAGCATTTTATTAAACCGTTCCACTAGGCCATCAGTCTGCGGATGGTAAACGCTAGTGCAAATCGATTTAATGCCCAAGAGCTCGTAAAGTTCGCAAAGTGTTCGTGACATAAAAGTCGTGCCTTGATCGGTGAGGATTTCTTTCGGAATCCCCACCTGGGAGATTATCTTGAAGAGTGCCCCTGCAACACTACGTGCAGAGGTGTTGCTCAGAGGCACTGCTTCTGGATATCGCGTCACGTAATCCACTAGGACTAACACGAAGCGATGTCCGCGTCACTCTATATAACCGATCTCTAATCATGGCAAAATATGGGTATGCAATGGCGATGCCCGGCCGGAGCTGTTGACCATCAATTACTCTCACTTGGTCAAGAGCATGTTTAAGGGTTTCGTCCCGCGACTGCTCTAGAGGGAAGTCCCCCTCAGGGAATTCCCTGAGAGGAGGGGTGGCCACCCCGCCCCTTCCCTCGTCATTCCGAGCAGCCGAGGACGACCCCGGCTCAGCCTCCGCTGCCAAAGCATCGCACACCGCACACCTCTTTATGCAGGACCCATCCGCACAAATACCCTCTAAAATATCTTTAAAATTCGGCCAATCCGTACCCAAGATTAGTGGATGGGTGAGGCGGGAACTAACCGCTGCCTCCACACTATGGTTTCTTCCCCTGAATTTAATCGCCAAAGTCACCATGGGATACTTGTGAACATCCCCATGCACACACCTCACCCTCACCAGTTTAGCTAAACCCAAAGCCCCGGGTTGAACCAAGCATTGGTGGATGGTGGTCTGATTGCAGCCGGTATCCAGCAAAGCTTGGTAAATACCCCCCCTGATCCTTACCGGAATCCGGTATGCTCCAGCCCGATAGGGGGTAGCCTGCGGGACGTCAGAGACCCGCACCACCGTCCCCACCTCCATCAGCGGACACTGATCCCGGAAGTGGTCCGGGTCCCCGCACCTCCAACAGACCGGCCCAGGCGTTACGCCCGCACTTGTGCTGGTGGGCACCCCCACCTGAGGAGGAGAGCGGCTGAGGGACGGGGAAGGGGAAGGAGCATTCTCCCAAGGCCGGGAAGCAGGTCGCACATACCCTCCACGCCTGCGCGGGGCAGGAACGGGCCCTGGGGAGAAAACAGAACGAGAAAACACAGGGGAGGGGGAGGAGGGGGGTGGAGACACAAGGGAAGGGGCGAGAGAGAGAGAAGAATGCTCGTCCACCCTCAGGATCGCCGCCAAATGGTCCTCCGCCAGCCGAACAGCTTCCTCCAGCGACGCCGGGCGGTGGCACTGGACCCACTCCGCCGTTCTCCTGGGCAGCCGTTGCGCAAATTGTTCCAGCACCACCTGATCGATGACTCCCTCGACGTTGCGGTCCCCCGCGAGCAGCCACCGCCGACAGGCGTCCCGGACAGAGTTTCCGCTAGAAAAAAATGGTGCCGAGGTTTCGTTTTACGGACATTTTGATGATATGCCGGTCAAATATATCGCCTCTTAATTAGTCAAGTTGAGGAAAACTGGAGGCAGACTATGTAACTTAAAAAATGACATAATCAGGCCGTATAGAATGCAACATATTATTATTAGCTTAACTTTCAAATAGACGAAAAAAAAAAACATGAACGTCCGATTGGCGTCAATCAACGCCAATTGTTTTTACTGTGGTTTCACACACATTCACTTTTTGAAACATTGAGGCACGGATGTACCTAATACAAATAAATAAAACATCTCCAGTTAACTAGCAGATCATTCATTTAATCCGTTATTAAATAAGAGATCTAGCGCTAAAATCTGTTGTTTTTGAAATCAAGCTGAGCCTCGTGTCCGCTGCTATCAGTTGCATGGACGACGCGCTGCGCGAAGTTGCGCAATCTTCACTAGGACGCAGCGTTTCAATCTATCGCCGTTGCGGAGACTCTCTATTAATTCGGTGAAATCACAAAATAAAATGCACACAAACGTGTCCCTGCTTGATATAGACTGTAACCATGCACTGATGAACATAGGCTATTCAGTTTTGATGATAGAGAAAAAACTGCACGAATGCGCGGATTAGAAGCACTGATCTATCTATAATGAGATGTTCCTGATTCACCATCGTCTGGCCTCTGAAAAAAGCTTTTAAAGCTAGTCTGCCTGGGCCTGGCCATATTTGAAACGTCTCACTCAATCGTTCATTGTTTAGGTCTATATTGCAGCCGTTTTAGGCGTGCGCTTTATTTGAAATGCAGCATGCGATGTTGTTTCATTACTTTCAACGATAGAGCCTGTTCCTTTATAACATAGCAAAAGATCGGTGTATTTTTGCTTTATACATTTTAGGCTTATTCTCAAATTCAGATTGTGTTAGGGGGACGGGATTCTCAAATTCAGATTGTGTTAGGGGGACGGGATTATTAGGCAATTTTAATCGGACAATTTGACCGGAGAGATTTAATTTTGTCGGACATTTAATTTTTTTACCGGCCAATGTCCGGTAATTACCGGACAACGGAAACCCTGGTCCCGGAGCCATTGAGCAAACGCGAACGGGCGATCGGACTTCTCTAACTTCATGCCCCGGAAGAGCTGGCGATTCTCTTCCGGGCTCCGACCGCCCCATTGCATAATGGCCCTCTTCAGGTCAGGGTAAGCCAGGAGATTTGTCGCCGGCAGTTGTGCCACGAGTTGAGCTTCCTCGGACAGGAGAGGAATTAGGCGGGCTGCCCACTGTTCGGGCGGCCAGCCCCAGATTTCTGCCGTCCGCTCAAACAAGTCGAGGAAGGCCTCAGGATCATCTGCTGCCCCCATCTTCTGTAACGTGGGCGGGGGTAGCGTTGCGCGGGTGTCCGGGGTCGCGGCTGTGGCCGGCTCCGTCTCCTGGCTGAGGAGGCTCCAGATGGCGAGCCGGTCCTCTGCCTGAGCCCGCATGATCTCGAAAAACCGGCGATCTTGGTCCTGCCGGAGCTCAAGCAGGGATTGCTGGTGGCCTTGATGCAGCGTCGCGAGGGACTGGAGGACTTCTGCCAGCTGGGAGGACTCTATGGTGCGACTTTGCTCCATGCTTGGAAAGTAATTTTCCCGGGTTTCGGCACCAGTGTAGCAACGTTACGCGAAGGATGGTCAAGGAGGACACAGGAAACGGGGTTCAATAACTGAAGGTAGGCTTTTTAATTCTCATTTTACAAATAGCACTTTGTAACAGACTCAAACATACAGCACACTGAGTTGCTTTTTGGGCTCTCTCTTTCTCGACTGGAGGCTCGGAGTCTGCTTTTATGCCGCTCTCCTCGTGCTCACTGGAATTAGAGACAGGTGTTAGGCATAATTTAGCTCAGGTGTAAGCGCCCTTACCGCTTTCCTCTCCCGGACGGGCGCTTGACCACGCCCCCGCTGCCACAATCATGTAGTGAAAACTCTTCATAAGTGTGTGTATTTGTGTGTGTGGTGGTGTCCCTTTTGCAGTGTAGAAAGCGCACAGCTGACTGGGGCCGGTAAGTGTTATGTTGTGTCATGAATATTAAATTAACCATGTGGAATCCCAAGAGCGGTGCTCTTAACCCATTTGTGCCCAAATTTTTCAGAATGATTTCATGCATATAGGCATGTTAATAGTGTCCTATATGAACACGTTCTGCATTTATTTTCCCAAGTTTTTTTTTTCTTCTTCTTGAAAATCATATTGAATGTGCGGCAACTTTAGTTGCCTGTGGGCAAATATGTTGTATGCACGTCTTCAATGTCAAATTTGAATAGGAGGAGAACATTTGGCATCTTTCTCAAAATAACTGCTTTCAAGAGATCAATCTTTATTCATAAACAAATTTATTATGTGTAAAAGTAAAAAGACATTCACTGCAAACCCAAAAAAGCTGCTTCTAATTTATAATCTCTTGAATTTGAAAATAAATGATTAAAATGTCGAAATTATCTTGAATAAATGGGGATTTAAACAGTCATCAACAAACCCATTTACTTAAAGTGGTGGAACATAGTGCAGAACAAATTGCAGACATTAAGTTGCCCTAACAGGGCATTGTGTATCAAAAAGTTAAATGAAAATAAATACAATTAATGCATTAACTCCCATGGTGCTGGAGAAAACTCTGGGCAACCAGCCTTTGGAAGGAGAGGAGATCTCTGTCTCCCTCTTTACATGACTGGTATGAATGAATGAAAGAATGAATTTTCAATGGGTGGGTTTTGAATGAATGAAATAATTAATAAATACATGTTTTGTTTTTGTGTTATGCCACCTAACGTATAGACCCCATCCTTCCAACCTGCCTCACCTCTCACTTCCCATTACACCTTCATGTACCTGTAATAATACCAGGCATTGACCATAGCACTGTTGAGTGCCCAGCTGTAGCATGGCCACCACCACTTTTTTGATCGAATGCCAATCTTGTAACGGTTTACACATTGGTCATGCTGGTCAACACCTCCCATATGTGCATTTCAGTCTTTATACTGTAGGTGATTTCATAAAATAATGTAAATGTAAACTCTTTAATGTCTGAATTTCAACATTATAATGGAATCACTCTCACTGGATCGCTTGGCAGTCGAGTGTGAAGCGGCTGGGATGAGGATTAGCACCTCTAAATCTGAGGCCATGGTTCTCAGCAGGATACCGATGGAGTGCGTACTCCAGGTAGGGAAGGAGGTATTGCCCCAAGTGAAGGAGTTCAAGTATCTCGGGGTCTTGTTCACGAGTGAGGGAACAATGGAGCGGGAGGTTGGCCAGAGAATCGGGGCAGCGGGGGCGGTATTGCACTCGCTCTATCGCTCCGTTGTCACGAAAAGAGAGCTGAGCCGGAAGGCAAAGCTCTCGATCTACCGGTCAATTTTTGTTCCTACCCTCACCTATGGTCATGAAGGCTGGGTCATGACCGAAAGAACTAGGTTGCGAGTACAAGCAGCCGAAATGGGCTTCCTCAGAAGGGTGGCGGGCTTCTCCCTTAGAGATAGGGTGAGGAGCTCAGTCATCCGTGAGGAGCTCGGAGTAGAGCCGCTGCTCCTTTGCGTCGAAAGGAGTCAGTTGAGGTGGTTTGGGCATCTGGTAAGGATGCCCCCTGGCCGCCTCCCTAGGGATGTGTTTCAGGCACGTCCAGCTGGGAGGAGGCCTCGGGGAAGACCCAGGATTAGGTGGAGAGATTACATCTCCACACTGGCCTGGGAACGCCTCGGGGTCCCCCAGTCAGAGCTGATTAATGTGGCTCGGGATAGGGACGTTTGGGGCCCCCTGCTGGAGCAGCTGCCCCCGCGACCCGACTTCGGATAAGCGGTTGAATATGGATGGATGGATGGATGGATAATGGAATCATAAGCTACTAGTCATAAAAAGTATTAGGGTCCTTGACCGATTAGAATGAAATACATCCAAACTGGATGAAGGGGTCTCAATATTTTGCCCCTTACAGGACATAATATCATACAAGTTTGAAAAAGGTAAACTACAGCAATTAATACCATGCTTTAAGTTATGTTTAGGTGGAATATTATAAAAGCAAAAAGCACTAAAAAAGTCCAATAACCTTGATTTATTAACCTATTAACACAGTATACCACATTTCCCAATGATATATGTACTTACAAGGCATTTGCCCTAGTTGCCGCTTGGACTTTTGACTAAGTATACAAGACACTATAGATCTCTTATAGAAATATTTGTTTTGTTTGGGTGATTCTAGAGACCTTCATGATTATGTAGATTTATATATGTAAAAAAAAAATACTTAGTAGTAACATGAAAATGACCTTTTATTTGGAGGGTTTGACTTTGCCATGCTTCCTGGAAGAAGGGGTAGGAAGTTGTCCGCATTATGTGACAGGAAGGAAGTGAACACCATTTTTTTTTTCTTGAAATCCTTTATTTGGTTGTTTTCTTGCAAGTCATTGAGATATAAAACATGGATAGCATCTAGAAAAATACTTACAAAAGGAAAATTACAGCTATACACTGCGGCAACTATAGTTGCCGGTGGGCTTAATTCAGCAGTAGCACAGCGCCCCAGCAAAACGTATATAGGGGAAATACTGAAGCTGTTCCTAAAATTAGCCTTTTTCTAAGGCTATCTCCGCACTAATACAGCGTTTTCTCCTACAAAAACATTGCGTTTTGAATATTTTGTCCATTATACATTCTTTGGAAAAGGATGACATTAGCAAACTGAAAACAGAATTTTCAAACTCAAACGTATTTTCGACATGGCCTAAGATACCTCTTTATGACCAGATTTTAAGACAGCCTTACATGTGTCACTTGCAGAGAAGGCAATCCGATGATGCATTGAAGAAAAAAAATCCAATATGCGGACAAAGCAAGAACAATTTTTATAATATTCTTACATTCATTTAAAATCAAAATATATAGATGAAAGTGCTCAATCTAATTAGAATGGTCTATTTTACCAAATAGTTTTACTATATATTCAGTGCAATTTTCATGCTATGTATTGTGTGTGTGAGTATCACATCATTATCTTAAGAATAAGAACTGCTATATGGAGTGCTATTTGAGTGGTTTGCAAAGTTGCTGCCACAAAGTGCTTCAAATCAATCACTAATGTGGTTCAATCTATGTTATGATGCTGCCTTGGCAGCTACTTATGTAGGCAGTAGACAACAATGAGGCTACTCACTACATTTTGGAACAGAGCCTCAGAGTTGTTTGGCATTGAATTTGATGTCATAAAATGTAATATCATAGATGTTCGGTATTTACTCCATAATCTTGTATAGGGTCACCAATGATAACATTCTGTCTATACTGTAATAATGTAAATTAATAACCGGCGAGTCAAAAGCCTGCTTTTTGGAGCAGTATGGGATTGTTGGATCTATTTGTTAATGGTTTCAACATCATTGTAACATTTATATTTTATCTGTGTGCACATCCTTGAATGGTGTACTGTAGACTTCTTCATATCCCAGTAGAAACACACAACAGAACTCGTACCTCAACCATGATGTCATCGAGAATATAAAACCTCAGAGATTCCTCCTAATCTTGCTTCCAACGACAGTATGCGCCGCGTCTAGTTGCAGCCCTGCTGCTCCCAGGTGTAGCCTCATTGCCCAAGGAAGTAACGTACATACCTAAACTTTGGCCATACAATCTCCATCTCGCTGGACGAGACGAGATTCTCCATGTTCTACTGAGCATGCTAACTGATCCGAAGGAGACTGCCAAGCAATCCGTGTCTCACCCTTTTGCCTGCAGAATTGAAGAAGATTTCTCTTCCTTCTTCATCCGAGACGACTTCTCTGATATGTCCGAGACCCGCCTAGAATCAGCCACCATACCACCTGCCAACAGAGCGAGGAAACTGCCTCCCGTCATCACCCGAGCTTCAAAAAAACGATGTCAGAGTCAAACGACGGACGAACACTTATTATACCTGCGACTCAAGTGAGAGGTTTATGTCTGACCAGAGATTATTATAGTGTGTTATTCTTTTGTATCAAGGTTATTGCTTGTACAGTTTACTGACCACTGAGTCCACTCATTGCTGCTAATAATACTCAAGGTATTACTGTAACTCACTCTTACCATGAATGAGATTTGCTGTGTTGTTGTCCAACCTCGCTGTTTGTGCATTTCGGCCATAGCAGGTGAAACCGGCACACTGAGTTAATTCAATAAAGAACCAGACATAAACAGATTACGAGCTATTCACCGCGTATCTGAGTGTTAAAACTAATGGTTGCCTTCTCTCCGACAATTGCTAAACCGGCTTCAGTGCCTTTGCCCTGTTCTCTCTCTCTCTCTCTCGTACTAACCGCACAACACATGACCCCTCACAAAAAACACAGAACTACATGAGACCACACTGAACAAAAAGCGTTTCTACATAAAGTGCATATTCAAAGGTGTGCAAACAGTATAAGACAGTACAATAATTGCTGAGAGAGGACAATAGGCACAGTAAGAGATCAGTTCTTGTGGGAAAGTGTTCGATGAAACCGGTAGTTCAAAAAGATATTACAATATAATAGAAAATACTGTGAATGTAAACATAGCATACTATGACATAATATTCAACAGATAAGCTTATACTATATGTATATGTATATATATATATAATATATATATATTAGGGCTGTTGATTTAACGTGTTAATTCAGTGCGATTAATTTTACAAAAAATAACGCGTTAAAAAAATTTACGTATTTAATCACAATGCACCCCCTGACCATAATAAGGAAGAGTCCTGAGAAATGCAAGGTTGTAGTACCACCTGTTTACTACAGAGGACAGTAAGTGAAACTCCAGCTTTATGAGCAACGCACAGTTTATAAAGTGAAGAAAACACTTCAGTAGGCAGAACAACACGTTCTTGCGTTCAAAACACTTGAAGGATCGCAAATGCGAACTAAGGGATCTCAAGATGTGTTTAAAGATTGAGTATTAAACTATATTTAACTTGATACAGTGACCTAAACATTATGTTTATGATGCAACGCACCCGAGACGCTACACAACCATGTCTGATGCTGGATTGAGATGGTGCAAAATTTGAAAATTATCCATAAATATTTAATCACGAATAAAATAAAATAAATTTCCTTCAAACTTATTTATAAGTACTACCTCACTAATTATTTTCATGTAGAGAGTGATGTCGCTATATTCTGTACATTTTGTGGTCTGCAGGAGGAAACATTTTTTCATTTATTTTGGAGTTGTCCCTACTCGACTTTTGGTCTGATTTCTGCAAGATTGTTAGAGATCATATTATTCCCAGCTTTCAACTTTAGAAAATGTTTTATTCGTTTTTTATTTTAGCTATGACATGTCTCTTCATAAGGAATATTATTTGATTAATGTTCTGCTTTGTTGGCAAAGTTTAGTATTCATAAATTTAAGTGTGGTGTTATAAACCATTAGTTTTAAAACAGAGATTCAGCAATACCTAAGAACAATTTCCAATTTTAGTAACAAGAAAGCTGTAAAGTGTATTGAAATATGTAAACAATTTCATATTTTAATTAAACTGTTTATTTATTTTCCTTTTTGTTGTTGCTTGTTTTAATATACCTCTTGGCTCTAGATGTAAAAGTTTTGTAAGCATTAACAAAAAAAATGTCGCAGGTGTACATTGATGGGTTCTTAAACAAGCCCTCATAATAAATCTCCAACTGATTGACAAATTCACTTGTGAAATGGATTGCTGTGAACTGTATGCCAATGATTGACTTATGATCAATATTATGGTAATAAACAATACATTGTATTCTAAAGCCGCTTTTTGTATTCTCTTATCAATGACTAAGAATGTAATGCATTTTAATTTTCAGAATATTTTTATTTATATATATATATATATATATATATATATATATATATATATATATATATATATATAATTTTAAATATTTAAAGATATCTATGTATAATCATTATATATTGAATTATTGTTATATGAGGGGCTTTCTCAGCAAATATTTGTATATGCGATGAATTAATCGGGACACCATGTAATTAATTTGATTAAAAATGTTAATCGATTGACAGCCCTAATATATATATATATATATATATATATATATATATATATATATATATATATATATATATATATATATACACAGTGGGTACGGAAAGTATTCAGACCCCTTACATTTTTCACTCTTTGTTATATTGCAGCCATTTGCTAAAATCATTTAAGTTCATTTTTTTCCTCATTATTGTACACACAGCACCCCATATTGACAGAAAAACACAGAATTGTTGACATTTTTGCACATTTATTAAAAAAGAAAAACTGAAAAATCACATGGTCCTAAGTATTCAGACCCTTTGTTCAGTATTTAGTAGAAGCACCCTTTTGATCTAATACAGCCATGAGTCTTTTTGGGAAAGATGCAACAAGTTTTTCACATATGGATTTGGGTATCCTCTGCCATCCCTCCTTGCAGATCCTCTCCAGTTCTGTCAGGTTGGATGGTAAACGTTGGTGGACAGCCATTTTCAGGTCTCTCCAGAGATGCTCAATTGGGTTTAAGTCAGGGCTCTGGCTGGGCCATTCAAGAACAGTCACGGAGTTGTTGTGAAGCCACTCCTTCGTTATTTTAGCGGTGTGCTTAGGGTCATTGTCTTGTTGGAAGGTGAACCTTCGGCCCAGTCTGAGGTCCAGAGCACTCTGGAGAAGGTTTTCGTCCAGGATATCCCTGTACTTGGCCGCATTCATCTTTCCCTCGATTGCACCCAGTCGTCCTGTCCCTGCAGCTGAAAAACACCCCCACAGCATGATGCTGCCACCACCATGCTTCACTGTTGAGACTGTATTGGACAGGTGATGAGCAGTGCCTGGTTTTCTCCACACATACCGCTTAGAATTAAGGCCAAAAAGTTCTATCTTGGACTCATCCGACCAGAGAATCTTATTTATCACCATCTTGGAGTCCTTCAGGTGTTTTTTAGCAAACTCCATGCAGGCTTTCATGTGTCTTGTACGGAGGAGAGGCCACTCTGCCATAAAGCCCCGACTGTTGGATGGTTGCAGTGATGGTTGACTTACTACAACTTTCTCCCATCTTCCGACTGCATCTCTGGAGCTCAGCCACAGTGATCTTTGGGTTCTTCTTTACCTCTCTCACCAAGGCTCTTCTCCCCCGATAGCTCAGTTTGGCCGGACGGCAAGCGCTAGGAAGGGTTCTGGTCGTCCCAAACGTCTTCCATTTAAGGATTATGGAGGCCACTGTGCTCTTATGAACCTTAAGGGCAGCAGAAATTTTTTTGTAAACTTGGCCAGATCTGTGCCTTGCCACAATTATGTCTCTGAGCTCTTCAGGCAGTTCCTTTGACCTCATGATTCTCATTTGCTCTGACATGCACTGTGAGCTGTAAGGTCTTATATAGACAGGTGTGTGGCTTTCCTAATCAAGTCCAATCAGTATAATCAAACACAGCTGGACTCAATTGAAGGTGTAGAACCATCTCAAGGATGATCAGAAGAAATGGACAGCACCTGAGTTAAATATATGAGTGTCACAGCAAAGGGTCTGAATACTTAGGACCATGTGATATTTCAGTTTTTCTTTTTTAATAAATGTGCAAAAATGTCAACAATTCTGTGTTTTCTGTCAATATGGGGTGCTGTGTGTACAATAATGACGAAAAAAAATTAACTTAAATGATTTTAGCAAATGGCTGCAATATAACAAAGAGTGAAATTTAAGGGGTCTGAATACTTTCACGTACCCACTGTATATATATATATATATATATATATATATATATATATATATATATATATATATGGTCATATCAGTTATTGGGGTAGCAGCCAGGAAGAAGTGACAAGAAATTAAGTACAACATTTTATGAATTCAGTGGGAGCAAAAAAGTGTGGGTAGATAATACAGAAATGTGCAAAATTGCAAAGGGGGTCAGATGGTGTTCAGTTGAGTGTGTGTGTTGAGGAGTCTGATGGCTTAGGGGAAGAAACTGTTACACAGTCTGGCAATAGAGCCCAGCTTTGCCACAAGTTATCGTACCAGCAGAGACACGCGTTAAATGGGCAGACGCCATTAACCAGTCTCTCCGCCCACAATCTCTGGCCGGAAACCTTGCATGACATACTCTCCAGTAGAGCCACACCCCCCATTTTTTGCACTCCTTCTCTCCTCTCACACACAACCCTACCCTCCTCTCATGTATTATAGGCTTATCTGTTACCATTTCTAATCATTCTACTGTTTAGTTTGTAGTTGGAAGTTGACTGCATTGTGTTGATTATTAATTGACATTTACTGCATCAATAAACTTCGTTATACTTTTATAAGAGACATTTTTTGGTATTCTGCATGCATGTGTGTCAAGGGCTGGCAGGGGATATCAGTGCACTGATTCAAACCTTCATTGTTTTCATTTTGAATGTCAATGTTCTCCAGGCGTCAACTTTCCTAAGAAAACAATTGTATATTGAGACTGCTATACTGTCTGGTTATTAGTCCCTGATTCCATGGTGGTGTCCCGGCAATAGTAATCCTTATTAATATTCTTTTGATAATTGATAGTTATCTTTGGTGATTGTTTACTTAAAGGATTAATAAGCTAATGTTGATTCTAATCAATGTTCTATTGATTTTAATAATGATCTTTTGAAAATTCTTAACCAAACCTGCTCCTCAACGAATCCCAAACAACCAGGAGCTTAAGAGTTTCGCTTTTTGTGAACCACTGTCAAACTCTCTCCTTTACTGTTCTGCATTTGTAGATTTGTTTAATAACTTAATAGTGCTTTTATTTTAATGAATTATTGAACTGGCAGTACTTCATATTGCAGGTGAACTGTGCTAAAAACACAAGCCCATGAGCCCCGTCGCACTCGCGCGTGCACAGATCTGCACGTCGCTGGTTCATTTCGAAGCGCCCAGAGACCATGTTTATCTGTCTTTAATCACAGCCTTTGGCAGTAATATAATCACATATGATCTTATCTCCATTTTGATTTTGTTTTGATTAATTATACAGCCCTGAAGGTCCGTGAAATTAGTCTACTGATGCACTCTATAAAACGTAATGACAAAATAAAAGGCTCGTTAAAATCATCATGATATTCACAATATTGTTGTATTATATATACATTGTCAGCAAAATCATCACAATTATATTGTGGATATTCTATATATCACCCAGCCCTATATCCCAGTGTAGGTCTTTCAAAGCCCACCTGTGTTCTAATACTAATCGAATATTGTTTTAGATGCTGTATGCCGTTCTTGCCTCTAATTTGATCTTTGCTCAATTCCTTTGCAGGAGGGGGTGGAAACAGAAAAGGCAAGAGCAAGAAATGGAAACAGATGCTGCAGTTCCCTCATATAAGCCTGTGCGAGGAGTTACGCCAAACTATAGGTACTACGTGTGACTAAATTAATATTTCTTTTAAATTTTTTATCTGATTGTAAAGAACAGAAAGGATATTAAAAGACACATTATTTAATGAAAGTTCAGTGCATGAATGTTATCTTGATGGACACACATTACACATGGAAGAAAAGGGTCTGTGTTAATTTCAAGCACTTTTCAACAAATCAAGCCGTATTCAAAGCACGAAAGCCTGACTGACCTTTCTGGGTGAGTTTTCAAATATATAATGAAGTTCGATGTAATTGTGCTCGCGTCTTTGATGTTCATCCCATGTTTTACATACATCATTCTGTTTATTGCTATTATATTGTAAGTTTTTTAATCCAAAAGTTATGATAAAGGAAATTTAGTTGATACCATCTTTCAAAATGAAGATTTCAATTAGTAAACGAATCGTTCTATTGTGTCGGTTATTTTGAATCAGCTGTACCTACTACGATTCTTGGAGAAAGAACTGATCTGTGGGAAAGAGTCAGACTAGCTCTTACAGGTAGAGTGAGTGGCACCTCCACTCTATCCCAGTAATTTTTTCTGTTCAAGGGAAATTTTTAAAATTGCATTTAAACATGCTAATGACTTTTTGTTAGTCTTTGATGTGGAGTCCAAGTCAAGTCTCAAGTCAATCATACACGAGTCCGAGTCGCAAGTAATTTTTTTTGCGACTTAAGTGTGACTCCAGTTTTCATGTCTGAGGAACACTCATCTCACATTTATGTCATATGTGTGACAGCATATAATACAGTATATCGGTCTGTTCCAAAACCTATTGAGCTGCCTTGCTGTCTCCTGCCTACATAGGCAGCTGACTGCTATGGCAGCATCCTTACTGAAATGATGCCTCATAAGAAAGCGATTTGGAACGCTCTACATTGGTGGCAGCTCCACGCATCATTCAAATAGCGCTCCAAGTTCAGCGCATGGGACACTTAACTCATGACTGATTTCAATTTCAAGTGACACGACAGAAATGACGCTATACTCTGAGTACAAATATGCATAGCACTCACATTTTGTGTAAAATATTCGTTTTATGTCAAATTAAACGTTATTTTTCTATACTTTTCAGTATTCAATGGATTATAAGTTTATTTATTTACAATATAAATTTATCATGTTTCGTCTGCCATCTTGGATTTATTTTTCCACCAAGCTCATCACGGTGCATTCTGGGATCACCTACCCAGAAAAAGAGATATCTGATGCTACCTTAGAATTTGGCCAAAACGAGATATCGTAAGAGGCAGCATAATTAAGAGACTTACATTTTGGAACAGCCTTCACGTCGGGAGTGCACCAATGATGTCTTAAAAGACTGTCTCTGTTTTGTTGAGGTGAAATGTCCACAGAGTGGCGCCAAAAGCAAGTCGTATTTTTTGTTGTAAGTGACATAATACAGTCAACATTTATTCAGATTTTATTAACCATTCTGTCTAACCCAAACCCCTACCCAAAACCTAACCATCAGTGGGGTACATTTTTTATTTTAGAGCGAAAATTAAATTGCAAAAACACAGAATCACGCTTGCCTTTGTTCATGTGAACGTGACCAGACCAGAACCTGTCTCGGAGATTGTGTGTGTAGTGCACTATCATTAGCGCCACATGGAAAATGTGAGCATGTTTGAATTAATACAAAAATGTCTGATGGAATACAGCACTTTTCAGTAAATCGGTGGAATGTGGTTGATTTCAGTGTACATGAACTTTCGAAAGCAGCATGTCGATTTTACATGCAATCACATTGCTAATACACACCTATACTTTGAGTGTTAAATTCGGTGCTTGGCTCATCTTGCACTCTTTGTACTACGGACATGAATGATACCTTCAATTGTGCGGCATGTTGAGGACTGTCATGCTATTATTTTTCTAAGCAATTGGATTTTGCCTGTTGGATGATAGATTGGCCAACAAATACTCTAAGATGTACATTAAAGGAGGGACCTGATAGACATTTTTTTTTAGGAGAGTGGGATCATTTGACTCAGCAATCACACAACAGTGCCCTAGAAACCACCCAACAGCAAACTAGCATCTGCATTGAAATGTGCTAAAAGCCATTTAGAACACCTTAGAAATTTCATAGGAAATCCTAGGCAACCAGCACACAAAAGTGTAGTTGCACCATTTAAATAATTTTTAAATCATTTAATAATTGTCTCATAATTTGCTAAATTAAGCTATTTGCACATTTGGTTGCATGGATTGGTCCTGTTGCTTGTTGGGACAGGAGATGTTTCCCTCGTCATAGTTTTTGGTAATCAGGAGGTATCAGTAGTCGCACACATATGCAGAAAGTAGTAAGGCAAACACGCGTTCCATCTTAATGGCTCCTTCTCAGGGTAGTACATTTTTACTGTGATTTTGCAATCACAATATAGATAATTCATACACTGTATTATTGTACAAAAGTATGACTTTGATATGATAAATTCAGCATCTTAAATGTAGAGCGGGATGTTGAGAATGTAGGTTGGCCACAGAGTTTCATGCCTTTGTCAGCAACAAAGTTAACAGGGTGAGTGCACGACTGTTGTAGAGGAGAGGAAACTGTGGGCAGGCCAGAAAGAGGAAGTTGACTGTCATTTTTTGACGTTGATCACTTAACCCAAATCAAGAGGGAAAGAAGGTGCAAAATGTGTACTTAATGTCACTGATTTCACAGCAGCAAAACTAAAACGAGAATTTTGTGACTACATTGAGTGCATTTAACCATTTAAAATTCAGATTGTTATTTTTGCAAGCCTTGTAGGCAATTGAGATGGTGAGATCTTTTGATAAATCTTTTGATAAATCAGTTTCCTTTCTAAAAAATCACAAAGATGTTTTTACCAAACCTGCTGTTGCAACGTCTATCTGCACGCACCCCCACCCCCGCACCTCAAACTATGTCAGTCCCATTGAAAGAAAATATATTATTCAAATAGTTCCAAGTTGAAAGCAACAAAAACACTGCTATGATTGTTGTAGCCATGATATTGGTATTCAGTCAATTTGGTGATCTCTGTAGATTCAGTCAATTTGGTGATCTAGTGTAGAACATCATTGATGTATGATGGTTGTGGAAGAAATTTTAGGTGTTACACAATCATTCTTAAATTCCTGACTGTTTTTTATTTGATCTCGAGTGTGTGCAATGCCGGGGAAATGTGGTCATTTAAATTTCCCTCTGTTCTCACACACAAAAAACTTTGTTCTTTAAAGACCCGCACAACAATTGCTGCTTGTGTTTGTGAATGTGTTTCTTTAGAATTCAGTACAGTCTCAGAAATGGTACTTGAACAAGAAGTTTCTCTTCTCCTCCATGTGTATGTTGAAAATGATCTTTATGATATAATAATGTATTATATGTTACATTTTCTATAGTAAAATACCATTATATAAAAATATACCGTATTTGCAAAAGTTCAAAGTGAGGATTTCTCAAAAAAATAATGACAAATAGTTTTCATTAATCAATTAACATCAAACAAAGTCCAGTAAACAGAAATAGAGCTATGTCAATATTTCGTGTGACAACCTTTGCCTTCAAAACAGGACCAATTCTCAGGACAAGTACACCTGGACACAGTTTCTCTCTGTTGGCAGAGAGGATGTTCCAAGCTTCTTGGAGAATTTGCCACAGTTCTTTTATTTATTTAGTCTGTCTCAATTACTTCTGTCTCGTAGTGTAATCCCAGACTAACCCAATGTTCAGTGGGGAGCTCTGTGATGGCCATTCCATCTGTAGCAATGTAAATTTCCTATTGACACACTAAAGGTAGCAGATATAAATAACCACCTTAAGACAAATGTTTTTGTGAAACATCTTATTTGCCTAAGACTTTTGCACAGTACTGTATATACAGTTGAAGTCAGAAGTTTACATATACATTTAAACTCAGTTTTTCACAATTCCTGACATTTAATTGTAGAAAACATTCCCTTTGTTTGGTCAGTTAGGATCAATACTTTATTTTAAGAATGTGAAATGTCAGAATAATAGTAGAGGGAATTATTTATTTCAGCTGTTATTTCTTTCATCACATTCCCAGTGGGTCAGAAGTTTACATACACTTTGTTAGTATTTGGTAGCATTTCATTTAAATTGTTTAACTTGGGTCAAATGTTTTGGGTAGCCTTCCACAAGCTTCTCACAATAAGTTGCTAGAACTTTGGCCCATTCCTGCAACAGAACGGGCGTAACTGTTTTAGGTTTGTGGGCCTCCTTGCTCGCACACACTTTTTCAGTTCTGCCCACAAATGTTTTGAGGTCAGGGCTTTGTGATGTCCACTCCAAAACCTTGACTTTGTTGCCCTTAAGCCATTTTGCCACAACTTTGGAGGTATGCTTGGGGTCATTGTCCATTTGGAAGACCCATTTGCGACCGAGCTTTAACTTCCTGGCTGATTTCTTGAAATGTTGCTTCAATATATCCACATCATTTTCCTTCCTCATGATGCCATCTATTGCCACTTCCATGCTTCATGGTTGGGACGGTGTTCTTCAACTTGCAAGCCTCACCCTTTTTCCTCCAAACATAACGATGGTCATTATGGCCAAACATTTACATTTTTGTTTCATCAGACCAGAGGACATTTCTTCAAAAGATATTTGTCCCCAAACTGTCTGATTTTTTTATTGTGGTTTTGGAGCAGTGGCGGCTTCCTTGCTGAGCAGCCTTTCAGGTTATGTCAATATAGGACTCATAATTATTATTTGTTGCGTTGCTTTTTTTGAAATATGCAGAACAGTTTGCATACGTAGAAACAATGAGGCCAGTTTCCACTCAAGGTTTTGATAATCAACTGATTCTGAGTCTGTTGCTTCATCATGACAAGTTACAGAATTGCTTTCCCCTTCAACATGGTATGTATCAGTTTCAAGATAATGGCTGTTACCAAGAACTGACTGAACAGCTTGTGGCTCACTGTCTTCTGGTTCTGCATTATGAAGAACAATTGTTGCTCTAAAGGCTTTCATGGAAATGCTGCGATGCTTTTGACTTCTGTGACCTCTAAATGATGAAATCAGATTTGTTTTGAAATCACACTGAGCAAAATGGCACCTCACAGTTTCATGATTTTTAAAATTGCTCATAATATGGTTAAAGTAATTTTAAGTTTTACAAATTTCCTTGAAGTCACACAATTCACAACTAAATGTTAAGTGACTGTCATGTAAAGATATGTGTTTATGTGATCTGGAAGGTGAGACATAAACGCACCAGTGGTTTTAAAGGAGCAAATGCAATCAAGTGTGGTGCTGGCAGGGTAATTGGGGGGGTATGTGTATGGTTAAACTTTTAGACAACAACAGATGCATTGAAAGTATCTTGAACTGTGAAAAACCAAATACATTTTTTAAACTGCAAGAGTTTTCTCATCGAAACCCTCCTCCTTCTCAGCATCAACTGTCTAGATCTGCTTCAGGGCGATTGTGTGTTTGTCTAATTGTGCAGCAGCATGTCTTACATGTTCAAAGCAGCATGTCTAGGTATGTTGTCAGCATACATTTTACTCCTATCAAATCAGATGATTGCAACATGCTCAAAAAAAGTTGGGACAATCAAGTTTTTACCACTGTGTAACGTCACCATTTCTTCTATTAACACTTATTAAGAGTTTGAGCACTGAAGACACAAGTTTAAGTTTAGCAAGTGTAATTTCTCCCCCATTCATTCCTTATGCAGGTCTTCAGCTGCACAATTGTGAGCTTCATAATGCACCACACATTCGCAATTTGAGACTGTTCAGGACTGCAGGCTGGCCAATCTAGCAGCAGCACTCTCTGATTACACAGCTATGTACTTGTAATCCGGCCAGTATGTACTTGTGTGACAGGGCACAGACAACACCAGAGAAGTGCACGCACACACACGAGGAGAGTTCTTCCATTCTAACAGCTAGATGGAGCTCAGCTGAATGGAACAGAATGCATGGCCTTCAAAACACTTTGCAACTTACCGCAGTGTATTAAAACGCAATGATTAAGGTGTCTCCATTTAAGCCAATCACGGTTTGCAGATACACGGTTTAGCCAGCCACAATGAAAATAGTGGTGCATGCTTATAAAGACTGCGGTATCTTTGTATGTACATGTCTTTGTACTCCTTTCTCTTAGCTAGCAGCAGTAATGGAATGGAGCAGACCAGATGCGTTTTTGGAAGTTGAGGAGGTGCAATGTGGCAAGCCATTTTAACACTTAAAATACTAAGTCTCTGGAGGCATATGTAGAATCATCCGGAAGCTTAGAATCTGAGCTCTTCATAGAACCCCAGAGAACCCCTTTCAGGCCAAAATAAGGCCTGAAAACATTTGTGTCTCAAATTGGCCCCACCTAGAGATTGCGTTTTATAAATGTTTAAATTAATATAAAAGTCCTTCACATAGCACTTAAATATAAAAGACATATATCAAATGAAATCTCTCATTCTCAGGAAGGTGACTGTACAGTTTATTTTGTTACCATAATACCACAGTTTGAATTATTTAAAAAAAATCACTAAGTAAAATTTTATTTTGGTAAGGCATAAAATCTGCGATGGACTGGCGACCTGTCCAGGGTGTCCCCCGCCTTTCGCCCAATGTTAGCTGGGATAGGCTCCAGCCCCCCGCGACCCTGTACACAGGATAAGCGGTTGAGGATGGATGGATGGATGGATGGATGAAGGCATAAAATGCAAACATCTGTTTTCTGTGCTGAGCACTGATCTGTAAGCTCCAAATAGCCTCAAACTTTTTATATCAAATCTTACCTTGGATTGTTAGCTTTAAAATGAGTTAAATAAATTACTTGTATGCATGTTTGTTAGTAGGGATGCTCCGATCTCGATACCGATCACTGCTCTACCGGGCATTTGTAAGTGAAAATGACAATATGTATGGGGAAATTATGGCACGCAGGTGCGAGTGACTTCTGAAACCTGATTAAAATGTATATATCATGAGCTTACATATATTATATTGAGAATTGTATAGGAAGAACATTACATAAGTTATGTTTGCCTTAAAAAGTGCTGTTTTCTGATTTTCACTTGACTGACAGGAGCTGCTCACACACCCTCGCAGGGAGGGAGGGAGAGAGAGAGAGAGAGAGAGAGAAAGAGATTTTTTCCTTGATTGTACTATTGCTGACAATATTGTATGTATTGAAATTCCTGCGAGTAGAGAATCACTTGCTTGATTTCAAAGTTTTCAGTTATTCACTGTACTGTCAGACTTAGCATAGATACAGAGACACACTAGAGCTCCAAATATCAAATGGCAAGCTTATCGCATCCATATTTTGGTGTAGGAAGCTGTTTATGTGGGTGTACATGTTTTGATATAACTCTGGTAGAGCTACATCAGAAAAATATTTGCACCTGGGCAGATGATCTCGTGGTTCCAGATGTGCGATAAGGTGTTTAAAACTAACGTCTTCCATGACTATTAGCTTTCTTGCTATCAACTGTGTAAGGTTCATTATTTTTCAACACAACTGTTATTGTTGGTTGGGTGGCTGTTTCGCTGACACCTTTGGACATGCCTACTTTTCATATTAGCCGTACTACTACCAATGAGCCATTCTTAAGTGCAAAATCATTCGTTGTATTAAAAATTTTTGCTGACATTCCTCCTCGTGGTATTTCTTTTGAACATACATACGAGATTTCGCTACTAACGCTAATGTTTGAGTGTTGGCTCACATTATTTGCATCATCAAAACAGACCTGTGATTGGTTCACGTGATCGGCCAGGATGAGATCCTGCCAATTGATTCATAGAACATGATTATCGGCCAATACCGATCAGAGGCCAATCGATTGGATCATCCCTATTTGTTAGCTTGCTTGGATGAATAGTCCAATGTTGTGTCAAAAAAGTATAACAATATATGAAGTCTAGTAGAAAAAAGTATGAGAAACAAATCATCTGTAAAATAGGTTTCCATCTATAATTGATGAAACGTTACACATTATTGTAAAGGATTCTCTGCTTCCCAATGACACCTAGATTTCACTTCTAGACAACTAAAAAGCCAAGATATACAACAAAACAACGTGGAAGCTCTCAGCACTTCAAAAAAAGACTTGATAATGGGTCTATGGGTGAGGACTAAATTATGTTACAGCACCACCTACATTTCAGATCAGTTTAATGTGATGGAAGGCAATAGAGAAATTTTTTTTTCTAGTACTTGCTGCCATCCAGTGAAATAAAATAAGACTTTTTGCTTGATACAGAGGACACAAAACTGAAATGCCATGCTTTTAAACTTTAGACAAAACAAAATGTAAACTTTTAACTAGGGCTGCACGATTTGGGAAAAAAGTCATATTGTGATTATTGAGGTTAATATTGCGATATGCGATTGCGATATAATAAACAAATGGTATCATGAGTCAACTTGCTTGGTTATTAAGGAAAATGCACAAATAGATTACTGATAATGTTGAAATGTGTATTTTTCTACTGAAACATACAAACGAGCAACAACAACACCTATAAATGCACAGTGTTTTCAAATTAAAATATTTTTAATAACTTTGCATTACTGCAAACTTGTTATTTTCTCAATATTACACCTAAATAAAATAGAACAATAAATAAAAACATACAAATTTTCACGAAAATAAGATTGTCCAAACAAACAGGGACATTTAAGCAGGATGTAACATGTACTTTGTATAAACTCTTTTGAAAAGGAAACTGGATATAAAAGTGTGGTTCACTCAATCAAACCACTAAAACTGTTGTTCTTGTTGTGTTTGTGTGTGTGTGTGTGTATATATATATATATATATATATATATATATATATATATATATATATACATA
This sequence comes from Xyrauchen texanus, assembly GCF_025860055.1. Lineage (NCBI taxonomy): Eukaryota > Metazoa > Chordata > Actinopteri > Cypriniformes > Catostomidae > Xyrauchen > Xyrauchen texanus. Next base: position 28,677,791 of record NC_068306.1, on the reverse strand, counting down.
CATACACTTACACACTCATTTTATTGTTGTTGTAATTTTTATGTTATTTTTCACATAAGATTGATGTTATGATGATCTCATCAATGATGAGACAAGCTGCAGACAGCGGGTGAGAGACGAGGGTCTCCGTGTTAGAGTGTGCATCAGCCGGTGGAACTTTAAATCTCTCCCGGTCTCGACTCCCGCTCAGATTGGGTCTCTTCCGCGACTGGTTGAAGCAGCTCTGACCAAACAGAGAATGACAGTTTTGAAGTTTGAGCTTATTTACATTTCACTCTCCCGTATTATAGTAACTTATTTATTGATGAAATAAAGACATATCGCCAAACTGTGATCTGTGTTTCTGTGTAATTTTTTCTGGCCACCAGTTCAGTGTCGGTCTGAACACATCGGAAACTCATGACATGACCACACGTGCCACTCCCTAAACTGAGACTGACTGGTCATTTTTATTATCGGTGTAGAAAATGGGAAAACAGCTCTCAGAGAGAATGGGCTGTCACATCCACACATGCACTTATTTATTTAATAAAATCGCAGTATTTGCCGTCATATAATCACACAGGCTGACATCGAGATTGCGATTTGTGATATGATTAATCGTGCAGCACTACTTTAAACTAAAACCTTTATCATTACATTTGTATACATATATACAATGTTATTTGTTAATTATTGCAATAAATTCTTAAAATGTAGGGGTTATCTGTAAATTTAGAGCATATTTTATGAAATTAGTTCACTGTATGTGTGAACAGGGAGCTTTTAAATATGAGTGTGAAAAATTTCAAGCGGCAGCCCAAAAATCCAGCATAGTACAAGAGGCTAATTCAAGAGTTAAAACATGACACGGCAGCTTTTAAAAGCGGTGCGAGACGCATGACAACATTCAAAGATTGGCCTATTTGTAATGCTCTCTCTGTTTGCTGACTGAGCGCCAGTGGGTGGGCTGAGGGTGCATGGCAAAATGAGGCGTTGATCTCTAGGTGGTCATGCATAAATGAGTACCCCATGTGACATCACAAAATCAAGGAGAACTAGGTGTTTTTGCAGCTTTGTTTCAATAAATGATATAATTGCATTGAGGAGGATGTTTTGAGTTCTGAAACTTCTAGTATGTTTTTATAGTATAATGAACTCTTGTAAGTCAAAAGATCAAGGAAAATTTGATTCCTCATGACATGACCCCTATAAGAAATTAAATCTGATCTTTCTAATGTACAGTAGGTTGTGATTCATCAAAAAATCTACTTTTACACAGCCCTACCCGTGTTCCACAGAGAAAATGATACAGGAGTGTGTAAATAATGACAGAATTTTCATTTGTGTGTGAACTATTCCTTGAAGTTTTGTCAGAATCACACTGGCTTGTTTGCCTTGGGGTGTCTGAAGACAGAACTTGAGTGCAAAACCTCAAACAGGCTCAATCAATATAAACATTGAAAGTGCTAAAATGGAGCTGGAAGAGCTCAAGACATAGGACATGCTTTGGGCATTTCTGGTTATTTAAAACCATGCATGCCGAGGGTGATCCCATGGCTTTTAATGTCTTCGCTCAATAATAACCCTCTTCATCTTTTTGCATTGTGATCATATCATATCTTTCCATGTTGCTTCTAGGGAGGCTGAAGATCAGTGTGTTCAATTTTTCTCAACTTTGTCAGCAGTATTATATCAAAATATTCCCTGCGGACAAGTCTGTGCCTAAATAATTCAGCTTTGTCTTGCAGGTTTTATGTTTAATAATGTGCCACAGAGTGAATTTAGCCAAAGTGTTTGATGTCCATTCATGCTCCAAGCATCAAAACAACATAATAAACAAAATACCATTAATTACTATCACTAGCATGAAGAACGAGTTGTCTGTTTACCAAGGGTTTCTTAGGGTGTTTTCACACTTGGTCTGTTTCAGGGGTCTGAGTGTGGTTCGCTGTATTTTTGGCCCATATGTGAACCCCAAATGATCTCAGACCCCTTAAAAGAGAACCGAACTGAGACCATCTCGGTAGGTGGTCTGAGAATGGTTCGCCTGCAGACTTTGGTTTGGTATGCTAATAACGTGCATTGTGAACAAAAAGAATTTCCCATTTGTGTAATACCAAATATGTTTGGCCCTGACAGGTTCCCATGCTCAGGGATTAATAATGTGAGCACGGGAGAGACGCGATGAGCTGCTAGCTTTGTTTCCATGGATATGACAGAACGAGAAACATATTTAAAATATTGTAAACTGCACATGAAAGGAACTCAAAAGTCTCTCTTTAGTGTGCAAATGAAGATTCGAGGGTTTAACTCCAGGGTGGGCAACTATTTTGGTTAAGGGGTGTAGTATTATACATGCAGAAGAATTGAAATGACATGATTTGAATCTAGGAAAAACCCAACCTTTTTAATATTGGAATTCCTCAACATCATTGTCATTAACAGACAAAAGCATCAACAGTCTTACTGAAGGCCTGTCTTTGGAAAATAAAATGGTCAAGGCACTCTAAACAACCTAATTTTAAAGCATTGGTCAGAAAGGCCCCTCAGCATGACCTTCTGAACTTCCACACAGTGTTAAAGCAGACATCTCTTTGAAAGGTTTCCAAAAGACCATCAGATATGCACGACTCTAATACTAACACATTTCATCTTAATCCAGGAACATTTTATACAAAGTCACAGTACTTTACCTATTTAACCTTCTAAAATATACAGAATGCATTTAAATCTATGATTTCTACAATACCTAGTCTTGCTAGGTAATTCTGAAAATTGTGGTAACTTGTGTAACTGACAAATGAATGATTATAGCCTGATGTACCTATTTAAAAGGTGTGTCATGTTTTACCCATGCTGTATAACCAAGGAATTAACCAGTATGATCAACTGTCGAAAAAGACAGCCCAGTTGATCATCTGACTCTGAAAAGTCAATTCTGATTGATGCAGGACACCTTTTGGGGATGCAGTCAATTTCAGTTCAGATGTTTCCAAACAGGAAGAACACTTCTTCTCGCTTCACTTCTTCTTCTTCTTCTGCTCTTCTGACTGCTCAGACGTCGCTCTGACCCTTCCCTAGTGGTCTTCTCTGGATCTCTTCGGAACCAGATCCATGCAATGTGAGGTCCAAGGAAGCTCGGGACTCGAAGTCCCGAGGAAGCCTCTCACTCTCCAATGGGAGTCACGGATCCTCCACGAGAAGGCCTCGCTTCAAAGCCAACCTCATCATTCATACAGACAATAACCATCTGATCTTACAGGGGTCTAAAACATAGACGGAACAAACTTTCGACCAAGAGTCAAGAACCAAGCAACACGAAGAACGCAAGGAAACACCACAACACACAAGTACATCTCCAATACAGCGCTCAAAGTGCTGGTGTATTAGTTAAATACTTTGGGTAATCTGATAGCAAATCGATGTAGACCCAAATAAAGATAAATGGTTCTTAAGGCATTGTCAACAGACTCCGTAAAGTTCATTTTCACTGTATTGATCATTTATTTCACATTCTGTCACTCTTCTCACCAACCCGTCTCATGTATATAAGTGTTAGATTAGATTTATATTTAGCAGTAAAATTTGTCTGTATTCAAAGATGATTTGACTATTTGCAATAAGCCATGAGAATAATATCACTCCAATAATTTAATTAATCATAATTCCCTTATTAAAGCTAATTCCTTACAGCAGAAATTGTGAACGGATACAATGAGACATTGTATTACAATGTTAATGGTGGAGAATTTTATTCAGACAAATCTAGAATTTGTCATTTATCTAATTTATAATGGTTGTCGAACGTGACTAATTCCATTATAAATTGCATTGTATAATAATGCAGAATAAGGACAGTTTAATTTAGTTCATAGCTCACATATTTCGAGACCCTAAATTTCCTTACATATAATGGTGTGAGAATGCAGGCAATTTAACGGTTCCCGTCTAAATTCATCAGTACCAAATATCTTACAGGGGCCACATCAGGCTTTAAGTAGTGCATGGGGGCCACATTGTATTCATTTTGAGATACAATGTTCTGCATTTATTTGGTTTTTGTATCTTTTTAGCCCAGAAATAGTTGTGTACTCAAAAGTGTATATGTGATTAATGAGACAATTGCAGTTTACCATCACTACTTCCCTGTTAATTTATTATTCAATTTAACACTCTCTACATCAGGGGTCGGTTTTAATCATACAAAAAAAAATTATTATAGAACTTTTAATGTTTGTCACAAAGTGGGTGTGTTTACTTATTTTATTCTCAAAACATTACCCGTTTTCATGCTAAAAGTGTCATAATGTGGGTGTCGTCAATGTTCTGACATTCAGCACACAACTGAATAAAACACGATGTATTACTATGATAAATAAATGCAAGCGTTTAACATACAGGTGCAAGGGGACTTCAACACAAATTGCACAGATAAAAAAATACATTGACATATTTGTCTCTCACTTGCTTTTGCTTGTGTGTCAATGATTTCCCCTCCTTGTGTCAATAATGGCAATTAAATTTAATGTCATCACTGAGAAGGTTTACCTGCAAACTTAGTAGCACCAAACATCACAAGCAGCCTCAAGAATGTACACAGAGTGGCCAAATGACACGTTTCCTTGAGCAGAATATTGCACTAGAGATCACTAAGTTTGTTCAAAGGGGAAAGCGAGAGCTTTAAAGAGCGCACTTGCGTGCATGGTTGCCAGAATGGACAAAATAAGTATAACTTTAGGCAGAATATTTGCAATTTGTGCAAGTATAAAGTTGCATCTTTTATCTGGCTACCCTGAGCATGTTAAACGCTTGTGGTGGTGTGTTAAGTCCCAATGCAATATAACTGAAATATCCAATGAAATAAATGCCACATGAGTTTCCCAGGTCTGGTTTAACTGGATGCCTTGAAAGCCACATGAAAGTTAAGAAATTACAACACATTAATATTTATTGTGTTCTATGAATGAAAGTACACTGAGGCTGTCAGTAAATTAAACATAAATTGTGATTAATCTTACTGTTTGTTGTTAATAAGACTAATCTACCCTTATTGAATGTTGAATTTTGCCTTTTTAAATCCAGTATTTTTATATAAAAATACAATGCATTCAGTTCTGTTACATTATCTTTCTTTTATAATAATATAGTTACATAATTTTGATGCCAAAGATCAATAAATTAAGTTTTATTGAATATAGACCTAGGACGTGTCGCTGATGAAAATATATTGCCAACCAATAGCCAAAAAGCTGTCAAGCATTGTATTAGGCCACTATTTTGGTTAATGTTGGTCATTGATGACAGTAATTTTATGCCAGTTATTGTAGTTTACAGCAATAATAGCAAATAGCAATAGATTTGTAAAGAAAACTTTTTGATTGGGGTATGCCAGGATGCTTTCGAGAGTGAACTTCACCTTGAGCCTCCATGTCTCAATCTGGTCACCATCTTGTTCCCCAGGCTTAAATACTGTAAATATGATTCCTGAAACTATTTTCTTTCTCTCCACATTCAACTGCAAACACATTCAGGTCTGGATCCATTTTAGTATGGAATGCCCACTTTGCACAATCCAACCAATTCCCTGAAGGATAAAGTCAAGTCCCGGCCTACATTTTATTTTAGCGTTTAATATACTTATAAAATACATCACATTATGGAACTGAAAAAGATTAGGTTGGGAATTCCGATGATTGAGAAGATGTTGACCTTAACAGGTGAATTCTTTTGGAATTGAACCACAACAAGAGATAAACATAGATGAATAATGCATATCCAGATAGAAGGTTCAGAACATCTTTATGCAAGACGATATTTCCATGCTTGTTCAATCTTGTTTAATTGCTATGCTTGGAATCCATCTGTATTCTCTTGGAAAAGATTAATTATAATTATGTTGAGCATTACCATTTTCCACCCCCTCTCTCTGACAATTAGTATCAGAGGCATAGCAATGATTTATTTTAACTGGGAGGAACACTTCTTTTTTCTGCCCCAGATAAGTTTTCCCATACTTTTGGGAAATAGTCAAATTTAAGTGTAAAGGAAAGAATTTTTGTCAGCCACATACAGTACAATGGCAACTTCAAGGTTCAATACAAGTTAAGTTCAGTCAACAGTATTGTAGTAGAATGTTAATTACCACAAATAATTATTTAGACTTTTCTTTAAAAAAAATTTAAAAAAAAAAAAAAGCTTAAATCATGGTTACAGCAAGGCTTTTAGAGGATAATGGAAGTGAATTGGGGCCAATCTGTTAATGTTAAAAGGCTCACTGTTTCAAAAGTGTAGCCACAAGAAGTAAACAATATGATTTTAGTGTGATATCGCGTATTAACCTTTTCTGTGGGAAGTTGTCGAATTTTACAACTTTGTTGCCATGATGACGAAAATCCTAAAATTATGGTGAAAACAATGATTTAAAGAATTTAACTTACAGCTCATGTAATACATGAGTTTTAACAGAAGAATTAATGTCAGTGCTTTTATGAAATTATAATGCTATAACTCTCCAGTAATGGGCCTGCAGTGATGTGGCCGAGTGACGTCTGTGGAGAACGAGGCTGGTTGAACAAAAAAGATTGGCACCTGTGGGAAATTATCTCTAACAGCTGTTCTGTGTTACAGTGAGAGCTGGAGAGGGATAAAAAGGGTACAGACTGCCGGAGGAGAGAGAGATGTAGGCAGCCGAGTTCGTGTTGTAGGTGCATGTTGTGCTGAAAAGCAAAAACTTTGTGTTCACGTAAAAGTGCTGTTAATAAAAGACTGCGTGGCTTGTTTACCTGGCTCCCGCTTCCTCCTTAATAAAAAGAGCAAGATATGTGTCACAGAGCCCCATTCACTTTCAACTGTAAGTGCCTCGCTGTAGCCACTAATGTTGTCAATTCAGCTTAACTGAAGTGAATGCAGGCCAAGCAGAAGGTTGCCAAATGGTTGTTTCGGCAATGATTAAGTGGTAAGCAGCAAACTGTAATTAGTGCCTATTTACCAATGCTGCTAGGACTACTGGGTGAACATCATGTCAATTAATTCATATTCATGAGAGAAGCTGATTAGTTTTACAGTGTACCCCTCTCCACTTCAGATCGATCTTAAACCCCTACTTGGAATTAATAAGGCTTTTTGCTACTGTACCTTTTAAGGCCGGTTTACACTTGTCTGTCGAGCATACTTTGACACCGTGTAGCCTGACGTGCACCTCTCCAAAAAGTTTGCCACATATTGCGTCGATGCAGACCACAAACCGCTGTAATTGTTTAGCTTTACAATTGCAACCAGAGACCTTCCCCAAGGATGAAAAAAAGGATATGAAGTAGTGTTTAATTTTTCTAAGATTATTTTTAGATCTATGCATGTATATACACTGATCAGTGATCGTGTCACATTGTATTTGGACTTGTTTTGTTTTTCATGTCCATCTGCTGTTTTAATATTCTGTTTATGTTTCATGAAGTTACCTTGTACAAATGAATATAGGACAAAAATACATCTGTTTACAACTTATGAACTCTGCCTTTTCTCTGGACTTTTAGTTGATGTACTGTATATTTGGTATGTGAGTGAAACAATTCTTATATTCTAATCGATACCTTTCCAATCTGTATGATGTTTTCACCATATATTTGATGGAATAGTGTACATTAAAAATTTAATTTCTTAAGGTATGAAAACAGAACACTTCTAATTTGTCATTAAATTAAAAAGCACTTGTTAAGATTTGGTTATATTGCCTATAAGCATTGTAAAGTTCAGCTTCTAAGCTTTAAAACATTAAATGACATGCATTTTGTGATGGTCAAATGAGTGGTTTTAATTAATTTTATGATTTTTTTCTCAGCACAAACAGTCAAAGAATGCCAAAATATTTATTTATCATTATTTAAATTAATGTTCTGGATTCAGTACAAGTTAAGCTCAATCGACAGCATTTGTAGCATAATCTTGATTACCATAAAAATGTATTTTGACTCATTCCTCCTTTTCTTTAAAAAAAAGCAAAATTTAATGGAACTTACAATGTAAGTGAATGGGGGCCAATGTATTAACATTTAAAATACTCACTGTTTCAAAAGTACAGCCACAAGACATAAACAATATTTGTGTAAACATGATTTTTACTCTGATAAAATCACTTGCTAAACTTTTCTGTGTAAATGTATTTTTATATTTTACAACTCGTTTACCATGATGTAATGTCAACAAACCCTAACATCCTACTGTAAAAAATAATGAAGCAACCAACTTTACAGCTCAAATAATACACACGTTTTAACAGAAAAATGTATGTAAGTGCTTTTATAGAATTATAAGCTTCACATTTCTGCCTTTTAAACCCTGCAAAAATTTGCCACATTCACTTTCATTGTAAGAAAAGGAGGAACAAGTCAAAATACATTTTTGCAGTAATCAACAAAGTTGCCACAAATACTGTCGACTGAGATTAACTTGTACTGAACCTAGAACATTCCATTAAGCGCCTCGAGAGCAAGCGTACAACATGTATCTGGTTTATTTTCTCTGTGTGGCAACATATAAATAATATGTACACTACATACTTTGATGAACTAGTTTTTATTGCTACAATCATTTAACAAATACTTTTGAATCCACAAATTGAATTGCCTTTATTAATTTATGAAATATATCATTATTTCAGAAATAAAGACAGGTTCTCAATACACTTGCACTTTGGCTGTGTACAACGCAGACACACCAATGCAAAACTACTGTATAAATGCAAAAGCAGAGCCTATGACGTAGGTATAAACTGAAACTGAAGTTTAAACCAGCCTTAAGACTTCTAATACAGACTAAATGACCTTTGCAATGTTTGACTAAAACACTTTGCATGTGAAATAAGTAACAACAGCCTTAAATGGTTGGTTTTCACTCAAAAATGAAAATTGTCTTCATCATTTACTCAGTCACCCACAAAAATATATGAATTTGTTTAGCAAAATGACTCCTTTTTTTCATACAATGGAAGTGAATGGTGACTGAGACTAACATTCTGCCTACCTTCTGATTTTGTGTTCCACATAAGACCGATAGTTCTGCTGGTTTGTTTATAGGGTGAATAAATTATGACAGAATTAAAAGTTTTGGATGAACTATCCCGAAGTCTTTGTTCTCATCTCTCAGCTTCTCTGTGTTTTTACTCTCATCTCCTGACTGTCCAGTCACTACCAGGTCACGAAACCCTTCCTAGAGTAGGAATGTGACGAAGCAAGACCATCTGAAGGCACTCTGTACACTCAAAAGAAGCCCTGTGGCCACATGAATGAAACTTTGTTGCTGCCAATTTAATTATTTCCATTAAATGGACAATTCAGGTTTGTTTTAGGGTTTTATTGTAAAGTTGAAGATGACCCTGCTGGAAGAGGGATGAAAGGAAGACAAAGCGGCCTTGTTTCAACATCAGTTATTAACAATATATATATATATATCTTTCCTCCAATTTCCCTCTGGCTATAACTGAGACAGCATGAAGCTCATGCAGAAGCTTAAAGTAGTCAGTCAGGAAGCTGTTCATTTGGTGAAGATGTAGGTGATGAACTAGCACAGCCATGCTGTTCACCAATAAAACTTAGCTTGTGAAGCTGGTTGGCCAAGGAGTTAATGGTTAAGCTAGTTAAGAAACTTAGAATTGACACCAGTTGGGCTGGGTGATATAGTTATAAAATCATATCTAATTTTTTGATATTCGATATACAGTATGTCTCAGTATTTACATATTTGCTTTGAATTTGCTTTAAACAGTGTTTTTATTTCAAACAGAGAGACCATTATTTTGAACAAACAGCCATTGGAACCAATTGCATTTAAATTATTTAATGCAAGAAATCTAGTAAAACATAAAGTTTATTTAATTTTTTATTTTTGGTGATGGTCACTAAATGAACACAAGGTATAATTAGGGACGTTCACACCAAATGTGTTTTGGAGCCTGTCTGCGCTATTTAAAAAAAAAATAATAATTCTGTGTAAATATGCGCTAATCAAATCCTCAAATCAAGACTTGTTTAAAGTTAAAGGATGCTATACGATCTCGACTTTTAACCTGCATTCTGTTCCATTTGTTTTTTTAATGCAATAACATAATCAGTCTGAACGGCCTCATTTCCATTTATATATTAGTAAAATGGAAACTTCCATTAACATTTTAGGTGATGATGCCCGTCAAATTATTAAATTGGAGTTTTGAATGAATGCATTCATTTTAATATGATTCCTGGAAAAGAATTGACCTTACCAATCGACCTTACCAACTCTATGCTATCAGAGATGTTGTTAAAACATTTTAGTCTTAATGCTCTCATTATCGCAAGTTGCAAGATGAGGAGGGATCATGAAATGTTCTAATAACAAGTTCTTCAGAAACTTGATGGCCAAATAAAAACATGAAAATCATTCACAATTTTACCTAATTTTGAATAGCCAGAAAAATCATTGCGATAATATTATGAATATTCAATATAGTACCCAATGTCCAGCCCTAGACACCAGCATGCCAAATATACATGTTCCAGGACCATCCTAACCCCAACCTTAACCTTACGAATGTAGTTAATACAAAAAAACTATCTTAAAAACAATTTGCGAATAAAGCAGGATTTAGCTAATAATTTTGATGACAGGCTTTGGCTCCAGCATTTCAGAATGACTAGAGCAACATTTATGATGCTATGCAATGATTGGTCCACTGGTTAAAATGCGCATTTTGGAAATTTTATTCACATTTTGCTGTTTCCATGCAACATTTTTGTAAGCGATATACCAAAACATAGAAACATGTGGATAGAAACCAAGCTAGTGTAAAACTCTAACCACGAGCCACCTATAAGAATGTTTTACAGGCCCCTAAGCCTAACCCTAACCCATCCTTTTCCCTATCCCTAAATGCTGATTGGCAGATAGGAATGTTGTTCCAGGACCAAAATGAATGTTGATTTAGGAACATGTACTTCATGGTAAACCATGATTATCACAACGCACCAGAATCCCATGCTGGAGACCATCATCTAATACACAACATGTGACCACTTAAAATTTAGAGCAAACAGAAAAACTAAAAACTAATTTTGCTCAAAGAAATCATGCTATCTCATCTACTCTTTTTAAACCAAGCATAGACCATCAGCAATAAAGCTGATGGTTGTCCTCTGTACAGCTGTGTGCTGTGTACCAGCAGTGGTATGAAGTAGTTTTAAGCTCTCTATGTACTGTATTTATCCATCATTGCTATCGATACCAGCCTCCCACACACTGCTTCTGTATTGCTGCAAGCCCACACACTCCCATTTGCCTCTGCTGCATCTTTGCATATACCTTAGCAGTAAATGCAAATCTCAGCCGCTCCCGCTGGCCACTGCCTTCCCACTCTGTTCACTTCAATGCATTCTCTTCAGTACATAATCACACACATTTCAACCACTGTGTCAGGTGCATAGCCAAAGACATGGTTTAGAATAGCTTTTAAAGTCACTGCCTTGTGGTTTTAAAGCTGCGCTACTGAGGTTGCAACAGTTGCATGTTTCTTGATCTAGCCCTCTTGATTTTAGTCATTGTACAGATATTATCTTATTTTCTTTAGTATGAGGCAAACTTGTATTTAAAACATCTCTTTTCCTCACTGAAAAAAAAGGCCTGGTACATTTTTAGTTTTGCATTTAGATCAAGTAATTGCGCAGCTGGAAATTGAGGTTACTCCTCATTTATGTCAATATCTGGACGTATCAGGCTGGCAAAGTTGTTGGCTGATATTTTGAGATTACCAGCATTGGCAGTTAGGGCTGTCAACAGGGCTGACAAATGAAGTTAGATTTTTTGTTCTCAAAAACAAAAACTTTTTTTTATATTACCAAAATTCTAAGTTTTCCATTTGTTTTTCTATTGAACATGAGCTACAAGGATGTCTTTGACCATTGTGCTGCATCTCACAATTGTTTCAGTGTCTTGTATTTTAAAATGCTGTGTTTTTTTTAGACTCTGTTTCATGTTAAAAGAACTTCAGCCTTAAACGCATCTCACCTGTGTTCTGTTATGCTCATGGCAATGTGTTTAGATTTTTTAGCACAAGAACATTATTGCAATTCGATTTAGCATTCAAATGTGCATTTTCATCTTTAATTCGATGAATATTCAAATTTCAAATTTTTACTTTACAGGCTTGTTAGTCTATAACTGTGTCCGCTTGGCAGATTAAAATGCGTTTTTAGCTTTGCTGTTTTCAAATGTTTTTAGTGAAATTTCACTGATTTTATTTAATTAGGACACTACAATAAGGTTGTATTTGATAACATTAGTTAACGCAACAGTTAAAATGATCCAAAAATGTGCTTTTTAATCATGGTTAATGTACATATACGAATATTTTTTTTTACTTTAATATTAGTTGTTTGAATATGAACAAACACAATAAAACTATATTATGTATTCTGATCAGTTAAGCAACATTAATAAAAAAATATATTGTTCACTGTTAGTTCATGATACTGTACCTTATACATTTGCTAATACTAATGAATAGAACCTTATTGAAAAGTGTTACTGTTTCATTTAAGCGATTTTGTGTACATCCAATTTGCTGTAAATTACATTTATTAAATTGTATTATGAATATATCAGCTGTATGTCAGCCATTAGCCAAACTGTTCTCTGGATATTGTATCAGCATTGGCCATTGAAAATTTCACTAGATGATGAAGTACTGTACATTTTGCATTAATTTGGGTAGAACAGAACAGCTTTACCAATTCTGGAATGTGTCTTTAATATTTCAAGGATGTTGTATATGTTATTATCCATCTGGTTGTGGTCAACTAATGGTTTTGTCTCTTAAATTTCCTTTTCAGTAAGAGAAGAAGAGTGGAAAGTGCTATTGATTTTTATTGTGTTCATCGATTGGCCCCTATTATATTTACTAATTTTCTCTCTCGCTCTGTGTGTGTGTGTGTGTGTGTGTGCTTAACTCCCCATTTTCAAAGCCCTTAGTCACTGTGTATTTTACTGGTCTGTTTCCACAGAGAAAGACTACAACAGCCTTTGCGAGAGACAGCCAATCGGACGCTTGCTATTCCGACAATTCTGTGATACCAGGCTGGAGTTGAGACGCTGTATCAAATTTTTGGATGCTGTGGTGAGAAACAGATCGCTAATTATTCTTTATTTAAAAGAAAAGATGTGTTTGGTTCTTCTCTTCACTTTTGCAAAACAAACGAGCCTGCATTCGGGGAAACAAACAAGTTGATGTGAGTTCCAGAGCAATTTCCCAAGGAATGGCCTTAGCTTCTTTATAAATGCATGTTTACATAGAAAAGCAATTCCAAAACAACACAGACAGTCGCATTGTCATGTGTGAACTGCCACTTAGAAGGTTGCTGATGTAGATGGCAGACAGCGAGGCAGCTCACTAGATTTTGGATCAGAGTCCATGTCTTCCCAATCAAAGAGATCCTGGATATCGTCTGACATTTATTCACCACAAACTCAGTTCAGTATAACCCCTAGTTCGTACTGTTTCTCTGTGTTCACCACTTTCAGAAGCTGGGTGACCCAGTGATGTACAGGAATGCTGGGGTCACAGCTGCACCACTGCTTTTACTCCTAGTAAATGCCCACCGGCAAGTTTAGCTTAGAAGAAATGCCTGGAGTTCTTGTCCACACCCATAAATTAGATATTAGTATAGTTGCAAGAATGTTTCTGGCCTAAGGGGTAATCACATTCAGGTTAACAGACCCTCCGATAAGCATTTCAACCTCTGATTTGAGTTCAGCTTTACCGTCCAAAATCCTGTGTTTTAGGGCAAATCTTGCCTCGTTCCATCAATATTTTGACATGACATGCCATTTCAGATATGGCATGCAGACTACCACTTACTCTGTTTCTGCAAGCTACAACATAAACATCTCGATTTGTGTATCATCTTACACGTACCAGTGCACACCCACGTGAAAAAAAACTAGCTGATGTTTGCCTCACTTTGAAGACCTTGGTGCTGCACATTCTCTGAAGACACTACTTGTGCCATTTTATATTCAAATGCACAGTATTCAGTTAACAATGTCTTTGCCTTAAAATAACGTATTTTCCTGACTTGTGTACACTAACAGTGTATTAGTTTATCAATGAGGCATTGTATTGAATCCATTGCATATAATGAGATTGATGGTACTCATTAATATCTGGGATGGAACTACATTAATAACAGAAGCAACAGATAAAGTTTGGTGCTGCACAATTTGCAAAAACAGCAATATTGACTAAAAAACTAAAGCGAGAGTGAAAAAACCCACTCAATGCTCTTGGCCGGACAACTGTAAAAGTTCTAAATCTAAAATCAAACATTAACAAAAAGTTAGGCCTAAAATATAAACTTTACAGCTAATTTTGTTCTACAGGCATGCTTTTTAGTCACAGTCTGACAGTATTTCATAAGTAAAATTTAATAATTCTGTGCAGAACTGAGCATATCAGTACCTCTATTATTTTGCTTGTTCATATATTCATTATTGTCATCAGAATTAAAAGTTGTAAAAAGAACTTCCCTGAGACAGTTGTATCACCAACTGGTCCAGTTTCAGCTAAAAAAAGTTAAAATTTGTGCATGTTTCTTCAACTTCTGCTAACTCTGCAAACAGGAGTGAGACAGCCAACTTTTTTCTTTTTGTTTTATGATGGTTACATTGAAACTTGGAAACTTTTACCTGGCCTTTATCATTTATTTTTGATATATTTCAAATTAATTTGATGTTTAGATTTAACATTTTAATTTAGCATTGTCCCAGACCCAGAGTTTGAAAATTAAACTATGATAATAATATATGTTTTTTTAAATGATTTTCATTATTTAAAGTGATGTTTAAAACTTTTAGAGAATCTGAACAAAGAGTGAAATAAACAAATCATTTCAATATTTATTGTGTGAAAATTATTTTTTCCAACAGTTGTGGCATCATTTCCACACACCAAACAATGTATGAAGAGTCAACAAAGTGTAATTGAGGAGCATGATTGAGATTAGATATGATGTTTGGGGGGAAAAAAAATACTGAAAGGTAAATATCACTTGTGGGCAGGATATTTCTATGGGGCATCATGTAAAAATATTATTTAATTGTGTGTATTTAGGATACATACAATATGAGTTATGAAATAACTGATGAGTTATTGCCAAAAAGTAAAAAAACAATGTAATTTCTACCATAGAATTCTATTAAACCCAATTCAGAATTGGAGCTGTGCTGGAAATGTCACTGTGGTGTAAATTTTATGACTTTCAGAATAATTGACAAATATGACATAAATCTCCATTGATGCATGTACATACAAACTTGGACATTGTTAGTAGACAAATTAAATAAACTAGTGAAAGTGTGAAAAATATTTTTAGCGAAACTTTACTTTCTAGAAATTCACAGTGTTAAAAGTTCCCAAAGTTGAAGAACGTCTAGGTTACGAATGTAACCTCTGTTCCCCGATGGAGGGAACGAGACGTTGTGTCGGAGAAGCGACACTAGGGGTCTCTTTTGAGCACTGAATTTACCTCTGATCTATAAAAAAAGGCCAATGAGAAGTTGGCAGCTAGTATTTGCATACCCCGCCCCCGGACATACGGGTACAAATGCGAGGCAAATACTAGAGTTCATTCAGGATTTTTCTGAGGAGCCGGAAATGGTCCGGCCACTACAGCGGCTCGGCTCAGCGATGTGGCTGGGAAGAACACAACGTCTCGTTCCCTCCATCGGGGAACGGAGGTTACATTCGTAACCTAGACGTTCCCCTTCTGTCGCTCCCAAACTGAATTGCGTAACTGAGTCGAATGGTCCGGTACAGCCAGCGTGACGGGTTGGGCAGTGAAAGCCACGCCTCCAAACTCCGTGCTGGGGGACGAGTATTTTGGATGTACCCGGCGGGGGCTTCGCAGCGGGGCGAAGCAGGTAGTGTGGCGTCAGGAGGCAAGGGTGCGTCCCGAGGCTTTGGTGCTGAGAACAAACTCAAAGCACTTACCTTGCTCCGCGCCCAGCAGGGGGCGGGTTCGTGACTGGAGGAGGAGGTCCGGTTGCAGGCGTCCTCTAGACTCGTCAGAACCGGCCAGCCGGGGGACAGTCGTGGGGCTGAAGGTGGACTGTGGCCGTGTCCAGCATGCTGGGACTGTTGAGGCCTGGCGGCAGAGTGCCGTGAGAACGGCATTTGCGGGCCAGGTGACCCAGAGACAAAAAAGGAAATAGCTCTATTATTGAGAATGTGAGTACTCCAAATGAAATGAATTCAACAAAGATTCTCCTCCCGGCCCCCCACCGGGGGACGGAGTGGTCTTACCAGCTCCGGAGCTAACGTCTCGGTCTCTGGGTCGGTCATCTCAGGAGTGCCTGGGAGCCTTCCGGGTCCTCGAGGGGGTCCGTGAGATGAGGGGGCGTCCATCTTCTGCGGGGAGCTCGACGCCGGGGCTGAGAGCTGGGCCCATGCTTGTTGAGGCGGAGCACCGCTTTTCTTTCTTTCTTGAAAGCCGCAGGATAACGCCCTCGGCGAGCAGACAGGGCATGGCACCTGGCGGCAGGTTTGCGGCAGAACATAACCCATAATAATAGCGTGGGAAGGAGGCGAGGCGCGTGGGGGCGGCTGAAGTGGCTTTCTCTCATGACAAAAGAAAGCCTACGACCGCAATGCTGTTATGGCTATGTTATCGCCCTGAAAACATAGACCATTCATAGAAACGCTGCCTGCGTGTAATCGCAGCCCAGGTACGCCAGGCAGCTTTTATGAGTTGGGGAGAAATCAACCGCATCCAGAAACTACACAGAGGCGGAAACACATCTTTAAAAAGACGCGTCCTGAAATGGACGTTCAACGCCGCTGTGTATTGCTCTTTTAGAGAAAATCACTCTTTTAAACAACTCTCTTAGAGTTTGGGTTTCTGCACTGTCGAAGCGCCCAGGGGCAATTGCACTGCCGTGCAAGAAGGAGAAATCACCGCTGTAATGCGCCATCAATCCAACAGCATGCAGAGCGTCAGAGGAATACTGGAACTGGTGTGATCTCACGCGAACAGCATGTACAACCATCAGCTCCGAAGAAAATTTCTGAATGAACTCTAGTATTTGCCTCGCCTTTGTACAATAAATAAATAGTTTTTAAAATGCATCTTGAGACATCCAGTTCCATTTGTTGTGCTGCATCTAGCTTTTTTTTGGTCTGACTCCCTTGCTTTGCAGGACTTCAATGCTTTATCAGAAAGGTTACAAAATAAGGCATTGTGTAAATATTCCCTTGTGTTTGTATGTAGTTACGTCATCCTCAGTTTTTTGTGATAGAATTAAAAATCCTTTATTATTTAGTTTTGTTTGTAATTTCTTTAATTGTTCATGTTATAAAACCAGTTTTTGATGAATCACTTTGTTTTCTGGCATAGTGATGCTGTGAAATTATGTTGAAATCAACTGAACAGACTAATAATGTTTTCAGACACATCATGCTAATTTTGGATGAATCATAGACATATTTGTTTCCACAGCTTTTCTCAGGCTTACAAATTCATTTGTGAAATTTGAAAAGATCAAATACGATGTCAAAAATGTCATCACACATGTAGTGTAGTAGAACTTGGTTTATATTCTTGTTCAAGCCAGAGGCAGCTAAATACTATATATGAAGTAAATATTATAAATAATAAGGAATATGTGGTGTGGTGGTGGTGTAGTGGTCTAAGCACATAACTGGTAATGTGGTAATCAGAAGGACGCTGGTTCGAGCCCAACATCCACCACCATTGTGTCCTTGAGCAAGGCACTTAACTCCAGGTTGCTCCAGGGGGGATTGTCCCTGTAATAAGGGCTCTGTAAGTCGCTTTGGATAAAAGCGTCTGCCAAATGCATAAATGTAAATGGATATAAAATATTACAAATATTACAGCTAATGTTTCTCCATCGTTTCAGGCGGAGTATGGAGTGGCGCCTGATGAGAAGAGGAAGGAATGTGGGCAGGAACTCCTCGACAAGTACCTCAACCCAAAGGTAAGTGAACAGTAGCACAGGAACCAACAAAATTAACCCAGAAAGGTACATCAAGCCTGAATCACCCTGAATAGGTTTATTTTGTGATAATCAAGGGGTGAATTTGGATGTGAACAAATCTGGCGACAATTCCGGGACCCCTGCTGAAAAGCATAACCAGCAGAATGAATTAAATGATAAAAAACAGAGTGTGCATCTAGGAAATGGACAAATTTCCCTGTGCTGCTCTATATAATACTGCTTCCCAATTTAACCCTTTATTATAATGACCAGCTGACTGTCTATTATCCCGTTTGTTTCTTGGCTACTTACCAAACAAATAAATGTACAAGAAATATCGAGTTGAGCTTATTTTGTTGTGTCAGAAGAAACAGACTGCGGAGTGATGCAAACTTTTTTAGCTGTCATTATAGAACAATATATGACTGCAGAATGCCAGTTCACCAAACACAATCAAGTATTCCAAGAACAGTGTAATGTATTTATATAGGATACTGAATTAGAGTGTAATTTTTGTACATGCTTTTAAGAAAGTTATAATTAAGATTGAATTGAAATTATTCACAGAAACTTTTCACCGATGTCATGTCTTTTTAGGTTTTTTTGTTTGTTACTGTTGTAAGGTAAGTGAGGACCCAAAAGCGATATAACAAAAAGCAGTCTTTAATGAAAGTTCGTAATTAGATCACAACAGAACACAAAGTCTTCTCCTTGAGAGGCGAAAGGTAAACATAAACAACCCGCAGCGTGGGCGAAGAATGAAGGGAGCAGTCTTCAGAGCTCCTTAGCGGGTGTCCCTTAGGCGGCTGCCGGGGCTTGCAGTGTGGCGCCGACAGGCTGTGGATTCCCCTGGGGTTGGCAGGGATAGAGGGGAGAACGTGGGAACCAGACCTCTAGCAGCGAGGGGTGAACTGAATAGAACACAAATCCAGGTGGATAACGGAGAGAGGGGTGCAGAGGAGCGGAAACAAATACAGGACAGGACTGGACAGCGACAATTCAGACTGTGGATAGAAACAGCGTGTAGCGTTCTCAAGTGAGACTCAGACAATGAAGGCAGAGAAAGCAGGGAAAGAAGTAGAGCGCTAATCAGCGGGGAAAACGGAATCAGGTGGGGAGGAAATTGTCGAAGAATTAAGGGGAGACGAGAGACAGCTGGGGAGCGAGGGAAAAGGAGAGAAGTAACAAAAGAGAGCCAATAGATGCCATAAGAGTAGAAGGATTTGATTATCGATTCAGTAGGGCCAGGATTGGTGTCCTTTGTTAATAAATGCCTCCTTACCGGCTCTATCCCTGCTGCCCTCAAGGAGGCCACTGTCACTCCTTTGCTCAAGAAGCCTTCACTGGATCCCACCGTGTTAAATAATTTCCGTCCTATCTCAGTTTTGCCTTTTGTTTCTAAGGTGTTGGAAAAAGTTGTTCTTGACCAACTCCAGCCCTTTCTAAAATGCAATGATATCTCTGAAAAATTTCAATCTGGTTTTAAGTCTGCTCACAGTACTGAATCTGCTCTGCTGAGAGTGTTAAATGACATCTATCGCTCCACTGACACTGGTGACTCTGTGGCTCTTGTTCTTCTTGATCTGTCGGCAGCTTTTGATACTATCGACCACTCTATCCTGTTATCCAGACTAGAATATGATGTGGGGCTAAAAGGTGTAGATCCTCCAGTGGTTCCAATCTTATCTCTCGGGTCGTACTTTCAGAGTAAAGCTAGGAAATTGCTCTTCAGTCTGCTGCGCATCTAACCTGTGGCCTTCCTCAAGGTTCTATTTTAGCGCCTTCTCTCTTTCCCTCTACATCTTACCACTGGGCACCATTCTAAGAAGACATGGGGTATCTTTTCACTGCTATGCAGATGACACCCAATTGTATGTTCCAATCAAGAGAAATGATCCCTCTGCCCTTTCATCATTGTTAGGTTGTCTGGATGAAGTAAAATTTTGGCTGGATAAAAATTTTTTGTTTTTAAATGAAAACAAAACAGAGATCATTGTTTTCGGGTCCACTGGTAATCCCCAGGCTGTTACCTTTGACCTAGGCAGACTAGCGGCATTTAGTTCTGCAAGTGTGCGGAACTTGGGCGTTTGTCTGGATGAGTCTTTAAATTTTGAAAAGCAAATCTCTTCTGTAATAAGCTCTAGTTTTATCACCTGCGGCTGTTGTCAAAAGTCAAACCTTTTCTTAATCACAAAACTCTTGAGATGGCTGTTCATGCTTTTATCACCACACATGTAGATAACTGCAATTCACTTTACTGCGGTATCTCAAAGCATAAACAGCTCGTCTTCAACTGGTGCAAAATGCCGCTGCAAGATTCCTCACAAATGGTCGGAAAAGTGACCACATCACCCCAATTCTGAGGTCTCTTCACTGGTTGCCCATTCATTTCAGAACGGAGTTTAAAATCCTGTTATTTGTGTACAAAGCTCTATGCAACCAAGCGCCTAGCTACCTAACTGAACTGCTTCAACCTTACACGCGTCAAGAAGTCTGAGATCAGGTGAAAAAATCTGTTACAAGTCCCTCAATGCAGACTTAAGCGTAGGGGATCGAGCCTTTTCTGTGGTTGGGCCTCGGTTGTGGAACAATTTGCCCTTGGACGTTCGGATAGCCCCTTCTGTGATTTCTTTTAAGTCACTTTTAAAAGCGACTTGTTCTCTTTGGCCTACAAATAAGGTGCATATACGTGTATATGTATGTGTATATGTGTACATATATGTGTGTGTATGTATGTATGTATATATATATATATATATATATATTATTATGTGTATGTGTGTGTGTATGGGTGTTTTTATAGATATATTTATACTTATATATTTTTTTCTGTCTATTTTATATTTCTCTCCTTCGAGTATGATACTAGTATTAAACCTGTTACTGTTTTTATTTTCTACTACTGATAGTCTCCGAGACTGCTTGGACGTCTCCCGTTTTAAGGTGTTCTTAACCTTGTTGTACTGTTTTATGATGTGCTACTACACATGGTGTTGGTGTCTTTTAATTTTGTAGTTCTGTAAAGCACTTTGGTCAGTCAGTAAGAAAACATAAGATGATACAACAACAAGACAAGACATGACAGTACCCCCTCCCCCCCCCCCCCAGCGAGCGTCTCCTGGCGCTCTCGAGGAGGAAACCTGGCGGTTCCGGAGGATATCATCAATCAGCAAACAGTCCAGAACGTCCCGAGAGGGAACCCAACTTCTCTCCTCGGGACCGTATCCCTCCCAATCGACCAGAAAGTGCTGACCAAGGCCCCGGGGACGCATGTCTAGAATCTTGCGGACCCTGTAGATGGGAACGCCCTCAACGTGAAAGGGGGGGAAGAGGGACGAGTGGGAGCGCGGGCAGCGGGCTTGACACAGGAGACGTGGAAAACCGGGTGAACACGGCGAAGATAGCGGGGGAGAAGAAGTCGTACCGCAACAGGATTAATGACCTGAGAAATTCGGAACGGGCCGATGAAGCGTGGGGTCAGTTTACGAGGAGCGGACCTAAGAGGAAGGTTGAGGGTGGAGAGCCACACCCTTTGACCGCGGCAGTATCTGGGACTCTTGGATCTACGCTTATTAGCAGCCTTAACTGTCTGGGCTCTAAAACGGCGCAGGGCTGAACTAACACTCCGCCAAGTGCGTTCGCAACGTTGGACGAAAGCTTGAGCGGAGGGGACGCTGGAGTTGGTGAGTTGCGACGTGAACAGCGGAGGTTGATAACCAAGACAACACTGAAAGGGGGACAGACCGGTAGCGGACGACGGAAGGGAGTTATGGGCGTATTCGGCCCACGGGAGGTGCTCAGCCCAGGACGCGGGGTTGCGGAAGGAGAGGCTGCGCAGAATGCGGCCAACAGTCTGATTGGCCCGTTCGGCTTGACCGTTAGACTGAGGGTGGAAGCCGGACGAGAGACTGACGGACGCCCCAATCAAGCGACAAAACTCTCTCCAAAATAGAGACGTGAACTGCGGACCCCTGTCTGAGACGATGTCGGACGGGAGACCGTGAATGCGAAAAACATTTTCGACAACAATCTGTGCCGTCTCCTTGGCGGAGGGGAGTTCAGCGAGGGGAACGAAATGGGCCGCCTTGGATAAACGATCAATAACCGTGAGAATAACAGTCTTACCAGCCGACGAAGGAAGGCCAGTGATGAAGTCTAGGGCAATATGGGACCACGGTCGCGAGGGGATGGGAAGTGGTCTCAGGAGACCTGCCGGGGGGAGTTACCGGACTTAGTCTGAGCGCAGATGGGGCAAGCTGCTATGAAACGCCGCGTATCACGCTCTCGAGTGGGCCACCAAAAGCGCTGGCGAATGGACGCGAGCGTGCCCCGGACGCCGGGGTGGCCTGCCAACTTGGCCGAGTGGGCCCACTGAAGAACGGCTAGGCGAGTGGAGGTAGGAACGAAAAGGAGATGTTTAGGACAGTTACGCAGAAAAGGTGTGTTACCAAGCGCCCGTTTAACCCGTCTTTCGATTCCCCGTACTGCCGCCCCGATGACGCAACCCTTAGGGAGGATCTCCTTTGAGTCCGTAGGGGCCGAGGAAGGAAAGAGGCGCGACAGGGCATCAGGCTTGATGTTCTTAGAGCCTGGACGGTAGGAGATAACAAACTCGAATCGAGTGAAAAATAGAGCCCAGCGAGCCTGGCGCGCATTAAGACGTTTAGCGGAACGAATGTACTCTAAATTTCTATGGTCCGTCCAAACGATAAATGGAACGGTCACCCCCTCCAACCATTGTCGCCATTCGCCTAAAGCGAGGCGGATGGCGAGTAACTCACGGTTCCCCACATCGTAATTACGTTCAGACGGAGACAGGCGATGGGAAAAGAACGCGCAAGGGTGGACCTTGTTGTCAGCAGCGGAACGCTGGGAGAGAATGGCTCCCACGCCTACTTCGGACACTCGGACCTTCGGACTTCGGACTTCGGACCTACTTCGGTCTACCTCGACGATGAACTGTCTAGACAAATCCGGGGTAAGAAGGATGGGCGCAGACGTAAAACAGCTCTTAAGGAGGTCAAAAGCCCTCTGGGCCGAGACGGACCAACTAAAGCGCGTTTTGACGGATGTGAGGGCGGTCAGGGGGGAAGCCACCTGACTGAAATTACTGATAAAGCGTCGGTAAAAATTGGCAAAACTGAGAAAACGCTGCAGCTTGACGCGTGATTTAGGAGTGGGCCAGTCGAGCACGGCTTGGACCTTGGCGGAATCCATCTCAATACCCGTGGCGGAAATGACAGAGCCAAGAATAACTACTGAAGGGGCATGGAAGGTGCACTTCTCTGCCTTAACGTAGAGGCGATTCTCCAATAAACGTTGAAGGACGCGGCGAACATGCAGGACATGAATCTGGAGTGACGGTGAAAAAATCTAAATATCGTCGAGATAAACGAAAACAAAAATGTTCAGCATGTCTCTTAGGACGTCGTTGATGAGCGCCTGAAAGACAGCTGGGGCATTGACAAGGCCGAACGGAAGGACCCGATATTCAAAGTGCCCTAACGGGGTATTAAATGCGGTCTTCCACTCGTCCCCCTCCCTAATGCGCACGAGATGGTAAGCGTTACGCAGATCCAATTTAGTAAAATATCTGGCTCCCTGCAAGATCTCGAAGGCTGAAGACATCAGAGGGAGCGGGTAACGATTCTTAACTGTAATGTCATTCAGCCCTCGATAATCAATGCATGGCCGAAGAGAGCCGTCCCTCTTCTTAACAAAAAAAAACCCCGCCCCGGCGGGAGAAAAGGAGGGGACTATGGTACCGGCGTCGAGCGAGGCGGATAATTAATCCTCAAGGGCTTGGCGCTCGGGAATCGACAGAGAGTAAAGTCTACCGCGGGGGGGAGTGGCTCCTGGGAGGAGCTCGATCTTACAATCATATGAGCGGTGCGGAGGGAGGGAAGCGGCTCGGGAACGACAGAACACCGCTCGCAAATCGTGATAGTCCTCCGGCACACCAGTCAAATCACCAGGCTCCTCCTGAGAGAGAGAGACAGAGGAGATGGGGGGAATAGCAGACGTTAAACATTTCGCATAACAAGAGACATTCCAAGAGAGGATGGTGTTCTTAGACCAATTAATGGAGGGGTTATGTTGAACTAGCCAAGGGTGGCCTAAGACAATAGGAGCAAACGGTGACTGAAAAATAAAAAGGAAATGGTCTCGCTGTGATTACCAGAGACAGTGAGGGTTAAGGGTAGCGTCTCACGCTGAATCCGGGGAGGGACTACCGTCCAGAGCAAACAGGGCCGAGGGCTCCCTTAAATCAGAAAGGGGAATGCTGTGCTCTCGAGCCCAAGTCTCGATCCATAAAACAGCCCTCTGCCCCAGAGTCAATCAGAGCCTTGCAGGAAGCGGAAGAGCCGGTCCAACGGAGATGGACAGGGAATGTGGAACAGGACCTTGAAGGAGAGGCCAGGGTCGATTGCGCTCACCAGTCGCTCTCCAATCACTGGTGAAACTCTGGCTTTTACCGGACAGGATGTGACGAGATGAGTAGCAGCACCGCAGTAAAGACAGAGGCGATGGTTAATTCTTCGCTCCTTCTCTGTAGCCGAGATGCGGATGCCCCTAACTGCATGGGCTCTGACGGCGCGCGAAGGAGGAGGATGGTAGAGCAGTGAAAAAAGGGGCTGAGAGAGAAGCAGGATCAGCCTTACGGGTCCGGCGGTGAAGGTCGATTCTTCTCTCGATGCGGATGGCGAGTTCAATCGCGGAATCCACTCGAGTGGGAACCTCACGGGAGAGAATCTCGTCCTTGACCTCCGCGCAGAGACCCTCCAGAAAGCGGGCGAGCAAGGCAGGCTCGTTCCAGTCGCAAGAGGCGGCGAGAGTCCGGAACTCGATGGAATAATCCGTGATGGACCGCTTACCCTGACGTAGTGAGGACAGGACTCGGGAGGCCTCTTCGCCGAACACGGAACAGTCAAAAACCCGGATCATCTCCCTCCTGAAGTCTTGATAGTGGTTAATGCAGTCAGCCTCCGCCTCCCAGATGGTCGTGCCCCACTCACGAGCCCGTCCGGAGAGGAGAGAAAGCACGTATGCGACGCGGGCCCTGCTCAGGGAGTAGGTGGTGGGCTGGAGAGAGAAGACAACATCTCATTGAGTCAGAAAAGCGCGGCACTCCGTGGGCTCACCAGCATAGCAGGGCGGGTTGTTGATCCTGGGCTCAGGGGGCCCGGAAGACCTGGAAGCGGCCGAAGAGGCGAGAGTATGGAGTTGACCGGTGAGGTCAGCGACCTGAGCAGCCAGGGCCTCAATGACATGTCGGGCAGCAGATAACTCCCCCTCGTGTCTGCCTAACATTGCCCCTTGGAGCTTGACAGCCGGCAGAAGAGGACTCGGGATCGCTGGGTCCATTTGATGGTCTGAGTCTTCTGTTGTAAGGTAAGTGAGGACCCAAAAGCGATATAACAAAAAGCAGTCTTTAATGAAAGTTCGTAATTAGATCACAACAGAACATAAAGTCTTCTCCTTGAGAGGCGAAAGGTAAACAAAAACAACCCGCAGCGTGGGCGAAGAATGAAGGGAGCAGTCTTCAGAGCTCCTTAGCGGGCGTCCCTTAGGCGGCTGCCGGGGCTTGCAGTGTGGCGCCGACAGGCTGTGGATTCCCCTGGGGTTGGCAGGGATAGAGGGGAGAACGTGGGAACCAGACCTCTAGCAGCGAAGGGCGAACTGAATAGAACACAAATCCAGGTGGATAACGGAGAGAGGGGTGCAGAGGAGCGGAAACAAATACAGGACAGGACTGGACAGCGACAATTCAGACTGTGGATAGAAACAGCGTGTAGCGTTCTCAAGTGAGACTCAGACAATGAAGGCAGAGAAAGCAGGGAAAGAAGTAGAGCGCTAATCAGCGGGGAAAACGGAATCAGGTGGGGAGGAAATTGACGAAGAATTAAGGGGAGACGAGAGACAGCTGGGGAGCGAGGGAAAAGGAGAGAAGTAACAAAAGAGAGCCAATAGATGGCATAAGAGTAGAAGGAAAGAACAAGAGCAAAACATAAGATAATACGACAAGACAAGACATGACAGTTACATTTTCAAGTCCATGTACAGTACTGTGCAGAAGTTTTAGGCACTTGTGAACAACTTTCAAAGTGAGGATTTCTTTAAAAAATAATGACAAATATTTTTTATTTATCAATTAAAGTCATATAAAATCCAGTAAACAGAAAAAGAGCTAAATCAATATTTGGTGTGATCACTTCTGCACCAATTCTCCTACTTACACCTGGACACAGTTTCTCTTGGTTGTTGGCAGATAGGATGCTTCAAACTTCTTGGAGAATTCGCCACAGTTCTTCTATCTATTTAGGCTGTCTCAATTGCTTTACTCTCTTCTAGTATTCTCAGACTGACACAATGTTCTGTGGAGTGCGCTGTGAGGGCCATGACATCTGTTGCAGGGCTCCCTGTTCTATTTTATTTGCAATAGTAATATTTGGGAGTATAAAATGTATATTTCCTATTGACACACTAAAGCTGAAGAAATAAATAACCACCTTAAGACAAATGTTTTTGTGAAACATCTAATTTGCCTAAGACTTTTACACAGTACTGTATGTATGTACTAAATATGTTACTAGATATTTTCAATTGTGTATGTGTCTATAGTCAGAGGACTGCATTCCTGAGATATCAGGGGAAATGGTGACTAAGTGTGCAGAACGCTTGCAACAGGAAGCATGTAAAGAGCTCTTCATGGAGTGCACCAAGTAAGTCCTTTAGACCAAAATCATTAGATGGTACTTGTTGATACTGATGTACTGCCACTGCATGACAAGTACACCGCATTTGCCAACTTCCCTACTATAATGTTTACCAAAAGCTATATGTCAGTTGAGTAGGGTGTACTATTACTTTTCTAAGTGACCTAGACTAAGTGAGAGTTACAATATTTGCCTGGTAGATGTCAATTACATTTTTCTTTAGAATAGTGTGTATTGATGGACAGTGCACAATAAAACCAGGGACAATCATTAAAGGAAATAGGGTCAGTTAAAGACTTTATATATGTTGATTAAAGGGATAGTTCAGCCAAAAATTTCAATTATCTAATTTACTCACTCTCATGCCATCCCAGATGTGGATGACTTTCTTCTGCTGAACAGAATTGTTATATTAGAATATTTTAGCTCTGTTGGTCAAAACAATGGAAGTGAATGGTGATCAAAACTTTGAAGCTTCAAAAAGCACATAAAGGCAGCATAGAAGTAATCCATGCGACTCTTATGGTTAAATCTGTGTCTTCAAAAGCGATATGGTAGGTGTGGGTGAGAAACAGATCATTGTTAAAATAATTTGTATTATAAATCTCTACGTTCACGTTCACATTCTTATTTTGTTGTTTGGCGATTCTCATTCTCTGTGCATATCACCACCTACTTGACGAGGCTGGTCAAAGGTGAAGTTTTATTGTAAAAAATTACTTTTTTTCTTACCCACACCTATCACATCACTTCAGAAGATATAGATTTAACCACTGGAGTCTTATGGATTAGCCTACTTTTTGGAGCTTCAAAGATTTGATCACCATTCACTTGCATTGTATGGACCTACTGAGCTGAGATATTCTTCTAAAAACCTTAATTTCTGTTCTGCAGCAGAAAGAAAGTAATACACATCTGGGATGGCATAAGGGAGAGTAAATGATGAGAGAATTTTCATTTTTGGGTGAACTATCCCTTTAACTAAATGTAAGAGCAGACTTGTGGAATCTCTTTATTTTAATGTCACTTGATTGATTGCTTTACCCTTTTTACATAAGCAGGGTGTTTTTGCATGGACTAAATGGCTCATTGAATCAGGGTGTGAGAGAGAAATAGTATTTTTAGTGTCCAGTCTGACTTCTTGTAATACTTTCTCTGAATGTGTTCTGCTAGACTGATCCATGACTACCTGAGTGTGGCCCCTTTTGCAGACTACCTCGATAGTATGTACTACTGTCGCTTCATACAGTGGAAATGGCTTGAAAGGTATAAAAAGAGCCTCAGCACATTTTATTGTTTAAAATGTATGAACTCAATGATTTTCTGTATTTCTGTGCTCTCCTGAGTGTTGGAAATATACACTCACCTAAAGGATTATTAGGAACTCCATACTAATACTGTGTTTGACCCCCTTTCGCCTTCAGAACTGCCTTAATTCTACGTGGCATTGATTCAACAAGGTGCTGAAAGCATTCTTTAGAAATGTTGGCCCATATTGATAGGATAGCATCTTGCAGTTGATGGAGATTTGTGGGATGCACATCCAGGGCACGAAGCTCCCGTTCCACCACATCCCAAAGATGCTCTATTGGGTTGAGATCTGGTGACTGTGGGGGCCATTTTAGTACAGTGAACTCATTGTCATGTTCAAGAAACCAATTTGAAATGATTCGAGCTTTGTGACATGGTGCATTATCCTGCTGGAAGTAGCCATCAGAGGATGGGTACATGGTGGCCATAAAGGGATGGACATGGTCAGAAACAATGCTCAGGTAGGCAGTGGCATTTAAACGATGCCCAATTGGCACTAAGGGGCCTAAAGTGTGCCAAGAAAACATCCCCCACACCATTACACCACCACCACCAGCCTGCACAGTGGTAACAAGGCATGATGGATCCATGTTCTCATTCTGTTTACGCCAAATTCTGACTCTACCATCTGAATGTCTCAACAGAAATCGAGACTCATCAGACCAGGCAACATTTTTCCAGTCTTCAGCTGTCCAATTTTGGTGAGCTCTTGCAAATTGTAGCCTCTTTTTCCTATTTGTAGTGGAGATGAGTGGTACCCAGTGGGGTCTTCTGCTGTTGTAGCCCATCTGCCTCAAGGTTGTGCGTGTTGTGGCTTCACAAATGCTTTGCTGCATACCTCGGTTGTAACGAGTGGTTATTACAGGCAAAGTTGCTCTTCTATCAGCTTGAATCAGTCGGGCCATTCTCCTCTGACCTCTAGCATCAACAAGGCATTTTCGCCCACAGGACTGCCGCATACTGGATGTTTTTCCCTTTTCACACCATTCTTTGTAAACCCTAGAAATGGTTGTGCGTGAAAATCCCAGTAACTGAGCAGATTGTGAAATACTCAGACCGGCCCGTCTGGCACCAACAACCATGCCACGCTCAAAATTGCTTAAATCACCTTTCTTTCCCATTCTGACATTCAGTTTGGAGTTCAGGAGATTGTCTTGACCAGGACCACACCCCTAAATGCATTGAAGCAACTGCCATGTGATTGGTTGATTAGATAATTGCATTAATGAGAAATTTAACAGGTGTTCCTAATAATCCTTTAGGTGAGTGTATAGTTCACCCCAAAAAAAAAAACATTATTTCATTTACTCACCCTCAAGTTGTTTCAACCCCGTATGACTTCTTTTTTCAGTGGAACACAAAATTAGATATTAGGCAGACTTTTAGTGTCAGTCACCATTCATTTTGATTCTATGGAAAAATCTGCAATGAAAATTAATGGTGACGGAGGCTAAAATTCTGCCTGAAATCTGACTTTGTGTTCCATTGAAAAAAGAAACACATATGGGTTTGGACCAACTTGAGGGTGAGTAAATGATGATGGAATTTTTATTTTTGGGTGATTTATCCCTTAAAATTATATAAATGAGATGTAGCTTAGAAATTTTTCTTCACTGCCAAGTAAACTCTTATTATTCCTTTGGGTGCCATGATTTATTTATTAAGCTAAGCATATACAAACCAGATCTGAACTTTGAACTTGCTATTTATTTACTTTTAGTCATAAAAATGTCCTGAATGAAAGTTAAAGCCAGGCCCTATACAATTCCTATCCAGACCATTTCACAAAGAAGAACATAATATGCTGGAACACAGACTTTCAGTCTCATATATACACATTATGAGCCCAGTAATACACTAGACATCTACTGAATAATTTTTTTTCTTTTGTTTTGTTTGACTAAAACTATGCATTTCAACGTTGTGTGTTAGTGTCTCTTAAGATTCTTGTGAAGCGGATGTTATTTTACTGTGAAAGTATGATCTAATTAAATAAGAAAGGGTGATGATTCCTTTTTATGATTGCAACTTTTGTTTAAATCTTCTCTTCCTCTCCATGACAGACAGCCAGTCACAAAAAACACATTCCGTCAGTACAGGGTTTTGGGAAAGGGTGGATTTGGCGAGGTGAGTATGAAACTATTTTAAAAGGATAGTTCACCCAAAATGTTTTATTCTGTCATCATTTACTCACCCTCATGTTGTTGCAAACCTGTTTGACTTTCTTTCATGGAACACAAATGGAGATATTTGGCTGTATGTTCATCTTAGTCATCATTCACTTTCATTTAATTTGTTTTATTTTTCCATACAGTAAAAGTCAATGGTGACTGAGATTAATATTTTGCCTAATTTATTTTATTCTCATGGAATAAATAAAAAAAATCATTCTGGGTTGAAGCGGCATGATGACAAGGTGTTGATTCTTGGGTGAACTCAGGCATTGGATGTTTATGGCAAAAATATATTGGGGTGTTATTAATTTTACAATTCCACTAAATCAACAGCTATCTGTCCATTCCAAGGTGCGGGTATATTCTAGTGTTGTTACAGTATTGGTCATAAATCCTTCAGATTCTCATATGAACTGACACTCAATGGAGCCAGATATTGGGAAAATGTGTCTCCAATGATATGTTTCCTAGATAAGCTATCATATTGAGTCTTTCTATTCCCCTCCACTACCCTGTGGAAGTCCTTTAGAGGGAATTTTATGAAGCCTGTTAATGGTGCACACTTTTCCTGATTAAAAAAGTTGTACTCTTAAAGAAAGGAATTGTAATTTTGAAACATATGTATAAAATCATGACCACTCACATGAGATGAGGACTCCAGTCATATCAGTAACCTTATAAATGCTGTTTAGTTTACATAGAGAGGGTCCCCTCAAGGGGGCTGCCATGTTATGGTCACATGACCAGCAGAATACTGATTGTTTTATCTTGATAACTGCCCTGTTATTGGAAACTATCACTCATGGATTAAATTAAGCATGGCTGACTATGAATGGTGTTGGCTGTATGGCTGTATCTGAAAACTATTTATTTTGAATGATGCTGCATCCACATCACTAGGTGTCACTGTAAGTCCAAGACAGCTTATTCAAAAAACTACTGAGTGCACCTTAAAGGACTAGTTAATTTTTCACCCCAAAATCAAAAGCAAGAATTAATTGTACTTTGAATATACAGAAAATTAAGCCTATTTTAGGAACATAAATATTAATTGCATTGTGACATTAATTTGATGACTGTTAAGCACTTTTGAAAAAATATCTAATTCTGATTATTGCAATCACCAAAAAGCATTATTTTTATTAGTTGTATTTGTTTTAATGACTTTATGGGGATTTGAATATTTACAAAACAAATCAAAATAACTGTTACAGTAACATGAGTCTAATGAGAATTCTAAAGTTAAACTTTACACAGTATTAAGGACCGGGTTAAATGTCATAAAAAATAATCTCTTAATGCAAAAAAACAATATCATACTTGTCCTAAAAATAGGCTTCACTTCCTGTTAGCCAGAAAACAATAACACTTTTTTTTTTATGACATGAGCATGTTTTCATGAAATTTGCCCTTTTAAGGAATACATTAAAGATAATAAGTCCCACCACACCAGCCACAGTATTATCCTGAAGTATCTCCTTGTACACTGACTAGTTCTCTTTTAA
The DNA here is from genome assembly GCF_025860055.1 of Xyrauchen texanus. Lineage (NCBI taxonomy): Eukaryota > Metazoa > Chordata > Actinopteri > Cypriniformes > Catostomidae > Xyrauchen > Xyrauchen texanus. Next base: position 28,646,090 of record NC_068306.1, on the reverse strand, counting down.
GATGATGTGTAATTTTCAATGTTAAAATTCTTTTTCATGTTTATCAGCTTAAAGTCAGCCATGTGTTAACTATAGGTATGCCATTTGTAGGTTTATTTAACCTAAAAGTGTAACACTGTGGCTCTGTCGAGATTTAAAATAATTATTCAGTTTATTTAAGCAGCCGTTCTACCCAACACAGCAACATTGGCTTGACCAGTGGTATGAGTTTGGGGCAGGGCTATCTTTTTGTCAAAGAAACTTTTATTTGAAAATTGCAATTCCATTTGGTGATGCTAGCATCGCAGAAATTACACACTTCAGTTTTAATATAATCACTTAAAACTAATTTAAAGGGACAGTTCACCCAAAAATGAAAATTCTCTCATCATCTACTCACCCTCATGCCATCCCAGATGTGTATTACTTTCTTCTGCAGCACACAAACAAAGAGATTTTATAGAATATCTCAGCTCTGTAGGTACATACAATGTAAGTGAATGGTCACCTGAACATAAGCACATAAAGGCAGTATAAAAGTAATCCATAAGACTCCAGTCATTAAATTAATGTCTTCTGAAGCGATACTTTAGGTGTTATACAATAGGATACGACAGAAACGCGGCCTCTTGCGTCACGTAAGCACATTTGCATGTTCACGTGAGAACGACACTGCGCTTCCATATTTTTCCGTGCACACGGCTGTTGTTGCGTGATATCTGGTCATATGGATTACTTTTGTGCTGTATTTATGTGCTTTTTGGAGCTTCAAATTTTTGGACCCTGCTGTCTTGCATTGGATTGACTATTTGTTAACTGCTCCCTTAACAATATTTTCATGATAAAAGAGTTGTTTATTTGACAATTATATTTGAATGGCTCTCACAGTTCTCCCTTCTGTGTTTTTGTAATCAAGGTCTGCGCATGCCAGGTGCGGGCCACAGGGAAGATGTACGCATGCAAAAAGCTGGAGAAAAAACGGATCAAAAAGAGAAAAGGGGAGTCCATGGCCCTAAACGAAAAGCAGATTCTGGAGAAAGTTAACAGTCGGTTTGTTGTAAGCATCTGAAGTGCTCTTGTTTTGCCCGATCTTAAGTGTGATAGCTGTTTTCTCAGCTGTCTTTTTTGAGCGTCACCTTATTTTTTTTCCATCTTTAACATTGTATCACAGATGTTATCTATGAGAACACAAAGAAAGACGATTTAGTTCTGACGTATTGAGGGAAAGGCTAGAGGAGGCTACACTTCTGTTTTATGTCTGATTAGCTCACAGCGGCTCTGCCTTTAGCCATTTCCTGTGAGACTAGTTCTGAGTGGCACTATTATCATTCTAGACCTTAAAATAGTAGCTGTTTATATTCAGATTTTTAAGTCTTTTTTTCTTCAGTCTTTTTTTCTTCAATCTTTTTTCAGTCTGTACTGTAAAAATTGTTCATTCAACAAATTGCATAAATTGAAACTTTTCAAAATTGTATTTTCATTGAAATCAAGAGATCCAACAGTCTCTCGCAGTCTTGAAGTCTTGACGGTAACCTTGAGTTTAATGAAATAACATTGTTTTCGGAATTTGTGTGTCCATTGGCCTGACATCAAGCATGCTGTTTAGAGTTGTTTTGTTTGGCCGTTTCTCTCAGAATTTTGTCTTAATTTCTCCATGTGTATATATATATATATACACACTCTTCCACACAGTTAGTATGTCATCTTTAAAACATTTTAATTTTGTATTAAAATCATTGTGATGTACCTTTCTGCTTTCCTGTGTAGGTGAGTCTCGCGTATGCATACGAGACAAAAGACGCCCTGTGTTTAGTCCTAACGTTGATGAATGGAGGGGACCTGAAGTTTCATATCTACCACATGGGAGAGGCAGGTTTTGATGAGAAGCGGGCCGTGTTCTACACTGCTGAGATTGGCTGTGGTTTAGAAGATCTCCATCAGGAGAGGATAGTGTACAGGTGAGAAGATGCAGTCGAAATGTTGGTTTAAATGAACCATGAATTAAAAAACTATGGCTGTACATCGTTTATTAATTTTAATGAGAATTTATGACATTTTATGGTTAATAATTAATAATTAATAATTTGCAGAGAAAAGCCTCAAATGAAGATTATTACTACACACATTTCATTACTGTGGCAGTTGAGACAATACACACATTGGAAGCATAAATGAGCGTTAGAAACAAAAAAAAATCTTAAAGGAATATTCTGGGTTCAATACAAGTTGAGCTTAATCGAAAGCATTTGTTGTATAATGTTGATTACCACAAAAAATTATTTAGACTCGTCCCCCCTTTTCTCTTAAAAAAACAAAGCTCGAGGTTTCAGTGAGGCACTTACAATGGAAGTGAATGGGGACAATGAGAGTGAATGTGGCCAATTTTTGCAGGGTTTAAAGGCAGAAATATAAAGCTTATAATTTTATAAAAGCACTTTCATTAATTCTTCTGTTAAAACTGTATGTATTATTTGAGCTGCAAAGATGTACAAATTGTCATTTTTACAGTCATTTTAGGGCAACAAAGTTGTAAAATTGGCTATAACGTTACACAGAAAGGTTTGTAAGTGATTTTATTACACTAAAATCATATATACACACACATTATTATGTCTTGTGGCTGTACTTTTGAAAAAGTATTTTAATGTTCAAACATTTGCCCCCATTCACTTCCATTGTAAGTGCCTCACTGTAACTCGACATTATGCCACAAATGCTTTCGATTCAGCTTACCTTGTATTGAACCGGAATATTCCTTTTAATATAGTTTTATTTCAACATTCAATACCAGCCTATCTCTAGCTACAGTCCACAGCAAATCTATTTAGCAGTCGAGTTTGACAATCAGTTGGTCTGCAATATATTTTTACATTTGTTATTCAATGGAAACATGCATAATAATTTTAGAGAAACATTTTTGGCCATTGCGCTGAATCAATGTTTTTTCAGTGACTTGCGCCATGACCGCAACATTTTTACAACAGTGTGTCAACTATTAATGACGTCTCTCGACCCCTGTATTCTGTTCTATTCCATTACACTCCATCTAGTATGGTTTGGCTGGCAGGGTGCATTCCCTGTTGTTTACTCGCAAAAACATGAAGGTGGTAATTGAAGCTTGAATTGCTCAGATGATAGGAAAATATTTGCTTATTTAATTTATATATAGACAAAGGAACAACATTTTATGATTTTTTAAATACAATTTCAAAAATGTTTTATTTAATTAATATATAATAAATTGTGCTGTTAAAGTGACAGCCCAACAAAAACTAATTGATTAGAGACTGATTATTGACCTATGTGATTCTTTATTATTTTATCTTCTGACAGGGATTTGAAGCCAGAAAATATACTATTGGATGATCATGGTAAGTCATTATCTGATATATACAATATAATCAAATGACTAAGGACAGGGTTCAGTGTTATGAAAATCAAAACTAATTTCTTGAAGACAAATGGAATGGCACATCTCTGTACCACTTATGTTTGCCACAAGAGGGAGTAGACCACCATAAGAGAATACACAACCATAAGAGAATATGTATACAAGGTATTTATTTTTCGAGTTTATAAATAATCAGTCCCTGCCCAAAGCTTCTCCTGAATTCTAAGTGGCTATCAGTGATTTTTTTGCTTGCAGGGACAGCTAAAAAAGGCCCTGATACTGAAAACACAACCATAATGATCTCTCTGGAGAACACTTCTGTATATGAAAAAAATCTCTCCAGAGGATTCAGTGTAGCAGCTGTATGATCAAATGAGTTTGTTTGTTAATGTTGATGACAGGTGACTGTATTTAAGTTGTTATTCACTGCAAATCTTCTCCTCGATTGCAGCTCTCAAATCTGATTTGCTCTTCTGTGTATTCAAACTTGGCGCATCGCATTTGGTTATGTACCTTACATTCTCTAGTAACTATACACTTCAATTGTTTCGGAAAAGAGCAGCATGAACATTCTTTAAAAAATCTCTTTTGTATTCCATGGAAGAAATTCTTATGGATTTGGAATGAAATGATGACAGAATTTATATTTTTGGATGAACTATTCCTTTAAGCAATGTTTAAATCATTAAAAGAAACACTGAAAGATATAATTTTAGCATATTTGCCTTTGGAGGAATGAATACAACTGTGATGTTTTTCCTCAGGACATATACGTATATCAGACCTGGGCTTGGCTGTGCATGTACCAGAGGGTCAGACAATCAAAGGCCGGGTGGGCACTGTCGGGTACATGGGTATGTATGTTAGGTTATTATGCCCCAAAGAATAAAATCAGCTTCTAATGCTGAAGTTTGCATGTGTTTGGATTGTGTCTGTTTGTGTCCCGTCAGCCCCAGAGGTGGTGAAGAACGAGCGTTATACATTTGATCCGGACTGGTGGGCTCTTGGCTGTCTCCTGTATGAAATGATTGAGGGCCAGTCCCCCTTTCAGCAGCGCAAGAAGAAAATTAAGCGAGAGGAGGTAGAGCGCCTGGTCAAAGAGGTGGAGGAGGAATATTCCAGCAAGTTTTCAGAGGATGCCAAGTCACTCTGTAAAATGGTCAGTGTACCATCATACCATCATACCATTGAAATTATATTCACTGTTTAACCCTAACCTGGTGTGACAGAAAGATCCCAAGCCATTTTTTCTGTTTATATTGACAGTGAAAATTAGCAAAACATTGACAGCCCATCAGAACTGAGTGTCAACAAGTTCTCCATTTACTCTCCATCTCCATTTACATGCTTTCTTGCACTCACAGCACACTGTACAGCTGAAGGGAAGAAAACTAAGAATTCATAACATGTATTTTCATGACTTCCATGATTCTTCTCCAGACTACATCCTATATGGTTTTCTTTTAGGAACTTAAAGGATTATAATATAGTATGTCCCTCAACTTCCACAATCAAACTCTCCTTATCCATATGTAATACACAAGGAATGGGATTTTGGTCCAATGTGTTTTCGCTGTGGGTGAGGCTACCCACCACAATGCTACAAAAATAAAAGGCCTGTTCATATGAAGTCCATTTTATTTATTTTTTTGGTGCAAATTTTTATTCAGAGTGAGCCTTTGAATTGGAACAATGCATTACTATGGTGCAGTGGTGGCTCAGTGGTTGAGGGTTACTGACCAGTAGGTCGGGGGTTCAAGCCCCAGCACCACAAAGATGCCACTGTTGGGCCCTTGAGCAAGGCACTTAACTCTAGGTTGCTCCGGGGGGATTGTCCCTGTAATAAGTGCACTGTAAGTCGCTTTGGATAAAAGCGTCTGCCAAATGCATAAATATAAAATAAATAAATATAAATATATATAAATATTCACACCAGGTCCAACAAATCAACAAAACTGAAGAGCAGTCTTCAAACTGGGAAAAAAAACTGTCTGACCAATTAAATATGAGCTTTTTGTCATTTGTTAAATTTGCTAATCAACTAGCAAACACCGTAATGACCTAATACCTCATATTTTATAATATACCTCAGTCCCTATTTTAAGACAACTAATGCTTAGCGCAGCCAAAGTCAATAGGCATGGCCATAAAGTTTTGGTATTTTTGTGCAAGCATGCACTAAGTCTAGCTGCAAGTGGGTTTGGTGAAATCTAATGTGCTGGGTCAAGTGCAATTTAATTCTGACGTAAGGAACTCGGTTTAGAGTGGTCTCCTCCCGAAGAGCCGGAAAAATCCTGCTGGGACGAATGGTTCTTGCCACTGCCAGCAGACTGCAGCCTGAAGATGCTCCATTTTTCCCAGAGCTCCATAAAGAGCTCACAAAGACGCCTTGTCTCTGGTAGTGAGCCCGCTATCTCGCTGCACAGATGTTTTGTGAGCCCTCACAGGCGTATCAAATTGGGTGTTGAACACTCTAGAGCACGGTTACATGATTCAATTTGTACGCCGACCACCTCTCTTCAACTGCGTTCTGCAGTCTGCGATCCCACCACAAGACGCACCAATATTTTGTGCAAAAATTCACAATCTCCTCGCAAAAAGCACAATAGCGACTGTTCTGATTGCGCCGACATCACAGGTGGTTTTGGAGATTTGCATTTGAGGGATCTGCATATCAATTCAAAGTCCTTCTGATTGCATTGTCTCTGGCTTCCCATACGTTCACGAAATCTATCGATTCGCCTCATTAAAGATGAATGGGATGTGCGTATTGAATGCTACCCCAATCAGACTCCACTGAGCAAACACAGAGAATTATTGCTTTGTCATCTAAACAACCTGGGCCTGCATGTCAACTGGGCATAAAGTATACTTCCCCTAGCCAGCAAATGTCCTTCTTAGGGGTGCAGCTCAACACTGTGAGCATGCGTGCACACCTAACGGCGAGCTTTGCCTCCAAACAAAGGCTTTTGCACTGGATTGTAGATATGATCGCCCTAGCATATAAGTCACAAGGTGTAAATTGCCCTATCGGGGTCAAAGCGCATTCAACTAGAGGCATGGCATAACGGCGTGTCCCTACAGGACATATGCTTGGCAGCAGGATGGTCAACACATAATACGTTTGCAAGGATTTACAACCTGGATGTAACTTCCATTTCCTCTCAAGTACTCTCTGTTTAGAGCGCTTTTTATATAAGCCAGAAACCCTCTGTTACAGGTAGGCTGTATGTAGAGCTTTGGTTTTAATTCCCGCTCTAGAAAGTCACAAGCACTCCTTATAAGCATAAACCCTACTTTTCCCAACTATGATTGTGAAATGGTTAATATTACACTACGTGTATCTTATAAAATCCCCAGATTCTATTCATTCCCATCTGGTACTTCCATGTGGGTTAGTTATTCATATATACACAAATATAGTCTATATACATATATATATATACAGTGAGGAAAATAAGTATTTGAACACCCTGCTATTTTGCAAGTTCTCCCACTTGGAAATCATGGAGGGGTCTGAAATTGTCATCGTAGGTGCATGTCCACTGTGAGAGACATAATCTAAAAAAAAAAAATCCAGAAATCACAATGTATGATTTTTTAACTATTTATTTGTATGATACAGCTGCAAATAAGTATTTGAACACCTGTCTATCAGCTAGAATTCTGACCCTCAAAGACCTGTTAGTCTGCCTTTAAAATGTCCACCTCCACTCCATTTATTATCCTAAATTAGATGCACCTGTTTGAGGTCGTTAGCTGCATAAAGACACCTGTCCAGCCCATAAAATCAGTAAGAATCCAACTACTAACATGGCCAAGACCAAAGAGCTGTCCAAAGACACTAGAGACAAAATTGTACACCTCCACAAGGCTGGAAAGGGCTACGGGGAAATTGCCAAGCAGCTTGGTGAAAAAAGATCCATTGTTGGAGCAATCATTAGAAAATGGAAGACGTTAAACATGACTGTCAGTCTCCCTCGGACTGGGGCTCCATGCAAGATCTCACCTCGTGGGGTCTCAATGATCCTAAGAAAGGTGAGAAATCAGCCCAGAACTACACGGGAGGAGCTGGTCAATGACCTGAAAAGATCTGGGACCACCATTTCCAAGGTTACTGTTGGTAATACACTAAGACGTCATGGTTTGAAATCATGCATGGCACGGAAGTTTCCCCTGCTTAAACCAGCACATGTCAAGGCCCGTCTTAAGTTTGCCAATGACCATTTGGATGATCCAGAGGAGTCATGGGAGAAAGTCATGTGGTCAGATGAGACCAAAATAGAACTTTTTGGTCATAATTCCACTAACCGTGTTTGGAGGAAGAAGAATGATGAGTACCATCCCAAGAACACCATCCCTACTGTGAAGCATGAGGGTGGTAGCATCATGCTTTGGGGGTGTTTTTCTGCACATGGGACAGGGCGACTGCACTGTATTAAGGATGACCGGGGCCATGTATTGCGAGATTTTGGGGAACAACCTCCTTCCCTCAGTTAGAGCATTGAAGATGGGTCGAGGCTGGGTCTTCCAACATGACAATGACCCGAAGCACACAGCCAGGATAACCAAGGAGTGGCTCTGTAAGAAGCATATCAAGGTTCTGGCGTGGCCTAGCCAGTCTCCAGACCTAAACCCATTAGAGAATCTTTGGAGGGATCTCAAACTCCGTGTTTCTCAGCGACAGCCCAGAAACCTGACTGATCTAGAGAAGATCTGTGTGGAGGAGTGGGCCAAAATCCCTCCTGCAGTGTGTGCAAACCTGGTGAAAAACTACAGGAAACGTTTGACCTCTGTAATTGCAAACAAAGGCTACTGTACCAAATATTAACATTGATTTTCTCAGGTGTTCAAATACTTATTTGCAGCTGTATTATACAAATAAATAGTTAAAAAATCATACATTGTGATTTCTGGATTTTTTTTAGATTATGTCTCTCACAGTGGACATGCACCTACGATGACAATTTCAGACCCTCCATGATTTCTAAGTGGGAGAACTTGCAAAATAGCAGGGTGTTCAAATACTTATTTTCCTCACTGTATATATATATATATATATATATATATATATATATATATATATTATAACCCTAAGTGAAAATGTCCAAATTGGGCCCAATTAGCCATTTTCCCTCCCCGGTGTCATGTGACTCGTTAGTGTTACATGGTCTCAGGTGTGAATGGGGAGCAGGTGTGTTAAATTTGGTGTCTACTATATATATACACTCACCTAAATGATTATTAGGAACACCATACTAATACTGTGTTTGACCCCCTTTTGCCTTCAGAACTGCCTTAATTCTACTTGGCATTGATTCAACAAGGTGCTGAAAGCATTCTTTACAAATGTTGGCCCATATTCATAGGATAGTGTAGGGTTTCTTGGTTCAGGTTTGGGGAATGTACAATTAATATTAATGATTGTAATCAATGATTAATCATACGGTTTGACTCAAAAGTCTGCTTCAGATATATATAGATAATTAAACACAACGAATTATAATTAATTAGGAATATACATCATATGCAGACAGGCTGTATTAATTTTCAGAACACCTTAATGGAATTGAACCGTACCGCAACCAACCAGTTCGTCCAGCAAACCACTTTGCTCGATACTCTTGATCAATTCTCCAGAAGGTTTATTCTTAGTATAAGCTCACTTAATCAAAGCATGTTAACTTACTTGATAATATCAGCTGGCGCTACCTGGTGATTTAGATGGGGAGTCACAGTGTGTGGGGGTTTTAGGACCGTTTGTAAAAATGTGTGCATTGCATTGAGAATTAATGAGTTCATGAGTTTCCGTACTCTACAGTAGCATCTTGCAGTTGATGGAGATTTGTGGGATGCACATCCAGGGCACGAAGCTCCCGTTCCACCACATCCCAAAGATGCTCTATTGGGTTGAGATCTGGTGACTGTGGGGGCCATTTTAGTACAGTGAACTCATTGTCATGTTCAAGAAACCAATTTGAAATGATTCGAGCTTTGTGACATGGTGCATTATCCTGTTGGAAGTAGCCATCAGAGGATGGGTACATGGTGGCCATAAAGGGATGGACATGGTCAGAAACAATGCTCAGGTAGGCCGTGGCATTTAAACGATGCCCAATTGGCACTAAGGGGCCTAAAGTGTGCCAAGAAAACATCCCCCACACCATTACACCACCACCACCAGCCTGCACAGTGGTAACAAGGCATGATGGATCCATGTTCTCATTCTGTTTACGCCAAATTCTGACTCTACCATCTGAATGTCTCAACAGAAATCGAGACTCATCAGACCAGGCAACATTTTTCCAGTCTTCAACTGTCCAATTTTGGTGAGCTCTTGCAAATTGTAGCCTCTTTTTCCTATTTGTAGTGGAGATGAGTGGTACCTGGTGGGGTCTTCTGCTGTTGTAGCCCATCTGCCTCAAGGTTGTGCGTGTTGAGGCTTCACAAATGCTTTGCTGCATACCTGGGTTGTAACGAGTGGTTATTTCAGGCAAAGTTGCTCTTCTATCAGCTTGAATCAGTCGGCCCATTCTCCTCTGACCTCTAGCATCAACAAGGCATTTTTGCCCACAGGACTGTTGCATACTGGATGTTTTTCCCTTTTCACACCATTCTTTGTAAACCCTAGAAATGGTTGTGCGTGAAAATCCCAGTAACTGAGCAGATTGTGAAATACTCAGACCGGCCCGTCTGGCACCAACAACCATGCCACGCTCAAAATTGCTTAAATCACCTTTCTTTCCCATTCTGACATTCAGTTTGGAGTTCAGGAGATTGTCTTGACCAGGACCACACCCCTAAATGCATTGAAGCAACTGCCATGTGATTGGTTGATTAGATAATTGCATTAATGAGAAATTGAACAGGTGTTCCTAATAATAATTGCTAAAAAAATATATACACACACACACACACACACACACACACACACACACGTTGTGTTTCCATGTTTTATGGGGACTTTCCATAGACATAATGGTTTTTATACTGTACACACTTTATATTCTATCCTCTAAACCTAACCCTACCCCTAAACCTAACCCTCACAGAAAACTTTCTGCATTTTTACATTTTCAAAAAACATAATTTAGTATGATTTATAAGCTGTTTTCCTCATGGGGACCGACAAAATGTCCCCACAAGGTCAAAAATTTCAGGTTTAACTATCCTTATGGGGACATTTGGTCCCCACAAAGTGATAAATACACGCTCACACACACACACACACACACACACACACACACACACTTAAAATATGTAATTCAATTCACCGGCCTGCAGGCCTGTGACTCTTTATATATATCTATGTGTAGCAGGTGACATCAAGGGAGTAAAGTTGTGATTCAAGGGGGTGTGGTTAGCCTAGTATAAAGAGCAGTGGTAGGAACGAGAACAGTAGGTGCGTTTGTTTCTAGCCGGCTGGAAATCACTCGACACTCACGCAATTCGTATGCGAGAGGTTCGCATGTGGATGTGTTTGGATCTTTGAGACAGCTCTACGGAGCCCATTTGTTGCTCTTGTATTTAATTTTTTTTGGTTTGTTTGTTAGGTTTTTTTGGGTAAAAGTTATATTGTCTAGTCCGCCCGGGCACTTGGGCTGGTAATCGGGCCAAAAAAGAAATTGGAAAGGCCTTTGGGGCGGACTAGTTTTTCTTTTCCTTTTGTTTGTTTTTTGTGTATTGTTTGTTCCCCCACTATTCATTACTGCAGCATGAGAACGCTACGGGCTCAGTGGTTGAACAGAGGAGCTACTTTTTGCATGTACTTATGTTGGATTAACTGAGTGATTCACAAGGTTTTGTTTAATTAATTAAATTAACTTAGGAATAGTTTTTTGACTGTGGTTGGTTTTTATTTATTTATTTTGCTGTGTGGTTTAAAAGGCTCCTTCTGTTCAGGTAGTTTGGGATGAAAGCGTCCTCGTGTGTGTGTGATACTTTTGTGTAAGCCAAAAATAAATCTTGATGATTTTTCTATTTAACGAACCTGAGTCATGCTTTGTCTAATTAAGGGTGGTACATGTAACATTCGATTAAATGGTGTTTCTTGGGGTTCTGTTTCCCCTCGAATTGAACTGAATCGAAAGGGAACGTCTCCGGTTACGTATGTAACCTTGGTTCCCTGAAATGAAGGGATTGAGACATTGCGAAAGCTGGCCGCACTACTTCTTCAGACAAATGAGTTAAGAGTAATGCCCTCTGTCCCTCAGTCAGAAAAATCTGAAGTAATGGTAATTGAGTGCCCGCTTATAAGTTCACGCCTGAAGGGGCTGGGCTCAAACACCATTGCCAATCAGAAGATTGGTGTTATTGTACAAGGGTTTCAACCATTGCATACAGTCTATTTACACTAACAACTTCTTATGAATGTGCTGTTTTTGTTTATATCGCTGGTGCTTGAGGTAATGGACTATATAATACGACGCAAACACAGCTCTCATGTTGGTCTGATGGTGGGATGTGCCGCTCACACAGGGAACACTTGCGGAATGACATCTTGAAAAAGACACAAACATGCAAGTGACTCTTTTATGAGGTATAAGATGTAATACAGTTATAATATAGCAATAAAGCAATATAGGATACAGTAAAGTCCTGCCGGAGAGCTGGGAAGCGGGTATGTGTCACGCTGAAGGGCAGTGATGTTCGACGGCGAACCTCTGAAGCATAGTAACCCATTACCAAAGTGTCCTCAATGGCGAGGTGGAGAAATTGTCACTGGAACACAAAGGGGATCAAGAATCTCTTCACTGCAGGTGTTAAAGCACAGGTGACAAGAAGAGTAGAGTAGTCTGCTGAACATGTACCTTCAACAGTGAAGCAAAGAAGGGTTTCCTAAACTAAATTGAATATTCCTTTCATGAAAGAAGAACAATCTGAAGTAATGGTGATTGAGCACCCACTTATATAGGCCAAGTTCGTGCCTGAAGGGACATGATTGTCTCTAGAGAGCAAAATGTGACTGTTGTATCCGGAGATCAGAGACGGTGAAACAGGTTTTTTTTTTTTTGCCTGTCAGTCATTCATGCTCTATGACAGTTTGGGCATACCGAGATGGCTGCTCGAACAATTTCGGTGGCTTCACCTTCTGCTGGCAGTTTACTGTTGCATCAGCGATCAAGTTCTATATATACATTATATAAGTGGGACACGCTCCTTTTATATGCTTAGAAAATTTTATTCTTATCAGGATTTAAATGTGCACTCTATTAAATTATAGAGTATATGATTTTTAACAATTAAATTAATTTATTAAAACACAAAAAAATTAAACCAAAAATATTTCTAAATTCAAACAAAATGAAAATATAATTAAAATAACTAAATGGTAAACAAAAAAACAAAAAAATCATATGATACCAAATCCAAACAGTTTATACTGTCCAACTTCTTTCACCACTTAAAAATCACTCTACAACGGGTGGAAAAATACAGATACAAATTAGATTATAAATTCAATTGTAAATATAAATGTAATAGTAAATATAGCCACAAGCGACTATTGCCGGGAGCCATATGGTGAGATAACCAAAATAATGAAATTTGACAGAAAAGATCCTGTGGATGCTGTGAACAGCTATTTTTGGTATGACATATCACCTGCATTGAGCACTGTTATAAAAATAGGATTTTCTTAAGTTATAGTGCCCCCTAACATAAAAAATAAACAAAACTCATTGTTACATCAGAGTTTGAAAATTTTGAAAATTGTACTCACAAGATACAGACTAATTAGTCACTACAGGCCACGGCCAAAACATATTTGCTTCTAACTTTGGCATGATTCCACATATCAAAATTCTTTTGATAACTTTTTGTCTTTAGATGATATGTACCAAGTTTTGTGAGAATCAGGCGAACGACCCACAACGAGTTTGAAAAAGTACGTTTTTGAATAAATCGAAATTTAAATAAGTTTATTGCAGAAATAGATATTAAAGTGACATTATCATTGTGGGGCACTGGTGGATTCAGAGAAGCTAAAAATGTGTATTGTGGCCTATACTGTTCTGGAGTTAATGGCAAAAACACGAATTAGCTAATTATAGCACCATAGTGTGGCCGATTGTTACAAAATTTTATATACGGCTTCGAGTTGACACCCTGCTTGTGTATAGTAATTTCCATAAACCTGGCCATCCGCAATGCAAGTTATAAGGTGCTGAAATTTGATTGGCTGTTGGTGGCCATTTTTGATCATTTGTTAAATTTATTTTATTTGAATATGATAGCATTTGTACCAAAGAAGATGCATATTTAATTTGAACATTGTCGCTCAAATGGCTGGAAAGTTATAAAAAAATTTGCCCCTGGGGGTTGCTGATGTATGTTACCTTGCTGATATCTTCTAAACGTCCTGTTGACTAGGTGTACCGAGTTTGGTTACATTTGGAGTTTGCATTGAGTAGATATTGATAAATTACTCAAATTGTGTTAAACTCAAGGAATTGTATCATTAATAACTTCAGAACGATTTAACGTAAATTTTAATTTCATGCTGATCTGACTAATGGTCTAAGAGGAGTTGGAAAAAGTAGGTTTTTAAAGAAATTCAAAATGGCAGAATTTTCTTTGATGGAAATGAAATCGGAGATTGATGGAAATTACATCTATTTCTCTTGAAAATAGCAAATTTAGCTTTTTACCACTTCATTAACATGAAGTACACCCACAGTTTGCTCACATATACACACAGATAGTTTTGCGCTTGCGCGTAATCAAGTCTTTTATTTGTATAGCACCTTTACAGAAGATCAGGCATTAACAGAAGATAAAACTGTAATGCCTATAATGTCTATGAGTCATCATTGTGTAGTTTGATAAAATACGATTGTGAATTGTGTTTAAAAATAAGTAATTAAATAATAATTGTATTTATAACCCAAGTGAGTAAGCCGAAGGCGACTGTGGCAAGGAACACAAAACTCCATAAGATGTTGATTAATGGAGAAAAATAACCTTGGGAGAAAACCGACTCACTGTGGGGGCCAGTTCCCCTCTGGCTAACATCATTAATATAATGCCAATATTACTTATGTATAGTGCAAGTCGTGGTTTAAAATTATTAAACTAAGTAAGTGTTAAGGGACAGTGTTTAAACAAAGATTTTGTATGAACTAAGATTAATGACTAATGTCTTTGAAGTCCATCCTGTATTAACTGAAGTAGTTCACATAGATGCAATTTGGCCTTGTTAATTGGCTGATGAAGGCTTTTGTTGGCAATTGATAGTCTATGTATTCCATTTCAAGAGTGTAGTCCATCAATAGACTGAGATGATTTAGGCAGAGAACAGTGAGATGCATCACAGTTCAACCTGGCTGGTAATTTCGGTGGGGTCCATAATAAGTCCAAGGTTCAGACAATGGCATATGAAGTATCCCATGTCTTATGGTTGGAGCTGGCATCAGTTCATCCTCTGAAGTCCATCATAATAGACTGAAGTGATGTTTGGCTGGCGCCGACTGCATTTAGTCACCATCACACAGCAACACGTAGCAGTGGAGTCCAACACTCCAGGAAGCAGGAATGGAGCTGGATCCAGCCGGTTCTGGTGACCTCAGGCTAGGAATCCAGAGGTTGAGACAGGGAAACAAATAAAATAATATTAGAATAGATGCCATTCAATTTATTGCAGAGTTATAGACCATGATCAATGTCTCTGGTTTCTGGTTCCAGCAGACGTAACTAAAGCAGCCTAATTGTGGGTTGAAGGATAAATTAGGTGTATGCCTGGCTAAAAAGATGAGTCTTTAATCTAGACTTAAACTGAGGGAGTGTGTCTGCATCTCAAACAGTGTTAGGGAGACTATTCCATAGTTTAGAAGCCAAATATGAAGGATCTTCCTCCTTTAGTGGATTTTGATATTCTAGAAACTATTAGCAGGCCAGAATTTTGCAATCATAATGAACATGATGGAATATAGCGTGGTAGAAGGTCACTTAAGTACTGCGGAGTTAGACCATTCAAAGCTTTGTATGTAGTTAACAGAATTTTACATTAATACTAAATTTAACAGGTGGCCAATAATAATGATCAAATGGGGCTAAAATGATCATATTTCTTGGTTCTCATTAGCACTCTGGCTGCTGCATTTTGAACCAATTGAAGTTTATTTATTGATCTTGCTGGACATCCTCCCTGTAATGCATTACAATAATCTAGTCTTGAAGTCAAGAATGCATGAATTCATTTTTCAGCATCAGCAACAGAGAACATGTGCCATAATTTACCAATATTTCTTAGGTGGAAGAATGCTGTTCTACAAACATTGGTAATTTTATGTAACAGTACATCCATCGAGAGTCAAATTATATTTTTGCGGCTTATTTTTAGAGGTTTTTGGTCCAATAATTAGTACCTCTGTTTGTCGGAATTGAGTTGAAGGAAATTTATGGCCATCCACTTTCATTGATACACACTGCTAATTTGGAGAGTTGTGAAATTTCATCAGGTTTTGAAGAAATATAATGTTGGGTATTGTCTGCATAACAGTTGAAGCTTATTCCACAATTCCTGATAATATCTCCCAGGGGAAGCATATGCAAGGAGAAAAGCTGAGGCTCTAAAACTGATCCCTGTGGTACTCCATACTTTACATTTGTTTGGTTTGACAATTCCTGATTTACATAGACAATGTGGAAGCAGTCTGCTAAATTGGACCTAAGCCATGCTAATGCAACTCCACAAATGCCAACATAATTCTCTAGCCTACTCAAGAGAATGTTGTGATCTATCGTGTCGAATGCAGCACTAAAATCTAAAAGCACTAGAAGTGAAATGCAGCCTTGATCAGATGATAAGAGCAAGTCATTTGTAACTCAGTGCAGTCTCTGTACTGTGATGAGGCCTAAATCCTGACTGAAATTGTTCATATGTATATATATATATATATATATATATATATATATATATATATATATACAATTTCTCTGCAGAAATGAACATATTTGGGAGGAAACTACCTTTTCTAGTATTTTCGACATAAATGGGTATGGGCCTATAATCAGCCAGTTCTCCAGGATCAAGTTGTGGCTTCTTAATAAGCGGTTTGATAACTGCCATTTTAAAGTTTCTTGGGACATGTCCTAAGGATAGCGAGGAGTTAATAATATAAAGAAAAGGTTCTGAAATTACAGGAAATACCTCTTTTAAGAGCTTAGTTGGTATTGAATCTAACAAACATGTTGTGGCTTTTGATGTTTCGATTTGGTTAGCTCTTCATGACCCATGACAGGGAAGGATTGAAGTTGCACGTGAGGAAAATTATGAGACACTGTTTTCTGAGGTGCTATGACAGATGATTGCATAATTCCAATTTTATTTCTGATTAAAGTGGAGTAAAGTCATTACTCTTGTGCTGCAACGTAATATCTGGTTTTGTTGAGGCTTTATTCCTAACCAATTTAGCCACAGTACTGAATAAACACCTTGCATTGTTGTTGTTATTTTCTCTGAGTTTACTAAAATATGCTGACCTGGCATCTTTTAGTGCCTGTCTGTACAGACACTATCTTTCCATGCACCGCAAAATACTTCTAATTTTGTATTCTTTGACATGCGCTCCATTATCCGAGCTGCTCTCTTGAGAGCATGAGTGTGATCATTATACCATGGTGCATTATACCATGGCTTATTTCTTTAATTTTCTTGAAACGAAGAGGGGCGATACTATCAAGAGTGCTAGAGATGACTGTATTTATATTTTTTGTTCTTTCATCAAGTTCTTCTTGGCTATAGGGTTTACTGAGTGTATGAGATAGATCTGGAAGATTATTAGTGAAGCTGTCGTTAGTG
The DNA here is from genome assembly GCF_025860055.1 of Xyrauchen texanus. NCBI lineage: Eukaryota > Metazoa > Chordata > Actinopteri > Cypriniformes > Catostomidae > Xyrauchen > Xyrauchen texanus. Next base: position 28,628,919 of record NC_068306.1, on the reverse strand, counting down.
AACGAAAGAATAGTTCTACCTGAACTATAGCGTGGTGTAGATTGAGTAACATTAGCTGATCGCAGCATACAAGAGATGAGGTAATGATCCGAGATGTCATCGCTCTGCTGCAGAATTTCTATATTATCAACTTCAACTCTATATGACAGAATAAAATCTAGCACTGATTATGACGATTAGTTGGTCCTGTTACATTTTGTCTGACTCCAAGTGAGTTGAGAATATTGCTAAATGTTAATCCCAATGTGTCATTTTCATTATCTATGTGAATGTTGAAGTCACCAACACTTAAAGCTCTATCTACTGTAACTACAAGATATGATAAAAGATTTGCTTCACCAAGGAAATCTGAATAAGGCCCAGGTGATCTATACACTGTAGCAAGGTTAAAAGAAGACATATTTTTTATTTATTTATATCTGACGGTGTCACATTAAGCATTATTAATTCAAAAGACTTAAATTGATATCCTGTCATCTGAGTAACACCAAAAACTTCACTGTAAATTGTAGCAACACCTCCTCCTCGACCCGTCAGACGAGGCTCATGTTTATAACAATACCCTGAGGGAGTAGATTCATTTAAACTAATATATTCCTCCGGTTTAAGCCAGGTTTCAGTCAAACAGAGCACATCCAAACTATGATTTGTAATAATTTAATTTACAATTAGTGCTTTGGTAGAAAGAGTTCTAATGTTTAATAGCCCTATCTTTATATTATGTTTATCTTTAATTTGTTTGTTTTGTTCAAGTTTGACCATAATCAAATTTTTTCAAATTGATTTAGTGAGGGTTTTGTGTTTGGTAGTTCAGGGAACAGACACAGTCTCTATGAAATATCTAGGTGATACAGTCTCTATGTGTTGTAGTTTATGTGACCTGTGTGACATCTCAAGGCAGCTAGCAGACGTTCGGATTAACCAGTTTGTCTGCTTCCTGACCTGGGCCCCAGTTAGACAAATACTCATTATTAAAACTATGAGCGGTACCTTTCCTGGAGGGATGGAGTCCGTCTCTCTTTAGCAGGTCAGGTCTACCCCAAAAACTCTTCCAATTGTCTATAAATCCTATTCTATTCTCCAGACACCACTCAGACATCCAGCCATTCAGTGACACTAATCTACTATAAACCTTGTCAACATGACAAGCAGGGAGGGGACCAGAGCATATTACAGTGTCTGACATTGTTTTTGCAAATTCAAAACACCTCTTTAACATTATCGTTAGTGATCTCCGACTGGCGAAACCAAACATCATTTGTGCCGACATGAATAACAATAAGCGTAAATTGCACTTAGAATTAGCAATCTGATGAAAATTTGATAAGATGTAGCACACAGTCATTCCGTATAGCGCTGTGCTTTGTGCACTCACAAAAATAGAGCCCCTTGTGTTTAGTATTGATGAACATTATTAATATGCATATTACTGTGCTTTTTATATTATCCTTACATTAAAATTAGCATTGAGGTTTGGCAATTCATTTGGACTAAGCTCATCTTAAAATATCATATAAATAGGGGTTAAATCGTTTTTCAATTTGTGTTTCGGTCTCAATGTGAATAGACCTTTTGTCAGATTCCATATGAGCTGTATTGAGACCAACACTGAGCAAAAACTTTTGTCAAAAACAACAGAAGCAAAATAGCCCTCTCAACTGACAACTGTTATGAACAACATGGCATTAAAATGGCATAAAAATGCATCAATAATTCACTGCTACTATAACACTAATAGATGGCGCAAAATGATTAACATGCGGAAAGGGGCCCCTCTGACACTTTTTTGAGTCTAGAGCTGTTACAGAGACCGGTGAAATATCTCATGACACTCATTTCATTAATGTCTTTCAGGGAGTAGGAAAAATTTTTACTTTTCCATGAAAAAAATTGCTTACAGCAACTTTAAGCTTAGAGCAACTTCAGTCTGACAACCATATTAGAGCTAGTCAATGTAGAATTGTAAGTAAGTAAGTAAAGTTTATTTATAAAGCGCTTTTCACAGATAAAATCACAAAGTGCTGTACAGGAGGATAAGTAAAAACAAACAGTATAAAATGTATATACATATGTAAGATTAAAGTGACACTGGTAAAAATTGTATTTCCATTTTGACTGCTTATCTATATGTATTTAAAACTATTGTGTTGTTATAGCTGTTAGCCAAAGACCCTAGTGAGAGACTTGGCTGTCAGGGGGGTGGAGCCACAGAGGTCAAAGCTCATCCTATTTTCCGTTCCATCAACTTCAAGCGGCTTGAAGCAGGCATGCTCGAAGCTCCCTTTATTCCCGATGTGAGTGTTTTCTGAGACACCCATATTTCACCCATTTTAATGGGAATAACATCCATAATTAAAAACAATGTTTATGCATTTTATACATTTTTTAGAACATTTATACACAAGTGTATGTAGCATAACATGCAGTTTTCTGCCTGCAGCCTCAGGCCATCTACTGTAAGGATGTGTTGGACATTGAACAGTTTTCTACAGTAAAGGGGGTGGAGCTGGAGCCCAAAGACGACTCCTTCTATTGCAAAGTGTCCACTGGATGTGTTCCCATCCCCTGGCAAAATGAGGTCAGGTCGCTATCCAAAAATAACTTCAATAAATGTTTTACTCTGAACCATGATTGCATTGATAACAGCTACCAAACAAGCAATAGTTAATTTTATGTTACCAATATGACAACCAATATTGTAAATCTTTAGTCAAATTATTATTCACACTAAAACCCTGATCTGGAATTTAACATGCTTAAATTCAGGCATGAAAGCATTATAATGTATAGTAGAAATTGAAAAAACACTTCTATTTTCTTTGAAAACCTTGCATAGAAATATATAGTGTAGAAATTGGATAAAAAGACCTCACATTGTCAGTCTTTAATATGGGCTAATTAAATAGACATTCACTAATATTTGCAAATACAGATTGATGGATACTGTCATGTCAACCACCTCAAAACGGATATGTTCAGAAATTCTCTCTTGCACTAATATAGACCATTTCAAGGACTATTTGTGTGTTTATGGAAGTGACATGTTTGTCCCTTGAACATTTCCAACTAGTTGTCAAACTCATTCAAATCAACAGCGGGAGGCACTTAATATTCATAGAGACTTTAGCACGATTAACGTTAACATGATTGTAAAGTGTTATTTTTTAAATATAGGCTGGATGATCTCCTGATGCCCAGAACTAACAGAAATTAAAGTGTTTATATCTTTGAAAAAAGAACCACATATGGATGCATGAACCGCTGCAATGAAGCTTGAAACGTGCAGTATCAACAACTGTAGCACACGTATTATCTCTGGTAGGTAAAAGACTTTCATGCCAACTAATTGTAAGTTTGGGAGGTAGAGATCTAGAAGTGTCTACACATCGCTCCCATAATAATGAATGAAGCTGCACAAGTCATTTACTGTTACATTTAGTCATTTAGCAGACTATTTTATTCAAAACGACTTACAAATTAGGAACATAAAAAGAAATCCTTACCTTGTCCGCAGGTCACACAGACAGGTTCATCGAATGGCTTCATTGATTATAATTGGAGCGATTTAATATTCCAGAAATAATTGAGAGCATTAAACTACGATACAATTTCAGTGCTTCTCTTGCGTAGACGCTCAGTATCAACAACACGTCTGGATAAGTCACTTAAGGTAAATGTTTGATGATCTTTGAGAAAGAAATTTAACTCTTGAGTCTTATTTAAAGGATCTGGTAATGATAACGTAAATTCTCCAAGGCCAGTAGCGTTCCTTTATTATTGTTTACATCCTTGAAATGGTCTATACATTCCTTTTGAAGGAAAGATTCTCTTTGAGATGGGTATTATCTTTCTGATAATACTGAGTGTGTAATAATTTAATTGATCTGTTCAGATGATCGAGACAGAGTGCTTTAAAGAGCTCAATGTGTTAAACTTGGACGGCACTGTGCCCCCAGACCTGGACTGGAGAGGACAACCCTCGCCCCCACCCAAACAGGGCTTGCTGCAGAGACTTTTCGGCAGACAGGTAATACATGTAACTTATTACAAGTGTCATGTGTGCCATGTGCCATGTTCTGTTCCCCAGACATAAATGTTTCCTTCACTAGTCTTGAAAAGCTCAGCCAGAGGTGGATCTAAAACTTTCTATGTCTTTCTTGTGTCTGATACTAAAATCATATCCACATTTGTAGGTGATTGTTTTAATGTAATAAAATATCTGCATGCCTGCTTTGTCCTCACCTCTTCTTGTTGGTCTTTTCAGTGAATAATCGAAAAAGTATATTTTTTGCAATGAGGGTCATAAAAATAGTACCACTGTCTCCAGGTTAAATTGTTTGGATCCCATCTAGGCACATTTTAAAAGCAATGTTTGGAAAACTTGTTTGAAAACAGTCCATACTTTTGCATTTCCATTTGGTGCTCATAGTGGTGCAGAAATGTCACACTTCATTAATTTTGTTACCGTTTTGACGTGCACTACCATATAGATTGCCTCGAAGCTAACAGACTTGGACTAAATGCCACAAAACTCCAACTTTGTTTTATGGGGATTTACTTTGCATTTACTGTATGTTTAAAGTGGTCTCCCAGTTTTTGACTGTGCTTGTCTCTGTGCTGCCCCCTCAGGACTGCTGTGGAAATTGCAGCGACAGTGAGGAGGAGCCCACGCGGCTGTGAAGGTGTGGCCTCTCCCACACCACTGAGGATCTCATTTGTTTACAGTTTTTGCACATTTGTATTTTTAAGATAGCTCTATATAAATATTGGAATGTATATTTTCACTATATAGCCATGCATTGTATCTTATTTAAAGTCATGAAAAAGGGTCAGAATTATTGTCCTTTTTCAAGTGTGAAGTAGGCGAGGACAGATCATTCAACACTGTTCAAGTCTCAAAGCCTGTTGACCCAACCAATCCTGTACATGTGGCCAGTCCGTATTGCAGCCTCTTTGCGCTTTTATTTTCTTTTTCTGTTTTTGTTCAAATTCACATGTACAGAATGCATTCTGAATATTTGTTTCAGACACAGAGAGCAAAGGAAATTTGCTTTTGCAAATATTTTTATATTTTGAATTTTATTTTCTTATGGTAATCTCGACAATCAAACAACACCATCTGTGTAAACAGTGATACATGTGCAGTAATGAATAAAATAAAGGCAAAAACATGAAGTGACTGTAAAACAGAGGAAAATCAAATAGTTAGGTTATTTAGCTAGAGAAACCTAGTAAACCAAATAGGTGTGACAAAAGTGCATATACTGTATGTACAATAACAACTGCAGACAGTTGTATCATGTTGTTAATATGTGACACTCATCTGTAAAGTCTTGAGTGTGTCTTCCTGCTAATTTCCCTCTGGATAAATGGGGAAAAACATCCTGGTGATAATCTTGTGCTGCCCATATGTTGCATAATGAGTCAAACCAAGAGGCATTATTTTCCAGTTATGAAATATTTTACAACTTCATTCTTTAAACATCTCTGACTAGTTAACATAACATTGTCATGACAGCTGAAGACAGAAAGATAGACTTAAATGCTCAGATACTTAGCAGGAAGTAGTGGATGAACATGCTGTTAGTAAAAAACATGTTATTTCATTGTTTATAAATGGATACGTGTAATTTGATGGGCTGCATAATTCCTACTTTTTTACATGTAGGTCAAACAAAAATTGATTTGCCAAAAATATATTTTTGTTCCGTTTTGTAATTGTTTTTTGTTTAGTTTTTTTGTCATTGTTTTGTTTATTTTTCTATTCTTTTTTTTTTGTTTCATTTAGCTGTTTTTGTTTGGCTGTATTTTGTTTCATTTAGCTTTGTTACTTTGTTTTGTTTAGTTTTCTTTGTTTTGTTTAGTTTTGCTTTCGAAAAAAATTTATTTGCTTTTTAATTTCCCTTTATCTGTTTTTGTTTTTGCTTGTTTTTTTTATTTTACTTAGTTTTTGTCTATTTTTTATTTTATTTATTTTGTTTTGTTTGTGAATCCCATGCAATCAAGATAAGCTCTTGACATTTTCATTTGCTTTAATTATGATAGCTTGGGAATTTTCATGTAAATTTGACCTCTTTGCACTTAAGACCAAACAAATTAGAATTTTTATGGAAGGTGCCTTTTGAAGTTTTAAGGTACTCATTTTCATTAGCATTTCTTATTCAAACGTCTACATTTGAGTCGGCTTAGCATCTTGATGCACACAGTCTCTTTTCTCTGCTGTTGATTTACCTCAGATAATACTGTGCCCTATGGATGTCCATTCTTTCCAAAACTCTTGTGAATTTTTGTACTGAACATTTGGATGTCGTTGTGTTTCGGAAGGGACTTTGGGACTTTACATTTAAGCCTAGCTGAATGCACAATGCAAGCGTAATGTTTTGGAGGACGTGCATAGAAGAATTATCACCTCATGACATGCCGACTGCCAATCGGTCAACATATTTCTCATCCATTGTCAGTTTACATTACTTTTTCTCTCAGATAAACTCAAATACATTCCAATCTCTACCGTACTGTACAGTTGTTAAATGTTTTCTTTTTTTTCTCTTTTGTTTATTTAGCAATAATGGATTTTATACATATAACTACATTATAAATGTGTATAAAATGACAACATTTCAAATTTATAGCAAGACGGAACTTAGTTTGACTCAGTGTTATCCTGAGCCAGGCTTTTAACACTGTGAAGTGATCATTTCTGTCACAGTTATACAATTTGTGTCTCTTTTGTGGAATGCACTGATTTCGATGTTTTGTTTCTTTTAGTTGCAAACTTCTTTATGTGCGTAAAGTGTGTATGTATGTGTGCCTAAATGCTGAATGAGCATCTGCGCTTATACCTGCACTGCATGTGCCCATGTTCTTTATCAGAACCACGATGGGATGCCATTATTTCTTTCTCTAAATGAGTGAAATGTTACATTGTAGGGAAGATTTTACTGTTTATTTTTTCTTTCAAGAGAAAAGGGTGGACAACTTCAGGCTAGCTGATAATAATAATAAATAATATAAGTCATTCCAATCATTTCAATATCATAGATTTTAAGACTTAGAATTAGACAATATTGTTTTTAATTGGTCTTAATGAGGAAATGGCACAGTTCCAGCCACATTTGTCAGTATAATTCGTTTGAGACTTAAAGTTACAATAAGATCAGACTCTTCCATATTAAGGTTTTATTTTAGGTTTGAAGAGTATTAACAAGTTTAGCTGCCCAAATGAATTTATAATGAAATTATTAAATGAATTTATAGACCTCAAAATGTAAGATGCAATTTTCCATAAGCAAAATACAGGGCTAAAGCTGGGAAATCTCTGGTTAAAGCATTGAAAGCTATGTCTGTCAATTTTAATATAAAACTGAAACTTGGAAACTATTCTTAAAATGTAAAATGCTTAAACCAGGTATTATACAATCAAATTTGACTGATTTCGGCAGTGTGGATAACATACCGATATGAGTAAAGAATGAAGATTTGTCTATTTTAAGCAGGCCAAGTTAATTGGGGTTTTATTTGTCAATGTGCCATTGAAATGAAACTTTTTAACAAAAGTTTGACTGAATTGTTTTCTGATATAGATTTGATCATTTAAAATGGATGCATATCTGTATTATTAATACAGATATGCATTATTTTGTTTGCCTTATATGTATGTAAAAGTCTATAGCCCTTTAATTTTAAGAAGAATGTGTTCTGTTGCAATGAAAATTTGTCTTGTACCTGTTTATTCCTGTTATTGAAGCCTTATTTGTATGTGATGCAAAGCAAATGTTTCCTGGATTGCACATTGAATACAAATTTTCTGCTAAACTCAGTAGTCGATTCTCACTCAGGTTACTGTCATCAACATGTAACTGGTTTATTTTTGTCCATTTTAATGTTGCATAAAATAAATGCCACTGGGAACATTGTTTATAGACGTTGGTGAAAAATATTGTTAGGATGGATGATGATGAATATGACAGTGAAGGAATTTGTTGAGTGAATGTTCTTGTCAAAAAACTGATGCTTTCTCTTGCTCTCTCTCTCTCACTCTTTCTCTCTGTCTTTTGGTCTGTCTCAGACCTGTGAAGCCTGTTCATTTCACATGGCCTCTCATGCAGGTCGTCTATGTAACACAAAATGCATTTTGTTTCTTCATTTTCCTTCTGGATTTATTTTTCGCATTCGTAATTAAATTCAATAAATTTTTATTTGGTTAGTTTTTGTGTAGCTCTTCAACTCACTTTGTTTATTATTCACCAATAATTGTTAGTGTTTGCTTTAGCTCTGTACAGTGATATGGACACATGAATGGTGCCTCAAATTGTGTGACTTATTATTTTTTTATATCTTCATATATAGCGTACAAAAAAATGCTCTTTTGACTAGGGCTAGTAAGTAACACCTTAGAAACCACTCAGACCACATCATGAAATACTGGGAAATTTGTCAGGCCAATGGTGGTGCCCACCAGTAAGCGCACACTCATTTTGTTCAGAAAATATTAAAATTTATTTTGTTTTGTTGACATACTGTATGTAAATGCAATTAATGGAATGTGAATGTTTTATCAGATGTGGCCATCATTAAGACTGGGTTTTAGCCTTTAAAGAGAAAAATGTTCCTCTAAATTTTAGAGATTTTACTTAAATAGGATTTGTAGAACTTTGAAGAAACTGAAAGGAAGAAATTAGAAAAAAGACAGGAACAAATCAGACTCATTAATTGGGTGCCATAAAACACTCATCCAGTGTCTGACACTACTAGTGTCTAGATGCCACAACATTTTTGATACCCTTATTTTTTTTGTACATCAGATGGGCCGATAAACAGCAGATGGGCTTCATGCAATCACTCAATACCTTGGTATCCATTCCAATGTAGATTATGTCACTTTCATTATGCAGTACACAAGTCTCACTTCAACCTTGTTAAACTACCAAATCATGAGTGCCATTTTCTCACACTCCATGATGTTAGCACATCTCCTGTTCGGCTGGGTTGGCTCATCATCGCTGCAGACTGTCCATATCGTTCCCTCACACTCCTTCCCTCTGTTGCCGGGCAACGCTCTTTAAGAGACATTTAAAAGAAATAAATAATGCTGCAAATAGACTGTTCTGGGTTTTTAACATTGGGAGAAGAGTGAAACAGACCAGCGCAGTCGATATGAGGTGCAAACATGGCACCTGGCTCAAGGCCCTATGAAAGAGTGAAGAGGGAAGTGATTGTTGATGAGGGGCTACAAGAGCTTTTCTGCTGTACCTGACCAAGGTCCCTAGAGCTATTCTGTTTTAGTGAACATGAAATACTGAGGGACAGCTGTAAAGAATCCCATCAGTGGTTACGAGACATCTGCTCTCTCCCTCGTAACTACTTATGGGATTCGAGTTCCTTCATTCGTGTCACTATTGCTTTCTACTTAATATATAATCAATATCACATGAGCAAGCAACTACATGTCACAAGCTGATATCTTTTTGTACATGTAATCTGTTAGTCAAACGTCTCACTCTATGGCCCAAGGTGATAGGTTGTTTGGCATGATATCTGATAGCCAATCAACTTGCATGCTTCCTCTTTGTGTAACATTTAAATCGCCTTGGTTGTTTGCTGGAAAGCTGTTTTGAATGCAGCGGGCTACAAGAGTTTTCTCTCTGCAAACCCTCCTCCTTCCCAGCACCACTTGTCTAGATCTGCTGCAGGGGGATTGTATGTACAGTTTGTTGTATTTACATGGCCTCCCGATCAGTGTTTTGAAGTCACACAGCTGTAGTTCACTCTGGGTTGTCCATTTCCCCCACACTATTTCTCTGTCTCAAAAACATTGCTTTGCTTTAAAACATTGCAGTTAATATGAGAATCTCGACCAGCCCAACATATCAACATTGCTTCAACTAATGGTGGGAGTTCAGAGTGGGATTTTCATTTTATCTAAATATATATATGTGTTTGGGAAAACTGTTTGGAAAAAGTCATTATTTATATAATTCCGTTTGGTGTCGTTAGATGCCCAGAAATGACGAACTTCACCTTTAATTTACAGCTATATGGAGTGGGATGTGTGGGCGTGGCTACTTAGTGCAACAGGACAGAAATCGTCTCGGTTACTAACATAACCTCCGTTCCCTGATGGAGGGAACGAGACGTTGTGTCGATGAGTTGACACTAGGGGTCGCTCCTGCGGAGCCCAGACATCTCTGATCTTGAGAAAAGGCCAATGGAAATTGGCGTGTGGAATTTAAATGCCACTCCCCCGGACATGTGGGTATAAAAGGAGTGACGCTGCAAACACACATCAGGTATCACACTGAGGAGCCGAGCCAAAGACCCAGCCATTTCAGTTGGTTCAGTGTTGTGGCAGGAGGGATACAACATCTTGTTCCCTCCATCAGGGAACGGAGGTTACGTCAGTAACCGAAACGTTACCTATCTGTCACTCACTCGACGTTGTGTCGATGAGTTGACACTAGGGGTCCCAATGGAAAACGCCACAAGAACTGGACAGAGTTACGTGGACTAGCGGTGCGAGACGGGCAGACCTCTGTGTGCCTCGTAGCCAGCGCAGCAAGCTGTCGCATAACTACCCCCAACACACTGGCAGGCATGAAGCAGTCACCTGCACCTAGGGGAACGGCTAACTGCTCAGGAGTATAAGGACTGGCTGACCCAGCTGTGGCCTTCTCTCTATTGTTCTCCCCAAAAGGAACGAAACCGTTCGGCTGGGGGCCAAATATATGGTCCATGCTGGGGGGTGTGCCTCCAAAGAGGAGGACACCGTGGAGATCACAGTGCTCCTCGCGACAGGGTTTAGGTGGAATACAACACATGGTCTTTACTGGTTAGGAGCAGAAGCACATCGTGCGGAGCAGCGTCGTGGTAGATCCTACCCAAGGGGGTAGGAGTTACTACAAACACGGCGACCAAGGACAGAGGGCCCTCTTCCCAAGGAAACCATTTTGCTGAATATACATCACACAGGGTTGCCTAGGGGATAACCAGCACATGTGGAGCACTTACCTCAGTACGGGGGCCTGGTGACACCTGTACTGGGGCGGCAGCAAGCCTCTCCGAAGACTTGACGGCCTCTAGGCTAGGGAAGAAGAACGTCCAGGGTTCACACTTCTTGCGAACGCAACTGGGAAAGGGCACACGTCTTTGCCTCAACCCAGCTAAGGTGTTAGGTGTTGCCTTGCCCGTGGCTCTACATATGTCTGCTAGAGAGGTGCCGTGGGTCAACGCCCAAGAAGCCGCAACACCCCTGGTAGAATGGGCTCGTAGGCCAGCAGGGGGTGGCACGTGCTGGGCATGGTATGCCATAGTGATGGCATCGACAACCCAGTGGGCAATCCTCTGTTTGGAGACAGCGCTCCCCTCCGCTGTCCACCGAAGCAGACAAAGAGCTGCTTGGAGCTTCTAAAGCTCTGCGTGCGATCCAAGTTGATGCGAAGAGCGCACCCTGGACACAGCAATGCCAAGGTTGGGTCTGCCTCCTCCTGGGACAGCGCTTGCAGGTTCACCAGCTGATCCTTGAAAGGGGTCGTGGGAACCTTGGGCACGTAGCACGGTTGGGGTCTCAGGATGACATGAGAGTAAGCCGGACCGAACTCTAGGCACAGTTCGCTGACAGAGAATGCCTGCATGTCCCCTACCCTCTTGATGGAGGTGAGCGCCATCAGGAGGGCGGTCTTCAGAGAGAGCGCCTTTAGCTCTGCTGACTCAAGGGGCTCAAAGGGAGATCCCAAAGGCCCTGAAGGACCATGGAGAGGTCCCACGAGAGAACAAGGTGCGGCATCCTGGGGGGGTTTAACCTCCTCCTGCCTCTCAGGAACCTGATGATCAAATCGTGCTTCCCTAATACTTACCTTCCACTGTATCGTGATGTGCCGCTATGCCACTTTGCAACTTTTCCTGCAGAAAGGAAAGCACTGACCCAACTGCGCATCTCTGGGCTCTTCACCTCGGGAAGAACACCACTGAGCAAACAGACGCCACTTCAGGTTGTAAAGGCACCTCGTTGAGGGGGCCCTCGCCTGAGTGATCGTGTCTACCACCGCGGGTGGTAGGCCACCTAAGTCTTCCGTGTCCCATCCAAGGGCCAGACGTGGAGATTCCAGAGGTCCGGTCGCGGGTGCCAGATGGTGCCCTGTCCCTGAGAAAGAAGGTCCTTCCTCAGGGGAATTCGCCAGGGGGGGCTGTCACGAGGAGCATGAGGTCCGAGAACCAAATCCGGGAATGCCAATAAGGGGCCACTAAGAGGACCTGCTGCCCGTCCTCCCTGACTTTTCACAATGTCTGTGCAAGTAGGCTCACTGGGGGAAACGCATACTTGTGCAGCCCCAGGGGCCAGCTGTATGCCAAGGCATCTGTGCCAAGGGGAGCCTTGGTCAGAGATTACCATAGTGGGCAATGGGAGGATTCCGGGAAAGCGAACAGGTCTACCTGTGCTTGGCTGAATCGATTCCAGATCAGCTGGACCGCCTTAGGGTGGAGCCTCCACTCTCCCCTGGGCGTAACCTGCTGTGTCAGTGTGTCTGCTGTGCTGTTGAGGTGGCCCGGGATATGAGCGGTTCGCAGGGACTTGAGCCGGTGCTGACTCCAAAGGAGGAGACGGCTGGCGAGTTGCGACATACGGGAGAGCGAAAGCTGCCTTGGCAGTTGATATACGCTACCGTAGCTGTGCCGTCCATCCAGAGCAACACATGCTTGCCCCGGATCAACGGCAATAGCTTCCCCAGCGCAAGTAGTACCGCCAGCAACTCGAGGCAGTTGATGTGCCAGCGCAGTCACGGCCCATTGCATACGTCGCCCCAGCCCCGTTGGGAGACAACCATCATGACCACGACGTGCCTGGGGACCTGGCCTAGGGGAACGTTAGGTCTGTCCAGGGGCTGAAGAAGCGGCAACAAGCCTCGCGTGACAAGGACGCGGTGTATGTCGTGGCGCCATGCTCGTCTCTCAAATCGGGTCTGTAGCCAGTGCTGAAGTGGTCTCATATTCTTCAACCCAAGCGGCGTGACCATCGCTGAGGATGCCATATGCCCCAGGAGCCTCTGAAAGGATTTCAGTGGGACCAACGTGTTCTGTCTGAACGCATGCAGACAGCTCTGCACTGACTATGCGTGCTCGTTGGCGAGGTACACCGTCATTGAGACAGAGTCCAATTCCATACCGAGAAAAGAAATGCTCTGAACCGGGAGGAGCTTGCTCTTTTCCCAGTTGACCCGAAGCCCCAAGCAGCTGAGGTGCCTGAGCACCAGGTCCCTGTGAGCACACAACATGTCCCGCGGGTGAGCTAAGATTGGCCAGTCATCAAGATAGTTGAGGATGCGGATGCACACTTTCCTGAAGGCGAGGGGAAAAGGACAGGCTGAAGGGGATGATATGATTGACCCTCGAAGGCAAACCAGAGAAAGGGTTTGTGTCTAGGAAGGATCAAGACATGGAAGTACGCATCCTTCAGGTCTACCACCGAAAACCAATCCAGATGCCAGGCGCTTGCTAGAATGCGTTTCTGCATGAGAATCTTGAACGGAGTCTGTGCAGAGCCCAGTTCAGAACTCACAGGTCAAGGATTGGCTGCAACCGCCGCCTTTTTTGGGTACGATGAAGTAGGGGCTGTAAAACCCCTTCTTCACCTCGGCTGGAGGGACAGGCTTTATCACGTCCTTTCGAAGAATGGAGGTGATCTCCGTGCGCAAGGCAGTGGCGTTCTCGCCTCTCACCGCAGTGGAGGGTACGCCGTTGAACCTGGGCGGGGCCTGGCGAACTTAATCACATAGCCGAGTCGGACGGTTCTGATCAACCAACATGACTGGTTGGGGAGCGCGAGCCACGACCCCAAGCTCCACGCAAGAGGGACCAAGGGAACTACAGTGTCGGACAGGGTGGAGCCCGAGGTGCTGAGTCTAGAGCCATCAAAGCACTTACCTGGCTCCTTGTGATCGCTCCCGGAACAGCCTGGGATGGGGGAGGAAGAGTTTCGTCCTCGTAGCCCGTGGAGACCATCACATCAGGGGCATATTTTTGCCCGCCTCCGAGGCGCCATACCTGCCAGAAAGAGAAAACGGTGCCCGGTAGTCGTGATAACGACGGGTGGAGATACCGACTATGAGGCCAACGAGATGAGAAGACTGCTTTTTTTTTTTTCTTAGAATGTAAGAAAAGGAAATAAAGAACCTCCACTTGGCCCTCCACCGCGGGAAGGAGTGGTGCTCTTACCAGCTCCTGTGCAGCTGGTCTCCTACTTCCTGGACTGCCCGCCTCGGGAACGCTTTGAAGCCTTTCTTGGGTTCTTGGAGACAGGCCATGAGATGGGTGGCATCTGCTTTCTGCAGGTGGCTCGACGCCGGGCCAGCCTACTGGGGCGGGCTGTGGCGGAGCCAGTGTTGCTGCCGCAGTGGGACGCTCTTGGCGACAAACAGACGGGGTGCAAGACATTGTGTCACACCGGGCAGGATGTGTTGAATGGTCCCCGCCTGCCTTTTACCCACTGAGGATTGCTGGGCGAAATCCTCTATGGTGCCGCAGAATAGGCCAAACTGGTTCGACCAAGTTGGGCCAAAGGTGGCACTCCTGGACCACTAAGGTGGACATTGCCTGCCCGAGAGACCACGCCGTGACCATCATCGCCGGAGGGCGAGACCAGTCACTGAGCGCAGCTCCTGCATAAATCTCGGGTCAGAACTACCCTTGTGCAGTTCTTTGAGCGCCACGGCTTGGTGCACTCGCAGGAGAGCCGTGGCATGCAGGGCGGAGGTGGCCTGTCAGAGATTACCATAGTGGGCAATGGGAGGATTCCGGGAAAGCGAACAGGTCTACCTGTGCTTGGCTGAATCGATTCCAGATCAGCTGGACCGCCTTAGGGTGGAGCCTCCACTCTCCCCTGGGCGTAACCTGCCGTGTCAGCGTGTCTGCTGTGCTGTTGAGGTGGCCCGGGATATGAGCGGCTCGCAGCGACTTGAGCCGGTGCTGACTCCAAAGGAGGAGACGGCTGGCGAGTTGCGACATACGGGAGAGCGAAAGCTGCCTTGGCAGTTGATATACGCTACCGTAGCTGTGCCGTCCATCCAGAGCAACACATGCTTGCCCCGGATCAACGGCAATAGCTTCCCCAGCGCAAGTAGTACCGCCAGCAACTCGAGGCAGTTGATGTGCCAGCGCAGTCACGGCCCATTGCATACATCGCCCCAGCCCCGTTGGGAGACAACCATCATGACCACGACGTGCCTGGGGACCTGGCCTAGGGGAACGTTAGGTCTGTCCAGGGGCTGAAGAAGCGGCAACAAGCCTGCGTGACAAGGACGCGGTGTATGTCGTGGCGCCATGCTCGTCTCTCAAATCGGGTCTGTAGCCAGTGCTGAAGTGGTCTCATATTCTTCAACCCAAGCGGCGTGACCATCGCTGAGGATGCCATATGCCCCAGGAGCCTCTGAAAGGATTTCAGTGGGACCAACGTGTTCTGTCTGAACGCATGCAGACAGCTCTGCACTGACTATGCGTGCTCGTTGGCGAGGTACACCGTCATTGAGACAGAGTCCAATTCCATACCGAGAAAAGAAATGCTCTGAACCGGGAGGAGCTTGCTCTTTTCCCAGTTGACCCGAAGCCCCAAGCAGCTGAGGTGCCTGAGCACCAGGTCCCTGTGAGCACACAACATGTCCCGCGGGTGAGCTAAGATTGGCCAGTCATCAAGATAGTTGAGGATGCGGATGCACACTTTCCTGAAGGCGCGAGGGGGAAAAGGACAGGCTGAAGGGGATGATATGATTGACCCTCGAAGGCAAACCAGAGAAAGGGTTTGTGTCTAGGAAGGATCAAGACATGGAAGTACGCATCCTTCAGGTCTACCGCCGAAAACCAATCCAGATGCCAGGCGCTTGCTAGAATGCGTTTCTGCATGAGAATCTTGAACGGGAGTCTGTGCAGAGCCCAGTTCAGAACTCACAGGTCAAGGATTGGCTGCAACCGCCGCCTTTTTTGGGTACGATGAAGTAGGGGCTGTAAAACCCCTTCTTCACCTCGGCTGGAGGGACAGGCTTTATCACGTCCTTTCGAAGAATGGAGGTGATCTCCGTGCGCAAGGCAGTGGCGTTCTCGCCTCTCACCGCAGTGGAGGGTACGCCGTTGAACCTGGGCGGGGCCTGGCGAACTTAATCACATAGCCGAGTCGGACGGTTCTGATCAACCAACATGACTGGTTGGGGAGCGCGAGCCACGACCCCAAGCTCCACGCAAGAGGGACCAAGGGAACTACAGTGTCGGACAGGGTGGAGCCCGAGGTGCTGAGTCTAGAGCCATCAAAGCACTTACCTGGCTCCTTGTGATCGCTCCCGGAACAGCCTGGGATGGGGGAGGAAGAGTTTCGTCCTCGTAGCCCGTGGAGACCATCACATCAGGGGCGTATTTTTGCCCGCCTCCGAGGCGCCATACCTGCCAGAAAGAGAAAACGGTGCCCGGTAGTCGTGATAACGACGGGTGGAGATACCGACTATGAGGCCAACGAGATGAGAAGACTGCTTTTTTTTTTTCTTAGAATGTAAGAAAAGGAAATAAAGAACCTCCACTTGGCCCTCCACCGCGGGAAGGAGTGGTGCTCTTACCAGCTCCTGTGCAGCGGGTCTCCTACTTCCTGGACTGCCCGTCTCGGGGAACGCTTTGAAGCCTTTCTTGGGTTCTTGGAGACAGGCCATGAGACGGGTGGCATCTGCTTTCTGCAGGTGGCTCGACGCCGGGGCCAGCCTACTGGGGCGGGCTGTGGCGGAGCCAGTGTTGCTGCCGCAGTGGGACGCCCTTGGCGACAAACAGACGGGGGTGCAAGACATTGCGTCACACCGGGCAGGATGTGTTGAATGGTCCCCGTCTGCCTTTTACCCACTGAGGATTGCTGGGCGAAATCCTCTACGGTGCCGCAGAATAGGCCAAACTGGTTCGACCAAGTTGGGCCAAAGGTGGCACTCCTGGACCACTAAGGTGGACATTGCCTGCCCGAGAGACCACGCCGTGACCATCATCGCTCGGAGGGCGAGACCAGTCACTGAGCGCAGCTCCTGCATAAATCTCGGGTCAGAACTACCCTTGTGCAGTTCTTTGAGCGCCACGGCTTGGTGCACTCGCAGGAGAGCCGTGGCATGCAGGGCGGAGGTGGCCTGTCAGAGATTACCATAGTGGGCAATGGGAGGATTCCGGGAAAGCGAACAGGTCTACCTGTGCTTGGCTGAATCGATTCCAGATCAGCTGGACCGCCTTAGGGTGGAGCCTCCACTCTCCCCTGGGCGTAACCTGCCGTGTCAGCGTGTCTGCTGTGCTGTTGAGGTGGCCGGGATATGAGCGGCTCGCAGCGACTTGAGCCGGTGCTGACTCCAAAGGAGGAGACGGCTGGCGAGTTGCGACATACGGGAGAGCGAAAGCTGCCTTGGCAGTTGATATACGCTACCGTAGCTGTGCCGTCCATCTAGAGCAACACATGCTTGCCCCGGATCAACGGCAATAGCTTCCCCAGCGCAAGTAGTACCGCCAGCAACTCGAGGCAGTTGATGTGCCAGCGCAGTCACGGCCCATTGCATACGTCGCCCCAGCCCCGTTGGGAGACAACCATCATGACCACGACGTGCCTGGGGACCTGGCCTAGGGGAACGTTAGGTCTGTCCAGGGGCTGAAGAAGCGGCAACAAGCCTGCGTGACAAGGACGCGGTGTATGTCGTGGGCGCCATGCTCGTCTCTCAAATCGGGTCTGTAGCCAGTGCTGAAGTGGTCTCATATTCTTCAACCCAAGCGGCGTGACCATCGCTGAGGATGCCATATGCCCCAGGAGCCTCTGAAAGGATTTCAGTGGGACCAACGTGTTCTGTCTGAACGCATGCAGACAGCTCTGCACTGACTATGCGTGCTCGTTGGCGAGGTACACCGTCATTGAGACAGAGTCCAACTCCATACCGAGAAAAGAAATGCTCTGAACCGGGAGGAGCTTGCTCTTTTCCCAGTTGACCCGAAGCCCCAAGCAGCTGAGGTGCCTGAGCACCAGGTCCCTGTGAGCACACAACATGTCCCGCGGGTGAGCTAAGATTGGCCAGTCATCAAGATAGTTGAGGATGCGGATGCACACTTTCCTGAAGGCGCGAGGGGGAAAAGGACAGGCTGAAGGGGATGATATGATTGACCCTCGAAGGCAAACCAGAGAAAGGGTTTGTGTCCAGGAAGGATCAAGACATGGAAGTACGCATCCTTCAGGTCTACCGCCGAAAACCAATCCAGATGCCAGGCGCTTGCTAGAATGCGTTTCTGCATGAGAATCTTGAACGGAGTCTGTGCAGAGCCCAGTTCAGAACTCACAGGTCAAGGATTGGCTGCAACCGCCGCCTTTTTGGGTACGATGAAGTAGGGGCTGTAAAACCCCTTCTTCACCTCGGCTGGAGGGACAGGCTTTATCACGTCCTTTCGAAGAATGGAGGTGATCTCCGTCGCGCAAGGCAGTGGCGTTCTCGCCTCACACGCAGTGGAGGGTACGCCGTTGAACCTGGGCGGGGCCTGGCGAACTTAATCACATAGCCAAGTCGGACGGTTCTGATCAACCAACATGACTGGTTGGGGAGCGCGAGCCACGACCCCAAGCTCCACGCAAGAGGGACCAAGGGAACTACAGTGTCGGACAGGGTGGAGCCCGAGGTGCTGAGTCTAGAGCCATCAAAGCACTTACCTGGCTCCTTGTGATCGCTCCCGGAACAGCCTGGGATGGGGGAGGAAGAGTTTCGTCCTCGTAGCCCGTGGAGACCATCACATCAGGGGCATATTTTTGCCCGCCTCCGAGGCGCCATACCTGCCAGAAAGAGAAAACGGTGCCCGGTAGTCGTGATAACGACGGGTGGAGATACCGACTATGAGGCCAACGAGATGAGAAGACTGCTTTTTTTTTTTTCTTAGAATGTAAGAAAAGGAAATAAAGAACCTCCACTTGGCCCTCCACCGCGGGAAGGAGTGGTGCTCTTACCAGCTCCTGTGCAGCTGGTCTCCTACTTCCTGGACTGCCCGTCTCGGGAACGCTTTGAAGCCTTTCTTGGGTTCTTGGAGACAGGCCATGAGATGGGTGGCATCTGCTTTCTGCAGGTGGCTCGACGCCGGGGCCAGCCTACTGGGGCGGGCTGTGGCGGAGCCAGTGTTGCTGCCGCAGTGGGACGCCCTTGGCGACAAACAGACGGGGGTGCAAGACATTGCGTCACACCGGGCAGGATGTGTTGAATGGTCCCCGTCTGCCTTTTACCCACTGAGGATTGCTGGGCGAAATCCTCTATGGTGCCGCAGAATAGGCCAAACTGGTTCGACCAAGTTGGGCCAAAGGTGGCACTCCTGGACCACTAAGGTGGACATCGCCTGCCCGAGAGACCACGCCGTGACCATCATCGCTCGGAGGGCGAGACCAGTCACTGAGCGCAGCTCCTGCATAAATCTCGGGTCAGAACTACCCTTGTGCAGTTCTTTGAGCGCCACGGCTTGGTGCACTCGCAGGAGAGCCGTGGCATGCAGGGCGGAGGTGGCCTGTCCAGGGGCACTGTAGGCTAAGTCGTGAGTGACAACGTAAACCCACGGGCCCTGGATGGGAGAGTCAGACGGCTCCGCCAGGTGGCGCCGCTCTGCGGGCACAAGTGCACCGCGATCGCCTTACCGACCTGGGGAGTCGCCGAGCACCCCCTGGCAGCCCCACCGTCTAGGGTAGTGAGAGAGGACGAGCCTGCAAACCGGGTCCAGGCAGTAAAAGGTGCACGCCGCGAGGGCGTGAGCTCATCATGCACTTCCGGGAAGAATGGTACGGGGGCGGGGCTCGGCTGTAAGCGGCGCTCGCAGCCCCGGGACCGATCACCGGGCCTGAGGGTTCAGGGGGGAGCGGAGGATTCCACTCCATCCTGACGCTCGCAGCCGCTCGTGCAAGCATGGCCGTCAGCTGCGCATGGCGGCAGACTGAACCAACCACTCTCCGATGCTGTAATCGAAAGCTCATCCACTTCGCAAGCCGCGAACTCGCCCTGAGACGAGTATATATTACGTGAATCGCGGCAGTTCTGAAGTGAAATGCCCACTGTGTGAAGCTAAAATAATGTTTTTTTGTTGTTGTTGTTGTTGTTTTTTTAAAATGTTTTTAATCGAGCTTAAAATCAACATAACCTATCTTGCTCAGTTTTGAAGTCATAAAATAGCATTGTGTGTGGAAAAGAGCGAATAGTGTCCATGAATTTATAATCTGCCGTTTTACTCCTCATTTGTGTGGAAGTGATTAATTATTGTTGATGTAGCTCTTTTAGTGTTCATTTAATCAGGAAACTGACAAGATGTACAAAAATGTAAGTATGGTTTAAAGTGTGTCTGAGACCTGGTGATTTGCTCAACATGTTTGCTTTCAGTGTGATCAATCAAATTACTTGTAACAACAAACTCACGTCTGGTTGAGGTATGTGTGATAAGCAATTTTGCACGTTGTGCTTCTCTCAATAAACCCGATGGAGAGAAATAACCTTTTATTGCTGCCACCATTCCCAAAGGAAATTCAAAGTTATTATACAAGTTGATGTACTTGTAAGTCATATTATACAAGTTTTAAGATAAGTTGATTTATCATAATAATTTTTTTTGTCTGTATATTAGATTTACAGGGACAGTGCCCATCAATAAACATTTCTGCATATGCACCACTTTAGCTATTACAGCTAATTACAACTGTAGTCCCTGGTCAGGTATTCCATAAAAAAGTAGTGATAAAAATCCAAAAGGTCAGATATTACATAAAATGAATAAATAACAGAAATAAAATTTTAACAATCCTTAAAACTACAGTGAAAAATAGCATCATAAAACAGTATCATATACAGTATATATACACAAAAGATGGCAATATGTTTTTAAAGCATGTTTGATTCATAATTGATGGCATTTATGAAGTATGATCACACTGTTGTTTTTCTTTTACCCATGATTTTTAAGTGAATGAGCAATAGGTTTTACAAGACCTTATATGAGCAGACAAAATATTCCATGTTGCTCTTACAGCAAAACTGAACTGTCCAAAAGCTTCGCATAGGTACTTCACAGACCCCTCTAACAATAGATCTGGTGGATCTACTCGTTATTCTTTGTTTAATAAATTCTGTAAGAGAAAGAGCTAAACTATGCAACAAGATCGGAATCTGTTAATGTAAGTTTCCTAGCTCAATATATTTTGATTTTGAATAGATTGAAAGTGATTTATCTATTTGGCTTCATGTCCAGCACCTTGAGAGCCTGATGATATACTGATTGTACAGATTTACACATGAGGCTCATTAAATATAAATTATTATTTCGCTGCCTTTGTAGTCAAACAGTTTCTAATACAGTATATAGAACTTTTTATAATTTAAACTTTACTGTGTTTATATCTTTTAAAATGTAAGGTTAGAATCTATAGTGCTACCAATATACTTAAAAAGAGAAACTACTTTCAACTTTTCAACCAATACACAAACATTTGTTTCAGAATCATTGGTTTACATACTGTTTTCTGTATATTAAGGTGGAGACAGGAATCACTAAGCCATTGTACAATACATGCCATCACAGCAGTGAGTTTACACTCAACTTGTTTTTTAGTCTTTGTATGCACATACACCATAGTATCATCTGCATGCATTTGCACCTCAATCATTACAAAAAGTGAGTATATTATTGATATATAAATTAAATCTAAGGAAAGAGAATTATCGCACACAATGTCCCACTGATGATATTTTGTTTCTTCACTGAGCACTTTTGCACTTTTTGGCTTCTTAATAAAATTCTTGAAAGATTTTTCTATGGACATTGTGTACGAGCCTTCTCGTTCCCTAAAATGTGTGCACAATCATTATTCAACTTAAAAACGGCTGAACTAAACTAAGCTAAAAATACCATCAAAACATTGACCTAAAGTTCACTTTTTGTTAAAAGAACAACGTATCCTATATATGACCAAGATGTATTGTTCTGGTCTGGATGCTGATAAGTCTATACAGTGCTGTTACGCACTGTATAAAAGGTTGTATATTTTAGCACGGCTGGAACAATGTAAACACCTGGTCACGTAGCTATCTGTGTATCATTGTATAGCTAAGACACAGGACAACTAACCTTGGCAGGAAAAGATGGATTTTGTGTAATAAAATGTGTGCCCTGAATATTTTATTATAACCACTCAATAAAAGCAATAAGGCCATTTAGCTGAGACTATAAACACTATATAGCATAAGTGATGTTTGTTTTTCAGCCAATCATTTTTAATTCAATATATAGTATAACGTCTGACTATTTTAGCATAAACAAACGCACTGTATTATGGATGTTTTTTCATGTTAACATGTTACTTGCAATGAAAGTGCTAGCTAAAAGTGATTTTTCATCTGGATAATCTGGCCCATGCAAGAAAGTATTTGAAGAGCTCTTGCATAGCCTCTTGTGCCATATTGCTTAGAAACTGGACAGCTCACAGTCACTAGGGGAAACAGTGAATTCTGGATTGTACTTGAGGAGTGTCAGTGTATCCATCTGTAAACTGAATCTGAATGGAAAGTGGGCCATGCAGCCCAACAAAGACCCTAAGCACACAAGTAAATCTATAACTGAATGGTTGAAATAGAGGAAATCCTGTGTTTTGGAACAACAAAGTCAAAGTCCTGAACTGGCCAGTTGTGGGCAGAAATGTTGAAGCTTGAGCTGAAGCAAGCATGTAGACACTTCAAGTGTATTAGTGTGTTCAGTGCAATGACACTTTTAGACAATACAGTAAATTTTGAGTACAGTATCTTTCTAACAATCATTGTGTCCAATACTGTAAAATGTTTTATTTTTCTTAAACTCTAAGAGACTCACTGTAGCAAAGTTGCAACACTTGTATAGCTGGTTTAATAATACCTAAATGCCACTAAATGTGGGAAAATCTACATATAAAAGCAGCTCATACTCATGTATCATAGCAACAGGTTCAGCAGGAAAATATTTACAATTTGAATCTCCCAGCATGCCAAATTAACACAACATGGTCACTACCTACTGGATCATATTTAGCAAATAGCATTCCAATAAGCAAGTATTTGGATTACAACATATCAGTAAATTATGGACTACTAAATTACGCATCTAATGGACAATATTTGAAGCTATACTTCAGAACTATTGAATACATTAACAATGTTTCACAACAAATGCTTAATAATGGCCTTGTTCTTAGGGTCATAAAGGCACTTAAACATTTTGCCTCCCAAAAGAATCAAGGTTAAGCCAATGTGATTAAACATTCACCAGTTTGAAGAATACATGCTCCAGGGACTGTCACGACTGCAGTCCATAATATGTTTGTTTTTATAAAATGATCTCAAGGCTAGGCTGGTACAAAGACTATATGGATATTGCTAAAGGAGAAAGAAATAAAGCAAGCAGGCCTCTTGTGACGATGAAATATTTTCTTTTACTCATCAGACAATCGCTCTCATTGTCTCAAGTGTGAGAGTCAATGTGACACTGATTGTATCTGTATTACAAGGCTGGACGAATTGTGTCACACTAATGTCTCCTGGCATGAGATCCATCACAGAGAGTGGCTGTGGGTTAGTTGTCAACTCAGTCAACTGTAGTCCCTTTCTATTGAAGAGACAATGCAGGAAATAACCAAGACTTGAAGCCCTGGTGAGACCATTCCCAAGACAGTATGCTGCAGTTTTGCTTAAAGCTGTTGTGTGTAATTTTTTCGGTGAAAATACTTTCTTCTGTCCCAGTTTAGGGGTTTGGGAGGGTGATATACCATAGAGTTTAAAGACTGATACTCTGTGAGTTTGAGGCAGGACTTTTTGTTCATCTTAACAATGAAAGTTGCAGGAAGTGTATGACGAAGAGTTGCAGTCGTAGCTGGCATGAAATTGTAGGCTTTATCAGCAGTTTGTGGTTTCCTGTGGATGCTATAATTCATCTCTTAGACTATTTGTTTATGTTGTTCTATTAATTGACAGTCTAAATAGAATATTTGTACTTTAAAAAAATTATTTGTCATTATGTAACCATTTAAAAAGAAGTAGTGAGGGCAAAAAGGTGATTAAATATGGTGAAAAACCTTAGTGTTTGATATGAGATGTAGAACATTTCCCTTACTTATACATATATGTACATTTTACCTAAAATCTTAATGATTAATAAAAATAAAAGGTTTATGGATAAATGTAATCTACCCATGTATAACCCATATATATACAATTTCTGTTAAGAGTTAAAAAAATAAATAAAATACTTTAGCCAAAGTCTATCTGATCAAATTGAAAAAAGGACATACACATGTTACCTACTGCAACGCTAATGACTTCAACATAAAGTGAATTTGTGGCACTTATGGATAACAGATATAGTAAGTAAGCATTTCAATTATCCATTTAATGATCACACAGGAAATCAACTTGTTGCTTCAGAATGTTCATGTACCCTGAAACTGGCCCCTATTCAAATTAATTACTGACAGGGCCATAACCCATCAGACATTTTTCTATTGCATGTCCCACTAGCACTACTGCTAGTGAATTGTAAGAATAAACTTTAAGAAATGGATTCTGTCAAAGACTATTTAGCAGAGACGGGTCACTTCTATTAAAATGAATGGGAGAAATTGGAAAGCCCAACGTTAATGGATGTAGAAAGGAAGTCCCGCCTTACAGGTAAAAGAGCAAATCACCTTTTAAATGGATTATACATAATAGATATTAGAGTTTCATTTTCTGTTAATGCATGATTTTCTGTAAAGCTGCTTTGAAACGATGTGTGTTGTGAAAGGTGCTGTACAAATAAAAATGACTTGACTTGACATGCCAATCAACTAGAGAACACTCAAGCGGATTAGCTAAACAAGCCGGTAAAGTTTTGTTTTTTAGTGTAATCTAAGACAAAGAAGCAACATTTCTGATACCAGTGTTGTCAGATTTTACTGACGGTTGTAAAAATATTATTTGATTGTAATCTTCACCAACCATTTTGGAGATTTCTGTCTTTCCCCATTCAAGTATAGGAGCTGCACTGGCATGAGTGGAAACCAAAGATGACTGATAGTGGACTGACTTGCTAGAAAGATTTTGCTGACGGTTAGGTTTAGGGTTAGGGTGTATGGTTAATACAACATGTATACCTGTTGACTGTATTTCATAATTTACAACTAAAAAACAACTTGCTTTTGGCACCCCTCTGTTTCATTTCAGAGGGGAACTGGAGCTCTCACATGCTAATTTGTCAACAACAATTCCAACTTCGGCCACTGGGGGCAGTGATTAGAATTTTCGGAAGGCACAGATAGATTTAAACTAAAGATCTTTCAACATACTGTCATTGAATTCACAGTGAGATTAGTATGAATTATCAAAGTATTATCAAAGTTTTATGTTGCTAACTTATAAAGTACTGTAGCCTAAAAATTAAAGGATATCTGAACATGGGTATGATTGGTCAGTGGCTTGTCGTTATGCAGATCTGGCAATCCTAGTGTCTGGGAAACCTGTTTGGAAACTATTTTCTCTGGAAAATTCTCTTTGGTGCTGCTAATGGCAAAGAAAATACAAACTGCAGCTTTAACAAATAGTATTCCAGGTGTGTCAGTCAAGGGAAACATTATGCTGTAAGGTAAAGAGATAGATGTGATTAAAGTGTGGGAAATGGAGTGCAGCAAAATATTCCAATGTTTTCTTTTCCAAGAATAAAGGAACTGCTCTCATAATAGCTGAAGTATGATTTCTCTGAACTGCCACAGATTAGACAGAGACAGAGACAGAGACAGACAGACAGACAGACAGACAGACAGACAGACAGATAGACAGATAGACAGATAGATAGATAGATAGATAGATAGATAGATAGATAGATAGATAGATAGATAGATAGATAGATAGATAGATAGATAGATAGATCACAAAAAAAGAATGCACGAGAGTGGGCAGAAGAACATGCAAAAAGAGGTATTCAGAAATTTCTAGATAATGTCTCCATTCTTGGAGTGTGCTGGGAAATGTATAAAGCAAAACCATACTCTTTGATATGTACTCTTGATCTCTTTTATTCATCTGCAGGGTCAGCAGTAGAGCTGTTTTCTGCTTGAAAACAAAGAATGCTTCAAGGATGCCTGGTTTTTGGCCAAGGCTTTCAAAAATTAACATAAAATTATGAGCTACGTGTGCTGAGACTGGGTCTAAGCAAACACACACATTGATCTGAGGTATATAACACAGCCAATCAAATGATCTTTGAATGCATGCTTTTAATTGCTTGCATTAATTTTTTAACTTCTTTAAATGACATTTTGTGCAACTAATTTATGATGAAATGTGGAGGAGTTGTCAAGCCCACAGCCACACTGTTATAGTGCAAGCAACGCGTAACAGACCAGCACATTAAAGCTGCTGCAGTGCTCATGCAAGTTGTCATAGCAATACTCTTGCCCGAACTCTGTATCTATGATCATTCATGTTCCATTAAACTTTAAACCTTAATGAAAACATATTTATCAAATGCTGCATCCATTAGTTGAGACCACCAAACTAATGTTTCTACATTTTTCAGCCAGATTAACGGCTCATTAACACAAACCAAAGAGATTATTGATCGCATATTTATTTAGAAAAGATCAAAGACTTCATATATTCTGCCATAACAAACAACCACAACCAAATCACACCTGACCGAAACAGACAAAACAAACAATCCCCTTCAGACAAGACGTGACACTTCAATCGCTTTGCTCTACAAACAGTTAAAAAGGAGGCGCGAGCGTTAATGTCAGTTTGTTTGGAGGACCGTTATTCTCAATTGGAAACAGTCCTCGTGACAGCAGTAGCGCTGAACGGAGTGTTTCATGACGCGCTCGCGTGAATTATCACGTATCCATTTAACCGCCGTGGGGATCACGATCTCGAGGAGTGACGGAACACGGAGCGCATTCCATTTATCCAGGTAAACATTAGTGAACACTCCTCTGCGGTTAAAGTCTGTCAGTAACAGCATGTTCCACTGACAACTCGACCAACTTTATTTGGATGTCACGTCCCAGGCATTAAAATGGTGTCACACGTCTGGAAATGAACTCATTGTGACAAGAAGACGCGCATCAAGTAGGAACCACAAACAATATTATATTTCTTTCTTTATTTTATTGTACAGCAGCAAATATGAATGGTCACTTATGCGTTTTCCTGTTGCTGTTGACTGGTGATGCAGAGGTAGGTAGAATGTATGTCACGTTCATGCCCTTGAATATTGTATTTTGCTCTTCCTAATTGACTATAATATGCAGTTTATCTGCCATTATGTATTGCACACATTTACCCATACAAATATCATCCACCTTAGAGGCAGGACATCATTGTTGATTTGTAAAAGGATGCACTTATTAATGTTTAGAAACTGATTGGTTGAATGATTGATTTATATCCTTTTAACATTAATTTTCCAATTTAGCAATTTAGAAACCTTAACACAGCCGTTTATTTTACGATTATTTAGTATGTAATATTCTGGATTAAAGATTATGTGATGAAAAAGTTTATTCTGTTCACATATCATAATAATGCATTATAAATAGCTGTCAATGAGATTGTTAATTGGGGACTTCATTGAGGTTAGGCAAAGTCACATTTCCTTAGTTAAGTAAGGGGTGATGATGACAGCTCATTCATATAGTCTACTGTAATGAGAGCTGTCTGACCATCAACATAATAATGCCCTGGTGTAAATCAGCTCTGGTAGTTCCTGAGAGATATTCTATATGTCCTCCAAAGATGATATAATTGATCAGTGTAGAAGTGTAGAAGCAATCAAAATCGATCATCAACACCAAGGGAAAAAGGCCATAGGCAGCATAAAGATTAAGTCTGCTTCCTCAAGGTCCATGAGATGTGAATCTCTTTCATCTTTGCATTTTATATTAATTGTCAAAGTGTATAGATGAGGAAGCTTTCACTTGAGAACTTGAACTGCGAATGAGTGCAAAGCAGAGGTGGTTACATAATGTGTCTTAATCATAGTGGTAATGGCATATTTATTTGTCGGCCATTGAGAGGTATTATAACAGTGGATTTCTCAAAATACATTAGTGAATGAAAACTCAGTCACATTGACATCAATTCCTCACAATCTGTGTTTTGTGTATTTATGGGAAACATTATGTACTCTCACGAAGCACGAAACTGATACTTACCCCCTAAAGTCACTGTGTGAGTTGTGCTTGAACAGCTGAGGTTAATTATGAAATGGTCCATTTTGTGTGAAATATTAAGGGTCTGTGTTTTGGAAATATGACAAGTTCATAACTTATGATGGTTGCCTCCTTCTATGTTCTTTTCCTTTGTTAAGCAGCGTGACTGCTGATGTCCTCCAGAGATCTAAAGAGCCCGGATCTGCTCAGCTGAAGATCACAACACAGGGGGAGACCCAGGCACTGCGAGAAGTTAGCATTCCCTCATTGCACCAGCTGTTGGGAAAAGAGGATCTGCAGACATTCATCTCTTCTTGAGAAAGGGTCTTTGAGACCTTTGGAATGTGCCTACTTGCTTTCATTTTTCCAATATATTGGATGTCTTGATTTTTTGTGAAAAGTGCTTCACAAAATAGTTGTTCTAGAGAGATACCAGGTCACTTTCTTTGACCTCTGGTCAGTGGGAAAATTTTCCTTTGGTTAGCTTTGAGAAAATGAACTCAGCTAACTCTTAGATAAACTCTGTAAGAGTTTAAACAACGTGATTCCCGGAAAATGATAGCTATGGAATGTTTGTTTGCTTTAAAATCTTGGTGAGTGAACTCTACTGTACCACAGCGAAACATCCAGCTGGTCTCTTTTCCATTGGATCCTGGAAGGCCTGAGTTTCATCAAGTTTATCATCATGGTGATGTCGCAGGGCACCTACACATTTTTGGTGTGCTTTGCCGGCTTCTGGCTGATATGGGCGCTCATTGTCATGCTCTGCTGCTTTTGCAGCTTTTCCCAACGAAAACTGAAGCGCCGCCGTGAAGAGAGGCTGAGAGAACAGTGTCTGCGGGCACTGGAGATGGAGCCTTTGGAGTGCACAGGTGGAGGCTATCCCCTCAGAGAGCCCCCCCAGTTCTGCCCACCACTTCAAATGATGCCCCCACAGTTGCCTCTTACCCACACTCTCCCTCAAGCAAACTGGACTGTTCTTGAAGGTAGGACGTTGCAACCAGCTCACCATTAGAAACTTTCTTGTTTACTCAGAGGCATGCAAACCATTATAAATGAGGAGGCAGTTGTCCCAGAAATTTTTGGATGATTGACAATATAAAAAAAACAAAACAAACTATGTCTTAAAGTTTTGTGACTTTTAGTTTCAACCAGCTGATTAGAGGTATTTCTTCGGGATGTTGCGCTGTATGTTTTGCGGTGTAGATTCAAAAGAACCAACTCATAAGTGTCATTTGTTTAGGAATCGGACTCAACTGGTCACACTGTGTTTCGTGCTCTAGATTCAAAAGAATCCTCTCATGAGTAATTTGATCAGGGATCGAACCATACTGGTCAAGCCATATGCTTCCCACTGTTGATTTATTAGTGGTGTTGCAGTGCTGCTGAATGGTAGCGCAGTAAAAAAAAAGTTTTAAAAACATGGAACGATTCTGAATAAGAAACGTTTCTATGTTCCCCAACCCTAGTCCCACTCCAAATTCCTGTTTTGGTAGGAAATATGTCAACTCAGGAAAGAAACACCTTACTTATGGTACAGGCTTGCTAATTGTACAACATTTGAACTAACCCAAAACCAGGAGTAATACTTTTTACTTTAGCATTTAACTACATACATGAATGATACCTCAAATCACTCGACTTGTCAGTATTGATAAAACAGTATAGATATTTATCTGATTTGTTTTTTTATTATAATTTTTTGAGTAATTTCTGATATTTAGCTTATGTTCTTCATCTAGTCTGGGGTGGGCGATATGAACAAAATCTTATTTTAAGATATGAATAATTTGACATCATGATAATGATATATATATATATATCACAATATAGTTTTTTTATCAATAAAAATTGGATTTTATATTAAACAATCATATTGTAAAGGCTATTTTTGAATAATGTCGTCATTTAATTAAGTACTTGATACTTCCTCTTATATAATTAACTCTTTACTTAGAACTCTGTAGTAAGAGTAAAAAAAAAAAAAAAAGAAGTAAAATTTATTTTAAATCAACCTTACCATAATGCTTAATTTCACATTATGCCACATTTCAGTCTGATCTGTTGACTAGTAATATTATTTTTCTTATAAAATTTCCTCAAGAAACTTGACATTTGAAAGCAATGAAAAAAGTAATATACAGTGTATATACACTCACCTAGAACTTTATTAGGAACAGTATGGTCCTAAAAATAGTTCCCAATATGGTCTTCTGCTGTCGTAGCCCATTCGCCTCAAGGTTCGATGTGTTTGCATTCTTAGATGCTATTCTGCACACTACAAATGTACAGAGTGGTTATCTGAGTTACTGTAGCCTTTCTGTCAGCTCAAACCTGTCTGGCCTTTCTCCGTTGACCTTTTTCATCAACAATGTGTTTCTGTCCACAGAACTGCCGCTGACTGTATGTTTTTTGTTTTTGGCACCATTTTGAGTAAACTATAGAGACTATAGTGTCTGTTGTGCATGAAAATCCAAGGAGATCAGCAGTTATACCAGTCAAACCAGCCTGTCTGGCACCAACAATCATGCCACCAATTTTCCCTATTGTGATGGTTGATGTGAACATTAACTGAAGCTCCTGACCCATATTTCCATGATTTTTTGCAGTGGATTGCTGCCACATGATTGGCTGATTAGATAATCAAATGAATAAATAGGTGTACAGGTGTTCCTAATAAAGTTCTAGGTGAGTGTATATATATATATATATATATATATATATATATATATATATATATATATATATATATGTATACATATATCAATATCACACGAGCAAGAGTGTGATATGGCCCTACATCAGCACTGCTGTGATTCGGATTGCTGTAGGTAATCACAGCAGTGCTGATTTATGGCCATATAGCACGATTGCGAGTGTGATATTGCTTATATAGTATATAGTTCAATGAACAAGTAAATTTTTAAAAAATAGGAAAAACCGAGTATGGTCATAAAAACGCATTTGTGCATGGAACTACTTTCTTACGTGACGAATCAGAATCTGCCGTTGCTGGATCAAACCAAATGATGCGTCCAAGACTTCAAAAAGTTAACTTCAGAAATAGTATCACGTCTTGTGCTGTTTCTAACAAGTTATAGGATAGACAGCTGGATGTGTGTGTGTGTGTGTGTGTGAGAGAGAGAGAGAGAGAGAGAGAGAGAGAGAGAGAGAGAGAGAGAGAGAGAGAGAGCGCGCGCGCATGTGTAATCACCTGTTGCCACACCCAATCAGAGATGCTGTCAGCTTTAACAGTGGAAAATAGACGTCCAAGAGGGGGTATTCCTCTCTATATCGTGGTAGCCGGTCCGCAAGATTCATTCACTATAGAAACAGCGATGTCCTCCGCCATTTTAAACAGTATGTATCCAATGTGGAAACTCTGATAAAAGGTAAGCACTTGAGTTCTGTAATAAATCTGTCAGTCTGTTGTGTCTCTCAGTATGAGCCTTAATTCTGAAGTTGTCAGTTTAAAGCCGTTTAAAGCTATTTCCTAGTTTTGGTAATGTATTAGTAATACGAACGATCACAGAGCGCAGTTCTGTGTAAACAATGACTAACGGAATCACTTTACGTCAACAACTGGCTCATATTACACACAAAAATTATCTTTTGCCACCACCTGCTGGCTAACATATGTCATTTAAAAAATAAAGCCAATAACTCTTATCAGATACACTTTAATTTAGAACAGCATGTGATACACACACACAGTGAAGCGTCGGAGTGCTGATGGTGTCACACCATCAGTGCTCATGGAACGTCTCTCATCCACTCAGATTCGAGGACCAGAACTAACTGTGGTATATATATATATATATATATATATATATATATATATATATATATACACTGGAAAAAGTTAAGAGACCACTGCAAAATTATCAGTTTCTCTGGATTTACTATTTATAGGTATGTGCTTCCAAATTCCAAATAAAAAATATTGTCATATAGAGCATTCATTTGCAGAAAATTTCAACTGGCCAAAATAAAGACCTCAAATAATGCAAAGAAAACAAGTTCATTTAAATTTTTAAACAACACAGTACTAATGTTTTAATGTAGGGAGTGTTCGGAAATCAATATCTGGTGGAATAACCCTGATTTTCAATCACAGCTTTCATGCATCCTGGCATGCTCTCTACCAGTCTTTTACATTGCAACTTTGCTTGATGACTTGTGGCCGTCCATCTCCTCTTGATCACAATTCAGAGGTTTTCAATCCGGTTCAGGTCTGGAGATTGGGCTGGCCATGACGGAGTCTTGATCAGGTGGTCCTCCATCCACATGTTGCTTGACCTGGCTGTGTGGAATGGAGCATTGTCCTGCTTAAAAAACTAATCCTCAGAGTTGGGGAAAATTATCAGAGCAGAAGTAAGGATGTTTTCTTCCAAGATAACCTTGTACGTGACTTGATTCATGCTTCCTTCACGAAGATGAATCTGTCTGATTCCAGCCTTCCTGAAGCACCCCCATGTCATCAATGATGAAGTATGACTGTCTTGCCCTGAATAAGCAAAATTCTACATGCTGTGAAAAAATAGTATTGTACTCATATTTTAGCTGTGTCAACTCTCTAAGACCATTGGATGACATTCGGCACTTCAGCTATTTCAGCACTTTTAACTTTTTTAATACTCTTTTCAAATTCTTTAAATTATTTCTGAGGACCAATTGGTTTATACATAAATATTAACTTCTGTTTTTAACATTTATTTGAAATGCTGGGTCCAGTCGAAGTGATGTCTTAATATGCCATCTATATAATTTCCTTTTCTCTATATGAGGCAACATCTCTAAACACACCAAAGCATGATCTGAAACTAAATTGAGCAATCAGTTGAACAATCAGTGGCAAATTAAATAAGTGACTTTGATATATAAAAAAAACTATTCTAGGGTAAATCTTGTGTACTGGTGAAAAGAAGGTATAAACTTTCCCAGATGGATTCAGAAGTCTCCAAATGTCTGTAAGACCAAGATTTTTGCACATCCTCTTTTGCTTTAAAGGGTCTACAAACTTTAGCATCACTATGATCAAAGACCGGATCCATAAGGAAATTCACCCAAAAAAAAAAAAAGAAACGTCTCCACCCAAAACCATATCATGGAGGATCCTAGCTGCTTGTAACTTCCCCTCAAGATCTATAAAAAAAGTTCTGGTCATTAGCGTTGGGTGCATAAATATTAGCCACAATAAGATTTTGCCCCTGTATTTTAGCCAAAACAATAATGATTCTTCCTAAATTATCTTTGTTAGAGACAATAACATTTTAAATGCTTACTTATCAATGTGATGACTCCCCTGCTCTTACTTGAACAAGCACTGCAAAACACATGCCCACCCCATGCTCTACCAAGTTTTTCAGCTTCCTGTGAATAAATGTGCGTTTCTTGAAGGAACACTATAACACATATTTTACTCTTAAAAAAGGTAAAACCTTCCTTCTTTTTTTAGGGTGCCCCAGCCAATTTGAAAAACATTTTAGCTATATTAAAGTGTGACATATTGACATTCAAATAAAAATTGTGTATCCAAGGCTAGAAATTATATAGACCACAATTCAATATTGATGTAACCATAAAATCCTTAATAACCCACAGAACACAAAAAAGATTCACTTCAACTTTGTGCATAACAGCCTAAGCTTGCGTCCATCCCACGGAAATATGATCCATGCATGCATCACCATTGCTACAAGATTATTTCAGCCCAGTGTTTTTTTTTTTTTTTACATAAACCGTACAATTGAACTGCACATAAAAGTATTCAATGAGGCCCCAGTAAATAACAACATCGAACCCACAAAATGAACAAATAAACTCAACAAGAAGTCAATAAAGGAAAAGAGAAAAAAATATAAAAAAAGAGTAGATTGAGAGAGAGAGACAGTGGGCCACCAACTGAATAATAAACCCTCTTAGACCGTATCAGCAAACTGCACGATGTGTAGTCCATACCGCTGATTCAGCATGGGCAAAGCCACCCACTCACACCATTGATTTAATGAAGACCATAACTTCTCGTGGGCATGTGAAAGTCTTACGTCCATCCTTGGTATCAATTCTCATCTTAAAGCAATGCAAAGCTCACATCCTGTTCATGAATTAACTTCTTACGCTCTTTGAATCTCTCCCGTTTCACTTGTGTAGCAGTGACAAAGTCTGGAAAAACCATAATGTTGTAATCCTCCCAGCGCAACTTGCTTTTATTCCTCACCACACGTAAATGCTCCAATTCTCTGTCTGCCGACTGCAGGAATCTTGCCAGAATGGAACAGTGTCTGTCACCTGCCCTGGGAAGCCGACCGTGCTCTATTTCCAGATGACGGCCCACTTCATCGAACAAATTAGGAATTAGCCCATCCAGGAAATTGACCATATCTTGACCTTACTTTCCCTCTGGGATTCCAATGAAACTAACATTATTAAGTCTGCTTCAATTTTCTATATCCTCTAATTTTTCCCACATCTGATCCATATCAGTTTTGGTGGCTGGTGTGTTAGTCTTGAGCTCTTTTCCAGCTGGTTCCAGAAACTCAATTAACTTTTCAACTTCGCCCATTCATATTTTTGTCTTACACCATTTGCACTATGGTGCAAATAGCATCTGCCTAATATTTTTGGCCATATCGCCCAGCCCTAACTAATACTTTTCTAAGTGATCAGATCAGAAGTGCAGAAGGCTAAACTTTCTTTTTATTAGATATTACTTTTTATATAATAAACAATGTTAACCAAGCACAAAAGATCAGCTTTTTCATAAAAGCTGCACCACCAAAAACCTCCATACCTCACACCTGAGCTGCATTCTTTCATGTATGACATGGTTACAGTGAGTTATGTGTGGTTGTCATGTAGGCAGAGGAGTACATGAGAGAGCTAGCAGCAGCGAGAGTCCGGCTTATCCTGTGCTCTGGCAGACAGACTGACAGCCAGAGATGGAGGATCCATGGACATGGCTAGGAATGTCCCTTTAAACCTGTGCCAAACACACAGGATGGATGGCCACACATTAAAACAAGGCCGGAGTAATATGTCAGCTCTTAAAAGGGAAATGGTCAGAAAGAATTTAGCTCTTAAAGGGACAATGTATCTCTTTACAACAACAGTCTCATTTTGTCCTTTATGACGCCTCTAGAACCATATGAAAAAAACTTTTATGTAATTATAGTTCTGAATATTTTTTAAATTCAATGCACATTTTATATATATTTATAAAAAATATATAGTGTAGTTGGACATTTTCATACAAGAACACAATTTTACAAGAAGTCTCTCAGTTACATACCCTGTCTGTTATAAAATCTTGATTTACAGGTGGATCTTGATTTTTTTTAAAAGTGATGCACTGCCCTATTAACAAAACAACCTATTAACAATACTAAAAAAAAAAATCAGTTAACCATGTTTTGTTTACCATGCTTAACATTGAGCCATATTTGAAAGGGGACCCTCACTGACTTGGAAAAGGAAAGGTCCACAATGTAAAAAAAAAACTATGAATGTGCTAATAATTTATGCAAAGGATTTTGTGTTGGTGGTTTTTGGAACATGGTGGATGGTCTAAGCTGGTAGACCATTTTAGACCAGTAACAAATCAGCTACCAGCTGGTCATATCCAGTATTGGGTAGATTGCTTCTGAAATTACGCATGGAAATTTGTAATCTGTCATGTAAACCTTTACATTTCAATTTTTCGGTAATTTAATCTTATTATTTTTGGATGACTTATTTAGTTCAATTGTGTATTTGGTACCAATTAACACACTTTCATTAAACATTGTAAACGTGTTTATCCCCTTGGTGATTCTTTGGAAGTCATGACTGATTGGTAATGTAATCGATATAGAATCAAATAATCCATTAAAAGTAACTGTAATCTTATTATGCACATAAAAATGTATTGCAATCTAATTACAAGTACTTCCATTTTAGTCTATTACTACCCAACACTGGTTATACCAGCTTAAGTTGCTGGTTTTTATGTTTTTTGGAGCATGGTCACTGGTCAACCAGCTAATGACCAGCTTGGACCAGCTATAAACCACCTGCCGTGTTCCAAAAGACAGCAAACATTTTAAGATGGATATTCCAGCAGTGTTAAATGTAAGTTTTTGGTGTATCTTGCAGTGTCTGTTTCACTTCCAAGTTCATTGGTGAACCATATGCTTTTTCTTAGCAGACACGGATGCCTTTGGAAAACCTCCTTGCTATGAAGAAGCCGTTTTGATGGAGGACCCTCCACCCCCTTACAGTGAGGTTCTGGCTGACCCTAGAGGAGGAACATACACCAAACAATCAACCAGATCCTCCAGGGAGCACCAGGAAACTGAGACCAGCAAGTTGGCCCCCTTGACCGTGTTTCCGGAACGTGGCTACACCTCCCTCATACGCCTACCGTCAGCCAGGCGCTGGGACTCGCTGGGACACCTTCTGTCCACCATGGACCTCAACCACAACAATCTGCCAGTAGAACCTTTGGCCTCTGCCATTGCCACCATGCCTCGTGAGGCCCGGACTCACACAGACTTGGGCCTTCGGGGGCTCCGTGATCTGGATCAACACTACGGTTTGCCCTCTGCCTTTCCCCTTCTGGGGCGAAGCACAGCAGTATGAACCCCACAAAAAAGACCTGTGGAACACTTTCTTGCAAAGCTGAGTCATTTGTGGGAAGTGGAGTCTGCAAAAGGCATTTAAAATGTTTTGATTGGAGTTTGAGGGCAAATCAAGTTCAGAATATTGAGCTTTGTCTATCTATATTTTATATTTAGAGGGGTTCACAACAGATCCATCATCCTCTCTTTTCTCCCTCATGCTCTGTGGCATCTACACCTGATTCAGAGCAGCAGCTATTATGTGAATTCTGTTGCCATGGCTCACAGAACTGCCTGCAGCCCACCAATGCCTCACCTTCACATCCTCTCTTCCTCTCTCTCTTCTCATTTGCAGCTTTGTGATATAATACAAATTACATTTCATACCCTGTCTTTGTAAATCAGGGTGTAGTGCCGGCACATATTGAAATAACAGTGGTTGGTCGGTACTGTAGCAACACAATGCTGCTCGACTGTATAAATGTTATTTTATAAAACGTGAAACAATACCTGTCTTTCAAGGTAAACGTTTCGAAAATGATTCTTTTTTTTTTATTTCTCTGGAGGGATTTTTGACTCTTTGGGGATTTAAAATTGTTCTTCAAAAGGATTTTCTGAAGCTGCCCGAAGAAAAAAAAAAGAAAGAAACGTCTGTAGTCTCCATTTGAGGAAGATGCCTCCTACAGCTTTTAATTCATTAGTCCTTGCGGGTACATTGAGAGATTGCCTTTGATTTCATGTGATTAGTACAATCCTCTTTTTTAAATTTTCAGAATCTCTGTATGAATTATTTTTCTGTATAGCATTAAAACAGTCCTCCTAAAGTGCTCCTCAAATTGATGATAGGGCCTGAATGTTGGGAATTGAGAATGTTGTAACCGTTTCACACAACATAATGTTGCTCATACAACACAACATTGCCCTGCTGTTGTTGTGGCCACAGCAATTGAGATTACCAGCTTAAACTGGATTCACACTGGTGCTTGTCCTAGTAAGAAAACGGAATCCACTTTGGTATCGCAGCATGTTATTCTTCTTGTGGTGATTGCTGCATTGTGAAAAAGGCTTGATTTTTTTTTTCATTATTGCCATCATTTCCTATTATGTTTCCGTGCCCTTCAATGACTACCTCAATCTAATGGCTGTCTTTGTCAGCTTCCCAACACATAACGCTGCTTTCTTGCATGCGCTAGATGCATTCAAATGAAATCTGATTAAAATATGTACAATTTTGGAAATGTGAAAAGCAATTAGTGGCATAAATAGACACAGGTTCAGCACAATGCTTCATAGTGACGTCTTTGCTTCATGACGACAATGCAATGCTTAGTTTTTTAGCTGGGCAGCCATTTCTAAAACTCACATTATAAAGACTTGCTCTTTTGTTGTGTCCACTTATCTTAAAAGGTGTAGGCATTGTTCCCTTCTTTATAATAACCCGTGCACAAATCAATTATATAATACAAATTAAAATAAATTATATAACAATAAAGAACAATGCTTTTTCAAATTAATGAAGGGTGACTGAGGCCAACATTCTTTCTATCCCTTTAAAGTATTATTCTTAATATGTTAAGCTCAATTAATATGTGCTTTTACAAAATTATAAGCTTCACATTTCTGCCCTTAAACTCTCAAAAATTGTCGCTATTCACTTCCATTGTGCCTCACTCTTACTGTAATTTCGGAGGGACAAGCTGAAATAATTTTTTAGTAATCAACATTATGCCAGAAATGCTAATGTTCAACTTGTATTGAACCCAGAACATTTCTTTAAGGAAGAGAATGCCTTAACTAACAACTCAAGGCCGAAGTATGCCCTCTCTGTTTAAAGTAAAGATTGAGAATGTCCAATGCATTAAATGTCCAAATGGCTATCAATTCAGATGAAATATTAATAGACAAGACAATCAATGTAAAAATCAATAAGCTTTGCGATATCACTGCACCTTAATCTCATTTTACAAAAATTAGCAAAAAATACTTTCATTATAATATATATATATATATATATATATATATATATATATATATATATATATATATATATATATATCTGTTTGAAGGGTTTGATGGATTTTTTTGGTGAATGGGTTAGCAAATAAGATTATTATTTTGTCTCATTTTCCCCTCTGCTTTTTTAATGTGTTGCTAAGCGACCGAAACAGAGCTGCGTGAATCTGTTTACATACTCTAGATGAAGTGAACAGTTGCATCACTCCGCTGGGTACATAGCCTCCTCACATCCACTTTGACAAGTGGATTGTGGTCTACAAATGATCATATATGAGACATATTATGTATTAAAGGTTTCTACTTGTGCAATTTTCAAAGAAAGCTTCTTCATTTTATACTGTCTATTTTTTGTGAGTAAATTTGTTTGGATACGATGGGAGCTATGAATTTAGATCCAGATTATTCTAAATTTTCTGTCGTCACATTAACTGTGAATGGCAAAGTGTGAAAGTGTACCATGTCCATGTAGCATGGAAAGTGTAATTGTGAGTGTGGACACCCAATAATTGGAGCTGTGTACTATTTCATAGCTGCTCTATCTATTTCCATAATTATGTAAGGATTTTGGGGTTGCTTTCTAAAAAAAAATACAGTGTACACAATACATGAAATGGACCAATGAATGCCAGCAAACTCAATATCTAATTAATAAAACTGAGGTACAAATTTTACAGTACTGTTTTAACTTTTCTATATGTCCATTTTGTTTTACATAATGTCCTAACCTGGCACAATGCTTCAAGTAATTTGTCTTGTCACACTGAAAGCAAAAATGCAGCACAGATGCGTCAAAAATCACAGCCAATCAGAACATACCTGATGTTTAATATACAGTTATGTTAAGTTAGAGTTTGGACGAATGAGATTTCTCTTTGAGAGGGGCTACAGAGTGCAGAGCCATAGAAATAGAAACCAAGATACTGACAAAATGACTTAAGCTGGTTAAAAACATTGGAAATATAGACACTTCTATTACTTTCTTTGAATGGAATTTTTTTTTTCTTTGATGTTTTAGAAAGTAACTTAATTAACTTTCTTAACTAAGTTATTGCATTACCTTACTTTTCAATTTTTTCAATGAAGTAATCACTAGGGCAATCTGAATAAAGTTTGAGAAGTTATTAGTAATTTGTAAGTTACTCAACACAAAGGAAAAGTACACCAAGTTTTTGGAAGAGTTTTACAGTCTTTTATTAACATACATAAGCACATAGCATGTCACAAAATATATTGTGCTTGTTTCAAAAACAGCATGTGAGAAGCGGACAAAAAAAGGAAGAGATAGAAAAAAAAAAGAGAGAACTTTCTGGAGTTGCTAAGCCTTGGTTCAGGGGCAAAGAAGAAATTACTGTAGAACAGTAGTAGTAGTAGTATTAGTAATAATAATAATAGCAGTGGTAATAGTAGTAGTCTCCTTGTAGTTTTAGGGAGAAAGAGAATAATAGTAATCACTACTAAGGAGGTTGGAGGGTGAACCAGAGTACACTGAAGTCATTTCAAAAGGGGCGAAGTTACTGTTAAAGATGCACGCTAACTCCCATTGAAAATCACCAGCTTTCATACTGAGCAACCTGGTTTTCTTTCTGACCAAAGAAACCCAATCCAAATGCATGCCAACCCTTGACCATTTTTAATGGCCGGTGAATCAATCCATATTAGGGATTATAGCACATTTTACATGAGCACAAAATAAGACCTATTTACAGAACAATACTACATTGGTTTAGTCTTATTGCTTGCTTATTCCTCTTAGTATTTTTGCAAATAATTTTTTGTAACACAAAATCAAGGTGTATTAACGACTGAAAATATCATACTTAGGAAGACAGAGGACAGTGTGTGGTGATAACCTAGTGGTTAAGGATATGGGCTATGTTTACTGGTAAGTTTACTGGTTGTGTCAATGTAACGTTAGTGAGATAACCTCTCACCGTTGTGCCCTTAAGCAAGACGAGTAACCCCTAGGAGATCTCTAGGGGATTAAATCCCAGCTATTATCTTTGAGTGAAAAGTGAGTGAAATTTGGATTTGTAAATGATGTGACACTTAGAACACAAAGGTTTCAATATGGTGAAATCCATAAAATATCTTATAAATTGCTTTCGCTAAAGATAATCATTGAATAAACCCTAAGGTCACATCACTCTAGATGTCATGTATAGAATGTGATTAATCCATTGTTAACTAGCAACAGCACATATAAAAGATTATGATGGTCATATTAATCCATCCATCCATCCATCCATCGTCAACCGCTTATCCTGTGTACAGGGTCGCGGGGGGCTGGAGCCTATCCCAGCTAACATTGGGCGAAAGGCGGGGGACACCCTGGACAGGTCGCCAGTCCATCGCAGGGCCACACATAGACAGACATACACTCACACTCACCTCAGTCATATTAATATTACATTAAAATGATGGGGTTACAGAGGCGTGGAA
Organism: Xyrauchen texanus; assembly: GCF_025860055.1. Lineage (NCBI taxonomy): Eukaryota > Metazoa > Chordata > Actinopteri > Cypriniformes > Catostomidae > Xyrauchen > Xyrauchen texanus. The sequence continues at coordinate 28,587,672 of NC_068306.1, read as the reverse complement.
TGTGTGATTATAAGATGTTTCCTTCATGATGGGAATGACCTCACTTTGGACTGCGTAACTAAACAATAACCAGGTTGAATATCCTATATCCTAAGTAAATTTAGGCCAGAAACATACTCTATGCAATTACGCAAACACATCTAGCTGCGCTTGATTGATTTTTTGCATCGCTGTATGCTGAAATGTGTCCAAACGTAATTCATAACGCAAGTAAGTGTTGTATTCTCAGCCTTGCCACAAGGGGCACTATAGCAGATATTATCATAATCTGTCTTCTGGTACAAAAAAAGTGACCATAGACGGTCAGCTACTGTCATGACAGCGCAACAGTTTGGAAGGAATATTGTTAGAGTCAAACTGTTCAAAGTTCATACCTGCAAAGCTCCAATGAACAGGATTTTTAATAGATAAGCGGACTATATATATATATATATATATATAAAGGTGTACTTTACAGTCTTGAGGGTCTAAAGGTATATTAGTATAAATTATCATAAAAGATTATTCTGGATTACTCATGCCAACATGTATTTGTTTCAAGAATGTCAGCTTTTAATGACACTTTATAGATTACTTTTAATTATTTATTCATGTATTTTTTTACTGTCACTGGTCGGTTCCCCAACACGAAATTTTTACTTTAAGTCCCAGAAAAAAATATCTTTGAACAAATGACTTTGAACTTCACGTCATTGAACCACAGAGAGGTGATGGTATCTGAAGTTATCTCTATTGCCCCCTTGAAGATTAAAGTTTGTTAACATCACACTAACGCAAAAATATGTCAAGTGCATACACTACAACGGGATTGCGTGCTTGCCTTCCTCTGTCAAAGCATTCCTGTTTGTGTACTTGCGTAGAGTATGTCTGTGGTCTCCTTTATAATAGAGGACTCTCCCCAATTATATTAAAACACGTATATGCAGGTATACATACATACATACATACATACACAATGCCGAATATATAAATAAAACATTCCCCATGTGAGAGTCCACTACAAATGTTATTGCCTAAGTTTCTTAACAAATCGAAGCCAATTCTATTGCAGTTATTCAAAACCAAACAAATATCAGGAATGCCATAGTTCATACACATTGTTTCATATGTAGTCAAAATATACATATGCCACTTGGCGCTAAAAGTCCTAAAAGGCGGTTACAGCAACACAGGGCGAAATGTCAACATACTGGAAATAATTGGCACAACACAAAATAATTTCGTAATCCCACAAACTCTGTTTTGTTTGCTTAATTTGAGCGTCGTCGCACTCAACTGAGGCTAATATCTAGTTCTGACATGCCTTAGCCTCGAAGAGATCCCTGACCAAATTATTAATCAAACCAAAAGCACCTCTGGGCGTAAAACTCATACACATATTGTGTGTATTAGTATATTCCACTAAGCAACCAGCCTGAACTGCTAACATTGTGGGAAAGTCCTACCATGAACTTGATTGAACCACTGAGTAGACATGAGCTCAGTGTTGATTAAGAAAATCTGATGTTTAACTAAAACTGAATGGTCTAATCTGCTACTACACACACCTGTTAGGCACAGGGAGTCGATACAACACAGGTGAGCGCTAGATACGCACTGTGCTATTCTCTGCATAGCAAAACAATTGAAATGAAATAAATAATAAACACACTCACATGCACATACACAACCCGAGAGTGCTCATACCCAGTGGCATCTTTAACAATAACCTGAGTCCTTTTCTTCGATGACTAACAATTTAATTTTTCTAAAACATTTTGATGCAAGACTTCTGAAAATTTTGTAAAATTATTTTTCTTCGAGGTGTCGCCAGGATTTGTCTCTAATCATCATCTTCCATCACAGGGTCTGTATCCCAACATGTAATGTCGATTTCTGTGGCAGACAGTAAAGACAGACCTTATAATATGATTGTTTTGTGGCTTTTAATCCATGTCTGTTAGCTTTGTGGTCAACTATATGCTAGTGTACTCCTAACATTTGTTAAAACATACTTTCAGCAAATGTTTACACATTTAAAATGTATTTGTTTTTTTCTTTTGATGAAATGGACCAAACATATTAGCGATGCAAATGTTATTGGTGCATCAGTTAAAATGCTCACAAATTATAGCTTTGATATTTATATATATATGCAAAAATAACCATTTTAATTTCCATGATCCTAAGTGAAGGCAAATGACAGGATTAAACATGCGCATAATGAGGTCATGTGACAACAATGTAGTGTGCTATTGTTTGAAATGTATATCACTGCATACATAATGTGTACTGTTTCACATACTTTGTTTTAAAAACAGTCAGCATTATTCAGTATACTGAATATTAAAATGGGACAAAGCCTTGGATACATATTCATGTTACTGAAGTATGTCAACACAGGAAATAAAATGGTCTTTGTCAGCCATATCATGGGATCTTTAAACCATTACTGTGATTTTACCTGGTGGTTTGTTGTAAAAAACTGGTGTTGGATTCACTTTTACAGTGCAGTCGTCTGACTGGGCGAAATCCTCCTCCTGTGATTGGCTGAAATAGCCTTCACTTGCCTGTATGAACACAAATAATCTGCTAAATGCTCCATGCAAACATATTTCACAGTAAAATAAATCATTAAACTTGTAGTGTGGGGTAACAGGCTACTCAAAATTGTATTTAGATAACCAGTAACATCCTAAATACATGGCACATCAAGTGCTTTGTTACAGTGAGGTATGTGGCATTAAACTGATGTGAAATATAGAACATATGTTGCCATCTAGTGGCAAAGTAAATAATAATAAAAGTAAATAAAAATAAGGAATGACTGTAAGCACTGGGTGTAAAGAGCACAGTGTGGATATTTGCACCCCGGTAGTCTGGTAGAGCCAGAAGAGAAGGTGAAGTTGTGGACTGTAGTGTAGAACATCTGTATTGGAGTTTTTGTGCTGGTGACCCTAGTTCAAATTCAGTTTGTGACATTTACTAACCACCAGACATATAAAATAAATTAAATTAAGTAATTTCATATAATGAAATAAAAAGGGCACTTATTTATACACAATATACAGTACTATATATATATATATATAACATTAGTATATGTAATACAGGTATGCAATGTTACTAGACAACACGCCAACATATTACATATCTAGTAACAAACTATTATGATTATTCTAATAGTTTTATTAAATATAAAATATAGCATAATACAGTATATACACTAATACACTAATAATATAAACACAACATATAAAATGTTATTAAACTATGCATTTCATAGTATAACATATTAGATATCTAGTAACAAACTATTATGATTATTCTAATGGTTTTATTATTTATAATATAGAATAATACAGTATATACACTAATACACAAAAAATATAAACACAACATATACAATTATATTATACTATTAAACTACTTGTAATTATACTATTTATAATATACTACAAACATGATATATATGTTATTATATAACACATTTGTATATCTAATATGTAATGTTACTTGACAAAATGCCCATAACATGAACATAACATTACATATCTAGTAACAAACTATTATGATTATTATTATGGTTCTATTATATATTATATAGCATTATATATACAATAATAGTATTATTACTATAATTGTATTTTAATGCATTAATAATATGGACCAAAAATATGAAATGTTTTATTATGTTATTAAACAATATGTTATTATACTATATATGTATAATATACAACATACATTTCACATATGTTATTATATAATAATAATAATAAATGTAATTTGTAGTGTTACTAGACAAAATGCTAATAGTATTATATGTTGCATATCTAAAAACAATTATGATAATTCTATTGTTCTATTACAAACAGTATATTATAGTATCATATTTTCAATAATTCACTAATGATATAGAAAAAATATCTATTATATAAAATATGTTATTAAACTATATGTAATTATACTGTAAATACACACAATTTATGTTATCATATTATATACTATTTTATAATAGTATATATGTTATTAGATAAAAAGCTAATTGTTTATCTGCCACAATTTACAGGGTGTAAATAGTACCTGCCATAAAAGATAATGTAGTATGGGAAGGAAGGCAGTATATATAGTTTAATATGACTAGCACAATGCTCTTACCTGGGTCCCTTCTTTAAGCAGCGTGTCTCCATTGGTCAACAGCAGCTGTCTGTCATCCAGGTCCTGGCTGTCAGAGCCGGAAGCATGCTGCAGGGCCTGCTGGTAACTCAGGGTCATCTGTTGGGGTCCGGCCACATCTACCAGGCTGGAGGGGTCGTCTTCAGTGCCCGTGCAATAGGGGGTGTCAGGTACCTCATTGAAGCTCATGATAGGCTGAGGGAGGCTGGGGGACGGGCTAGCCAGATGAGGCTCTGGGGTGTCCTCCATCAGGTCCATGATGTGGGAGGCCTGGGAGGGGGCAGTAGCTGGTGCCGGACCGCTGCCCCACAGATCCAGCAGGCTGTCGTCTGTGTTTGATGATGGCTGGGGGGAAACACTCTGAGTGATCTTGGCATGACCTGATTCCTGCACTGGAGTTTGCTTTGGAGTTTCAAAGGCTAGAGGAAGGCAAAGTAAATTAAGATGCCATGTTCATGAGTTTATTCTAACCTTATAGAAACTGTTTTAACACTTTCTATAAAGCCTGTATACAGTATATATTGCATAAAGCCAAGGTGTTCATAATGCCTTATAACACATGATGCTAACACATAAAATGTGGTTTCCCTTCTGTCGCTCTCTCGACGTTGTGTCGGAGAAGCGACACTAGGGGTCTCTCTTGAGCACCGAAATATGCCTCTGACTTGTGAAAAAAGGCCAATGAGAAGTTGGCATACCCCGCCCCCGGACATACGGGTATTTAAGCGGGCAAATACGGTGAGTTCATTCAGAAAATTTCTTCGGAGCCGATGGTAGTGCATGCAGTCTGCTGCGAGTCACACATCAGTTCCTGCTTCTCCTCTGACGATCTGCATGCTGTTGGATTGATGGCGCATAACATCCGCTTTCTCCTTCTTGCACGGCTGTGCATTGTTGCCCCTGGGCACTTCTACAGTGCAGATAACTCGAAAGAGTACTATATAAAAGAGTGATTTTATTTAAAAGAGTAATTTGCTCTAAAAGAGCAAAACACAGCGGCGTTGAACGTCCTTTTCAGGACGCGTCTTTATAAAGATGCCTTTCTGCCTGTGTTGTTCCTGGATGCGGTATAGTGCTCTCCGCTTCAGATGGCCACAGGCGTTGTCGAGTTTTCAACCGGGCTCTGCTCAAACTCCCGTTCAAAATGCTCACGCAAAAACATATTCTGACTTGCATTCGGCATCTAGATTGGTTTGCAGCGGTAGACCTGAAGGACACGTACTTTCACGTCTCGATTCTGCCACAAAATCGACCCTTCCTACGGTTCGCGTTCGATGGCCAGGTGTATCAGTACAAAGTCCTCCCCTTCGGCCTGTCTCTGTCCCCTCGCGTCTTCATGAAAGTCGCAGAGGCAGCCCTTGCCCCGCTCTGAGAGGCCGGCATCCGCATACTCAACTATCTCGATGAATGCCTCATCCTGGCCCCCTCGCGAGAGTTACTACAGAGACCAGGTGCTCAGGCACCTCAGCTGTTTGGGACTTCAGGTCAACTGAGATGCGCACAGAGGTGCGCAGTTAGGTCAGTGCTTTTGTTTCTGCAGGAGAGGCTGGAGGGGAGGCTGTCCCCTTCCACCCTCAAGGTGTATGTCACCGCCATCGCGGCTCACCATGATACAGTAGATGGCAAGTCTCTGGGTAAGCACAACTTAATTATCAGAGGCACCCAGAGGCTAAATCCCTCCCGGCAAAGCCTGTTCCCCTCCTGGGATCTCTCAGTGGTCCTCACAGGCATCCAGAGACCCCCCCTTCGAGCCGCTAGACTCAGCTGGACTCAGGGCCCTCTCTCTCAAAACGGCCCTGCTGATCGCGCTCACCTCCTTATCACACCCAGGGCGTGCCCCCCCCCTTGCGGGTTCGAGCGCACTCAACCAGAAGTGTTGCGTCCTCGTGGGCACTGGCCAGGGGCACCTCCCTGGCAGACATTTGTAGAGCAGCAGGGTGGGCAACACCTAATACCTTCGAGAGATTTTACAATCTCCGGGTTGAGTCGGCATCGTCCCGTGTTCTCTCAGGTCCAAGCCCATAGAACTCGCTGACGAACTGGCCGGGTGAATCGCTTGTGCCTAGCGCCCTTTCCCTCAGCCGAGGTAAAACCGTGCGCCTATTTCTCCCAGGAGATCCCATCTCTCGGATCCCTGGATGATTCCTCCCTAGCCCTCATGGGTCCGCAGTTCAGCAGAGGAACTCGCCGACCCAATCCACTATGGGTACTTAATCTACCCTGTACTGGAATAGGTGCTCCAACGGTCAAGGCCTCCATGCGGACTCCCCCTGTGTGTAATTTCCACCTTACGAGTGGACTCCCGTGTCTCCCTTATGCAGTTCCAGCTGCCTCGGTTGCCGTGCTGTATCAACTCCCCCCTCTCTGAGGCTGGATCTACAACCACGTCGTTTTTTCCCACATAGGACCTAAGCAGCCATGTGATGTATTCGCCACCTATACCTCCCCTGCAGGGTAGGTGTGGTCTCTGCAGGGTCTTTTCCCCCTGAAAGAATAGGAAACTGGGTAAGACCCGCTTCCCTTGATGCATGTAATGGCCCTGGCCATGATTACTCTATGCGAGTAACATTGAGAGAAAAGAGGCCCAGCCAGGCTTGGCCCGTTCCCAGGTTGGCAAGCATCACCTTGTTCCCCTCATCAGGGTATCAGCAGTTCACATACACGGCTCACCACATGGCATGATTTAAGTGGGACCCATACTGTCGCTTCTCCGACACAACGTCGAGAGAGCGACAGAAGGGGAATGTCTAGGTTACGTATGTAACCTCCGTTCCCCGATGGAGGGAACGAGACGTTTTGTCCTCCCCGTATTTGCCCACTTAAATACCCATATGTCCGGGGGCGGGGTATGCAAATACTGTCTGCCAACTTCTCATTGGCCTTTTTTCATAAGTCAGAGCCATATTTCGGCGCTCTAGAGAGACCCCTAGTGTCGCTTCTCCGACACATGATCTCATTCCCTCCATCGGGGAACGGAGGTTACATACGTAACCTAGACGTTTTTGAACAAGTGTTTTAAAGCATTATTTTCTTTTAACATGCAACCATGAATAGGTATGCTAAATATAACAAAAGTATTAGAACTTTGGTTACTATTATTTACGAAAACATGCAACTAATAATTAAGTATTTTATAAGACAATATAATGCTATACAGTACAGTGGGCTTAAAAATGAATAGCACCCCATTCAGACTATTGTCATAAATTAATATCTGTGATTTAGAATTCAATTAGGCCTGGATACAAAAAAGGAATTTTTAGGATTTTGAAAATAATAGCACAAAAACTATTGATGTACAATAAATAGGATATACACTCACCTAAAGGATTATTAGGAACACCTGTTCAATTTCTCATTAATGCAATTATCTAATCAACCAATCACATGGCTGTTGCTTCAATGCATTTAGGGGTGTGGTCCTGGTCAAGACAATCTCCTGAACTCCAAACTGAATGTCAGAATGGGAAAGGAAGGTGATTTAAGCAATTTTGAGCGTGGCATGGTTGTTGGTGCCAGACAGGCCGGTCTGAGTATTTCACAATCTGCTCAGTTACTGGGATTTTCACGCACAACCATTTCTAGGGTTTACAAAGAATGGTGTGAAAAGGGAAAAACATCCAGTATGCGGCAGTCCTGTGGGCGAAAATGATTTGTTGATGCTAGAGGTCAGAGGAGAATGGCCCGACTGATTCAAGCTGATAGAAGAGCAACTTTGCCTGAAATAACCACTCGTTACAACCGAGGTATGCAGCAAAGCATTTGTGAAGCCACAACACGCACAACCTTGAGGCGGATGGGCTACAACAGCAGAAGACCCCACCGGGTACCACTCATCTCCACTACAAATAGGAAAAAGAGGCTACAATTTGCAAGAGCTCACCAAAATTGGACAGTTGAAGACTGGAAAAATGTTGCCTGGTCTGATGAGTCTCGATTTCTGTTGAGACATTCAGATGGTAGAGTCAGAATTTGGCGTAAACAGAATGAGAACATGGATCCATCATGCCTTGTTACCACTGTGCAGGCTGGTGGTGGTGGTGTAATGGTGTGGGGGATGTTTTCTTGGCACACTTTAGACCCTTTAGTGCCAATTGGGCATTGTTTAAATGCCACGGCCTACCTGAGCATTTCTGACCATGTCCATCCCTTTATGGCCACCATGTACCCATCCTCTGATGGCTACTTCCAGCAGGATAATGCACCATGTCACAAAGCTCGAATCATTTCAAATTGGTTTCTTGAACATGACAATGAGTTCACTGTACTAAAATGGCCCCCACAGTCACCAGATCTCAACCCAATAGAGCATCTTTGGGATGTGGTGGAACGGGAGCTTCGTGCCCTGGATGTGCATCCCACAAATCTCCATCAACTGCAAGATGCTATCCTATCAATATGGGCCAACATTTCTAAAGAATGCTTTCAGCACCTTGTTGAATCAATGCCACGTAGAATTAAGGCAGTTCTGAAGGCTGAAAGGGGTCAAACACAGTATTAGTATGGTGTTCCTAATAATCCTTTAGGTGAGTGTATATATATATATATATATATATATATATATATATATATATATATATATATATATATATATATATAGTTATAAATTCAATAATATAACTGTAAATTTAGATATATATAGAAACCTAAACATATCGTTGGAAATCTGAATACATAGTTTTTATTTCTGATTTCTAACTATATATTCAGATTTACAAGTACACTCAAAAACTTATTTGTAGATTTACGCATTTCAATTTAATAATATACCAAAATAATTCAATACCATCAATTGAATTGAGTAAACTTAAAAATAAATATATTAAACAAGTATTATTATTTTTATTTTGCTAAACATTACACAATTACATTTTTATGGAATTCTTGTTATGAAATCGAAAGGCAAATATTAAAAAAAATATTTGAATATATTCAATATTTTATATAGAATAAACAATTTTTTTTAGAGTGAATATATTTTGATTTCTAACAACATATTCAGATTTAGAAGTAGCCAATATGTTTAGATTTAGAATTTATATAATTATTTCCTGTTTGGTGCTCCACAGTAATAATACTTACTAATAGTACTTATTATTATTAAATTATAATAATAATTACTATAATTAATGCACATTATAGTGTAATATTTATGTGTATTATTTTTTCCCCTATATGTTACTTTTATTGATACAGTCAGTCGAGAGATGTCAGGAAATGATGGAATGTGTGGTGTGATATAGGATTGGGAAATGCAAGCCTGATTCAAACTTACACTCCTGCATGCATGAGCACGAGAGCCCGGAATGTCAGTGCACATGCTAACGGTTAAGCCACGGCCCCTACAGTACACGATGTAGTATTTGTAACTATAGTGCAAGTTACAGCTAAAACCTCACTCACATCTCACTTGCACTGCCATATAATCAGAATGAGATGATCTTTTCCACCCACTTACTACATTACATCTTGACTGAAGCATTCATGAAATGATCAAGAGCCAAGATTACAGACAGAATGATTCTAGATCAAATCACATTTTAAGGCCTTACCAAACTCCCTTCGAATGAAGTTGTCTTTTTCCTCCTGAATGGCGATTTTGGGGATAGGAGAACATCCGGTGGTCATGCTGCGCTCCAGGATTCCTTCATTCGTGTCATCTGAGACATCAAAGAGAAGGTGAACTTTGAATGTGAGCTTAAACTAATCTCAAACAACTCAAAATATCAATCACAACACCGATTACAACTTTGTCAATAGTCTGAATGGGGTGCTAAAAATGCAAAACAATAGCAAGCAGTGATTTTGTCAAAATTGCAGCTTCTCCTGTGTCCATCTGTCAATGATTGTGACATCAAAATACAGACATGCCAACATGACCAAGGCACAACACATGGCAGTGCAGTGATAGCAGAAAGACAAGTTTTCACAAGTAAAAGTAGCAAAAGTATTCATGTAACATGTTGTTTCTCAACGTGCACACTTCTACAAACATCAATGCAAGAAGGATGGCAAAAATGTCTTAATGGCACTGAAGTGTGTATTATCATATACAGTACATCTAACAATGTATCATGGCACAATGGAATGATACATACAGAAACTCTAAAGGTTGACCTCTTGATCTCATGACAAGCTAAAGCAAGCTGACAGGTTAAAAATATTCAATTAATTCAACTGATTAAAAAGGGGGCTGGTAGTCAATAAAAGACAATATTTATAAATGTGAGAATGCAGACAAGATAATCAGGAATTTATCTATTTGTATCGTGTGTGCAATTTTAGGAGTCATTCAAAATAGGACACACTAGCCCAATGGAAAGAAAAAGAACATATGAGATCAATTTAATATCTCAGTTGTTTCTCTAGAAAGATATGGAATTCCTGGGATGGAATATTGAGATTTTCCTTAAATGAATGTTTTGGGTTCAATACAAGTTAATCTCAATAGACAGCAACTGTGGAATAATTTTAATTAGTGCAAAAAAATTATTTAGACTCATCTATCATTCCTTTTCAAAGAAATTAAAGAAACGCAGTCACAGCGAGGCACTTACAATGGAAGTGAATGAGGCCAGCCAATAAACATTAAAATACACAATACGGTTTCACGTGGCTTTTGTGTGATAAAATCAGGAATTTACCAGCGTTACAGCATTTTCCAGATTACAGGGATTACCGACATCATGCCTTCATTACAACAAAGTTGTAATATTGGATATAATTTTACACAGATATGGTTAGTAAGTGATTTTATTACATTAGAGTCATGTTAATATGTATAATGTTAACACCCTGTGGCTATACTTTTGATGTTTATGCACTGGCCCCATTCTCTTCCACTGTGAGATCCTTACTGTAACTTGAGATTTTTGCTATAAAAAAAAAATAAAGAGAAATAAAAAGATAAGTAAGAGTCAAAATTACTTTTTTGGGTAATCAACATTATGCCACAAATGTTACAGAAGAGATCTCAACAATGAGCCCATTTTCATACACACCAATAAGCTGAATTCTCCATCTTATTTAAAAAGAAATCGGACAAAGCAAGAAATCTGTGTTTACATGACATTTGGATTAATTGTGTCATTCTCTGCTTTTAACATCAAACCTTGAAGAGGCATGCGTACAACACATGCGCACATTGGATAAACCATTTAAGGAGTTTATGTCATGCAAAATCGCATAATGGGCAAAAATCTACCCATATCGGTAGGTTTATTCTTACATCATATATGATCTTACACCGAAAAAGGAAAGTTGTTTAATTCGGTTACATAACCACACATTGTGTCAGCTTATTAAGCATAATCGGTGTAAGAACGTGCATGTAAATGCACTCAGTATCACAAACCATGCTCAAGTTTTGCAAAGACCAAAATCTGGAATCAAATGTAAGAGATTCCAATACGAACATTTCTCATAAAATTCTTCCAAGACCAAATTATCTGAACTATGCTCTCCACAATCATTTTATATCCCAATGTAATAAATGTAGTCTCAATTGTGTCTATTTTTATTTCTCCCCATGATTTTTCAGAGCAACATCTGAGACAAAGCTGATACTTAAAACTTAACTGAGATCTTCATTAAGCCTCTTAAGTTTATAAAAAAGCAACCTCTGAGCAATACATTTTTCCTTTGGGAGTACCCATCTCATGGTCTTATACAAATCAAAAACAAAAACAGAGTTCAACTATGCAAATTTTGCAGATATACTTTTTAATGTCATACTGCTATATGTACAAGGTATCACAACTGAATGAAACTTGGCACAACAAAAACTGTAACAAAGACAATTCATGAGCAGACATAGACCATAATGAAGATGAATGCACAATAACAATTTCATGGGGAAAGTGACACGATTAAAATTCACCCAATTCTAAAAGAGAAATCCACACTTATCAGTCTAGAACAGATAAACTCTAGATACCGTGTCTTAGAAAAGACATGAGTCTATAGTCTTCGTAGTGTACGTTGATAATTGTGGGCGCCATTTGTCCTCGTGTTGCTGTTTAATTTGACAGTGAACACACCACATCAACTCCACAAAGGTCACACATGATATCACAGTCACACAGAGTCCACGGAACTCAAGCCCAAGGGCTTGGAGACCACAATCACGTGGAAGACACTCACAGGTGGAGCGAGGGAAGTGTATGCAGGGCCGCCGGGATCCGTCAGAAAGAGCATGGAAGGAGAAGAAGGGGAGTAACATTGGTAAGATTTAACCACTTCTCCCACAAGCAAAAAAAACATTTTATCTCAGTCTTCCAAACGTCCATGGCTCAGCTTCAAAAGAACACATATTGAATGTGTCCTGTGCAGAATACACAGTCAATAGACAACAAATATTGAACACATAAACTGACTATGGACCCATAGAAGATGGCATTGTGGATCAAATACAGTCATCTTGAGAAGGAATGGACTAGGACACTGAGAAGTCTGTAGTGTAATTAGCTAGTACAGAAGGTTAGATGTGTCTGAAGTGCTTAGAAAAGTGATTTTGATTTCATCACGAAGCCCTAAAACGGCTCTAGAGTTGGAAAATAATCTTTGAAAGATCTTTCACTTTCATAAGGCTTTGACAGCAGCTACTACAACTGCCATTCAAATATATTAAAAGGGATGGTTCAATTTTAAAATAAAATTATGTAATTATTTAATCACCTGTGTAGTTTCAAATGTGTATGACTTTTTTGGTTTTGTGGAACACAAAAGGAGATATTTGGCAGAATTCCCATGCTGTTATTTTCAATGTAACAAATCTGGTTGGTAATTAATTGGTAATTTCAAGTTCCTAAAATGACAAACAAAATAGTGTCATAGTAACGTTGCCTTCTTTTTACATACCTTATTAATTTTATAAATACTTAGTTAATTGGTGTTGTTTATCACTATATTTTGACTTAGTTAAGGTGTTTCATTTTTCAGTTTTATTAGTTTATATTTAGTATAAATGTGCATATTAAATTTAAAGGAATATTTCTGGTTGATTACCACTCAAATTTATTTTGACTCGTCCCTCCTTTTCTTAAAATTTCTTAAAAAGCAGGGTTACAGTGAGAAACTTAATGGAATGAACGTGGCCAATTTTTTTTTAAAGTTATAATACTCACCGTTTCAAATGTATAGCCACACGACATAAACAATATGTGTGTAAACATGATTTATTTTACACACATTTCTTACTTTCTGTGTAAATTTATAGCCAATTTGAGATATTTGTCATCATGATGTTGTAATGTCAAGAAACCCAAAAACATTAAAATGACAAAAAAATGACAATTTCAACTAATTTACAGCTAAAATAATGCACATTTCTGTCTTTAAACCCTCCAAAAATTGGCCCCATCCACTTCCATTGCAAGTGCCTCACTGAAACCAATATGTGGTTTTTTTTTGTTTGTTTTTTAAAGGAGGGATGAGTCAAAATGAATTTTTGTGATAATCAACATTATGCAACAAATGTTGTCAATTAACTTAACTTGTATTGAACCAGGAATATTCCTTTAATGTTGCCACCCTAATTGTTTAATGTCATCCTAATTAAATAAAACTATCAGGTGATATTATTCAATTAAATAATAATACATTTAAATACCTGATTATTATATATTTCTTTTCTCTTTTAAATCACTTCAATATAGCTAGCTACTTCTTATTAGTTGTTTGTAGTGCAGCTAACACATTTTTAAAAGTATAGTTTAATATATCCAGAATATTTAGCAGAACTTTTAAGACCTTACGAAAAAGTCTTCCACCCCTGGAGTCACAAGTTCGAATCCTGGGTGAGCTGAGTGACTCCAGCCAGGTCTCCTAAGCAACCAAATTGGCCAGGTTGCTAGGGAGGGTAGAGTCACATGGGGTAACCTCCTTGTGGTCACTATAATGTGTGGTTCTCACACTTGGTGGGGTGCGTGGTGAGTTGTGCATGGATGCCATGGAGAATAGCGTGGGCCTCCACATGCACTAGGTCTCCACGGTAAAGCACTCAACAATTCATGTGATAAGATGTGCGGATTGAGGGTCTCAGGCAACTGAGATTCGTCCTCTGCCACCTGTATTTAAGCGAGCCACTATGCCACGCCACCACGTGGACTTAGTGTGCATTGGGAATTGTGCATTCCAAATTGGGGAGAAAATGGGAGAAAATACAAATAATAAAAAGACCTTACAAAACATTTAGACCTCTTAAATCTTCTTGTCATGAACTGTTGCATGTTCCAAGATCCAGATGCAGAAGTAAAGGTGATAGAGCTTTTGTAGTGCAGGCTCCACGATTATGGAACAGCATGCCCTAGGATATTAGATCTGCTGAATCTGTCTGTTTTAGTCTTGTTTAACTCATTTGTATAGACTTGCTGAGTCTATACAAATGAGTTAAACATTTGTGAATGTGTTGTGAATGTGTTGTGTTATACTCATTTGTGAATGTGTTGTGTTATACTGAGTGTGTTTTGATTTTATGTTTTTTTAATCACATTGTGCTAAACTGCAATTAAATATTATACAAAATATGCTATAAAAAGTTATTATTAGTAGTACTTTAAACTACTGTTGAGTTACTTGTAGCTTGGGAAGCTCAGTTTCAAAGGAGCTTCCCCAAAATTGATAACTACTTATTGGTGTGTTTCTCACACAAAGCAATTGTGTGGTCTCTGATGATTTGGTTTAGTGTAGATTGCTATTATAGTATTTTCTTTTATTCTTTTTAGAGCTTGACAATAGTAATAACATCCCCAAAATTGCCATTTTGAGTTCTATGGAAGAAAGAAACCCATATGGCTTTCGAACAACATAAAGGTGAGTAACAGACAGAACTTAATTTTTTTTTTAGTAAAGTATCCATTTAACACTAGAAAATATTGCCAGTGGAAAACAGGGGTGCGTTCAGGTGCAGTGCAGTTACAGTGAATGCTGTGAAGAGTGCAGTGTTGGAAGCGAACAGAAAAATCTGTAATTCAGTCCAGAGCATGTCAACAGACTAGGCTGGTGACCTGGTGAGCCTACACTGATGCAGTGGCCCCCTTAGCAAAGATCTGTCCAGTACCTACCAGGTAGACCTGGCTGCCGCCTTGAGGGGGGCGGAGTGCGAGAGGGGGGCAGGCTGCAATCAGATGGACTGTGCTGCTGCCTCAAGAATGGACTGTCCAAGCGGCCTGGTAGACAGAGACAGGACCATAGTGCGGGACACACGGACACCCACACACACACAAAGATTGACGTACACAGGTGTGACAGAGGAAGACCAGACCAGAAAGACAGGAAGGAAATCCAGGAACAGAGAATAGTAGGAGATTTGTAAAAAGAGTAATCATTAGAGAGAGAAGCAAAAGTGAAAAACAGAAGAGATGACGGGTGTGCAACAGAAGTTTTAAAGAAGATCCAGGGTCATCAGAAGGAGAGATGGAGTTGACAGAAGGTTAAAAAAAGGAAATTAAACAGTTGTGTCAAAAACCAACAGATGGGGTGAGAAGAAGAAAAATTAGGGAGAAATAGAGAGAAAATGGTGAGGTAGAGAGAGAGAGGTAAGAAAACATCTGTTAGTGTGATGCCTCACACCCTCCCTGCTGTAAAAACCTTAAACCAGCCTAAACTGGTTTGCTGGTCCTTCCTTCTCTTCCAGCCTGGTCAGGCTGGTCTGGTTTGCTGGTTTAAGAGTAGTTCCCCTTCTGTCACTCACTCGACGTTGTATCGAATGTAGTGACACAAGGGGTCTTTCTTGAGAGCCTCACATACCTCTGAACTTGAGAAAAGGCCAATGAGAAATTGGCAGACAGAATTTGCATGTCCCGCCCCCGGACATACGGGTATAAAGGGAAGCGGGCGTGCGTCTGTCAGTCAGATTTTTTCTTCAGAGCCAAGCGGTTGTGCAGCAGCAAGCTGAAGTTCACTACTGTTCCACTCACCTCTGTTGGCGAAGCACTGCTGTTGGATCTACGATGCATTACCAGCGGCTTTCTTCCTCTCTGAACGCTGTGCTGTCCACGCCCCTGGGCACTTTGACAGCGCTGCTGTCTAAAAGAGTGTTTCCTCCTAAAAGAGATTGTGTTCTCTAAAAGAGTTTCATTTTCACTCACAAAAGAGCTATACACAGCAGGCGTTGAATGTCCTTTTCAGGACGCTTCTTTTAAAAGATGCCTTTCCGCCTCTGTGTAGTTTCTGGATGCGGTCGATATCTTTCCAAGACTGACGTTCATAGACGCTGCCTCATGTGCCTGGGTAGCGATCACACTGAGGTTGCGGCTTTCATTTCTCAAAGTAAATGCCACTTCAGCCACCCCCCATTTCGCTCCTTCTTCCCACGGGATTGAGGATGACCCGGCTGGAGATGGAGGCGATTTGGGGATGACAGCGGGCTCGGATTAACCAGGTAAATCCCACGAAACCCCCCTTTCTTCCCGGAGGTGCATGGCGATTTGACAAGGTCATGGAGTCATGGAGGTCACTGGTGCTGTGCAAGATCAGAGAGGACGAGGAACAAGTCACCTTAGTGTCCTCTTACTGGTCCACTCGGATTTGGTTCTCGGATCTCACGCTCCTCGTGACAGCACCTCCCTGGCAAATTCCCCTGAGGAAGGACCTTCTTTCCCAGGGATGGGGCACCCTCTTTCATCTGCACCCAGACCTCTGGAATCTACACTTCTGGCCCCTTTGCATGATGCGGAAGATCTGATTGACCTACCACCTGCAGTCATAGACACGATCAACCAATCCAGAGCTCCCACTACCAGGCAGCTTTACACACTAAAGTGGCACTTGTTCGCAAATTGGTGTTCTTCCCGGTCTGAAGACCCGTAGATGCGCAGTTCAGTCAGTGCTCTCATTCCTGCAAGAGAGGTTGGAGGGGAGGCTGTCGCCATCCACCTTGAAGGTGTATGTAGCCGCTATCGCAACCCACCATGACACAGTTGATGACAAGTCCTTGGGTAAGCAGGTGCCCGGAGGCTGAATCCAATAAGCAGTTATCACCTAGAGGTGCCCGGAGGCTGAATCCTCCCCGGCCAAGCTGTTCCCCTCCTGGGATCTCTCAGTAGTTCTTTCGGACCTTCAGAGACCTCCCTTCGAGCTGCTTGACTCAGCTGAGCTCAAGGCCCTCTCCTTGAAGACAGCCCCCTTGATAGCGCTTGCTTCCATCAAGAGGGTTGGGGACCTGCAAGCGTTCTCTGTCAGCGACACTTGCCTGGAGTTCGGTCCAGCAGATACTCACATCATCCTAAGACCGCAACCGGGCTACGTGCCCAAGGTTCCTACGACCCCCTTCAGGGATCAGGTCGTGAACCTGCAAACTTTTCGTTGCTGTGTCTGGTACATGCTTTGCGTATCTATTTGGACCGCATGCAGAGCTTTAGATGTTCTAAGCAGCTCTTTGTCTGCTTCAGCAGATGGCGGAAAGGGAACGCTGTCTCCAAACAGAGGTTAGCTCACTAGGTCACTGACGCTATCTCTTTGGCCTACCAGACCCAGGCCGTGCCCACTTGATGAGAAGTGTGGCATCCTCGTGGGCACTGGCCAATGGCAGTTCCCTAGCAGACATCTGCAGAGCAGCGGGCTGGGCAACACCCAACACCTTTGCAAGATTCTACAATCTCAGGGTTGAGTCGGTCTCATCCTGTGTTTTGTCAGGTCCAGCCGGTAGAACTCGGTAATACGGAACAGCCGACCGGGTGTTCTGCTTGCACCTAGCACCCTTCACCAAGTTTATCCAGTGCGCTTTCTCTCCCAGGTTAGCCACTAAGCTCTCCGTTCCTGGATGTTCTTCCTCTCTAGCCTTCTGGCCTGTGAATTCAGCGGAGGAAACGGACCGCAAGTGCTCTGTACTGGTGTAGGGCTCCACAGGCTTAATTCGCTCTTCAGGCAACTCCCTGTGATGTATTTTCTGCTGTACGGTCCCCCTGTCGGCAGACCCGTGTCTCCCTTAGGCAGTTCCTCTGCCCCCAGTCGCTGTGTTTGTAGAGCTCCTCCCTCATCAGGTAGGACCTGCCACCGGGCCACATATCATC
The DNA here is from genome assembly GCF_025860055.1 of Xyrauchen texanus. Classification (NCBI taxonomy): domain Eukaryota; kingdom Metazoa; phylum Chordata; class Actinopteri; order Cypriniformes; family Catostomidae; genus Xyrauchen; species Xyrauchen texanus. Next base: position 28,569,505 of record NC_068306.1, on the reverse strand, counting down.
TCCCAATAGTTTGGGCAGGATGTGGTCTCCGCAGTGTCTTTTCCCCCTGAAAGAATAGGATCGGGAAAGATCGCCTTCCCTAACGCATTTCATAGCATTAAGATAGCCCCAGCTGCTTACGCTCTATGCGAGAAACATAGAGAGAAAAGACTGGCTGGCTTGCTCCCATTATGTAGCACGTGTTCCCCCCTTAGGGGTGCTGGGAAACTAAGGTCTGTATATGACACCTTTTCTGGGGGCGTTGGGGAGGGTTAAGTGTTGCTTCTAGCACTCAGCAGCCTGCTTGCACCTGTGTCAGCAGTTCACGTAATGCGGTCTAGTGCATGGCGCTTTGAAATGGGACCCCTTATGTTACTACATTCGACACAACGTCGAGTGAGTGACAGAAGGGGAATGTCATGGTTACTGTTGTAACCTCCGTCTTTGCCACGACACTAGACCTACCACTGTAAATGACCGTACCTTATTCTCGGCTCCTCAGTGCAAAAACCTGACTGACAGACGCACGCCCACTTCCCTTTATACCCGTATGTCGGTGGGCGGGACATGCAAATTCTGTCTGCCAATTTCTCATTGGCCTTTTCTCAAGTTCAGAGGTACGTGAGGCTCTCAAGAAAGACCCCTTGTGTCACTACATTTGACACAATGTCTCATTCCCTCCATCAGGGAACGGAAGTTACAGCAGTAAACATGACGTTTTGGCCACTTGTCAGCCGGTCAGGCTGGGAGACCAGTAAACCAACTGAAGACCAGCTTGCCCAGGCAGGGAGACAAGCTTGACCAGCTTTAACCAAAGACCAGTCAACCAGCAAAGGCAGACTTAAGCATGTTTTTTCTTCTTCTTCAAAAGAGCTTTGATCATACAGTAACAACTCAAGGCAGAAATGTTTCCATGTTGGTACCCTTTAATAATGGTTGTGAAGAGTTGGACTTTCACTCCAATACTGAACAGGCTACTGTGTAATCTTAAGAAAAGAATGACATGACAAAGAATGATAAAAACATTGCATAGTTGAGCAGGATCAGGCTGGTTTATGCTAATAGTGTGCTGGTCGTGCTGTTGGGCCAGCATAGTCATGCTGTTCCCTATCTTTCTGGTAAATCTGGTTGACAAAGTCTTGCTGTTAAGCTAGCTAAGCATTAAGCCAGCATCCAAAACACAACATATGCTGGTGAGAAGCAATGCTGGCCTTTTCTACAAGAAATGGCTCCAATACTACTTAACTGACAATAAAGCACTCAATGAAAAATGTGCTTGGTAAACTGCATTGAAATTATATGAATTAATCCAACTAGAAGCCCTCATTTACTGTCTGTAGGTAGAGCCTTCAAAAAGTGGAGGCACATTTGAAGAAAATGTGATAACATGGAAGACAAAAGGAACCAAGAGACCAAGGAACTATTTGAATAAAAAGTACATATCTTGACAAATACATGTATTGTACAGAATAACATAAATTTAGGAAACTGTACAAGTTAAAAAAGCATGCAAAATGAACCAATTGATTTAAATAGTGTCTGATGTTAGCATGTTGCTAAGCTAATGATGCCACACTCTTAATAGGCAGTAAAATATGCCTATTAGTCAATAGTTGTCGGTGCTGAATAAAATATATATATTTCATTCAGTGTACAGTATACAGTATATTCCTATATTTATAGTCAACATTTCTCTCCATTGAAGGTGGAAGACATTTCTCTCCCTCTTGTTTTCATTGAACAATACTCTAATAAGCATTAAAAATAATTTACACACAAAAATAGGTCAAATAGTCTATTTTTAATTAGATTTAAGCACTATTTTTATCAAAACTTGTGTATTTCTCTACTGGTTTGCCTTATTAGAGTGGGATCCATGCAATCCCTTACAAAAATAGAGAGTTCACTGCAAATTTGCCGCAAACTTACTGCAGATTTGCCACTGATTATTTTTATATGTAAATGAGCTTTGTGGCAAATTTTCCATTGTTGTCAAAGGTTTGTTGGAGGTTCACCACTACTGGTGAACAGCTGCAAACTTCTGGCAAACATTTCCATCGAATCACATGCACATTTGCATCTCAAAATAATGAGTGACACATTTGTGGCTAGTTCACTCTTTTTTTGTAATGGATACTATAATGCAGCATAATGTAGAATATTATCATGAAAAAGTTGATTACGGATGAAATGTGCAATTTTTTCTATGCAAAAATACTTTCGCTTATCCAGTCTTCATATGCAGAGACGTAAGTAAGCCATTCATATGTTCATTCTCTTATAAAGTGTAAAAACTGTGGCACTATCAAATATTGCATTTTTGAGCATCCCGACTAGCAGGTGCAAATTTGGGGCGGGATTGTTTTTCTGATCTGTTTTGCCGACTAGTGACAAAAAGGGCAATATTTGGAAAACGTGTCATTGTTTTTACAGTTCTGTTAGTTGACGTTAGTGCTGCAGAATTTACACACTTCATTTTTAAATGAATCATTAAATGTATAACTTTATTGTTAGTTCTCCACCATCTTCCTTCAAACATATCTGAAAGTTTAGATCCTGTTTAACCTCTAAAACAAAAGATCTGGAGAAAATTGTCTGTGACTCTCACAAATCTGTTGTGATTATCCAGAGCAAGGATTTCAGCACTGTCTGAGGCAGATGGTCTCTACAGAGCTGTGCGGTTTAATTCACATTAAACGACAGCTTGAGAAACAAGTGAGGGACAAGTAGCAGGACAAACACAGGCTTAGGATTTAGCATCAACACTCTCCTCCCTTTTCTGCCCCATGATCTTACCAGTCCTGTGAGTGGTGATTGGTGAGACGTCCACACTGTTGGCCAATGCCCTCTCTCTCTGCTTGAAGTATTCCCGCGGGTTGTCGCGCCTCTGGGCAATGATAGCAGCTGCCTCCTATCAACACATTAACACAGACAAAAGGAGGTTAAAAAAATTGTTGTTTACAAAATGGATAGTTCTAGCTCTAAAATCTGATTGGATGACTCACATTAAAAATCACTCTAATATATGTGATATACGCACAGCTGTGACTGCACATCAGAGGAGCTCATAGTATGAACAAATGAATGAATGAATGTTACATTTATATAGAGCTTTTTATGACACTAAACTCAAAGCGCTTTACACAGTGAACAAGGGACTCCCCTCAAACAACCAATAGTGTGCAGCATCCACATGGATGATGCCATGGCATCCATAGTGCGCCAGTACGCTCACCACACACCAGCTATTGGTAGAGAGGAGAGATTACAGTTATAGAGACAATTAATGGATGGGGATTATTAGGAGGCCATGATTGAGAAGGGCCAATGGGAAATTTGACCAGGACACCGGGGTTACACCCCTACTCTTTTACGAGATGTGCCCTGGGATTTTTAATGACCCCAGAGAATCAGGGGCCTCGGTTTAACGTCTCACCCAAAGGACGCATAGTAATGTGTCAAGTTGCTACTGGCAACTGTGAACAAGAGCGGTCACTCTAAACATTGTGCTCCATTCACTTCCATTCATACGCAAGTGGACACAGGACAGCAGAAACGCAAGCTTGTGAAGAAGTTTTGCCTTTACTGCACTACAAATTTGTATAGCTAAAAAACATTTGACCAGTGGAGGATGTAAGAATCAGTGATTAACATCTAAGTTCAATTCAAAGTTGCATCGTTTGCAGTGTTGCGGGAAAGTGAAGCATATAATATATTGTTACACATTGAATGCATTTTTTTGTGACTTATTAATGATTAAAATCCCGGAGAATGACTTCACTTTGTTGCAAAATCAGAAGTAATGTCACATGCTTACACTTACAAAATGTGAGAGTTCTGGCAAACTTGCTGCAAACGTTTTTGCTCAAATTTGCCGCAAATTCACCACTGATGATTTTCACATGTCAGCAAACTCTTCATTGTTGCTAAAGGTTTGCTGCAGGTTCACCACCACACGTGAAGAGCTGCAAACTTCTGGCAAACATTTGCGGTGAATCGCAAGCTCGTTTGCATGGCAAGTTTGTACGAACATTGGATTTTTTGTAAGCCTAATGTGATCGCAAGTAAATGTTTACATAACATACTCTACACAAGAAGATGAACGCTGAGACTACTTGCTACACATGACCGATTTTGAGAGTTGTTGTGTTCAAAATGTGTCTGATCGCATCACATAATTTAACGCAAGTGTGCGTTGCATTATCAACATTGCCACAAGGGGCGCTATAGCCGACATTAGTGTGAACTGTCCGCTTCTATAGTGAGTTTTCTCTTTCAAGTCAACTACTGTCGTGGTCATGGTGGAGCCTACAAGGTTAGCAAAGCAATGCATTATGTGGCGGTCCCATAGACTCCCCATATGGGTGGTACATTGGCTGGGAGGAGACCAGAAGGTTTTTTATGGATGTCTATGGAGGAGATGAATCAGTGTGCTGAATAAACTGCTTTTGAGAGAAACAGCTCATCACTTAATGAATTGAGTGCATGTCTGCTAATCTTCAACATGTTCTACACTTAACAATACTTAAGAATTAAATATGTGTCGAGTTTACTATGATAAAGTTGCTGTTTTATAAGAGAAGTAACAAACAATGTTGTGATAGGTAGGTGTCAGTTTAAGGCTCTCCCCATTAATTTGTATGGTATCCGCAAACGATGACTTACTGTCATAACTGTCGTTATTCTCTCTCCTATGGTAAAAACACAGAGCTTGTTATCTCAGTATAGAAAATATGTGGTGGAGCAACAGTTTAAAGAGGAATTGGTGAGCAAGTAAGGTAAAGTCAATATATTTACAGAAACTTATCTGTATAATAACATTGAGTTTTATTTAACTTTTGAAGGAACTCTATTGCCCTTGTGAGTACTGAGGTTTACTACAGCTACAGTAATGCAAGAATGCACATTATGTATGTTCAACCGGACCACATGTTGGCAATGGATTTGCATACTAATGTAGTATGTTTCTTGCCTTAAATTTATTTGACAGAAAAAGTTTATTATGTTTATTAGTGTTTTTACATAATTATACACAATAATTTATTAAATATTGTTGTCTTTTATCAAAATGTTGTTGCCACTGTTGGTAAATAGCAATAAGCCACTTAAGTTGTCCATCAAATTGATTTTTTACTATGATTTAAGCCTCAATTGGTGTCGTGGCCACAGCCAATAAGCAGACAAAGGTTTGGAATGTAAAGTAACATTACTTGGTCTATTCGAAAACCTGATTCTGATTGGCTGGAAAGCATGCGTTAAAACCGTTTAATGCACAGTTAGTTCCAGTCAGTTTTAATCACTGTTCTATATTAATGTGCCTACTCTGCTGTCCTCCATAATGAGACATTGCAAGAGTTTTATGCCTCCGTCTAAACCACCTCCTGACACGAATAATGTGTTGCAATTCTGATTAATGGCATTAAATGTCAAAATCACAAAACACAACATTATCAAGTTATGCAATGTTGTCTTTAAATCAATTGTGAAGCGTTACAGGAAATTGTAACGGAAGTGCCTCTAGTGTTCATCAGTTTCATCTTAATTCAATCAATCGTGCAGCCTTAATGGATACCACACCGATGTCTCAGAAGTCAAAGTTTGCAGATTTCAAAACATTGTGGATGTTTTTCCACTTATCAAGAGCAGTAAGTTCCCCTTTTACTGAGTGTGTAGTCTCCAAAAAAACTCATGTCCAATTAATTCAAATAAATGTGATACTATCACAATACTTTTACACTGTGTCTGATTTAGAATGGGCAGAACCCTAGCTCCAACGACCCCTAGAAAAAGTTAACCATTGTTTTTATTCTTCCAGTCGAAATTTGGAAATCAATGACAGCTGTAACTAATCAATGCTAGCAAGTGACCATGGTATAAGTGGGATAATCCATGGCTAGGTGTTTGTTAAACGTTGTGAATGCACTTTGTGTTGGGTGGTTCTTCACCTTCACATCCTGGACTACAATTGTTTAATGCACTTCTAACTGTGGATATTTGTCATCTATTGATATAGGCTTTATCCAGTTTCTGGACCCTTACCCAGACTCCACCACAGGTTAAGGCATGACACAATGCCCCCTTAATTGTTTTCATTTGCCCTGCTTTGATGTATTTTAAGCACACTGTACATTTAGAAGGCTATTTTAGATCCTGAGGAGATCATGGATGTAAACCAATAATAAATGCTGTGACAAATACTAACTGCAATGTGTTATTAGTGTTTTAAATTAGGCTTTATTTTTGTCATTTTCCAGACTGAAGGTCTCGCACCACCACCATCGTTGACTGCACACACAGAGATACACTCACCTGAAATAGCAAGAGGAATCCCACTGACCCACATGTAAACCCCAATAGAATATCTGTCACCACCACAACACAAATCTGCATTGGCTCACAGTTTATATTTAGTTTGAAAAACACTAAGAAACAAGGTGATGCTAGTGTGAACCTCAAAGCTCTGTATCAACCCACCTGAACCTCTGATTCCTTCTTGTCCAGTTCAGTGTCTTCACTGCTGGGCTCTGTCTGCAGAGAGGAGGAATGCTTGTTAATGTGTATGTCCAGCAGAGGGCAGCACACCTTCTGCTTATTTTGGAACAGTTAGATGTGGGTTGAGCCATTATAATTCAAACATAGTCGTTTGTAAATGATTTGCCTCCCAAATGACTAATACAATAAATCAGAGTAAATTTTAATTTTGGGAAAACAATCCGATAGGTGCCTATCCTTTATGTGCCTCGCTCAAAGTTCATGGCTTGCACCTTGCTGGAATCAAACCAGCAAACTTCTGGTTACCCCATGAACCATCATGCATCATCAAAAAATGTGATTAATCAAAATATTATTCAGCCCTCAAAATATTTACAAGACACCAAACCTGGTTTACTGTATGCAAAGCACATGCTTTCTTACAATCATGGGACTCCTTGACCTCTCTTTGGCCTCGTCTTCCTCCTGCATCTTCTTCCTGAGACAAAACATATAAACAACATAGCATTATAACTAATGTTCAGTAAGTGAATGGCTCAGTAGTATTGATCACTGTGACCTCTCTCTTACCTGTGCACCTCTATCTGCCTCTCCCTTTCACGGAATCGTTTCTCTCGTTCCTCCTGCTCTTTTCTCTCCAGTTCCATCCGCTCTTCCTCAAAGCGCTGCCGTTCCTCTGAGGCCTTCCTTCTCTCTTCCTCTTTTCTCAACTCCTCCTCCCGCTTTCAACAAGACACAAGATACATCAGTATATTCTTGGTCAAATTAATGTACAGCCACAATTGTATTTGTTAACCCTTTCACCACAGAAAATCTTTAGAAGCAAAACTGCATAAGATAAAAATATTTGTTTTCTTCTTTTAAGCATAATCTAACAATTTTTTAAGTTTATACATAAAACAAGAAGAAAAAAAAATGCCAGTGAAATAGGAAACATTTATTTAATACACAATATAGCTCTACAACCAAGTCTTATTATTCAGCAAAATTTTGCTTTTCAGGTAATTATATCTTGTTTATATGACATTTAGATATTTTTTACAAGAAAACAAGACAAAAATACTTTTTTTTTTGCAGTGTTTTATTATTTAAAAATCTTTTATTGTATGAGGTTCTACCATTCAATGGACACAAAATAAAGCGAAGCACTGCAGAGCACTATACGGAACAGCTAACAGTGTAAGTGGCCAAAGTACAATTCGGTTTATGTGTGACTCAAATTTAGTCATTAGCACAGTCTGTGTAGACTGTCCACGTGTGGCCTAGATTTTCTCGATTTTCGCTTGGACAGTCCTCATCTGTGCATGATTGTACTAAAAGAGTATCACAAAGCAGCTGTAAAGTACATGTGTTGAAAGCATTTGTATTTGCTTGCAGACAAAAGAGTATACTTTGGAATGCTGAGCAATTGACCATGTGCGATATTAAAAAAAAGGTTAAAAAACAACGTATTTTTAACCTTTATTTTCTAAGTATTTTTGAACCTTTAGAACTAAAGAGCTGTTCATTATGTATCTTATAATCAATGTCTATAAAAGATATAGGCCTCTAGTTTTATTTGTATTTTAAAAAAATTGCAATAAGCAGTTACATAGTATATACTACATCACTTTCCATATTATTGACTTTTTATCTTTTGACTATCTCATGAGATATGCATAATTTGAATTTGGAACAGTATGATAGTAATAGCCGTGATATAATAGTAATAGTAAATGCCACAGCTGGAACAACAATGAATGACTTTCCAATCTGAAAGAAGCGCTTCCTCATTAATGGTAATGCCAAAACAATGAGGTAAGTCATCAGAACAGTGTGTGCTAGCACTGGTTATAGTGATTCACATTACCATCCTTAAGATTCTCAGATCTTTATATCTAACCATCTTTGCATCAGAAACTCAGAGGAATCAAATTTCTACCTTGGCGTGTTCCCAGAACTCCTCTCGATTGATTTTCTTCATCTCGATCTTAGCATTTGTTTTCTCGTAGGTGGTTCCCTGTAGCCAAGAAGAAAAGGAGAAGTGTGAGTGCTGGCCAATTTAATTGGACAGCCAGCTAAGGACTGAGATGTTGATTCAACAACATTAATGGGACAGATTATTTCTTCACCAAATTTAAGCCAGCCAGAAAGTACAAGCACTTTAGAGAAAGATCTAAAAACTGTATTTGTGAATTTTAATTTGATTGTGTGAAAAGCATTGGTACGATACAATAATTCCAAGGTCTACTGGCAACAATGAAGTATAATTCATGTGTTTAATGTTTAATTCTATCACCATTTACAAACTCTCATGTTGTTCCAAACCCATGGAACATGAGGGTGAGTAAATGATGACAAAATTAAAAGATGTACGCAGAGAGTTGTTCAGATAAGTGAGCAAAATAGAAGGAAGGATCTTGATTATTTCAGAAGTGTGTGTGAATCAACTCTCTGTTTCATATAGCACAGAAAACATCATTGTTTCAGTTCCTCTATCAACAATGTGGCTCTAAGCGAAAACTCTTTCCTCTAAAACCAGCAACAAGCTGTGCCCTTGTGTCAGACATCACACTAATAGAGATTAATTCACAAACAACTTGATTTGACCCCTTTCTTTTAGAGTCCTTATGCACGCAAACACACACACATTGCCACCCAACCATCCCTAAGCAACCCTTCCGTAACAAGTCACGCACAACGTGCTCTGTGTTCTCCTCATCTCTCATTCGCAGGCGGCTGAGCACCGGGCTGGCCACTGGAGCGGTCCCATTGGTCAGTCTCTGTCCGATGGCAGAGGGGTCGATGTCCTCTATGCTGCTGGCATTGACGATGACGTCAACACCCTGTAGAGAGAAAAGAGCGACACTCACGTCACCTTGCAAACAGCATCAACCTTGCAGTTAAATGATGAGGACTCAGTAAGTCTGTATGGTGTGGGTCACTGTCAGGAGGAAGGGCCATGTGTGCTTTATGTGTGTCCCTATTAGTTAAAACTGACATTATTGACAGGATACTGAACTTAAGCCACTACCACACTAGAATGGTGTTGTCCTCCAATAGAAACAATGCTGTTAGGAAACTGTTTTTCAAGTTCCAAAAATGATTAGTGTGGACGTGGCCAAAGTAACATTAATTGATAGCGTTAACTCTATTTAATGTGTAATCAGTGGTTAAATTGGAATTTTCAAAGTGGCAGAACATCAAGGGGTGGGGAGTGATTGTTATGCATTTCTTCCCACTGGTTGAACAGTTTGAAGGTGCATGTGCACTTAAAACAGTGCCACTCTAGGCAAATATAGGACAGGGTCTGACATGACAAAGATTGGAGAATTTTTTCTTTTCTTTTTGGAATCTGAGGTGCCAAAGCGTCATGCCGAGGTGTTGTCCCAGACCGTTCCGCCCCAATTTAACCCCTGTGTGTAATGCAAATTCATTTTAAAACAAAACTTTCTCATCTGAATCAGCCAAATCCAAATTAATCACCATTATTTTTAATGGGTTATTGAATTAAATTTGTTTTTATTAAATATCGCCTTTATTGAAATAAAAATTAATCATGCTTTTGACCATGTTGTTTTTTTTTTTTCAAAATACTGAATGTGAATGTGAAAATGCAGAATTTGTCTTTTAACCCAGCGATGTGTGATACTGTGATTTATTGCAAGGCCAGAAGATATAGTTGAATTATATAAGTACATGCATTCCAAACTTACTGTGTAATAATCAGTGTAAGGTGTAATCTGATAACAAAGTAATTATTTATTGTAATCAAATTATTTTAAAATAAAAACAAGTAGTGTAACACGTGTAATCAGATTACAGTTTCTTGGAATACAAATGTTTCTAAAATAATATTGAATTTGAATTGTTACATTTACATTTTTATTTAATGATTGACCAATAAAATTACTGAAATATGAAGTCAGCACTGCAAAAGAAATAAATACGAATTAATACAATTTAATTTAGAAACAGAACTCAAACAATTACATTAATTCAAATGTAATGTAAAAGCAATTACACATTCCCTAAAGTTTAAACAAATCTTAATTCTGCTTGTCTGTTTTTGCTTTTGTATTACAGCATAGCTGGCTGCACCTCAAACCAAGCCTTGGTAAGCACATCAAACAACCAAATATGTACAGTGAATCTAGTTCATGTGTACTGTATTCTTCAGAGCCAGAAAGTAGAAGCTCACTATACTGCATAAATGCCGTTGACAGTCTTTTCAAAAACTCAAAAAGAGCAGCCAATGAGTTGACTGGCACTTAAGATTAATTAATTCCTGATAGCACAGTCTTCCTTTCAGCCCCAAAAGCACAAACCCTGTGTCGGCCTTGGTCGTCTCGCTGATGTTCCTCTACCTCAATACCATTATTCTTTCTCTCTCTCTTTCTCGCCCACGAATCCATGTTGAAGAGATTGAGCTCTTTGAAAAGCCGAGCGGCCCCCCATTCAGATCTCTCACATCGACAGACACCTTGCACACAATAGCCCAGGAGAGGACCCTGTTAGTCATCTACAAACATACTCCACTGCATTTCACACACATGCAACAAACCCCACAAGTCTCCAAAGCCCACCCACATGATTTATGTTTTGCTTTTGCACGGAACTGAATTCCTGTTGAGCTATCGAGTCATGCTGTTAAACAATGCTATACAGTGAGCAGAGACAAAATGGTTGCATTGAAAAGCATTAAGAGGGATTTTATTAGTGAGAATGCATGCATAGAAGATGACTGAAAGTCTGAAATTTGATCATGAACTTCAGAATAACAGCTTTTGAAAAATACAAATTACCATATGTCTCAATATGTGAATCCCACGAAAACACTTCTGGGATTTATTAACCACAAAATCAAGTGTATTTATGGAACCATTAGAAGTTTTTGCATTGCGGCATTATTTTCATGACAATTACGCACATTTTCCAAACAATTCTGTAATGTGTTAGTCTTATTATTTACAATGATGATTGTACGTATAATACAGTAATTCAATTCAGTACAGAAAATGAAAACTAGTGGCATAGCCACGGGTGTGCAAACCAAAATTAATGCACACCCAAATTAAATGAGGTTTTTTTATGCTCAATAATAGTAGGGGTGTAAAAAATCCATGTGATGAAGAACATTCAACGCATCGATTATGGAAATTAATGATCGATTTTAGTAACGATAATAATGGTAAATGGACTGCACTTATATAACGCTTTTTTTTTAACCTTAGAAGTTACCAAAGTGCTTTACGCTGTGTCCCAATCACCCATTCACACACACTCATACACCAATGGCGGCACAGCTGCCATGCAAGGCACTAGCCTGCCATTGGGAGCAACTTGGGATTCAGTGTCTTGCCCACTATTATTTACGTAAATAATATTAATTAACATGTCTCAATCAACTTGACTACGTAGGTAACATAGGTTTGAATTTTTTTACCCGGATGTTCTTGGCATATTATGAGATTCACCCTTAAAATTTACTGTCAAAGCTACACTGAAAAAATATTTACCTAAAAAATGTGTAGTAATATCTAAATAAACTAGCATTATTCAATCCAAAATATTATTTAACATAATAACTGTCAACACGAATACATTTGGTGACACGAACAAAACTAATTTTAAGGTTTAGATCAAGAACAAATAGCTAATATTGCAGGACTCTTAATTTATTCTTAATTTATTAATTATTTATTTGTTTGCTGAAAGTTTTTAATGTCGCAAAAGAATACAGTGAAACCTAACAGCTAATATTCCAGTGTACATCACATACTTAGAAGAGTGAAGATGTGAAAATTATAGTGAAGTGATTTGTGAGGGAAATTATCATTACCTACAATATTTCAGAAGGAAAGATAAAGTTGTTTGTTTTACCTTGGTGAGACCCACCTGGAAAAACTCGGCTATGGCAGCTACATGGGTGGCACAGGCACACTTCCGGGCATCAGGCACATCTTCACCAACCTAAACAAACAATGTCATGTATACGATTATTTCACTGACTACAACTGCAGTATATGGGTAGTTGAGATAAAATATGTATTGCAGTTTGACAGGCTATATTCCATCAAAAACTATTGTAAAAAGCATTTTCCGATTCTTCTATAATTATTAAACATGTAGTTTTTATGACCTCATATTGAGAGACATGAAATATATACAGTATACATATATATATATATACAGTATAAATATGCATATATTTATTTATTCAATAATGACACCGCAGGACCAATTATAATGAAACGCAGAAGCCAAAAGGTTAAATAAAAATTGTTAAAAACTGTCTAACCAGTTACAGAATCAAAAATATACACTTTCCTTTATTTGCTTACATTTTAACCAAAAATATTGATGCTGATTAAAAAAAAAAAGTCCAAGGACATGCCACATGTCAACTACTCATATGTAGTGGGTGTAAAGTAACAGAGTAGCGCATTTCAGAGTATTGAGAAAAATTCTGCAATATATAATTGTCACAGATTGCTACCTTAGGTAGTTTTAGCCACCCACCGCATTCACAAAACCAAAAACTGATAATCACATCCTTAAATTGAAGTGGAAATTGAGTTCCACTGGAGAAAGACATGACAGGCGTTTCCAAGGCAACAATGCATTTAAAGAGATACCGTATCTCTTTAAAAATTCAAATAACCATGGGCAGATTTCTTTTATCAGTACCAATTCAATATACTATATCTCTCAAAATTTAATATAATTACTATGAAAATATATGGAAATGTACAAAACCAACATAGTACAAAGAAAACTAGTAATTAAATAACTGAAAAGTAAGAATTACTTTTGCATCCTACTCTTCTGAAACCCATTGAAGTATCTAAGTGTGCATTCATTTCATATGTGTTGTGTACAATTTTAAATAGTTTCCATTTACATTTACTAACTTTTCTAACAAACTGGCATGCTAAAATCATGTCTGGAGCCTTTTTGGCTGGTTCTATTTACTCTTTTATGAGCAATATTATCTTATAATAATTATCTTTGAAGGATGGTGCAGTGCACATAATGCTGATCCAGTTAACTGCCAGATTCCTTCAGTTCTGGACTTTCTGCAGGAAAAACTGTCAGCAGGCATATGCCCCGCTACTCTCAGGGTCTATGTGGCCAACATTTCGGCTTGCCACGCCTTGATGGACGAGGTGCCCTTGGGGAGACATCCTCTACTCGCTTGCTTCATTCGTGGCGCTATGAGACTGAGGCCTCCTGCTAGAACTTCCTGTGCTGTGGCAAAATTTCTATATGAAAGTATGCGTCCATGAGATCGATCGTGACCAGACAATCATGATGTTGGATTTGTGACATGACCATCTTGATAGTTAGCATCTTGAACTTGAACGCATTGACTGAGCGATTCAAGCCTCAAAGATCTAAGATCGGACGCAACCCCCCACCCTTCTTGGGAACCAGGAAGTATTTGCTGTAAAAACCTGACTCTTTCTCTGGAAGGGGAACATGTTCTATGGCCCCTTTGACCAAGAGATTTTGCAGTTCTTTCCACAGTTGACATGCCTGCTCCGGTTTCACGGTAGTGGAAACCACAGAGCTGAAACGCGGAGGGCGGCGAGCAAATTTAATTCTGTAGCTGTTTTCTACTGTTCTTAGGACCCACATAGAAATACCTGGCAGAAGTTTCTCTGAGATGGGTATTAATTTTGACACATCCTGTTGAGGAGATGTCGAGTGTTCCGCATCCTGGACTAAGGCAGGAAGCGGCGGTACACCCAACATTTTGCTGGAAGCCTCTAACTCCCGAAACACCAGAGGCGCCGGGAATGGAGAGGTTTCGTGGGGGTACCGGGAGGGTCGAAGTGGATGATACATGCGCCCCGTCCCGAGGAGGGCTACCCCCACAAGACTGGGTGCAAGACCATCAGGGTTTTCTCTATTTAGAAATTACTTCCCCGAGGTCTTGCTTTGGGGGCTGCTGAGGGCGACGAGCCTGTCCCCAGTCTTTACGAGGGGGAGCACGACTCGCCACGCTCTATTTCTGTGCCTCCCATCTAGAAGGTGCCTCCTGGAACCTGGTGATAGCTATATTCATAGCGTCACCAAATAAGCCAGAAGGCTAAACCGGGGCATCGAGAAGGAACGTTTTCTCCTTGTCTCTGATGCTGATAGGTTAAGCCATAAGTGTCTCTCCGTGCTGACTGAAGCAGACATAAACCGGCCAATGGCGTGGGCGATCTGCTTGGTCGTGCAGGGAGACAGATCCGTGGCTTGACGAAACTCAGAGAAAGCCTCTTCGTCGACCGTGGTGCCCGCACTCAGGTCCTTCAACAGATTAGCCTAGTATGCCAATAACACTGCCATAGTGTGCAGGGCAGCACCAGCCTGACCTGCTGCCTGCTAAGCCTTCCCCACAAATGTGGACGTGGTCCTGCACAGCTATGTGGGGAGAGTGGGTCTCTTTAGTGATGATGCCGAGCCAGGCGAGAGATAACCGCAAGTGTCTCTTCTACCGGCGGCATCACCGAATATCCCCGAGCCTCAGCACCCACGATAGTCGGATATCTCGACGTTGAGGGCATGAAGACACGGGAAGTATAAGGAAGTACAAGTATAATTCCTCCATGAATGAGAACGTTCTTTATGGAGGTCATAGAAGAAAGGAAGAGACTGATATAGCGTTCCCTTCCCTTTTTTAATTTTTTTTATTTAATTTTGGCCACCAGACAGAAATCTGTCTTCTAGTTTGGAGCGTTTGGGGGGGGGTCTCTTGTTCGTGAGGCCAGTCTAACTATAGTCTGGCCACAGCCCGAGTAACCACCTCGAGTATTTCCTCAGCCGCTTTATTATTGTGCGTGGAATGTACAGAGGTTCAGCGTCCCATTCGTGAACCGAAGAGGCGCCGAGGCACGCTTCAGGCTTACGAGAAGGATCAGCTAGATCTGGGGAGGAAGCGAGCGATAAGGACGGACCCGTCTCTCGCTCCTCAGCCAAATCTATGCGAGAGCCCCACGATGAAAGAGTCTTGGAAGTAAGCGAGACGAGTGTGAAGCATTTTGACTGTAAACAGATCGCAATGCCTGCACCCGCCCTGCCGCAACGCAAGAGCAGCATGCTCTTCCCCCAAACACACAAAGCAAAACTGGTGTGTGTCTGTTTCAGCCATAGAGCATAAACATGAGAACACACACCGCTTTGCTTTGTTTATCAGTCATTCTTTTCCTTCTTTAATTTTTTTTTAAAGAAAAGATAAATGTTTTTGCACACTGCCTAACAATTCTAACTCCTAACAGAGAAAAGCAGAAAGTTTCTGACAGGCTCATGAAGCACACACACACACACAGAGTGATCTGAAGACAAAAGATCTGACGATGCACCTGTGACGCATCTACTTGATGTCACCGGCAGAGGCTATAAATTCCGGTCTATGTTCATTGACGTGTTGCACACATATTCACAGCTGGTCACACCTAAAGCTGTTCCCAAAGCGCTTTTCAGCGCAGCATCATAAGTGTAGCTTTTTGAAAGGGGAGCGTCACAGCGGCGCCTTAAGCTGATGACTCGTCTGGGCTGCCACCTTTGTGTCTGCTCGCCCAGTGTGAGACTGACTTGTGGATGTCCGCTATGCTTTCCCGGGCCGCCGTGAGCATGAGACTGGACTGGAAACTTCCACCCGGTACTCCTCTCCAAAGCCTGTTGGATGACGTCATCACTGACCTTGAAAGCTTACAGCGCCACCGGACAGGCCGCCTCCGCCCTGCTTGCCAAGGCTCTCCTGATAGTCCACCAAGCCAAGGCACTTAAAGATCTGTACCTGGGTAGTAAAGACCCAGACGTGCTGCAGTAACTGCGCTCTGCTACCGACCTCACTCTCAGAGCCACAAAGGTCACTGTAACACACTTCGTTCGGGCAATGGAGGAGTCAGGAGACAGCGAAGCAGGTTTGAGGTCAGTTTTAATTCTTATTTTTACACAATCGACATAACCGTCAATAACTCAGAGTCACGCATCAACAATGTCAGGCTTCAGGGTTCTCTCTCCCTCTCTGGGCACTCTGCATTTCTTTTATGTCTCGCTCTGCATCACTATAACAAGACACAGGTGTTAGGGTTAATTACAAACCAGGTGACAAGCCTTACCACTCACTCTCTCTCCCACAGACCGACACATGACCACGTTCCCATGCCACAGTCACAGTGCAAGCACTCGGGCGGGCAATGGCCACCCTCGTGGTCCAGGAGTGCCACCTCTGGCTGAACATGGTCGAGATGCGTGACATTGACAAGGCACGCTTTCTCAGCGCCCCGTCTCCCAGCTTGGCCTCTTCGGTGACACTGTCGACGACTTCGCCCAGCAGTTTTCGGCGGTGAAAAAGCAGACGGAGGTGATCTCTCACATCATGCCGCGGAGTCACCAAACCAGCGCGCCCACCTGCCCGCTGCGGCCGTCCCCCTGCGGCCAAAGAACAGGCAGCTCTGCCTCAACCCGGGCCCAGCTCTCAGCCCCAGCATCAAGCACCTCACAGGCGGCGCACGCCCCCTATCTCCAGGACCCCTTCCAGGACCAGGAAAGCTCTGAAACGCTCCTGAGACGGGCGACCCATGCAGTCAAACGTTCGCTCCGGAGCTGGTACCAAGACCACTCCGTCCCCCGGTGGAGGGCCGGGAGGAGAATTCTTGTTTCATTTGCCTGACACACATTCTCAATAAGAGAGCGATTTCCTCACTCCCTGGGTCATCCCTTGGACTCTGCTTCTCAAGGATGCGATAGAGTCAGATCCAGCAGAGATGAAGAAGGGTTCCTACAGCCCTTACTTCATCGTACACAAAAAAGGTGGCGGGTTGTGACCAATCTTAGACTTGCAAGTTCTCAACCAGGTCTTACACAAACTCCTGTTCAAAATGCTCACACAGAAACAGATTCCAACCTGCGTTTGACAGCTAGATTGGTTCGCGGCAGTAGACCTGAAGGATGCATACTTCCACGTCTCGACACGACTCTTCTTACGGTTCGCATTTGAAGGCCAGGCGTATCAGTACATGGTCCTCCCCTTCGGCCTGTTCCTGTCCCCGTGCGTCTTTACCAAGGTCGCAGAGGCAGCCCTTGCCCTGCTACGGGAAGTTGGCAACCGCATACTCAATTACCTCGATGACTGCCTCAACACGGCTCACTCTCGAGAGTTCCTATGCGCTCACAGGGACCAGGTGCTCAGGCACCTCAGCCGTCTAGGCCTTCAGGTCAACTGGGAAAAGAGCAAGCTTGCCCTGGTTCAGAGCATTTCTTTTCTTGGCATGGAGTTAGACTCAGTCTCAATGACAGTGCACCTCACCTCCTGGACAGGGCCCCGGCTGCATTGGCACATCAACCGAAACATCATAAGGGTGAGTAAATAAAGACGAAAGAATTTTGGGGTGAACTGTCCCTTTATGGGTGCTACTGAGGTCACATTTAAGTCTATAGTCTATGAAGTTATATTGACGTCTCTGTTTTTATTGACTTCTAGAGCTTCTAAATGTTCTTGCTAATGACTTGCAAAATGCCAATGTTACTGAACGGCTGTGATGTGAACTCACCCAGTTGATGAGGATGTAGCGGGGCAGAGCTGAGGTGGGCTCTTTCAGGCTGCAGAAACCGTACATGATGCGGGTGTTATCGAAGGTAACTGCGATCTCTGCCAGCCCACCCTCTGTCAAACACACAAAAGACACATTTCATAAAATACATACAGTATTATAAAACATGAAAAATATCTGAAATGTAAAGTCTTCTTTCCTTAAAATAATTAAAGGTATAGTTCTCCCAAAAACAAACATTCTGTCATCATTTACTCACCATCATGACATTCTTTCTTCCATGGAACACAAAACTCCATTCACCATTCAATATCATTGCATCTTTTTTCCATACATTTGAAAGTCAAGTCAAGTCAAGTGGTTTTTATTGTCGTTTCAACCATATACAGTTAGTACAGTACACAGCAAAACGAGACAACGTTCCTCCAGGAACATGGTGCTACATAAAAACAACAAAGGACCAACACAGGACCACATGAGACAACACAACGAAATAAAATACCTATATATATATATATAAAAAAAAAAAAACCTACATATACCTATATAAAGTGCACGTGCAAACATGTGCAAAAAGTACAGGACAGTACAACAAATTACTGACAATGAACAGGACAATAGACAGTGCAGCGCCGACCAGTACTCAGTAGTGCAAAAAGATGACAGTTTCTAAAATGTAAACATAACATACTATGAGATAATGTTCTATGCACATAGCAGTTATTGAGGTAGCAGACAGTTATAAAGTGACAGTAATTAAAGTGCAACTCAGGACACGTGTGTGTCAAACCAGTCTCTGAGTATTGAGGAGTCTGATGGCTTGGGGAAGAAGCTGTTACACAGTCTGGCCGTGAGGGCCCGAATGCTTCGGTACCTCTTGCCAGACGGGAGGAGGGTAAAGAGTTTGTGTGAGGGGTGTGTGGGGTCAGTCCACAATGCTGGTTGCTTTGTGGATACAGTGTTTTTTGTAAATGTCTTTGATGGAGGGAAGAGAGACCCCAATGATCTTCTCAGCTGTCCTCACTATCCTCTGCAGGGCTTTGCGGTCCGAAACGGTGCAAGTCCCAAACCAGGCAGTGATGCAGCTGCTCAGGATGCTCTCAATAGTCCCTCTATAGAATGTAGTGAGGATGGGGGTTGGGATATGTGCTTTCCTCAGCCTTCGAAGAAAGTAGAGACGCTGCTGGGCTTTCTTGGTGATAGAGCTGGTGTTGAGGGACCAGGTGAGGTTCTCCGCCAAGTGAACACCAAGGAATTTGGTGCTTTTGACGATCTCCACAGAGGAGCCGTCGATGTTCAGCGGAGTGTGTTCACCTTGTGCTCTCCTAAAGTCAACAACCATCTCCAACCAAGTGAATGTTGACTGGAGTAAATTATGACAGAAATTTCATGTTTGGGTGACCTGTCTCTTTAATACTACTGTATAATACAATTCTAAACGTATGGGTCTAAACTTTTCAGTTTAAGATGCCTTATTAATCCCTTTGTCTGTTGGCTACCCATTATGCTGATAACCATGACTGATCAGCGAGAGACTGATTCTCATGCTACGGGTGTGCCAATCAGAGCTTAAAAGCTCAGACAGAGACAGATTTCTAGAGAGGGCTGGACTGGACAGACATTAAGACACACTGTCTGGGGAAGTTATTCCATTCTCTCTCATAAGCCAACTTTTGACCCTTTTGTACAACTTTACAAAGTATGTTACAAACTTAACATACTTTAAACTAATCTTAATGTAAAACTTAAAAATAATCTTCATAATATATATATATATATATATATATATATATATATATATATATATATATATATATACACTCACCTAAAGGATTATTAGGAACACCTGTTCAATTTCTCATTAATGCAATTATCTAATCAACCAATCACATGGCAGTTGCTTCAATGCATTTAGGGGTAAGGTCCTGGTCAAGACAATCTCCTGAACTCCAAACTGAATGTCAGAATGGGAAAGAAAGGTGATTTAAGCAATTTTGAGCGTGGGATGGTTGTTGGTGCCAGACGGGCCGGTCTGAGTATTTCACAATCTGCTCAGTTACTGGGATTTTCACGCACAACCATTTCTAGGGTTTACAAAGAATGGTGTGAAAAGGAAAAACATCCAGTATGCGGCAGTCCTGTGGGCTGAAAATGCCTTGTTGATGCTAGAGGTCAGAGGAGAATGGCCCGACTGATTCAAGCTGATAGAAGAGCAACTTTGCCTGAAATAACCACTCGTTACAACCGAGGTATGCAGCAAAGCATTTGTGAAGCCACAACACGCACAACCTTGAGGCGGATGGGCTACAACAGCAGAAGACCCCACCGGGTACCACTCATCTCCACTACAAATAGGAAAAAGAGGCTACAATTTGCAAGAGCTCACCAAAATTGGACAGTTGAAGACTGGAAAAATGTTGCCTGGTCTGATGAGTCTCGATTTCTGTTGAGACATTCAGATGGTAGAGTCAGAATTTGGCGTAAACAGAATGAGAACATGGATCCATCATGCCTTGTTACCACTGTGCAGGCTGGTGGTGGTGGTGTAATGGTGTGGGGGATGTTTTCTTGGCACACTTTAGGCCCCTTAGTGCCAATTGGGCATCGTTTAAATGCCACGGCCTACCTGAGCATTGTTTCTGACCATGTCCATCCCTTTATGGCCACCATGTACCCATCCTCTGATGGCTACTTCCAGCAGGATAATGCACCATGTCACAAAGCTCGAATCATTTCAAATTGGTTTCTTGAACATGACAATGAGTTCACTGTACTAAAATGGCCCCCACAGTCACCAGATCTCAACCCAATAGAGCATCTTTGGGATGTGGTGGAACGGGAGCTTCGTGCCCTGGATGTGCATCCCATCAACTGCAAGATGCTATCCTATCAATATGGGTCAACATTTCTAAAGAATGCTTTCAGCACCTTGTTGAATCAATGCCACGTAGAATTAAGGCAGTTCTGAAGGCGAAAGTGGGTCAAACACAGTATTAGTATGGTGTTCCTAATAATCCTTTAGGTGAGTGTATATATATATATATATATATATATATATATATATATATATATATATATATATATATATATATTATTTTTTTACAATTTAACCAAACAGCAAGTTGTGAAAATAACATTTTATATTCCTAGTTGTTTCTGTATTTACGTTCCAATTAAAATGAAGAAATGTTTTGTTGTTGTTTATGGCTCTAAAATCTAAATGTTTAAATCTGCACAGCACATTTTTATTTCTGTATCTTTGGATCAAATTATATAATTAAGTTATATAAATAATATATAATAATATTAGTCACAGAACAATTCTTCTGCCAGGTAATATATAAAAACACCTGGTATTAAAAAATTATTAAAGTAGATCTGTTAATAAAAGGTATTCACAATCACATTATACTTTACATACACAGAGTAATTTTGCTCAACCTTAAGTTAAACATAGCAGTTAAGAAGTTATAAATATAATTAGGAAGTTATATATAATATTAATAATATTAGTCACAATAAAAAAATTGTTCCACCATGTAATTAAAACACTCACTGACTGATAGGTTTAGCAATCTTACTCATATCATGCTTTTTACAGATTTGTAATACCTCTTCAAGAACAGGGTACTATTATGTTAAATGATTTTCAGCTGTACATTTATTGCCAGATTAATTTTTGGACCCAAAAATTACATTTGTAGCCTGTATAATTACACGTATTTTGCTGCGGTTCTCAGAAACCATTGTGGTTACAGTTACAAATACTTCAAAACTGACTTTGCAAATAAACATGGGAAATCTCTTTCATACAGACTTCATATGACCAATGTAACTCCTGAATGATGTTCGCTGTGCTAATCACCATGACCCTTAATAACAAGCTCTCCATTATCCACAGACTCAATGATTGTCATCAGTGTGAAATGACAGGTTTACCTCTCTGAGACTAGAAAGAGAATGCAGTTTGATGCACTTCAGCCTGTGAGATGTGAACTTCTGGACAATAAAGGATGTTTTACACAGTACGCGATACGCAGCAAACAGCATGTATTTATTCATAAAATATGCTACTTTCCTATTAAATAAGTTAATCATGGATTGGTGGGCAGACATCTTCTGTAAGTGATTTCGTACATGCGTTCACTAAATGCCACATAGTGCCCTATATAGGAAACAGGGAGTTTTAGACTATTCTAAAGGGAACTAACCACATACAGTAAAAGCTAAATGCTGGATGATTAGTTATGAAAGAAATCACCTCTAATGACACACTACAGCTATGAAAATATAAAGTAATTTTATCTTGTGTGGTGTATGCGCAACAAAATGGCAGGATTCATGTAAACAAATATGCCATCATTCCAATTGAAAAAAAACTTGGTTTTACACGTAAAAATGGGCAGTTTCTGTTTGGACACAGCCAGGCCTTGCACTGATTTACAATAGCAGACAAACAACTGATCCGTTTTCCTTTTTGGTTGCATGCAACCAATGTACCTCCTCAGTTCTCTGACTGGGCATATTAGATGCAATCTAGAAGCTTCCACACAGTCATGAGAAGGGGGATGAAAAGGATCATGGACAAATGGCTTGGATACATATGAGTGGGTCAGTAACTTCGGCAGGAATGCTGGGTTTGAAAGGAAACAAATGGCTGAACCCTCTTCTCCTAAATTTAAGCATGTCGGGTGCACATACAGGGCATGCAACTCACACACCCTTCTTGATGAGGTAATAGCCAGAAGAAAAGCTGTCTTAAATGAGAGATCTCGAAATTGTCCAATGTTTAAAGGGAGGCTCTGTCAGAGCATCCAATAAATAGTGCAAATCCCATAAGGGGATCATTCAAGCTTGTGATGGACAAAATCTACATGCCTCTTTTAGAAAGCGAACATTAAGAGGCTAGAAATTAACTGAAGAGCCATCAAAACATGCATGCAAATTAGATATGGCTGCTACATACCCCCTCATGTTGACTCTGCTAGAACACTCTCCAACTGGGACAGTAGAAAAGACAAATCGACTCAACATCAGAAGAGACAGGGTCCATCCCCCTGGACTGACACCACTGAGAAACCTTTCCAGACGGCTAGCATTGAGCACGCTCGTAAACAGAGCTCTACCCACTCATAAGGTTGTTAAAATACCTTTTCCAAGAACCATGGATGGCTCCCGTCTATGGGCCAAACATTCAGGGGGGTAAAGGGGGGGTAAAGACCCCCATCCTTTTTTGGAATTAGGAAAAAGGTGGAATAAAATCCCTGACCTGTCAACTCTGAGGGCAAGAGTGTTACTGCTTCTTTTCTTAAAAGAACTGAGACTTCTTCTGTAAGGGACTGGAATTTTGCTTCATTCCTTAGGACAATAAGGATAATACCTTGAAAACAGGGTAGGTTGGTTCTGAATTGGAGCCTGCATCCGAACTTCCATGGACACTGGGTACACTGGCGCCAATGATGGCGGAGGCTGCCTACCGATATTTGTGTGTTGGGTGGATCTGCAGACTGTCTCCTGTGAAAGTAATGCTGGCCCCCTGAACTGAGCCTATTGATGAGCCTTGGGCAGTGTTCCTACACAGCCCTGAGTAGGCCTGACTTGACAACCTCGCCCGAGCCCAGCTACCACCAGCTGATGGCTGTGACACATGGCTGTGGCACATGGACAGCTAGCACCTTACAAACAGAGCATATCAGCTTCCTTTTCCTGCATGACTGCTCCAGGGCTGCTTCTGATGGGGGCCCAAAAACCTCACCCGGAATAACTTCAGCTGCAAGAGCTGTTATGCCATCTTGGTCTGCTAAATTGGACTAGGATAGCCATACCTGGCAATGTGCTTGAACTATGCAGGCCATGGACTGAACCAGAGCCTTGGCGTGTGCACTCGTTCCCCGAATCAGCAAGTCTACCACCCGTAGTGTCTCTTGAATCTCTTCACAGGACACAGCTGAGGACAAATAATGCAGTAAACCCTTTAAATACACTAGCAGGAAAGAGTTGGTGCATGCAAGCCTTGCTGACAAAGCAGAGGCTTTCCGCAGCTGATTGTAAACTGCCATGCAGTGCCAGTTTAGATGTGTAGCATCCCGACCTGCAATCGCCAGAATAGCAAATGTGGGCCCTACTTGGGGAGCTGTAGCAAGCCCATAAACTGCAGCCCCAGCCAAGTTGCCCAGCTGTGTCCTGAGGAGGATGCTAGAACAGAGGCCTTCCAAGAGGACTGTAACTTTGTCATAAAATCTGGGAGCACAGGTAGCCCCTCCGCTTTGCAACATTGAGGGATTATGTCCAACACAGAGATTGTCAGTTTAGTGGCTTGAAAAGGCAGCTGTGCACGCTCTGCTGCTCTAACAATAACTGCTTTGTCTGAACAATTCAGTGGATTAGGAACCTGAAAGGCACTGTCACCCAGCTATCAATCCGAGAGATCCTCTGGGTCCAACCGCAGAGGGTTCTCCTTACTTCCAAATACTCCAGAGGCTGCCACTGACAGTTTATCTGGGTGGTGGTGTAGATGTTTTGCTGCTTGCTCCCTAGTATCTGGGAGCTTTGCAGGCCACCACTGGACCTGCAAAAAACCATGCAATGTCTCTTGCATTTCTTGCATCTGCCTTTGGAGGTGCTCCATATCCCTCTCTGTGTGCTTACGTTTACAAGTCTGCTTCCTTCCACTCTGTTTATGCCTGTTTTCACCTCTGTTTTGTTATCCTCCTCCTGGCTCCTGCTCTGGCTGTGGCAATGCTTGATCTGGCAGAACCTTGTTGGAAAAGCCACTGCTATCCTCTTCCTTCAGCATGGCTCAACAATATAAAGGAAGTAGATATAATCCAGGTAGCTTTCGCCCTCTCAGACAAACAGGCTCATTTAGCTGCTTATTTATTTATACCTTCCATTATGTAATTAATATTACTAATCACAATAGAAATAACAATAATCAAACCGATCAATTATTTATGCTAATTAAATATATATAGAGTAGGTATATATTTAACCAAACATATATTATGCTATATTATATTATAATTATTTTAATACATAAACAATGCAACAAGTAATATGTTTTATATGATATGTTTTAATCCCTAATAACAACAAACAGCTCGTTCCTCAGGAGGCAAAAAGAGAAAGTTCTGGCTGGCTGGCTCACACCTGTATTTGTAGATGTTGATTGCATGCGGGGGTGTGATTAATCTGCTATACTTGTCCTGACAGCTCACCCTCGGCGAGGCTGACCTATTCTGACCTACTGAGTTGAAATAGAACACCCTTAAAAGTTACTCTTTTGGTTATTAACGACTTTGTTTTAAATCTGTTCTTAGATGGAAAGTTTACAGTTGAGAGTTTTATGGATATTGAGATATTGGGCAAATGAAAAAACCCGTTTGTCTGAGCTCCACAACAACAGCGTTAACATCGCATTTAATGCATTTGGCTTCTGTCTTTATATGATCATAGAGTGTCATTCTCCAACATAATCAAGGTACATCAACAATGCAAATGAATGTCATCAGTCACAACTGACAGTGTTATTGCTTATGCATGACTAGATTCATGTTGGTTATAATTAGATAATCTATATTTGAATAGGAAGTATGTTGAGATGTTGCCTACCTCCTGATGCAGTCAGGATCAAATCATTTCTGTCATCTTCATATGTATATAAGGCCCTGCAGAGAAAAAAGAGAGGCATTTTCAGTAAAGAAACTATACAATCAAATAAACAACATCATTAACAATTTGAAATAAAGTACTCAAAAATCATTATGAAGGATGTTAAATTACATGTGAATTGTGTACATTTTTTATGTCAAATTACTTTCTTCTATCCCAGCTTATATGCAGAAACAGAGTGTGGAATGTTAAAGTAATAGTTCACCCAAAAATTTTAATTCTCTCATCATTTACTCACTCTCATGCCATCATAGATGCGTCTGACTTTCGTCTGCACAACACAAATTAAGATTTTTAGAATTGAGCTCTGTAGGTCCTCACAATAAAAGCAAATGGTGAACAGAACTCATAAAGTCCAAAAAGGATATAAAGGCAGGCATAAAAGTAATCCATATGACTCCAGTGGTTAAATCCGTATCTTCTGAAGCAATATGATTGGTGAGGGAAACAGATCAATATTTAAGTCCTTTTTTACTATCAATCTCCACATTTGACCAGCCCCGACCAGTAAGTGGCTGAATGTGAAAGTGCTAGTAACTTCCACACCAGAATAAGGAAGTAAAAGTAAAACTGTATGCCTTTATGACCCTTTTGGACCTTCAAAGGTCTGGTCACCATTCACTTGCATTGTGAGTACCTACGGAGCTGAAATAATTTTCTAAAACATTTTGTTTGTGTTTTACAGAAGAAAGAAAATCATACACATCTAGGATGGCATGAGGATGAATAAATAAATGATGAGATAATTAACATTTTTGGGTGAACTATCCCTTTTAACACTTATGCAGCATAAGGGGCGGAGTTACTGTGGTACGATGCTGGACTGACAAAACTATTGTAATTACTGTGAATGCAGCAACAAGCAAAACTTCTGTGATGACAGCACCTCGCAAATATGGGTTGAATACTTTACCTTCACCCCATGCTGTGTGAATATGCACATTATTTGAGATTTAAGTGTTGAACTGTGTTTGGCTAACACATTGAATTTAGTGGAAATGCATTGCATGCAATTTAAATGTCACTTCCATCAGAAGAAAAACAGCAAATATTTCTGTGTAGTAAACATTTTTCCCTTTCTGTCACTCACTCAACATTGTGTCAATGTAGTGACACATTTGGGAGCCCCAAACACCTCTGATCTTTGAGAAAAGGCCAATGAGAATTGGCGAGTGACATTTGTATGCCACTCCCCCAGACATACGGGTATAAAAGGAGCTGATTCGCAACCACTCATTCAGATTTTTTCTTCGGAGCCGAGCAGTTGTGTGTCAGCGAGCTGAATTCCACTGTTGGTCCATTCACCTCAAAATAAGAAGCGTATGCTGTTAGATATATGGCGCATTCCAGCGCATTTCTCTCCTTTTGCACGATCAGTGCAGAGTATGCCCCTGGGCGCTTTGAGAGTGCTAAAAGCTTATATATTCCTGCAAAAGTATATTTCCTCTATTAGAGCAAAGCACATTGAAGTGAACTTCTTTTTAAAGACTCGTCTTTTAAAGATGCTTTTCCGTCTTTGTGTAATTCCTGGATGCGGTCGTTATGTCTCCACCTCAGATGACCACGGGCGCTGCCTCACGTGTCTAGGCCATGATCACACTGAAGCAGCATTCATGAATGGTTATTGTTCTCATTGCGAGAACAAGACCAAGGCAACGTTGTGGTCGTGGCTTTCCTTCTTCTGGGGGAAAGCCGCTCCAGCCACCCCCCACGCCGGGCCTTCTACCTACGGGTACGAGGCTGGCCCGGCTGGCACTGGAGGCGATTTGGGTCTCTAATGGGCACGGCCCCACCGGGTAAATCCCCCGCACACTCGTTTTCCCCCGTCGAGTTCCGAGATGAGACCAACTCGCCTCACGGCCAGCTTAACGTCTCTTTTGGAGCTTGTGAGCTGGATGAGTTCTCGATCGCTGCATCAGAGGGCACACTGGTGATGTCGGACGCCGAGGACTTGACTGGGCTGCCACCTTCGGGTCTGCCCGCCAAGTCTGGGTCAGGCTTTGGGTCAACTGGGAAAAGAACAAGCTCTTCTTGGCATGGAATTAAACTCAGTCTCAATGATAGTGTGCCTCACGAGCGAGAATGCACAGTCGGTGCTGGACTGCCTCAAGTCAGTAAGGCGGAGAACATCGGTTCCACTGAAACACTTTCTGAGGCTCCTGGGGCATATGGCATCCTCGGCGGTGGTCACGCCACTCGGATTGATGCATAAGAGACCGCTTCAGCACTGGTTTCAGACTCGAATCCGGAGATGGGCATGGCACCGCGGCACACTTCGGGTGGCCATCACGCCGATCTGCCGCCACTTGTTCAGCCCTTGGACAGACCTTGCTTTTCTGCGGGAAGGAGTTCCCCTGCAGCAAGTGTCCAGGCACGTCATTACAAAAGACGCCTCCAAGCTAGGCTGGGGCACCGTGTGCAACGGGCACGCAGCCGCAGATTCCTGGATGGGACCACGACTGTGTTGGCATATGAATTGCCTCGAGTTGTTGGTAGTACTGCTCACCCTGCGGAGGCTTTCGCTGTTGATCCAGGGCAAGCATGTGTTGAAATGGATGGACAACACAACAACGGAACCATATATAAACCGCCAAGGTGGCTTACGCTCACGTCGCATGAAGCAACTCGCCAACCGTCTCCTCCTCTGGAGTCAGTTGAGACCGAGGTCACTGCAGGCCACTCACATCCCAGGCAACATCAATGCCACAATGGACGCACTGTCGCAGCAGGTGACGTTCAGGGGAGAGTGGACACTCCACCCCCAGGTGGTTCAGTTGATTTGGAGTCACTACTGTCACTTCATTGACACAACATCGAGTGAGTGACAGAAGGGGAATGTCTCGGTTACTGTTGTAACCTCCGTTCCCTGATGGAGGGAACAAGACGTTGTGTCCCTCTTGCCACTACGTTGTACTACCCGCTTAAATGTGCGGGACCTAGTCTAGGCTCCTCAGCACAAAATCTGAATGAGTGGTTCAGGTGGTTCAATTAATTTGGAATTGGTTCGGCAAGGCACAGATAGACCTGTTTGCTTCATGAGAATCCTCCCACTGCCCGCTCTGGTATTCCCTGACAGGGGCCCCCCTCGGCACAGAAGCACTGGCACACAGCTGGCCCTGGGGGCTGCACAAGTATGCGTTCCCCCCAGTGAGCCTACTTGCACAGACCTTGTGCAAGGCCACGGAGGATGAGGAGAAGGTCATCCTTGTGGCACCATACTGGCCCACCCGGACTTGGTTCTCGGACCTCACGCTCCTCGCGACAGAATAATAGCGTTAGTTGGCCTCAGCCCAATCTTATACTCTGTGGAGAGAAAAAACATGCAGCTGGCACGGCCTACTCTCATACTAGTTACGTCTATCCCCCCCAGGGATGTGGGGAACTACATGACGCCTTTTGGGGTGTTGGGGAAGGCTACGTGCAGACTGGTGCACCTGCTATTACGCATGCTGCTGCTTGCTTGCACCTGCATTGGCAGTCCACGTAACACAGTTCAGCAGTTGTGGCATTTTGTATAGGGACCCCTACTGTCACTACAATGACACAACGTCGAGTGAGTGACAGAAGTGCTTGGTTACTCTCGTAACCTCGGTTCCCTGATGGAGGGAATGAGACGTTGTGTCCCTCTTGTCACTACGCTGTACTACCCGCTTAAATGTCCGGGACCCAGTCTCGGCTCCTCGGCACAAAATCTGAATGAGTGGTTGCGAGCCAGCTCCTTTTATACCCATATGTCCGGGGGAGTGGCATGCAAATTCCACTCGCCAATTCTCATTAGCCTTTTCTCAAAGATCAGAGGTGTTTGGGGCTCCCAGGAGTGACCCCTAGAGTCACTACATCGACAACGTCTCTTTCCCTCCATCAGGTAATGGAAGTTATGAAAGTAACCGAGATGTTAGTGTTGTGATTGAGACGGTAATACACTTTGAAAATTCATACACTACATGGCTGAATGCATAGTGTATGTTGTAAGTACATAGTGTACAGTGTAAGTGCATAGTGTATAGAGTGTCATTTCAACATTCAAACACGTTAGTGTTTTTTTAGCATGTTAATAGGTTGATTTCAACTAGAACTATAACATGCTACTAAAACATTTGAATCAGATGAAAAGCAGATGAAATCTTGATGAAAATTGCAAGTCTGATTGCTTAGAAAAGTATTAGTAAAAAAAGTATCTCTCTAAAACAAGCGGTGTCATTAACACAGAGTAAATTATTACACACAATTTTTGGGTAAACTATCCCTTTAAGCATTTGCTCAACATAAAACGCAATAAAACAAACTAATGAAAAAGCCATTTCCAGCTCAAATCCATGCACAAAGTGCAACCTCTTTCACTACAACCCTTTTTAAAAGGTTTCATCTCCACTGTTTTAGTGACGGTTTTGAAAGGGGTCCAAACGGGCTGGAATTCATACTATCCAGAGGGGCCGAAGTGGTCCACTCTGGGCCAAGAGTGCTGTTAGCATGGAGGAGAAAATGGCATTATCATCTGTTATCTGAGATGTTGCGAATGAGGATAAAATATGGAGCACTAGTTCTTGTTAGCCTTCTAACAATATTGCAATGGCTACTTTTTTCATTATGTCTTTTTGTTGCTTGGCTAAAGGAACACTAAACTGTAAAAGCAAGTATGATTCTGTTAACAATTCTAGTTCTAAAGCGACATCCAGAGATACTAATGAACTATGTACTCTCATGTCCCCTAGCATTTCTAACATACCAGGGCTTTGATGTTTAATTCTTATAATAATGGAGGTAATCATTAACATACCGCAGCATAGAGCTAATCTCATTTCCCAATTACTGTGAAATAATGAGTGGGAGTTTGGAGCTATGCTAGTAAAGACAACAACAAGAAGAACAGAAGTTGTACTGCCGTAAGCTACAGTGTGAAGCATGGAAAATGGTGGTCCTTGCTCTTTAAGTTACTGATGTACAGTGTTATGTATATATTGTTTTCCCTGCCTAATAAAAAGATGAACTGTAAATTTAATCAATAAGTACTGATAATGATGTCTTTTGACAAAAAACAACAACAAAAAAACATAACATTAGTTAGTGCCTGAAATGAAAGTACATTTTATGAGGATGTGTAACGAATGAGGTCGGAGTCAGACAAGGGATGAGGATCCAAATGCGGGTTTATTGATTAAAGGAAACAAACAGGCATGAATAAACAAAACTACCACGATGGGCAAATGAAAACAAAACACGAAAACACAGGAACTGGAACACGGGAACACAGGCATGGAATAAACAAAACTACCACGATGGGCAAATGAAAACAAAACACGAAAACACAGGACCTGGAACACTGGAACACAGGAATGGGAGCGAGCACAAACTACGTACAACAGCATTCAACGACAGACAAGGACAAAACCAAAAACCAGGATATAAATACAAAAACATGGGAAAAAGGGGCCAATGAACAAACAGAACACAAACTAGGTGACAAGGTGATTAACAGAAACCAAAGGCAAATTAACAAGGGCAGGTGAAAACAATGAACAGTGAACGAGGGAAAACAAGACTATGGAGGTACAAGGGTGACAAAAGTGAAAACTAAGGAATAACAAAAGTGACAAAATTACAAACAAAGGGCAACAGTGAGACAAGACAGGGTAACCGTTACATAGCCCCCCACTCAAGGATCGGATACCAGACGATCAACAAAACAAAAAAACAGGAAGAACAACTGACAAATGACAGGGGGCACAAAGGGCAGACAGGCAGTGCAGGGGGCAACGAAAGGCAGACCGGCTGTCCGGGGGTGACGAGGAGCAGGCAGGCAGTCCAAGGAGCAACGAGGGGCGGACAGGCAGGCCAAGGGGGGCACAAGGGACACGGAGACAGACAAAGGAGGGCAAGAGGGCAGATTAGCAGTCTCTGGGGGTGTGTGCTGGGAACCAGGTCGGGTGGCCTGGGAAGCTTCCACCGGGTAGGGGCGGGTTTAGGTGGACTGGGAGATGGCCGCAGAGCAGGGGCCGGTTCGGGGGGCCTGGGAGCTGGCCACAGGACAGAGGCCGGTTTGGATGGCCTGGGAGCTGGCCACAAGGCAAGGGCCGGTTCAGGGGACCTGGGAGGTGGCCATTGGACAGGGACAGGTCCAGGAGGCCTGGGAGGCAACCTCAGGACAGGGGCAGGTCCCGGAGGCGGAGCTGAGAGGGGCTCTGGAGACAAAGCTGTGAGAGGTTCTGGAGGCCCAGGAGGCAGAGCCAAGGGAGGCGGACCCATGGAAAGCTCTGGAGGAGCAGGAGGCAGAGCTGGGGGAGGCTCTGGGAGCTCAGGAGGCGGAGCTGAGGGAGGCTCTGGGGGCTCAGGAGGCGGGGCTGAGGGAGGCTCTGGAGGCTCAGAGGAAGGCTCAGGAGACGGAGCAGAGGAAGGCCTAGGAGGTGGAGCCGAGGATGGCTCAGGAGGTGGAGCCGAGGGCGGTGGCGCCGTAGGCAGTTCTAGAGGCGGAGGCCTGGAAGGCTCCGGGGACGGAGCCGAGGAAGGCTCAGGAGATGGAGCCGAGGAAGGCTCAGGAGACGGAGCCGAGGAAGGCTCTGGAGGCGGAGCCAAGGAAGGCTCTGGAGGCGGAGCCGCAGGAGGCTTTGGAGGCGGAGCCGCAGGAGGCTCGGGGAGAAGAGCCCTAGGAGGCTCGGGAGGCGGAGCCGTAGGAGGCTCGGGAGGCGGAGCCGTAGGAGGCTCGGGAAGCTCTGAGGGCGGAGCCGTCGAAGGCTCGGGTGGCTCAAGAGGCGGAGCCCTGGAAGGCCCGAGAGGCGGAGCCCTGGAAGACTCGAGAGGCTTGAGGGGCGGAGCCCTGGTAGGCTCGAGAGGCTTGAGGGGCGGAGCCCTGGTAGGCTCGAGAGGCTTGAGGGGCGGAGCCCTGGGAGGCTCGAGAGGCTTGAGGGGCGGAGCCCTGGTAGGCTCGAGAGGCTTGAGGGGCAGAGCCCTGGAAGGCTCGAGAGGCTTGAGGGGCGGAGCCCTGGTAGGCTCGAGAGGCTTGAGGGCCGGAGCCCTGGAAGGCTCGAGAGGCTTGAGGGGCGGAGCCCTGGAAGACTCGGGAGGAGGAGCCCTGGAAGGCTCGAGAGGTGCTGGCTCTAGGATGGGCACGACCACTGGCGCTGGCTCTTGGACGGACCTGGCTACTGGCACTGGCTCTTGGACGGTCATGGCTACTGGCACTGTCTCTTGGACAGTCACGGCCACTGGCGCTGGCTCTTGGACAGTCACGGCTACTGGCACTGGCTCTTGGACGGTCATGGCTACTGGCACTGGCTCTTGGACGGTCAAGGCTTCAGGCACTGGCTCTTGGACGGTCGAGGCTTCTGGTACTGGCTCTTGGACGGTCGAGGCTTCAGGCACTGGCTCTTGGACGGTCGAGGCTACAGGCGCTGGCTCAGGGACGGTCGAGGCTACAGGCGCTGGCTCAGGGACGGTCGAGGCTACAGGCGCTGGCTCAGGGACGGTCGAGGCTACAGGCGCTGGCTAAGGGACGGTCGAGGCTACAGGCGCTGGCTCAGGGACGGTCGAGGCTACAGGCGCTGGCTCAGGGACATCTGAGGCTACAGGCACTGGCTCATTGACGTTTGAGGCTAACGGCACTGGCTCATTGACGTTTGAGGCTATCGGCACTGGCTCACTGACGTCTGAGGCTACAGGCACTGGCTCGGGGACGGTCGAGGGCTCAGGCTCGCTCACAGTGACATGCGAGGGCTCTAGCTCGCTCACCGTGGCTGACGAGGACTCAGGCTCGCTCACAGTGACATGCGTGGGCTCTAGCTCGCTCACCGTGGCTGACGAGGACTCAGGCTCGCTCACAGTGACATGCGTGGGCTTTAGCTCGCTCACCGTGACATGCGTGGGCTCTGGCTCGCAGACCGGGGCTGGCGCGGGCCGGGAGGCGGAAGCCCGTCTTCTCTTCCTCCTCCGGGCAGACGAAGTGGGCCGCGCTGGCTCATGGAAGGCGACTGGCGACGCTGGAACGCTGTTCCTGGTCGGCGTGACTTCAGGCTTGCTGGCCAGGGCAGGCGTAGGCTCTGGCTTGCAGACCGGGGTAGGCGTGACAGGAGGAGCCCTGGACGGCTGAAGGGTCTCCACAGTGGGTGGAGAGGTAGGGTCCTTCTCAGCGAAGCCCACGGTGTACGGCGAGCCACAGACCAGTAAGGTCGCCTCTAGGAAGTCGTGGAGAGTCCAATCACGCGTAGCCAGCGGCAAACGCTCCCTGAGCGAAACGTGTAAAGTGTCCCTGAAGAAAACCACCAGGGCTGAGTCCGGGAAGTCCGTGAACTTCGCCAGCGCGAGGAAGTCGCTGATGTGGTCTTCAACAGGGCGGTCCTCTTGTTTGAGGCTGAGCAACCGGTAGTTGGCCCGAATAACCGCTGGATCCATTGTGTGGTCTGTCGTTCTGTAACGAATGAGGTCGGAGTCAGACAAGGGATGAGGATCCAAATGCGGGTTTATTGATTAAAGGAAACAAACAGGCATGAATAAACAAAACTACCACGATGGGCAAATGAAAACAAAACACGAAAACACAGGAACTGGAACACGGGAACCGAAACCAAAGGCCAGAAACCAAAGGCAAATTAACAAGGGCAGGTGAAAACAATGAACAGTGAACATGAGGGAAAACAAGACTATGGAGGTACAAGGGTGACAAAAGTGAAAACTAAGGAATAACAAAAGTGACAAAATTACAAACAAAGGGCAACAGTGAGACAAGACAGGGTAACCGTTACAGGATGCTAGTTGTGGGTGGCTGTTAGGGCAGTGCTATGCAGTTGCTAAGGTGTTCTGGGCACTTTTTTTTAAGCATAATACTATGCTAAAAGTTGTTGCTGTGTAGCATCTCTAAGGTGTTCTGTATGTGCATCCCAAACTGCACACTTCTGCACTATTCCATGTCATTGTGTAGTGTAAGTAGTGAGAGTAGTATGTTAACACTGAAAATGCAATTGTACTTTGTACCAGGATGATGCACTATTTCACCCATCAAAACGGAGTGTGGAATGTTGGACATTTCATGCACTCAGTTCACGCCGCTTGACATACATAGTGGAATGGGCGGAGTTATCTGGCAATGCTGCTGGTCTGACAAAACAACTGTAAATAATGGAGAATGTAGCAGCTAGCAAGACTTCAGTGGATACAGCACCTTACAAATGTGAGTTGAATGCTTTACCATTACCCCAAACTGTGTGGATATTTACATAAAGATACTAGTGTTGAACTGAGGTTAGCTAACGCACAAAATCCAGTGGCAACACATCACGTGTGCTTAATGTCAATCCGTCAGCTGTTAAACATGTGTTCCATTTGGGATGATACTCCACTTAGAACATTTATACACTACATGTATATTTAGTATATTATATATAATATTTTGTGAGTGCAAAGTGTATAGTGTGTCATTTGGAACACAGCTTGTGTGCTTTTTAGAGCTTCAAATGTTGGTACCCTTTCACTTGCATTGTGAGGACCTACAGAGCTTAGGCATGTTTCGAAAAATCAGTTAAGTAGTTGTTAAGGTGTTATGAGTTTTGAGCATGTTGCTATGCAGTTGTTAAGGTGTTCTAAGTGTTTTTAGCATGTTGCTATCCACCTTTTTCCTGAGGGACTTACTGGAAAAACTAATGTGGGTGCGACTTCACGCGGAACCCGTTCTATAACTTTGGCTAGCTCTGGCTTCAGTCAATTTAGACCCTATTTACAGCTGGTTGGTCTGATCGCAAATGGTCAGCCCTATATATAGTTGTAAAGGTGGTGCAAAATATTTGGTGATTAGATCACAAAAAAAAAAAACATAGAGGTAGCCAAAAAAGCATGTAACCACATCACATTTAAAAGCCGTCCTGATGCGTCCCGGACAGCAGCAAAACACAACCTCTTACCTACCAATCACCTGCGGCCTGCCAAACAAACGTTTAAACTTACATACAGATTTAAAAAGGAAATTACTGTATGATCGGACAACTTTATAATGAATACAAACCCAAGGATGAGAACTTCAAGGCTCTTCCTCAGTGTGTCTGTCTGATTTCAACACATAGAGGGACAAGATGACAAGCTATGCTTGTGCTTAGATACAATTTCAGTTTCATCTCAGAGAAACAGCCGGTTTTGTTCGCACTGGTAAACATCTTTTAAATATTGATCTATTTCATTCACACACCTAGCGTTTCGCTTTTATGGTGACTATGTGCTCCAAAAAGTTGGCACCTATTCAGTTGCATTTTATGGACCTATAGAGCCCCAAGTTTATAAGATTTCGATTCAGGTCTCTTCTTCTGTGCAATGGAATGGAATATGGAAGGGCACTTCTAAAGTCAATTGTTCAGCCTTTCTAACGGGGTGATACACTGTTTGAAATAAACAGTAGAATAATGTTGAAACAGTGCACTGTATATATACACTTTGCCCACTGCAAGATCACACATTATGTGGATCCAATGAGGAAAGTGTTTAGATAACCAATCCATCACAATTGATTATTTAGATCATGCTATTATAATGTTGATTATATGGGAACTAGAAGTCCATCATGTGTTCTGGAAAAAAATATACCCTACAGCACCAAAATAAACCCACATGACTACGCTCTAATTGTTTTCTATCCGAGTCATCTCACAATTTAACATCTAGGCCAGATGCATAAACCTTAACAAAAATTCCTGTTATGCTCCAAGTTTCTCTATCATCACCTCTACCCAAACCATTTCCCCTTTGCCTGCTAACAATCTACACTCACGGCCCTAACAGAGGTTTGCCCGCCAACCTAATATGACCCCTCCCCTCGGGGCCCCAGCCGGATACATTAGTTCATTCACAGTCACTCTGCCAACAAGAGGTATAATGTTGATCATACCACATAGCATGAGGACAACAACAAAATAACAAACAAGTGTCACAGAAAGTATTACCAGGACACTCCCGAAAAAGAGATTTTAATCTCAGTGAGTCTTCTTTCCTGGTAAAATAAAGGTTATTATTATTACAGAAAATCACAAGGGGAAGGAGGTGCAGATTTAGCTGTTGTGCTTCTATAAATAATTCAATTTAAAGCAGATGCATTTTATTATTCATAAAAGACTCACATGACCTAGAAACGTAGCTCTGAATGTTAGCGAGCCCTGAGTGAGGTAAATCACTCAATCCCGAGAGTGAGGGGCCTCCTTCATTGTCTCGTGTTGTATGAATTATGCGAATAAACACTCTAAAATCACACTAATTAGAGTGCTCTCTTTCCGGGAAAGAAAAATTGCTTTTCTCTATGCCACATCAACACTAGACAAAATTCTGGAAAGAATGGAATGTTTGACTAAAACATACATATTGGCTAGGGATGTCATAAGTAACAGTACTTCGGAAAAAAATCTTTCTGCAGTATCAGTAGCGGTAATGCGGCTGCATGCATGAGCGGTTAACTGTATTTCTTGGACAAATTGGTCATCTTGGCAAGATAGTAATGTAACCAGTTGCCTATGTCAAAATATGTGAGACAAAATATTGATTTTGAAAAAATATTGAAAAACTACTTTTTTCGAGTCTAATAGACCTGCTGCTGTTCATTTTGTCAAATATTAATATTGACAAGAAAAATAGAAGCCCATTTACTGCAGTTAATTAAGATTTTCTAATTTATTAAGTCATCTTTATTATTAATGACTGTTTACTTGAATAATTCATTATTATATGATTAATATTTACTTAATTGAGAAATCCTTAAATGTGACATTCTAATGTTTAAATTATTATTGTTATTTACTGTATATTAATATTTTTAAATAGTTGTGTGTTCAATAACACATTAGTTTTTGTATTGGTAGAGAATTGTAAAATTTTACTGGTTTCATTGGTTTTGACTAATGCAATTTTGTTATCTTGATAACTATTGTGACAACTAGTGAATTTCCTCATTGTCAAAGGTGCACTCAGTAAGAATTTGATTATGTCATCCTGGACTTAATCTGGCACCTAGGGGCATAGATGCATCTTCATGCCATTGTGAAAAATCACTATTCACACTCAGCCATGATTAAATTAGGGGCCGTTTACGTGACTACGTTTTCAACTGAAAACGGAAAATGTTTTATGCGTTTTGTCTGTTCGCTTACACAACAATGGCGTTGTGGGAAATGGCGTTGTGGCGTTGACGTCTCAGGTTACTTGAATGTAACCCTTGTTCCCTGAAAAAGCAGAACGAGATGCTGCGCTTCATTGCCGCATTGAGGATGTCCCAGGACTGCTCTCTAGACAAATACACCTGACGATGCACCTGTGGAACATCTCCTGGTACTGGCGCATTCTGATGATGTCACCAACAGAGGCTATAAAATGTTCTAGTCAATTTCATTGACGTATTGCACACATATTCACAGCTGTTCACTCCTAAAGACGTTCCCAAAGCGCTGAATCAAGCGCAGCATCTCTTTCCGCTTTTTCAGGGAACAAGGGTTACTGTAAAGTAACCTGAGACGTTCAGTGCATAGGCATGTACACGAGTACTTCAAAACAATGCACAAGACATAAAAAGAAAAAGAAAAGGTCTGTAAAGTAATGTTAACCAATAGAAAAATAATAAAGGCTTATCTGATCAGTTCAAATTGTAGATGAGTGATTCTTTGGGTAAGTATGGAATCACTACAATAAAAGTTTAAATAGTCAATGTTTAGGATGATGTCCAAGTCCATTTGATGATGAAGAAAATCCACTCACACAAAACATAGAAAACAGCCCTTCAAGTGTGTAATACAACTCTCCAAGGAGGGAAGGAGGACACAGGGAACAGGGCTTCAAGATCACAGGTAACGTTTAATTTAGAACTCTTCTATAGACATGTCATATTTTGCATACAAAGAACACAGTAGGCTTCGATATGTAAGACTCTCTCTCCCCTCTGGAGGTTCTGTGGCTGCTTCTTATGCCGCTCTCCCCGTGCTTACTGAAATTAGAGACAGGTGTTAGACATAATTTAGCTCAGGTGCAAGCGCCCTTACCGCTTTCTCCCCTGGACGGGCGCTTGACCACACCCCCGCTGCCACAATTTGCTCTTCAAATAATCCAACAAATACAAGCTAGTCCACGGAGTCAAATCCTTGTACCCGGGATATTTGATAATCGACAAGCCAATGCAGTGAGAACAATCCATTGGGGAGAAACCACTTGATATCGATATAAGTAGATCCTTTGCAACTACATATACAGTTTCAAGATGACAAAATATAAAGTATCATTTAAAAAGTTCATCTACAAAAGAAAAAGAATCTAGCATTAGCTAGAAAGCTCACAGATAAATTATATACATCAAGTGAAAACAAATACACAACATAAGAAGGAACAAAACGTACATGATTGAACTGGAAACAAAGTTTCTCAATCAGGACTACAATGAGATTTACTGGAGGTGCTAGGATAATACCATGCTTCTCTCTTCCAAACAAACTGACTTCCTAGTGCCCCCTAGTGATGAGTATGATATAAAAATCAAAAGTGAAAAAAAAAAAACAGCTAAGACTGTTACATAGTAATAAAGCAAACTCATCGTCCGTCCAGACAAAATTGCTCGATGCTTTCGCCATCTTAATTGTTTGTATTCAACGCTCTGTGGAATGCTTATGTGTGCAGGCGCGTGCTGTTTCTGTTTCTCCAACTACTGGCCTGGCATGCATTTCGCGGATCTGTGTGAACGTGCTCATACTTTCAACAACACTTCTAGCTTCGGCCACTGGAGGCAGTGATTA
The DNA here is from genome assembly GCF_025860055.1 of Xyrauchen texanus. Classification (NCBI taxonomy): domain Eukaryota; kingdom Metazoa; phylum Chordata; class Actinopteri; order Cypriniformes; family Catostomidae; genus Xyrauchen; species Xyrauchen texanus. The sequence continues at coordinate 28,530,102 of NC_068306.1, read as the reverse complement.
GAATTTCAGTAAGCACAGAACTTTCAACCTACTGTCGCCAAATTCACAGTGAAATTAGCCTGGATACACTGAAGTGGCCAAATTAAAATGTACACTAAAGGGAGAATGTGAACAGATTTTTGGCCAAGCAGCATTGCTGAAATTACTTCCATTCTGTGCTTTGGCATTCATTTTCAACCATGTCATTATGATTACTCCACAGCTCGCCTGACCATGGGCTTCAATCCGATTGTTCCGATTGTTTCTCAGAGGGTCGCCATGTCCAATCTGTCTCATATCCATGATAGCACTCTTTTTCCAGAAAGCCGAAGAAATCAAACATTTCCGAAATGTTACCTACAGCCTCAAAAACGAATCCCACATGTGTTATAATCCTACATCGATGAGAAACAAGAGGCAAGTCATTTTCTCTAAAGTGAACACACATGTCCCCTTAAAGCAGAAACTTTCTCTCCTGTTATGCAAAAGAGTGAGAGATACTCTTTGTGACTTTGCAGAGAAAAGGTCACAGCTTGGTAATATGGTTTTGTAGTTCATGTTTTTCATATTTCGAACGAATATACCAACAAGGGAATTGTCACATTTCAATACGGAAAAAGTAGCAAAATGAACAGAATACACAGCTGTCTGGATGGCGTGCATTTAGTGCCAACAGGGAGAGGAAATGCTGTGATAAAAGATTTCATTTAATAATATCAGGCCTCTCAGGTGTGCTCTGGGGAAGGGCATTGAAAATGGCACACAGTTAGATTGTAGAGATATTACAACCAAATGACGACACAAACTCACACTACTAGTCAAAAGTACACCTTATTCTTTAAAATTAATTACATTTTACAATAATAGTAAAGTCATCATAACTATTAAATAACACATAGAGAGGTATGGAAATTATGAAGTGACTAAAAAAATGTGTTAAATAAATTAAAGCTATCTTGAGCATCTTTTAAGTAGCCACCCTTTGTCTAGATTACATGTCTGCACTCTTTGAGCAATCTCTCAACCAACTTCATGAGGTGCCACCTGGGAATCTTTTTAAGCAGTACTAAAGGAGTTTGCATTCATACAACAGTTATACATTATAAAAATATGAATACGCTGTAATTTTTCACTAAAACATTTAGTAAATTATATGGCTGCTGATTTAGTATGTTCATTTAGTGTGATTAATAAGATGAAAAATAACACGCAATATAAATTAATCATTAATCAACGATTACTCATGCCCCTGACCCATCTGTAAAATCTGTAATAAGGAATATTCCTTCCACCTGAGCAATTCAAGCTTTTATTACTTTTTTGGGGGGCTTTCTCATAATATTTTAAATACAGCAAATATTGATAAGCGATTAGTTAAATTAATTAATCTGCACATCATTTAATTAATTTAATAAAAAAATGTAAATCCATTGACAGGGCTGTATAGACCAATAAACATCCCAAACTACTAAATGGTATTTAAAAAACATTAGGTGCCAAACCTAATCCCAAACCGCACCCTTCTACACTATTCTACGACATTTTGTAGTGTAAGTAGTGCGAGTAGTATGTTTTCACTGAAAATGTAGCAAAAAAAGTGCAATTTCAGTATGTATGATGCACTTTTTCAACCATCAAAATGGAGTGTGGAATGATGGACACTTCATGCTCTCAGTGCTCGCGGCTTGCCGTACATAGTGGAAGGGGCAGAGTTACCTGGCTTCGCTGCTGGTCTGACAACAGTTGAAAATAATGAAGAATGTAGCAGCTAGCAAAACTTCAGTGGATACAGCACCTTATGAAAACACAATGCTGAAAATCATCTGTTTGCACTAAACAAAGAAACACACTTATCACACAAAGACACACAACAATTGTTCCGCTATTCTCTTGCAACGCAAACACCGCTTTACAAACAACAAAGCTCAGCAAAATGTCCAGCCACAGAGGAATTCAAGCAATTCAATTCTGCAGGCTTCTGGACTGCAAATTAAGAGGGGGAGGCAGATTCCATTTAAACATAATAATCTACGAATCAATCAAAAAAAAATTATTGAAAGGAAAATAAAAAAATAAATAAAATAGTCTCTTGCCATTGCTGGCATGCCAGTGATTACCCATCTGCATATTAATATGAATATTATGAAATATTAGATGAAGAAACAAATTATGCAAAAACAACAGGTTTAGACTTATTAAGTCACTAAACATAAAAAACACTTGAACATTAGAATTCACTGAGAATGCATAATGTGAGAAAGAGTGAAAATATAAATGAGAGAGGAAGGTAGCTCCTCTCACCTTGCACCTCTATTGTTTATTTCACCAAATACTGACACAATACTCACAAAGTGCCATGTAAAAATCCTTTTGCAAAAATAGAAGTACACTAAACCATATTAAAATGACAGTGAAATGCTGCAAGAAAAAACAGATAGAAAAACAGATATTTGAATGTAGTGGTGAGAAGCTCTAGAGAACCTTGACAGATTGAAGTATAGAGATGTTTATGCACTACAGGGCATGACAGGCTAACTTGAAAGAAAAGAAACAAGCAGCTGTCATCCACTGCTCCCTACCCAACCCTCTGAGCTCTCTGTAGTGCACATCAAATAACCCGAACACTGCAGCTTTGTTTTAGCAGTGGACAATATTTGATTAATTAATATGATTTTCTAATAGAAGTAAAAAATAAGGGATTTGTGTAAAAACAGACTTTAGTCCGAAGAGCTATCATAATTAATTTGATGTAAACGGAAATGAGGCTGTGAGATATGGAAGTGTGTTCAATATGTTAAGACTATGACTTGTATTTAAAAACAAACCTTTTAACTAACTTTCATTTGCATTAATTAAACATGGCATCTACTCTGACTTAGGTCTTAGGAATGGGAGGAGGGGGATACAGAGTAAGACAGAGCGATAGAGGGAGGAAGAATGAAGCAGATGGAAGCATCAGGCAGTGTGAGTCTGCAGGCTATATGACAGGAGATGGGGAGGAGGGGTCATGAGCTAAGAGGGGTCAGGCCGACACATGGCCATGTGGCATGACAAAAGGAATCTTAACCAGACCATCAACAAATCTGAATATAATGTGTGAAGATGGCATATGTATTATGAAACATAAGTTCCAGTTATTCACACTTCTCAGAATAAGAAAATGGTGATTCTGTTGCTGAGCAGTAGTACACTGGGAAGTATGCCCATGATTTTGGTTAATTTGCTTTCTTGTTCTCACTGTATGCGTGTAGACTACACATGCTATGTTTACTTCACCAATTTACGCCACTATGCTACAAAGGTGCGCAATATTTCAGTGACCATATTAGCATTCATTTTATTATTATTTGCATTGCTCTGATTGCTGCTGGTGTCAGGAGCACAACCTCTCCCTCAACGTCAGTAAAACCAAGGAGCTTGTAGTGGACTTCAGGAAGAAAGACGGAGAACACAGCCCCATCACCATTAATGGAGCACCGGTAGAGAGAGTCAGCAGTTTTAAGTTCCTTGGTGTCCACATTACTGAGGATCTCACATGGTCCGTCCACACTGAGGCCGTTGTGAAGAAGGCTCACCAGCGCCTCTTCTTCCTGAGACGGCTGAGGAAGTTTGGAATGAACCACCACATCCTCACACGGTTCTACACTAGTACTGTAGCGAGCATCCTGACTGGCTGCATCACCGCCTGGTACGGCAATATCACCGCCCACAACTGCAAAGCCCTGCAAAGGGTGGTGCGAACTGCCAGAAACATCATCGGAGGTGAGCTTCCCTCCCTCCAGGACATATACACTAGGCGGTGTGTGAAAAAAGCTTGGAGGATCATCAGAGACTCCAGCCACCCGAGTCATGTTCTGTTCTCACTGCTACCATCAGGCAGGCGGTATCGCAGCATCAGGACCCGCACCAGCCGACTACATGACAGCTTCTTCCCCCAAGCAATCAGACTGTTGAACACTTGATCTATCAGGATCAATAATTAGTACTGCACTTTATTCAGCTATAATCTCACAATGGACTGTCAACATATTCTCCTCAATACAACTACTTATATATATTTCATATACTCTTACTTATTGTATATTGTGTATTCTATATTGTGTGTATTGTCCATGAACACCTGGGAAACGCAATTTAAAAATTATCTGATATTTACAGGTTTTCCATGAGTGGCAACATTGGGTTTTATTGGTACCGATAGCTGCTTTTGAAACTATAGGCTATTTTGCTGATAGTTTAATAAGCCAATGTTCACTTAAAGAATTTATACACTATAAATTATTTCAAGAGTGCTTTTTTTTTGTTTCTCTTATGTGTTTGGGTGAGCTTGTTTATAGTTAGTCATGTTATGCATCAAATCTTTATTTTTTGGCTACTACTGGGATTTTGGTTGCACAATAGCATCTTGAATTTTATTCATTTTAAACTCTTGTTGCCTCTGTAAGAGTAAGAAAGAGTAAGAAATGCAATAACTCGATTTTTAAAATTATTGGCTGATTAATCGGTTATCTGCCTTTTCCAATTTTACCGATCGGTTAAGGCAAAGTTCAATATCGATCAACCTCTACGTCATTTGGTAAAACAACACAGCACTGAGCACTATCAACAAGAGCTTTCCCATTAAGGACTGTGAGTGCATTTGCAGTTGTGAAATATACCATCCCTCTCTTGCATTTCTTCAGTAATTTCTCATTCCTACATGCAGTCTGCTCTAAGTACACAGTGTCTTTGACCTGGACCTGAAAGCTATGCAAAACATAAAACATCATACATGAGGCTGGCCAAAACCATCACTATCACACATCACCACAATAATTTAAGAAGGCCTCTTTAAGTTGAAGTGGAAACACAGCTGACATTTTTTGGTACATAAAATATCAGGATATACAGGGATATCTGCCTCACTGTTGTCAAGGCAACCAAAAATTCCCATGTAAATCATAGGGGAATACTGTTCATATATGCAACACATAAAATGGCTGAGCTGCCATAATTCGCTTCTAGGCATTGCTATCTAAACTATTAATATTTTAGAGATTTATTTGTTAATGTTCTAGAAATACCCAGCAGCTATGTAACGCTCAGAAATCATGACTGTGACAAAAGAGAAAGCCACAATAGCATTGTGTTCCTTTAATGATTATCCCAGACAAATCCAAATGCACTGTGGTTTCCTGGCAAAGCGTTTTTTACCAAACATCTTTTTAAAAACTGAATCATACTTGTCACGCATATGGAAAAACATTTGGCAGAAACCCTCATGGGTGGAAAAGCCTTATGCTGACTATGACAGATACTCCTTCAGGAAAGATGATCACAAAACCTACCGGTAGTTCATTTTCCTCACATCATTGCATAAGGATCCTTGTAGCAAAAGCAATAAGTCACTGGAAAATGTGCTGAGGGTTACAGGTCTATTGGCAATGTTTTGGACATACTGTGCCGAAGCTTAATCATACAGCATCTCTCAGTGTCTTTCAATATCAGGATTTGTTGGATTATTATATTACAATTTTTTCACAGCTGAATCTTTCAAATTAAACCCAGAAATATGTTTTTACAAAGTAAATAGGTTGATTTCACATTGACTTAAAAGCATGTTTTTTTTTTTTTTTAAGTAATGATAAGGGAAATCTAATTTCTGAAAGTGGGGGAAAAATGTTAATGGTTGCCATGTATCCAGATTGTTGTCATTAGTGACACACACCAAAAGTATATGTTTTGTCATTAATGTGCTTCATCAAATTAAATGTAATAAATATAGCCACAAGTGGCAATTATTGGGGTCCAAACTGTTTGCAGAAGTAATAAAATTAAATAAAATAAAAATGTAATTACTAAGTAGGCTACTCTACTTACTTTGTGGGTATGATATTTGCAAACTTACAAGGATTAGCAAAACAAAATGTGGAGCTCTTAAAAACATTAGGATCGGATCGCAACTCCATATGTAAACAGTTTCATTCATAAATATTTCAAATGTCATGACCGTTTGATTGTTTATGTTGCTGCTGTGCTTGAGTGAACAGATTAATTTGGATGCAATATGTTGGATGTGTGTTATGTGTAAACATGAAATTTAGCTTTCTAACATTGTGAAGCTTGTTAGTTGTCTTCTGATAGAGTTTAAAATATACTGTATATGGCTGTGTATTTGAGGGGCTGCATGATATTAGCCAATCATAACAGTGGGTGTTTACGTTGAAGTTTAAAGGAGACTCTGAGGCAAAAATGGAGCGTTTCAGACAGAGGGCCAGAGACAGGATGGAAAATGATCATATATTGCTAAATTATAACTGTTTTGGTGCAAAAAAAATCTTTACTAACATTATTAGTGGGTACCTAGGGAAGATAATACAATTATATTTAAAAAAAAATAGCATTTCATGACCCCTTTAAGATAATGGCATTGAAATGCATGCTAGTCTAAGTTGGTCTTTTTTAACAGGGTAGTCAGGACACAAGAGAAGCTTCTCTCAACAACTCATAAGTGTCCATCTCTGAGTATGAATGCTTCATCAGCAGGTTGGAAATGCATGAAGTTTTCTGCCAGAGATATGAAGACAAACACACATGGAGTTTGAAGTCAAAGTCTCACCTCCACAGTGGTTATTACTAATGTGGTCAGCCAAGACAGTTATCTCAGGACGTCCACATATTTTCAGGGAAATAACAATACCTCAAAATATTTTAAATACCTCAAGAAATTCCAGTTTTATGACTCTAGATGGTATATTTCTAAACTATTCCAGAGGCAAATCACTGTCTCTACCAGTCCTGTACTGCTAAGAATATTTTTCTTAATAAGTATTTTTCTATTGCATTGAATTAAGTTGGTTTTTCTTACCCCATTGGTACATTGTTTTATCTCATTTTTAATCATAATTGAAAAAAAAAACCCTGAGGTTTATGCCTTAATCAAGAAAAAACTATTTGTCCATGCAGTGGATGCTATCAACACAAAGTAGTTGTGATGGCCAGATGTAAGGATTGGCTAAAAGGAAGGGGCATCTGAATTATGTCACCCTTTGACCCTCAGCTAGAGCGCAGTAACAAAATTCCCTCAGCTTGTTGAGTTAACATCTGCTGTAAGACTAGAGAAGAGGGGCTAAGCTGGGGAGAAGAGCACCCAAAACTATTTCTTCAGTCTGGGAATGTGCTTCATGATGGTAAATTAACATTGGGAGGGGAAAAGCTGGGAAAATACCCTTATATAGTCATGGGTACAGCAAGGCCCTGGAATCCATGAGGAAATGACCATGTGCAGCAGGAATAAAATGCAATATGTATCAATAAATCAGGCCAGCTTGGAGGAAATACAGGCCACCTGCTGAGCTCTTTGCATTCATTACCACTTCAGTGTGATATTGAGGAGTAATTATTTGTAATTGCGGTGATTACACAGGTTCCACATGGTTTTCCATTTTTTAGTTGCAAAGTAAAGGTTAGATGGTAGAGAGGCATTGGACGACCATGCTTCTACAGATGGGGGCCTGCCCCATGAAGATTGTCCACAACAGAACATGACTGAAAGCAAATCTTCCAGTGACATTAGGGCAGTTAGGGGTGGAATGACATCTGTAACAGTAATGATGCTGGACACACACACAAAACAGAGAGTGAACATGCCAGTGAAGTCAACATGATGTAATTATTATTTTTTTTTTTGTTAAAACAAGTTTCTGGTCTTATCATGCATGATTCTTCAGTGCATATTAATACAAAGAAAACTTCTTTTGGCTTCATAATATTTCAACGTGACCACACAGGATGTTAACATGTTGCTACTGAATGTTCCAGTACCCAGATATCAACCAGATATCAATCTGCAGAGATACTGACAAGCACCATCTCCCATCAAACATAATTGCATCAGTTCAAATGTGTTTAGTATTTTCTGTGGTGAAACAGGACTGATAGCCCATTGTGTCAGCAACCACAGTATAATGGGTTCTGGTCCCACGAAAAAACGTTTCACCCAGAAACTGGAGCACACACGTGCTCATACGATTAAAGAAACTTCCAGCTTCGGCTACTGGGGGCAATTAATAAAATTTTGTAAAGCGTAGATCGCTTTAAATGAAGAACTATAGACATACTATCACCGAATTCACAATGAGATCAGTTTGAATATTTCTTCAAAATGTAACAACTTGCTCTGTCTCTGAAACAACTTTCTTTTTCGGGTGACATCACCTAGTCCACAGTTTATGTTAACCAATAGCCAAATAGCTATTTACGCATTGTTTTTAGCTGCTACGGTAGTTAATGCACTCTTAATAAAATCTTGTCAATAGTTAACTCAGTAATGTAATGTTGGTTAGTATTACTGTAAAAAAAGGTTACAGTAATACTATCAAATAACGACAGATTTGAGAAATATGCATTACCATTGAATAATGTCAAGATGCTCTCAACAGTCTACTTAACTTTTAAACTCCACGTCCCAGTCAAAAAGCCTCCTCAAAAGTGTTTGTTTCAGGAAGTGAGTTTTTCACCAGTAAAACCTAGCTGGTTAAGTTGCTTGACCAGAATGATCTTTCAGGTAAAGCTGGTTAAGCTAGTTATGAAGACTGGAAGGGATAACAGTACACCAGCATCCAGCGAGTGCTCGCTGTTGGTTTCATTCTCCCCTCTCACCTCATCACTACCCTATATTTTTTAACTGTATTGTCTAATGATAGCAATACAACTTCTAGCATATATCGTCTGCAAATATGCAGATATTTCGTCAAAAGAAAATGAATGAACTAACCTCACAAAACATGCACAAATCCAGCGATTTCTTCTTGTGAAGCGTGTATTCCTGTGGAGTGTGTATTATATCAGTGTATTATATCAAAACTGTGTCCCTCTGGCTCACGAATGTTGCGTGACACTCAAAGAAGGCTATCCTGGCCGTGTCAGCATCACAGCAAAACAAAGGGCAGCAGGTTCACCTCTTCACACAATTTAAAAAATCTGTACTGCTACAATTTATTATACACATCTTAAAACACAAAGTACTTCAAATTCACACTGCACTTTAATTTTTCTGTCAAAATAAAATATCCAGATGAAGGTAAAGTAAATACGACAGAAATATACTGTATAAAACAAATATAATCCTCAAAATAATAATAATAATTAAGAATTATGCTACAATAATAAACTTGACTGGGTCCCACATTAATAATTCAGTATTATAACAACATTCAACTGAGTTCTAAAAAGTGAGTGAAGTTTTGCACACCCTGTTCATTCATAAAAAGTGTTTTAGTAAAAATGTAAGTTCATATAGTGAAAACGTCATGGTTACTGATGTAACCTCTGTTCCCTGATGGAGGGAACGAGACATTGTGTCAATGAATTTACACTAGGGGTCACCCTTGGGAGCCCAAACATCTCTGATCTTCGAGAAAAGGCCAATGAGAATTGGCGTGTGGGATTTGCATGCCACTCCCCCCGACATACGTGTATAAAAGGAGTACTGCTTACAAACACATACTCAGGTTTTGCACTGAGGAGCCAAGCCAAAGACCCGGCCATTTCAGCGTTTGGTTCAGTATTGTGGCAAGAGGGACATCTGGATGTCTGCTAGAGAGGCACTGCGGGACAACAGCCAAGAAGCCGCAACACCCCTGGTAGAGTGGTTTCGCAGGCCAGCAGGGGGCGGCACATGTTGGCATGGTATGCCATAGTGATGGCATCGATAACCCAGTGAGCTTGCTCTTTTCCAGTTGACCCGAAGCCCCAAATGGCTGAGGTGCCTGAGCCCCAGGTCCCTGTGTGACCACAACATGTCCCGCGAGTGAGCTAGGATTAGCCAGTCGTCGAGATAGTAGAGGATGCGGATGCCCACTTCCCTTAGCGGGGCAAGGGCTACCTCTACGACTTTGGTGAAGGCCCAAGGAGACAAGGACAGTCCGAAGGGGAGGACTTTGTACTAGTATGCCCGACCGTCGAAGGCAAACCAGAGAAGGGTCTGTGTCGAGGAAGAATCGAGACATGGAAGTACCCGTCCTTCAGGTCTACCTCTGCAAAGCAATCCTGATGCTGGACGCTTGCTAAAATGCGTCTTTTTATCTTGAACGGGAGTCTGTGCAGGGCCCGGTTCAGAACTCGCAGGTCGAAAATTGGCCACAACCTGCAATCCGCGATTGGAGCACGAGCCACGCCCCCAACCTCTGTGCGAGAGGGACCAAAGGAACAACCATGTTGGCCGAACCAGCGGACGGGGCCTCGCGACGGGGCGGAGTCCAAGATGCTGAGTCTAGAGACAACAGAGCACTTACCTGGCTCCTTGTGACCGCTCCCGGAACAGCCTGGGATAGGGGAGGAAGATCTTCGTCCTAGAAGCCTGTGGAGACCATTGGTCGGGGAGCATGGTTTGTGCCGCCAAACAGCCCAATTCTGGGAGATGGGGGCATCAAGGAGATGAACCTTGTTGGCCTTTTGCGACTCGACCAGGTTGAGCCAAATTTGGCATTCCTGGACCACCAGGGTGGACATTGCCTGCCCGAGAGCGCGCGCCGTGACCTTCGTCACTCGGAAGGCGAAGTCGGTCGAAGACCGCAACTCCTGCATTAGTCCCAGGTCAGGACTACCCTAGTATAGTTCTCTAAGTTCCTTGGCTTGGTGCACCTGCAGGAGCGTCATAGCGTGCAAGGTGGAAGCTGCATGACCAGCAGCGCTACCCACAATGGCTTTAGCTGTTAGTGATGACGTCAGCCTACAGGATCTAGACAGAAGCCTCAGGCATCAGCCTGCGACTGAGCTGCCGCACCCGAGGATGGGAGTCCAGCCGAGTCCTCAGCGTTAGACATGAGCCCGTTCTCCGATGCCACGATCGACAACTCATCTTCGCAGCGAGCCCCGAATGAGAACGCAGGCCCGCTGTAAAACGGACCGGCAACTTCGCTCCAGACCTCGGTCGGAACATACGAGCGTCGCGGTGAATGGGATGTCCGTGGGGGAATACCCGGCTCCCATTGATGTCTCAATATTGCCCCCAGTGCTAACTGACCCTGCCTCATACCCGTGGGTAGAAAGACCGAGTAGGGGAGCTACTGGGGTGGCTTGCTCGCTTACGGAGGTGAGCCACGACTGCAACGTAGCCATGGTCATGTCCTCGCAATGAGCATGAAAAAGACGCTTTCGTTTGTGCCAATCTTTTAGAGAAATGATATACTCTTTTTGTGATTTATATATATATACACGTGTATACACGTGTGTATATATATATATATATATATATATAAGAGGTATTAAACAGCAGGTTTTCAGAATCCAATCAATTCTCAATGTAAAAAACAAGTCCTGCAAGACATTTTGTTTTCATTGAATCTCCTGCTTCACTCTTAAATAGGCTACATCGCATTACAGAATTTCAGATTTCAAATGCAGTCAGCCCAGCTCACACATATCCATGCATAATTAAAGCCATTCAGAGATGCATTAGTGCAGAAAAGGGGTCACAGGGTCCTCATGGAGATCAGGTCACATCGCATCCAGCATCAGTTTAGCTCTGACACAAGCTCTGTCAGCCATAAATACACTTTCCAGCACTTACTGCTCACTTGAGCTAAAAAAAATACGAAATACCACACTCATTGTGCACTCATAAACGGTGTATGTCATATTACGCTTTTTGACAGGCAAGATTTTTTTGCTTCAACACAAACACACACAGACACTCACAGATACACACACACACACACACACACACACACACAGTTACATCTGCTTCATTCAGCTAAGGGATGAGTGATGATAACCAAAATATCCTCATTCTACAAGGGGTTTCTATAATTAGGGAATCCACGCCTCTTCAAAGAGTCTATAAATGTAGAACCTGCAGAAAAATCGCATCAGTTTATGTCATGGGCCTTATGTGGAAGAGAAGGATATATATGTGTGTGTGTGTGTGTGTGTGTGTGTGTGTGTGTGTGTGTGTGTGTGTGTGTGTGTGTGCGTGTTTTTGTGATTTACAAGGACAATTTTGTAAGTTACAAATTAGTAATTACAAGGGTATTATGCTATAAATGTGATTTATGAGGACATTTCTAGTGTCCCCATAATTCAAATCGCTTAAAAATCATACTAAACAATGTTTTATTGAAAATGTAAAAATGCAGAAGGTTTTCTGTGAGGGTTAGGTTTAGGGGTTGTGTTAGGTTTAGAGGATAGGATCTATAGTTTGTACAGTATAAAAGTCATTATGTCTATGGAAAGTCCTCATAATGATAGGTAGACCAACATGTGTGTGTGTGTGTGTGTGTGTGTGTGTGTGTGTGTGTGTGTGTGTGTGTGTGTGTGTGTGTGTGTGTGTGTGTGTATCTATTGACTGGAGCACTGGCAACAGTGAAAAGCACCAGTGGCCAAACCACATATGATTGCAGAAGATTTGAAAATGCATGTATATTTTAATCTGATTTTAACTATTAGAAACATTTGACAAAGATCGCAGTTCCTTGATGCCAAGTCAAATTGTTAGTCCAGGATCATTTAGGCAAAACTTCTCCCTCATGCAATCACAGCTGACAAGCTCACATTGTCATTTAAATTAGGAGGCGGTTCCCCCACATAAAGGAGGGCCACCACAATTAATTTAAACAAGTTTAAAGGACCCAAAAAAACTAAACAAAGAAACTGATTAAAGTGGAAGTTAATTCCATGCTTGTGGATACAGCTGCCAGTCTGTCATCAATCACCACTGAGTATGCTAAATTTAATATAATTCTTAAGGAGAGCCAATATAATTATTTCTTCTTTTAAAACAGTTGCCTAGCTGAGGCTACATCAGACCCTCTGAAGAGAATCAAAAGCATTTTTTTGGAGAATCTAATCTTGCAAAACTTTTGTGGAATTAACTGTAACCAACATTCAAACTGTGAGGAGCAGGGATACACTGTTCCGATACCAGGATCGGTATCAGCTCCAATACTGACGTTTTTAAACGGATCCGGTATCGGTCCGACAATCCCGATCCAAATCTGATACTGTGTGTTAGTCATGTTCGTTGCTGTCAAGCTCAAAAAATTACATAAAAGAACCATATAAACACAAATAAAGTAGTTCATATGACTCGTGCATTTTATTCAAAGACACTTGAAGACGTACGATAGCTCTGTTAATCACAAGGCTGTGTTTAGTAAACAAGGCTGTGTTTAAGAAATAAAAAAATATAAAATATATGCGCAGCTCCAGCGTGTTAGTGAATGGCGCTGCTGTTTACACACACACTTGCGGCTATTTTTACCCTTCACGCGGTGCGCAATATTTGAGCACTACTCACGAACAACATCTCAGATGTAGATGCTCAAAATTTCGGGTTCACTTATAATAAGCATTTAGAATGGGACTGGAGGTGCATTTGACCAGAATTTGAATAAGAAGCTAATTAAACTACAGTGAACTTGCATACAAACTGACATATACGGGACTTTCTGGAGAGTTCAGAATGTCAAAATAAAAGCGTGAGGGTTTAAAAGTTAAAGGTGCATGATTGAGATATATTAATATATATTACTATTATATTATATTATAATTTGTTTACAAATGAAAATAATATTTAAGTTGAATGGGTTCCAACAAAGATAACTGTGTGAATGAAAAGTGAGCTGATATCTTACAAATAAATTGAACAAAAAAGAGATCAGAATCCTTTAAAGTCCAGATACAAGTTGAATAAAATAAAATAAAAATAAATTACAGCTTCTTGTCCTAATGACTTATACTGGTATTACTGTTAATGTTGCTGCTACATTATCCAGTATACTAGTTAATAATAAAGTTTTTATTAATAAGCTATAAATTTATATAGAAATAATGTGTAGATAAAGGCTTGTGTTTCTAAATTCTAAATTGATTATGCAAAAACAACACTGGTATCGGATCGGTATCGGCCGATACTGAGATTTCCGATATCGGAATCGGAAGATAAAAGTGGTTTCGGTGCATCCCTACTCAAAACCCAACTTTCACTAACATCTCAAGCATCTTATCTAAGTGTGTATTTTCTGTGCCAATGGCGGCACTAAATGAAATTGCAAAAATAAACATTGTTTTCAAACAGCTTGCATTGATCGAACAATCAGTGTATGCAGCATTGCAGAACCAACCTGAAAAAACAGGCTTTTATACATGATTGAGCCAAAGTAGCAAACAACCCTTGTTGCCAAATTCAATTGGTGATCTGACATTTGTTAATCAAACAAAGGCTTATCCAACCAATTTGGTTTTCTCACTGAAGTAGATAGATGTAAAAGGATTAATGGAGAGGCGAGAACCGGCTTGATAATATAAATAATAGTTTAATGAAGAACTAAACAAAAAGACAAACACACACACACACAGGTGTCGGACAGCTGTCCGTAAATCTCTCTCTCCTTCGCACCGCAGCTTCCACCCTCCGCCCTGTCACAATGTACTTTTGCCTACTGCTGCCCTAGAAGATAAAAAATAGCAGCCTGGGGTTGTTGTCAAGATGGGAGTGTGCCAGAGTAGACTAACTTGTCTTTAAGGGATCATTGTTCATTTTACATTTTGGGGTGAACAACTAAAGAGTTGCTTCACTTTTGCGTGTGGTATTTAAACACAACATCTTATTCACTAACCACACACAATCTAGTTTAAGCAGGCACAATCAATGCTAAAATTGTGCTGTCTTGAGTATTTAAATTAAGTCATTGTCATTCCTTTTTGAACAAACATGCCTCCTTCTATGTAAATTAGGCTTATTATAGATTGTGCTACATTCACAAAAAATGGCCAACGCAATTTATTTAGCATTTTTAATGGCAGATTCTTTCGATCATATCAGCAGTAATTCATCAAATAATGAGAAAATGGAGCACATAGCACTCAAAATTGGCTGGCAATATCAGAATTGCTTGAGCAAATTGCATTCATTAGCAATTTTGTGGGTGAGTTTGCGCCATTGCCCGATCTGCGTTATTCCTTAATTGGCCACTAAACCAGCAATGACAGCATTTGCAAATAACTAGTGATTTCACTGGCCACAATTCATTCTAGAGATGGCCATTTTCTTGCAATTTTGTAGTCAAGTACACTAACCGACTAAAACGAGTATCTGATTACTCGATTAAATTAGAATACATGTAAAAAAACATGAATCTTATATTTAGTTTTATTCACAAACGTTACCAAGAACAGTTTCAAAATATGATAACTTCAACAAACTATGCTTTTATTTTGGGAAAAAATTAAATGAACAATATGCATAAAAAAAGGACAATGAAAAGATTAAAAAAAATAACAGTAAAAAACATTTGCCCTCATCCGGAGCTTACATAGAAACCAATACTGATGGCACGAGGGTAATTTACTCTGAGTCTACATAAATCACATTTATATAATTTTACATGTTATTATTCAGAAAAACATGTTGTGCAGTTGGCTTTTTATAAAATGCGCTTTGCCAGTGTTATGAGATTTCACACTCATACACACATCCTGGTCTGAGCTGAGTTTCCAAACAGCATCGCAAACTTAAATTTAAGCCAATGGTTTCTACAGTCTACTTAGGCTTACGATGCTTTTGGGAAAAGCAGCCCTGATCAGCACCAAGCTTACCTCGCATTTTTTTCACCATAAAAGCTGATCCTCACCTTTTGGTTTGTATGACTCCAACAAGAACCAAATTGAATAAGTACAAATATTACAAGTATTGCCATGTAATATAACTTGGCTTTGCTTTAGAAGCACAGCTGCCATTATATATCTTCGTCTCTGTCACGAACCCCGCTCCCTCGCTCCGCCCCCTCGAGCGTCCTCGCTTGTTTTGCTCCCTCGGGCTACCACGCCCGTTTTGCTCGCTCGAGCTTGCACGCTCGTTTTTGCTCCTACGAGCTCACACGCTCGTACACTATCTCCCCCCTCGGGCTCACATGCCCGCTCCCAATGGCCAGAACATTATGTACACCTGCACTCGCGTCATCTGCACTCCTGTTTATTGTATACACCTGCACTCGTCCCTATCACCTGTCATTGTTTACACCTGCACTCGTCTCTTTAAATATCACAGCACATTCGTCTCCCGCTTGTTGGTTATTGTGTTTAGTTTCCCGTCTCTTTGCCCCCCGCTAGTCTCGTCTAGTTTAGTACTCCTCTCGTTTACCCCCTTAGCTTGCCAGCTCCCCTTGTTCCCCTGTCTTTTGCTCCCACTAGTCCCGTCTCGCTTATTCTGATTACCCCGGCTTTGACCCTATGCTTTCCACGACCTCTCTCTTTGGATTTGCCCCTTTTATATTCTCCGATTCCCCGGCTTCGACCTCTCACTCCCCTTGACTACGCTTCACTGGATTTGCCCCTTGATTGTACTTTTGCCTGCCTGCAATAAAAACGCAGTTTTTGACTTACATTGTGACTGTCTCTTCTTGTGCGGGTTACAGTCTCTCATCCAACACCTCAACAACATGTCTCCACAGGGCCCCCCAGTGGACTCAATTGTACCTCCGAGATTTTGTGAGAGATTCAGAGGAAAAATATTGTAATTCAGCGATGCTCACGGCAGGGAAATGTGTAAAGGAAAATTAGTTTGTGATATTCAAGTAGTGTTTTTAATACTCGAGTATCTGGTGCAGAACGTATACTCGATTACTCGTGCACATCCCTAATTCATTCTTAGCGAATTTCCCCTTTTGTGTCTTATGATATACTTTTTATGTATAGTCCACTGTTGCACAATCTTGTTTATGCAAACTATTCTTAGTCCAGTGTGGCAGTAATTCCCACATTTCTACACCTCGTACATGTTTATAGTGTTACACTTATTTAAGTATTTATTCCCTTGGCTTCCTGTTGCTCTAGTTAGCATGACTGTTTCATTTTCAGCGTCAAAACTAAAGCTCACCTCTGAAATGTACAGGATATGGCCCAGCCTTACCAGCAGCAGGTGGTCAGCTGTAAACAAGGTTTGCGGACAGAATCGGCAAACAAAACCAAGCTGACAGGCCTGTCTTCAGGCTGTTGCCAAGAAGCCGTCACTGTTCTAATCCAAAGCTTCTCATTTGCTTTGGCAAGGGGTGACTTCACTGCACAAAACAGCTGAGAGAGGTTTCATATGAAATTATTGTCCCAATTCCCTTCCGATAATCAGGTTTAAGACAGTAAAACTGGCAACAAATGCAATGTCCTGGTTCCAGGAACTCATAATCAGGTTTACCCTATTACAAGAAGTGACACTGTGTCTTTGCTGCAGTAATGTAAGAGCTTGACTATTTTACATGCTTTATTACCTAGGGTTCTGTAGGAACTGTAGTTTTAGGCTTAACTGTCTTGGTAAACTATACAAATTTAACAAAGAAAAGTTTACTATTATTTATTCTACTGAAGGATATCTACAGTATAAAACTTTTTACATCTAAACTCTTTAAAGGAATAGTTACCCCCAAA
Source organism: Xyrauchen texanus (assembly GCF_025860055.1). NCBI lineage: Eukaryota > Metazoa > Chordata > Actinopteri > Cypriniformes > Catostomidae > Xyrauchen > Xyrauchen texanus. Next base: position 28,512,726 of record NC_068306.1, on the reverse strand, counting down.
TAAAAATTCTGTCATATAAATATTTGCATGTGTTCAGTAAGATGTGAGTGTTTCTTCAACTGCTGACACTTTTGGACTTCTTGAAAGTAAATTCTTGTTAAAATATATTTCATACTCTCAATAATTTTTTTGTTTGTCAAACAGTGTATGTATGTCATTTTCTTTCAGTCAAACAGTGTATGTATGTATGTCATTTTCTTTCAGCAAGTCATGACAATTCCCATCACAGTGTCATTTTCAGCATATCTCAAATTCTGTTTAGTCTAGATGAATTCCGTGGTGGAAATTACAGTGATGGAAATGTAATGTTTTTAAATAAAATAACCGACTCTCATGCTAAAGTTAATTTTATAGGTAACATTTTCTTAAATACAATTAAATAATATTTTCACACTTTTTGCATAGTTTAATTAATTACAGCTTGATTGGAATGATGCACAATAAAAAAAATATTCAACTTTTAATGATCTGTATATTTATAATAGATTTTTCATTGTTTAATATTGAAAGTGTTGGTCTAGGACTAGTAAATCTATACATAAAGGCATTTTGAAAAGTAAAAAAAAAATTATAATAATAATAATTATGACGGCCTGGTAAAAAGTTTCCGAAGATGAAGACATAAACAATTACGAGAATATAAGACTGTCGTTAAACCTGGTGTCACAAGTTTGAAATATGTATGTAAAAAAAGATTTGTGAGCTGTGTTGGTTGAGAAGAATTTCAGTGAATAACATAAAATATAGCACATGAGTTTAACGGACTACAATTATGTAAATATTTGACATCTCCTTTTTGTAAATGGTGAACAAATGATGACAAATAATGACATTTTGGATTAACTATTCCTTTACAATAAAATATCAAAAGCCACACCCTGCAGGCCTGGAACAATAGGAAAAATTTAAAATAAACCTTAAACATTCTGGGTTCATGTTGTGCCAGGAAGATTCACATTGTTCTTGTACCATTCCTTAACTTGGCAGCAAACCAAGACAATATGCAAAACACATTTCATACTCTATTACTCATGAGGGGGCTGCCAGTGCCTTGACAGCTTATTCGTAAATATTCCCCAGTGAAATTATCTTTTTCTCATAGTCTATCCCACATTTGATTCTTTTCGGTGTCCATGAATGGTCTTTCATGTGGTAATGATGTCACTGCCCAAGCAGGCGGTTCAGTTTTGTGGTGGCTGATGTCATAGTCACATTCCATGTCACCCATTTTTTGCCTGGCAATGATGTGCTTGGATGTTAATGCTAACAGCAGCTTTATTTTCTATCACTAGTGTCACAAGAGACAAGGATGCATCTTGCTAATGGTCATTTCTGATTAGGACACTCAAAATGTTTTCAGACAGTTGTTAAATTGCAAGGCTTCATCTGCAAACTGGTCCCTCGGGAGGGCGGTTATCTCCAAGAGCTGAAGTGCTGGATGTGAATAATATGAGTGTTATTCATCTCAGGCAGAAAAATATGAGAGCTGTCTCACAAGGTCAATAATCTTCAAAGTATACATTGATCCACATAACAGTCAGATTAACCATTTGTTATTCCTTCGGGCAGTATTTAGCAGTTTTCTTCCTTTTGTAAACTTTTCAATAGACCGTGCCCGAAGAGAACACTAAACAAACCAGGTTTCTCTCAAGGTAAAATCTGGCTTATTATGTCCATTGAGACCAGCTTCTGAATTTCCATGTTGGTCCAAGCTGGTATATGGTGGTTTGTGCTGGTCTAGCTGGTGTACCAGCATTGCATTGCTGTTAACTAGCAAAGTTTACAAGCAAGATTTATCTGATGAGGCTGGTAGACCAAGAAAGGCTTGCTGGTATAGCTAGTTCTCTTCTGGAAAAAAAACACACAAAAAAACAGCTTAAACTAGCCTAATTGGTCTAAACTGTGGCCTAATTGGTCTAAACTGGTCTCCCAGCCTGGGCAAACTGGTTCTCAGCTGGTTTAGCTGGGAGGCAGAAAAGTACCTTCTCAAAAGTACCCAAAACCTTAACCAGCCAATTGACCAAACTGATCAGGCGGAGAGACTGGCAAAAGACCGGCAATCCAGCTTTGGCTGCATTAAATTTTATGGTTTTAGGTACACAAAACCAAAACAAAATAATGTGTGATGGTCTTTTCTGCAAATTAGATAGGATTACCTTAGCTTGATGGCATAAAACGACAGCATAATTGAACAGCATTCAAACATAGGGCCAACAATGTCTTAAGGAAGAAGAAACATTTGAGGTAGCAGAAGATGACAGAAAAGGGAGGTGGTGTAGTTTCCCGTCTGTCGCTCACTTTGACGTTGTGTCGAAGAAGCGACACTAGGGGTCTCTCTTGAGAGCCTCGCGCATCTCTGAACTTGAGAAAAGGCCAATGAGAAATTGGCGGACAGAATTTGCATGTCCCGCCCCCGGACATACGGGTATAAAGGGAGGGAAATGCGTTTGTTTCAGAACATTTTCAGAAAATTTTCAGAAATTTTCTTCGGAGCCAACCGGTTGTGTGAGCAGCGAGCTGCGATTCACAAGACTGTTCATCTCATCTCTCAGAGCGTATGCTGTTGGATCTACGGCGCATATCAGCGGCTTTCTCCTTCTCTGCACGGCAGACTTGACTAGGCTACCACCCTCGGTTCAGCATGCCCAGTCAGAGACTGACGCCCAGATGGCCGACATGCTTGCCAGGGCTGCTGGATGATTGGTTCCTCGGGTCTGCACATTGCTCACAGCCACGCAACCCCCGTTGTGGAGGGCACCTTTTACTGCCCGTAATCGAACCCCTTGCTCATCCGCTCTCACTACCCTCGGTGGCGGAGCGGTACACAGGTACTCGCCTGGAACCGCGCCCTTGTGGGTTTGAGCACACTCGACGAGAAGTGTGGCATCCTCGTGGGCACTGGCCAAAGGCACCTCCTTAGCAGACATACGCAGAACAGCGGGGTGGGCAACACCCAATACCTTTACGAGATTTTACAATCTCAGGGTTGAGTCGGTTTCATCCCGTGTTTTCTCAGGTCAGAGCCGGTAGAACGCGGTAACGCGGTAACAACTGACCGGGTGTACCGCTTGCACCTAGCGCCCTTTACCTCCGCTGATGTAATAGCGATCCCACTAACTCGGCTCCCTGGATGACTCCTCCCTCGCCCTCTGATCCGCGAATTCAGTGGAGGAATTCCCCGACCAAACCCAATACGAGTACTCAAATTACTCTGTTCTGGAATAGGTGCTCCACAGGTCGGGCCCCCGTGTGAACTTGTCCCCTGTGTGTATTTTCCGCGGTACGGTCCCCTTGCGAGCGGACCTGCGTCTCCCTTGGGCAGTCCTCGCTGCCCCCCGGTTGCCGTAGCAACTCCTCCCTCCCAATGAGGTAGGATCTACCACCGCGCCATTCTCCACATGTGACTTAGAATCCCATGTGATGTATTCCACCACTCTTTACCTCCTTCAGCCTGGGCAGGTGTGGTCTCTGCAGGGTCTTTCCCCCCTGAAAGAATAGTAATTGGGAAAGAACGCCTTCCCCGATGCGTGTGATAGCGTTAAGATAGCCCCAGCTTTAACTCTATGCAAGAAACATAGAGAGAGAAAAGGTGCGGCTGGCGCGGCTTTGGCATGTCGCCTTGTTCCACCCATATCGGGGCGTAGGGAACAAGAAGGCTATGACGATCTTATGGGGCGTTGGGGAAAGGTATGTGCAGTCTGACACGGCTTGTCATTTTGGCACGCAACTGCCTGCCCGCACCTGTACCAGCAGCGCACGTACGCGGTTCAGTGCATGGCGTGATTAAAATTGGACGCTTCTTCGACACAGCGTCGAAGTGAGTGACAGACGGTGAATGTCTAGATTACTGTTGTAACCTCTGTTCCCTGATGGAGAAAACGAGATGCTGTGTCCTCCCGGCCATCGCTGAACAGAGCTACTGTTACGGCCGAACCTCATTGTCGGCTCCTCAGGCAAAATGCTGAATGAACAAATGCATTTCCCTCCCTTTATACCCGTATGTCTGGGGGCGGGACATGCAAATTCTTTCTGCCAATTTCTCATTGGCCTTTTCTCAAGTTCAGAGATGCGCGAGGCTCTCAAGAGAAACCCCCAGTGTCGCTTCTTCGACACAACGTCTCGTTCCCTCCATCAGGAAACGGAGGTTACAACAGTAACCTAGACGTTTCTGCCTCTTCAGTGCACCTGTAATATGGAAGCTTCACACCCACAAGGGATACAGGTTCCTGTCATCTTCACATTGTCATTAAGTGGGTGAAGTCAAGCTACTCTGACATTTTCCCTATTGAAGGGAATATCTGTGCTACCACATGCAATTAAGCCCTTAATGGGAGGGCACTGAACCTGTTGGTCACATCAGTGCTGCGAAGGACCAACAGTCATGCATGTGAAAACCTCTGCTGTCTACAAAAACACCTCTATAATAAGGGACTATTTTTGTTTGTTTTTGCCTTCATCTGGACTGTTTTTCAATAGTTTTCGGTGTAATGCGCTAGAAGGACATCTTTGACCATTGCACTGCATGACGGGGGGGGGGGTTTAAAATATGCATTCCACTTAAAGGAATGTTCCAGGTTCAATACAAGTTAAGCTCAATCAACAGCATAATTTGTGGCAAAAAAGCTTCCTTGCCTCCGGTCTCGCCTACAGCCCCGGAATGCCAGTGCTGATGAGTTCTGAAGACCCCCCGTAGGCCTCAGTCTCTAAATCCGCCAGGGTACAGAGCAGGGTAAGGGCTTCGAGTCTTCTCTCAGCACCCTAGCCTCGGGACATCCTCCTGCTCCCGACATGCTATCTCCTGCTCCCCCCCGGGGAAAGACCACCTTCCCCGATTTAAGACAGCTTTACGTCCTAAGGCACTTACAATGGGAGTGAATGGGGACAATGAAAGTGAATGTGGCCAATTTTTGGAGGGTTTAAACAAAGAAATGTGAAGGTTATAATGCATTAATTCTTCTGTTAAAACTTGTGTATTATTTGAGCTGTAAAGTTGTTTAAATCTTCATTTTTACAGTCATTTTAGGGTTTTAGGGTGTGTTGACATACATCGTTTTACAACCAAGTTGTAAAATTGTCTATAGCTTTAGCGGAATATTGCTTTAACTGTATTACAGACTGTGCAGGTGAAAACATCTCACAGTTCGCTTTTGGTGCCCCTCCGTTGATATTATATCTGTAAAATTAAGCTCCCACTTGCCCATACGCATAAACAACACTTACCACTTTGGTCACTTGGGGGAGTGTTTTGCATTTCCGTATGCACAGTCATTGTTTTCCTTTTTAGCTATCAGCTTTTGGAGTTGTATGTTACAATGGTAATTTACTTGCATCCGTTTCTTCCCTTTCTTCCCGTTTTCTCCACCACATAAATAAATGTGGGATAGTGTATGAAATCTATCAGAAGGGTCTAATTGTTACTTATCCCCAAAAAGGAAGCATCTGGAACTAGTTACAAGAGAAAAACAAATTACTCAGTAAACTGCTGAGAGATGAAGCAACTTCAAATCTAATATCTATTGTCCAGAAATACATGCAAAAGTACTGATTTGAGACACCAGGCTACATTATGTAGCAGACTATTTCATTCCAATAGAATTTATATAATAGAACAACGAGCCTATAAGAAACAGGTTTGTGTATTTAATAGGGGAAACCAAAAAACTGGAAAGTAAAACCAAGACGTTTCTTATGAATTTCAGGTTTGTATCATCTTATGTCATTCTAAATATTTCACTGTATGGAAAAAAGATGCAATGAAAGTGAATGATGACTGAGACTAACATGCCTGACATCTATTTTTGTGTTTCAGGGAAGAAAATCATATAGGTTTGGAGCAACATAAGGTTGAATAAATGATGAAAAAAAAAACAATTTGGACGAACATAGACCATAATCCATATGGGAAGCGTGAGCTCTAAGACGAGCTGTTGCAGTGTGACATTTAGCCAAGAAACACGAGTGAAAGTATGACCAGTGAACTTCTGTGAACTACCAAATGCAAAGAGAGTGAAACTGAAATGTATCAAGTACAAACAGCCACTGGAACCTGTGTCAAGACAATATAACGGCTGCTTGACATTTAAGTATGATAGGTTAAGGGAAAGAAATCTTGGTAAACAGGACGCAAAACTCATACGGTTGTATATTGCACATGTTCTTGACTACTTGAAGTAAATGATCAGTGTCAGGTGTAATCTGATTACAAAGTATTAGTTACTGTAATATAATTACCTTTAGTCTAAAAGTAGTGTAACATGCTACATTTATAATTCTTGTAATGAGATTACGGTTACTGACTTTTAATTGAGTTACTTATAAGTACATTCCTTGGGTTAAATATATTTCTAAAATATTATTCATTTATATGTTCACATGTAGGCCCTACTTCTACTTCTGACATCTGATGGGTATGTGAAAACGAACAAGGAGGAAATATATACATTATTATTCATTTGTTGCGCAGTAAAACAAACTTCTGTGAAAAGAGTTAGAAAGTAACTTTTTAAGTCATTAGTAATGTGATTACCATTTTGATTATGATAAGTAATTTTCAGTGGATTACTTTGCACCACTTCATTAAAATACAATACACCCACAATTTGTGCGCATACACCCAGAGATAGCGCAAACACACCCAGCCACACCTACTTGCACTTTGCACTGGCATATAAATTGCGCTTTCTGCAAAACAGAGCACTCTGTGAGTAGCAGCAAACTCTAATCAAACCACAAATCCACATAAAAAATATCACACATCCATTTCCACAAGACAGATCACAAATATAACAGAAGAGTGCCAGACTGTAGTGCAAAGGCAGAGGCGTTTGGATCCATTTGCAGTAGTTTATTAACACAAGCGATCAAACAGAGAGAAGCAGACATAAACAGAAACAGGCTCTGATGAAGGGACAATCCAGTACTCGTAATCAGACACAGGCAAGGGTCAGGGCAGGCAGCAAGGGTTCACAGAGTCGAGAGTCCAGGCAGAGATCTAAGGTCCAGATAATAACAGGGATCAGGGAATAACACTTGGTAATGTCAGCTGAGCAAAACAACACTTCGCAAAGTAACAATGAAAGGGACAGTCCAGATATAGGGGAGATAATGATGAACAGGTGACGGTGATGAGGATAATCAGATAAATCAGGCAGGGATGGAGATAGATAATGACCAGAGGGAAAGATGGGAAGTGCAGTTCTAAAACTCCGGAGAGAGGGAGCGGATGAAACCAGAGGGAGGCGTAGATGAGCGCTCCGTGACAGAGCCCCCCCCCCTGCGAGCGGCTCCGGAAGCGAGGACCTGACCGACGACGGGGTCTTCCACGGGGTCTTGGTGCGGGTCGATCTGGGTGGTCTCGATGGAAAGTGGAGAGTAACCAGGGGTCTAGAATATCCTGAGACCTAACCCAGGAGCGTTCTTCGGGACCGTATCCCTCCCAATGGGAGGCGCCTGCACTGGGGCGATCTCCTCCTGGACCACCTCTCTCCTGGGAGTAGTAGCGGGTCTGAAAAGAGACACATGAAAAGTGGGTGAGATGCGGTAATGAGCTGGTAGTGCCAAACGAAAAGAGACAGGAGTGATCTGGCGGAGAATTTTTAATGGCCCGATGAACCGAGGAGAACATTTTCTGCAGGGAAGCTTAAGACGGAGATCCCTGGTGGAGAGCCACACCCACTGGCCAGGCCTGTATTAAGGACCGCTGCGCCTTCTCCGATCTGCGTGCTGCTGATAGTGGCGGATAGCGCGCTGTAAGTGGACGTGGGCGGAGTCCCAGGTAGCCTCGCTGCGCCGTAGCCACGCGTCCACTGCGGGGAGATCAGATGGTTCTCCAGCCCATGGGAAGAGCGGGGGTTGAAAGCCTAGAACACATTGAAATGGAGTTAATCCTGTAGCTGGTTTCAACAGAGAATTTTGGGCGTACTCTGCCCAGACCAAGAAGCGACTCCAGTCGTGCTGATTCTGGTGACAATAGGTGCGCAGAAAACGGATGAGATCCTGGTTGAGCCGCTCCACCTGACCGTTGGCCTGAGGGTGGTAACCCGATGTGAGGCTTACGTTGATGTTTAGTTTGGTGCAGAGCTCTTTCCAGACTCTAGATGTGAACTGGGGACCGCGGTCAGAAACAATGTCATCTGGAAGTCCGAAGAGACGAAACACATGATTCACGAGGGCCTCAGCTGTTTGAAGGGTGGTAGGCAATCCAGCCATTGGAATAAAGCGGCACGACTTGGAAAAGCGATCAACTACCGATAGAATGGTAGTGAACCCCTGGGACTGGGGCAGATCAGTGACGAAGTCCACGGCAATGTGGGACCAGGGGCGCTGAGGAACAGGCAGAGGTTGTAAAAGACCAGCAGGCTTGAGATGAGAGGATATGATGGTATTGCAAATAACGCATTGGTGGATGAGAGTGATGACATCGGCTTGCAAAGTAGGCCACCAGAAACAGTTGGAGACGAGCTGAGTGGTAGCCGTGATGTCAGGATGTCCCGCACTGGGAGTGCAGTGAACCCACTGGAGGACACGATGGTGAAGCTCGAGAGGAACATAGAGGCGATCTGCAGGGCATTCTGGCGGGGCAGCGTGACCTTGCTGTGAAGCAGTTACCTCAGCAATTATATCCCATTGCACGGGGGCCACAATTAGCGTGGAGGGAAGAATAGACTCAGGTTTGGATGGTTCATGGGGACTATCAAACAGACGAGAGAGAGCGTCAGCCTTCCCGTTCTTAGACCCCGGTCTGTAAGTGATCTTGAAGTTAAATCTGGAAAAGAACAGAGAGCAGCGAGCTTGACGCGCATTCAAACGCTTGGCGGATCTGATGTATTCCAGATTCCTGTGGTCCGTGAGGACAGTGAAAGGCTGACGCGCGCCCTCCAACCAGTGCCTCCACTCTTCAAAGGCTGCCTTCATGGCCAGGAGTTCATGATCGGCCACATCATAATTACGTTCTGCTGAATTGAGCTTGTGAGAATGAAACGCACAGGGGAACATTTTGGCCAGGTTGCCATGGCGTTGTGAAAGAATCACACCCACTCCTGTGTTAGAAGCATCCACCTCCACGATAAACTCACTCTCAGGATTAGGGTGGTGAAGAATGGGAGCTGTGGTGAATTTCTCTTTCAGCCGTTCAAACGCTGAAGTGCACTCGGGAGACCACCTGAACTTCCTCCCCGGAGAAGGGATGTGAGGGGAGCCACGATAATGCTGAAATTCCGTATAAATCTGCGGTAAAAGTTGGCAAACCCCAGAAAGTGTTGCAACTCCTTCACAGATGAGGGTTGAGGCCAATTGACCACAGCTTGGACCTTGCTATCATCCATAAGAACCCCTTCGGCGCTGATAATGTAGCCCAGGAAAGAGATTCGGGTCTGATGAAACTCGCATTTCTGAACATTGGCGTATAGCTGATTGTCAATTAAGCATTTCAGGATGGCTCGCACATCCCTAACGTGCGCTTCGAGGGTCTCAGAATAGACCAAGATGCCATCCATGTAAACTATGATGTTTCGGTTAAGCAGGTCTCGGAATATCTCGTTGACAAAAGCCTGGAACACGGAGGGGCTATTGGAAAGTCCGAACGGCATAACCCGATATTCATAGTGGCCGGAAGTAGTAGAAAATGCTGTCTTCCACTCGTCACCCTTGCGTATGCGTATCAGGTTATAAGCATTCCGTAGATCCAGCTTGGTGAAGTACCGAGCTGTGCGAAGCATCTCCAAGGCAGCAGGAACTAACGGCAGAGGATATCGATATTTCACAGTCACCTCATTCAAGCCCCGAAAGTCAATGCACGGCCGGAGACCACCGTCCCTCTTCCTCACGAAAAAGAATCCAGCTGAAGCAGGGGATGTAGAGGTAGTAATGAAGCCCTTGGATAGTTGCTCGTCGATGTAAGCCTGCATGGACTCAGTCTCAGGCTGAGATAACGGGTAAACTCTCCCGCGAGGTGGTACAGCCCCAGGTAGAAGTTCAATGGCACAGTCGCCCGCTCGATGTGGCGGTAGTTGATCAGCTTCTCTCTCGCTGAATGCCCGGCTTAAATCATGATAAACTGCCGGTACCTTATGAAGATTCGATTCCGTAGATGAAACGAGGCATGCTTCAGGACCTTGGACAGTGGGTGCGCAGTTCCTCTGACAACGGGGAGACCACTGTGAAATCCTCCTCTCTGACCAGGAAATCTGGGGGTTGTGATTCTCCAACCAGGGAAATCCTAGTATTACTGGATGAAGAGGTGAATTAATGGTAAACAGTTGTATAGTTTCGGTGTGCTGAGAGCCGATGTTAAGCGTGAGGGGTTGTGTGATATACTGTACTCTCCCGGTCCCCAGGGGGCGCCCAGTTGTTTTGACACTCTCTCCATTTGAATTTAGCGAAATCTCCAAAATGAGTGAGTTTAGAGATGAAACATGAGGACTCACCGCAATCGAATCTGTGGATGTGGGTCTCCCAGGAGGTCCCACTGGACAGGCAGCTCTCAGATGACCAGGTTGAGCGCAATACATGCACAGATTATGCCGCTTTCTCCTCTCACGCTCGGCCGTAGTGATATGGGTGAAGCCGATCTGCATAGGCTCGGGTTCTGTGCTTACTGGGGGATTAACAAAGTAGTTAGTCTTGTACGATGAGCGGCGAGCCCGGATGAGATGATCGAGATGAATGGCGAGCTCCATAATCTGGTTTAAAGTCTTTCCATCATCGCGGCAGGCCAGCTCTCCCTGAAGCTCTGAGATGAGACCCTTTCGGTATAAGAGCTTGAGGGGGTCCTCAGTCCAGCCCGTCTGTGCAGCGAGAGTCCAAAAGGCGAGAGTGTAATCAGCCGCTGTGGAGCTTCCCTGGCGTAACGAAAGAAGGAGTTCCCCCGGATCCTTTCCGCCCGCTGGGTGTTCGAACACCTCTCTGAAGTGAGTAACAAACATATCATAAGAGAGAGTAGAGAGCTGACCTCCTGACCACATCGCCGTTGCCCACTCCAGCGCCTTTCCAGTGAGGAGCAAACACACAAAGGTGATACGGCTGTCGTCGGTGGCATGCTCCCGTGACTGGTTAAAATAGATCTCACACTGCATCAGAAAACCTTTACAAGTGATGGGTGATCCAGTGAACTTTTCGGGGAATGACATTTTGGGATTGCTGGAAGGGGTACTCACAACAGGCTGTGAAGAAGCAGGTGCGGCGTGCGATGGAGCGTGATTGGCGGCCGTGATCGCTGGGGTGAGTGCTCGTACAGATTTCACTAGTTCCTCAGTGAGAGTAGTCAGTTTAACCAGCTGCTGACGATGTGTAACCAACTCCGATGCTTGTGAAGAAACCTTGTGGGCTAGGCGGAACAAATCTGCTGGATCCTGTGGTGGCGAAGTGTTCTGTAGTGCAGAGGCAGAGGCGTTTGGATCCATTTGCAGTAGTTTATTAACACAAGCGATCAAACAGAGAGAAGCAGACATAAACAGAAACAGGCTCTGATGAAGGGACAATCCAGTACTCATAATCAGACACAGGCAAGGGTCAGGGCAGGCAGCAAGGGTTCACAGAGTCGAGAGTCCAGGCAGAGATCTAAGGTCCAGATAATAACAGGGATCAGGGAATAACGCTTGGTAATGTCAGCTGAGCAAAACAACACTTCGCAAAGTAACAATGAATGGGACAGTCCAGATATAGGGGAGATAATGATGAACAGGTGACGGTGATGAGGATAATCAGATAAATCAGGCAGGGATGGAGATAGATAATGACCAGAGGGAAAGATGGGAAGTGCAGTTCTAAAACTCCGGAGAGAGGGAGCGGATGAAACCAGAGGGAGGCGTAGCTGAGCGCTCCGTGACACAGACCTTAAAAGGATGGTTCACTCAAAAATGAATATTTACATTTACTCACCCTTATGACCTTCTTTCTTCCGTGGAACACAAAAGAAGATTTTAGGTAGAGTATTAGCCTTGGGGGGAAAAAAGTCATGAAAGTTTGGAACAACATAAGGGTGAGTAAATGATGACAGAATTTTCATTTTTGGGTAAACTATCCCTTTAAGCCACAATATGCAACGTGTAGTCTCGTGTCTGCCTTTGCATTAACCGGATTCACTGGGTCTTTCATCACCAAGAATATTTAACAGCACTCTCCAGTTACTGCACCATGTAACCACGGCCTGCAGTCCAATTGGGCTGTCTTCAACTTCAAGGCTTGATAAAGCATTTTCTACGCCAAAATACATAGTCTCTTCAGAGAAATGCCAGAAATGTGATGAAAAACTAATACAGACTGCACTTTAAATAACAACAGGCTTGCTTGGGTTACCCTCTCTAAAGCATCAAGAGACAACAACGTCTGTGTAAGGTGTGAAGAGGCAATCACGAGGTGCAAGGCGACCACAATGATGTGTGGTTCCAACATAAACCTAAAAAGAATCATCCAGGTTTAAAACAACTTAAGCTCTATAGACAAAATCTATGGAATGCATTTGATTACCACAGAAAGTAATTTCGACACATCCCTAAGTGTGTTAAACACACATTTACGAGAAATGTACTTACCAAAATTCAAACCACTGCCCCCAGTGGTCAAAGCTGGAATAGTTGTTCAATGTATGAGCACATGTGAGATCCAGGTGAAATGTCCACAGTATGGCGGCAAAAATTATTTGTGCTTTTAGTTAACGATATAACTAAAAGATTACAGTAAATGATGTAATACAGTTAAAAATGCATATTTTATTAACTCTACCACATAACACGCTATCACTTGTGAATTGATACAAAAATATGGTATATAGGCATTCAGAAGCAACGTCAATTTCCCGTTTGATCCTGTTGATGGGGCAAAGCATTCTGAAGGGCTTAAAAGCAGAAATGTGAAGCTCATATTTTTTGTTAAATTTAATGTTATTTGATGTGTAAAGCTGTCTAAATCATCCTTTTAGTGGTGAAACTGCTGTTCTAGGCCATAAACGTCTGGTTATGCATTACTGCTGTAATTCATGTGGTTGGATTTCTGTCTCGTAAACAGTCCATCCGTGGCATCCTTGCGCATATTATGCAAAAGTGACAGGATATAAATGGTTAATAAGTTCGTCACACTAGAGTCATGGTAACACATACAGTGTAATGTCTAAGTCTTGCAAAATAGTGTGCATTTAAAAATTAATTATAGTGCAATGCCTTGCCCCATAAACCTAAATTGTTAGAACATGTCTATATACACATTTTGTGACTATACGATGACAAAAAAATATATTTTTGGGTGAACAATCGCTTTAAGATAGCCTACTGCTTTGTTGAAAAAAGAGGCCTCTATTTACAAGTTCAGCTGCAAAATTTGAGCTGATTTCATCTTATTCAATTTCCTGCATTGGCCTCTCGAATGTAATCATGTTTTGCTGGCCTGCATTCAATTCCCCAAGATGCTCTGAAAGGGCCATCTGTGTAGACACTGAAGTAGTCACTGTCCAGATGTCCAATAGTGAGTGGGCTGATCCCAGATCAGCAGGGGTCATTTTCCACCTCATCAATGAGACTCACAAAAGAAACGTCACTGGAAAACAATGAGGTGGTGCGGGCAGATGAAGCTGAGAGAAAGAGTTGGTGGACTAAGAAGGAAAAACAAAGGATTTGTTTAAGTCAATCCACTTACCTCTCTGCCAGCCAAACTAAAATAACATAAATCCAGCATAAAGCACATCTGCACTCAATGCATTAACATTTTAAAATCCCCTCACTGAAATAAAGGAACAATACTAACAGGAAGTTTGATTAAGTCACACATTATAAACTTCCTGGATTGGTTAGCACTACAACAGCATTGCTTTAGGGAAATGAACAACTTTATGATCAAACAGAAAAATCAATACAAGAAGTACCAGCAAAGTATCTTTAAGCATTTAGCAGAGACGGGTCACTTCTATTAAAATTAATGTGAGAAATGGGATCACCCAGTGGTCAACAGATGTAGAAAGGAAGTCACACCTTACAGGTGAAAGAGCCAATCACCTTTTAGTTACAAAAATCGCCTGTCAACCAACTCAAGAATGTGCATTAGCTAGACAAGGTAAAAAGCATAGTGTTGTCAGATATTATTGCTAATTTGAAATATGTTCTTTTATTGTAATTTTGAACACCCTTAAAAAAACCTAAACAAGCCACAAACTTGCAGCAAATCTGACACTCTTTATTTTCACATGCAAATGAGCTTTTGATTTGCCTCAAATATTTGCCAGAAATTTGCAGATCTTCGCCAGTAGTCGTGATCCTACAGCAATCCTTTGGCAACAATGGACAATTTGCCATAAGTTTGCCACAAAGCTCATTTGCATGAGAAATTTGCTTCAAGTTTGCCAAAAATTTGCCATGAACTCTAGATTTTTGTTCTGTTTTGGAGATTTGAGTCATTCCAGATTCAAGTACATAGGAGCTGCACTTGTATGCTGCTTGTTTACATAGAAAAATAGCTGCCCAGGAGCATTCCAAAGAAAGCCTCCGAGTGGAAAGACATGCCAAAAGACTTTGCTTTAAGGCATGACAGTTTACTTGGTGGCAGCCATCTTGGAAATGTGCTTTGGCAGCGATTTCAAACCATTCATTTCAAATGCGAAAAATCACCCTCCGAAGGGCACTTTGAAGGAATAACAATCATAACAGTCTATTAACTCCCACTACCACCCCTGAAATGGGGAAACTCCAGCCGACTTCCAAACCCTATAAATTGCTTGTCTGGTGATCATAACACTGGTTTGGACCCAATGTTTTATATGATTATTCACTATATTGATAACAACCCCATAGCCTAAAACACAGAGTCTGGGGCAAAATAAAATTTGAGTGCCCAAAACGGCACAACTCTGAAAATTCAACCAAAATTCTTGGATCTTAACACACCCCCAAAAAACATGGGTTGTGTTTCCATCTTCTGATTAGCATCGCCAGCAGGTGGGCGTGTCTTTAAGACCAAGCCTATACAATCTAGAGGGGGCACAATATAATGTAAAATCTTGAAATGCATAAGGCAAAGTTTGCATCTCCATATACAGACTTGAAATTTTTTTGAATCCTGGCCCACACTCCTTCCTCCAATACCAAGTATAAATCTTACTCCCATAATATCTTGAGAGCACTTAAACCAGTCTCTGAATTAGCAGGGAGTAACACACTGATTCCTCAAGACCTTTTCCAACAGCAGTAATCACCTCTCCCAGTGTATTTGCCGCTTTAAGGGGGTGTATTCTACTCCCAAAAACAGCTGTAAATACCTATAGAATCTGGGAATCCCAAACTGTTTTTTCAAAAGATCTCAACACTCCACTCTCATAGGTCACCGAGGGTAGTAACCCCCCTCACAATCCACTCTGCTCAGATGAAAGGGGACTTATTAATACATAATTTTGGGTTCAGCCATATGCTTGAGGCAACATTTAAATAAATGTCTGAATGAACACCTTTGTCCATACCGAGTGCAAATGCAAGATAACGGGGTGTAACTTAACTTCTCCAATTAGTTTGATAGAAAGGCTTTGCAATGGTGAAAAGGGGGCAAGAACTTCCAGTTCGATACAAAACCAGGGAGGGGCTCTCTCAGGTGAAAGCAACCAATGAGCCATATCTGAGACTGAATGCATAATAATAAAAAATAATCTTGGGTTGGCCTAGCCCACCTTTGTCAATCAGCCTAGGTAACCTATTAAAATGTAATCTAAGATACTTACCATTACAAGTGAAGGGCTTTGCTATGCTATCAAATTGCTTGAAATAAGAGAGGGGGACATTTTCAAGAAGATATTGTAGCAGGTAGTTACATTTTGGAATACAATTAATTTGAATAACATTAACCTTCCAATCATAGATAAATGTAATGAAGCCTACCTGCCCACATAGCTCGAAAATCTTTTTATGATGGGATCAAAATTAACTCTAACTTAATCAGACAAATTTACTGGGAATATAATGCCCAAATCCTTAATGCCCTGTTTGGGCAATTGGAAGGCGCCTGGCTGGAAAGCCGTTACTGGGCAGTGCACTGTCAGAGCCAAAGCTTCGGATTTAGACCAATCTGTATCCTGAGAATGAAATTAATAATTCTATGGAAGCAAGGCATAGATCTAATGGGGTCGGAGATGATTAATAAAATATCATCTGCGTAAAGCAAAAGCTTATGTGCCATAACTCCAGACACCACCCCTGGAAAATCATCTTCCCTTTTTATCGCAACTGCTAATGGTTCCAGGGCAAGACAGAACAATAAAGGGGAAAGAGGCCATCTCTGCCGAGTGCCCCTGTCCAGAGTAAAATAATAGGAAATGAATCATTTGTTTGTACCGCCGCTACTGGGTGTCTATAAAAGTAACTTAATCCATCCAATAAAAGTATTCCCAAACCTGTATATTTCCAAAATCATAAAAAGATAATCCCATTCTACCATATCAAATGCCTTTTCGGCATCAAGTGAGATGGCAGCGACCGGAGACTGATCATTTGCCACTGACCACATGATACTGATTAAAAGCCTAATGTTATCAGAAGATCTATGGCCCCAAATAAAACCTACATGATCTATTTGTATAAGAGGTGTCATAACTTTACTTCATCAGTTAGCCAGAATTTTGACAATATTTTTACGTCTATCTGGATCAGGGAAATTGGACAGTAACTTTTACACTCGCTTGGATCTTTGTCCTTTTTAAGAATCAGACTGATCCGGGCTTGGATCATGGTTGGCAGAAGCTTCCCATTCGTTAATGATTCTGTATAAAATTCTAGCAAAAGCGGAGCCAATTCTGTAGCATAAGATCTAAAATATTCAGCAGCAAAACCGTCTGGCCTCAGAGAATCAAGAATTATATACCGTAATTTCCGGACTATAAACCGCAACTTTTTTCCCACGCTTTGAACCTCGCGGCTTAAACAACGACGCAGCTAATATATGGATTTTTCCCGCTTTCAAATTTTATAAAAAAAAAATAAAAAAAAACATTCTGTGACATGCTCAGTTTTTTGGCGGCATGAAGCTTTCATTAGACCAATGAAATTGCTGAACGGGTTAAGGTCAAACAACTTTTTTGTTTACTGTTTAGATTAAATCGAGCGCGCTCAAACTTCCCATCATTCAGATTACAGTAGTCATTTTGTCACCCTCAAGACACGGAGAAATGCATATGATTCAGCTTTCAAGTTGAAGGTGATTGATCTGGCTGTTGGAAAAGGAAATAGAGCTGCTGCACGGGAGACGTTGGAAACAGCAGCGTGATGAATTGACTCAGTGCAAAAAGACAACTAAAGCTGAGGCTATTCAACTCCGACACCGAAGGAGATGACTTCAGTGGTTTCAGTGCACAAGAGGAAGAAGATAGTGACCAATGACTTTCTTGCTAGGCTACTGTTTACTGCTAATTTTTTATCTTTTGTTACAAGCCGTGTGTGGCAGCGGGGGCGTGGTCAAGCGCCCGTCCGGGAGAGAAAAGCGGTAAGGGCGCTTACACCTGTGTCTAATTTCAGTAAGCGTGGGGCGATCAGGTATATCATGTATTTCAATCAGGTCAATTCTCTGAGGCCATCAAACGACATTCGTCGTTTTAGCTCTGCCTCGGCACTTTAAATAATCCCTTTCAGCTCCACGAGTTCTCGTGCTTTGGATTTTTTGATAAATGAGGCATAATGTATGATCCAACCCCTAGGAACTGCCTTAATTGCCTCCAAAGCTACGCCCACAGAGGATACTGAGGACCAGTTGGTCTCCAAATAAACAATGATTTCGGCCTTTAACATATGTTGAAATTCAGGATTTTGCAAAAGGGATACATTAAAGCGGCAACAATTTTTTGCCGTATGTGGCAACACCTCTAAACTCACCAGGGCGTGATCTGAGAATAAAATGTTTCCAATTGAGCAATCAACAACAGATAAAATTAGGGACTTAGATAAATATAAAAACAATCTATTCTAAAATAAATCTTACGGACTGATGAAAAAAATTATAGTCCCTACCAGATGGCTTAAAAAACTCAAAATATCTATAAGACCAAGATTTTTACAAATTCTGTGCAGCATCACTGTTGCTCTAGGGGGCTTTTTTGTTTTGCTTCACTGTGTTCAAGGACTGAGTCCATCAATAGATTAAAGTGTCCTCCCAACATTATATCATGAGGGGTGCCAGCGGCTTGCAGCATCCCTTCAAGCCCTGATCACCAGCATTAGGTGCATAAATATTAGCCAAAATCAACCTTTGCCTCTGAATTTCTGTTAAAACTATAACGACTCTTCCAAAATTCTTTAATCTGTTTGAGACATTTGAATTGTAGATGCTATTTATCAATGTAATGACTCCCCTGCTCTTACTTGAGCCAGCACTAAAGAAAACATGCCCACCCCATATCTTCCCAAATTTGTCAGCTTCCTGTGGGGAAAGATGCATTTCTTGAAGGAACATTATATTATATTTCTTACGTTTAAGAAAAGAAATATCCTTCCATCTTTTTATGGTGTGCCCCAACCCATTCACATTCCATGTGGAGAGAGATAGATTGTGTGCCAAAAATAAAATTGTAAGGACCACATTCCAACATTGGAGCAACAATCAACCCCTGAACTTCCCCCAGAACAAAAAAAAAAACAGTAAAAAGAAAAATTTGCGCATTAACCCCACGCACAACAACGTCAACCGGCGAACAATCCATGTATGCCTACGAGAACCCCTCGACAACTTTGCCGCCAGATTGCTCAAGTCCGGGCCTGTCTATCTCTGCGGATCTCTGTGAGCTTGCACGATTTCCAGCTTATGGCCTGTTATGTCTAGCAGACTCGGGAAGCGCTTGTGTAGGAATTTCACCATATCTCAGCCTTCTTCGTCCTCAGGAATTCCAACAATTCGGAAATTTCAACGGTTACGATTCTCAAAGTCTTCCAACTTTTCCCAGAGATGCTTCAAGTCTACCTTGGTCGCTAGCAGGTTAGCAGCTAATTCCCTCTCCGATGACTCCAGATAATCGATCCATTTCTCAACATCCGTCACTCGTGTATCCAACTCAGTGAATTTCTTATCCATGACAGTGATCAATCGACATATTACAGCAAGATCCTCCAAGTCAGCAACGACCGTCGTCAGCATCGCCGTCATGTTCAACAGCTGATGCTGAATCTCTTTCACCGCACTGTCCAAATTGAGTCCTGGCTTTTGGCCTGCTCAGGGGCTTCAGCTTGAGCACGTAAGTGTCTTTTACTGTCTCCAGAGCCCGAGGATTTTGAAGTCTTTAACATATTGTCTTCCAAGAACAGTTATGGAACAGTGTGTATCGAATCTCACCAGTTTATCACACAAGAAGTATTAAAAACTAGCAAAGTGCGCAGATCTTGCCGTTTACATATCCGAACCTTGCATGGTGCCACGTGTTTGTGTGAGTGCAACTGAGCACTGTCTATACATGATTATTGGTCATTGCTCCAGGAAGAGCCACTATTGCTGAAGTTCATGTCATCATGTGCTCTTCTGTCATTTTTACAGTGATTAACAATACCTTATAAAGTAAAGTTAAAAAAAAGTTTTACAGTTTCAGAAAGTAAATATCAAGTTTATGAAGTTTTTTTTATTGTAATTTTAACAGAATGTTTTGCCAGCGTGGTCATGTAAATTACAACAGTTTTAAACTGTAAAATGTACAGGTTGTTCTGTAAAGTTGCTTACATTTTCACTGTATTTTTTACATAATTATTCTTAATTAATTTGATTATTGTTTTGTAGTAAAAACAACAGGATTTTTATTTATTTTTTTACAGTGATTGGTATCATAAATTGTGCTTCTTTTTTTTTTTTTACCTCAGATAAAACTAAAAAAATATATTTTACAGGCTGGTTCAGCTAATGCACAAGCAAGTTACATTGACAGGCAATGTCTGTATCTATAAGACGATTGGCTCTTTTACCTGAAAGGCGTGACTTCCTTTTCTACATCTGTTGGCTGTTCCAATTTCTCACATTCATTTAAATAGCAGTTGTCTGTCTCTGCTAAACTGTCTCTGGCAATTTTCAGTCATGCAAGTACAGCTCCAATTTACTGGAAAGTCAAAAATCTCCAAAACTGTTTAACATCACATTTTAATAATTACAAATTTAATAATTTTGAATTAGCGATCAAGTCTGATAGTGCTGTCATGGTACCAATATTTCAGTAGTCGGTATCGATACTACTGAAATTTCACAGTTCTCGATACCAATTTCGATACCACAGCAAACATATGCTAATATGATGAAGTGTTATTGAACACACCAGTTTATTTACTAAATATTTTAATTTTTAATTTAATTTCATATTCAAAATGGTGTCTGATCAATAAATTCTTAAAGTTTTCAACAAGTGAAAATAGAACTTTTCAACGTATCATTGCATTTTTGTTTTTGCCAAACTTTTGTCTTGCTTCTGATATTTTGATTAATTATTATTATTATTACAGTGAATATTACATTTTACTATACAGTTGTAATATATTATTATTCAATTTCAGGAATCTAGATTTTATTTAGAATCTTGCTTTTATTATGACCTGTGTTTTTTGCCGGATGCTTCACTTTTCTGGATAAACAGTTTGCCATGTGCAGTGTGACCATTGAAGACTTTTAAGTCAAGTCTGAAATCTCTTTACACTGGCCTGACAAATTAAATGTAGGACACAGTTTAGATTACTGGTCTTTGTGTATGTGATAATTTTGAAATGCCATGTTTTAAATTGTACTACTGTGAAGCACTTTGGTCAACTCTGTTGTTTTAAATGCTAAATAAATAAAGCTGAGCTGAGATTAAAGTGCAAATGCAGTGATTTAATTATATAAATGACAGCTAATAGTGCAAGAAACCTTAGGTTTGAGGAAAAATCAAGACAATGTAGAATATGGACCCCTTTAAAGTACTGTTTGACTGAATGCAAAAGGAAAATAAAATGAAATGCAAAATGGAGGAAGAAACATAGTAGATTAATCCTAGTACATCCACTAACGGTAGCATGTGCCAGTAGCCCTAAATGGATTTTACCAGCATCAGAAATTGAAACCACACAGCCTAAATGACAAACACAATTTGTACCACCATTTCACACTGAATACTGACTAGCCATCTGTCTGATGGAGAAAACAACATGTTGAAACCACAGATGACTTGGCTTGTAGTTCCAGCCTATGTGTACTGGTTAGCTATTAGGGGAAAAAACAGGATGCGATGCATATGGATTACATTGGTGAAAACAGTCTTCTTCTGAATATGTAAGGGATCGCTATACGAGAAGAGTCAAGGATTGTCCTTCCTCAGGGAGGAGATGCTAATATCTCAGTCAGCACATCACTTCTACCAGGGCTTGGCACAGATTTGTTTCTTGGTCACCGGCACAGTAGGCACAGGCATAGCAGTGGGAGTTTTGTCCCAAAAATGGCCACTGTGTGCTTCCCAAGGAGCTTTTGCTAATTCTAGAAGCATGCAATACTAGTGTGAGTTTTTTAAATATATTAAGAGAGTGTTTTACAGAGATTAAGACATTGACTTTAGGTGTATTAATCAAATTAGTCTAAAACTGATGCTAAATAGGGCACAGGGCAGTGACAGAAATAAACTTCCATTAAGAGGCCATTTTTTCCCTGTAGATTTGATGTTCAGGGGAACTTTTCAAACCATAAAAATTGCCTCACCCTTTTACTGTCAAAAACTTCAATTTAATGAATTTGAAGAAAAAAAAAATACAAAAATGCTCAGTCTAAATAATATGATTGAGAATGTATCCTATTTTTTAATTTTATTATTTTGTTTGTTTGTGGACAAAAAAAGTCAATAAAACAAGGGCTATAAAATGAGACATGATTCTTTGTGACAAATTGAACAGACCGTCTTTCCGACTCACAAATTCTGACTGACGTCTGCTGCACTGCTGTACCATCTGCTTATATAACACTTGAACAACCTTGCACCACTTGGAGAACAAACATGACACAGATACAGTGTGGTTAGGTTCAGGATATTGGATATTGGGCCTAAAACAGCTGAAACTCACATTCGCTTTGGCACTGCCTTGGGAGTTATAGTGGGGGTGACCCATGTGACATTTCTGACTTTTTTCTTGTCAACTCTAATGCAACATTGACAGCTATATATATATATATATATATATATATATATATATATATATATATATATATATATATATATATATATATTTTTCATACTAAAAAGCAAGGCTATGAGCTAGTGCTGAGCCTGGAAACACAAATAATGTGAAAATGCCTATAAATGTGCTATGTGTGTGAATGGAAACTGAAAGCAAGACAAACAGAGATGGTGACTGAGAGAGAAAACATAATTTCTACATCTACCAACCAACATATTCTTTAGGGCTTTATGGTAAACCCTCTGCTTAAAGGTACTGTTCACCCTAATATGACAATTCTGTTATTATTTACTCACCATGATGTTATTCCAAACCCCTATGACTTTCTTTCTTCCGTGGAACACCATTCACTTCCATTATATGGAAAAGGATGCAATGAATGTGAATGGTGACTGAGGCAGTTGTTCTGCCAAACAATAAAGAGAGAAAGACATATGGCCTTGGAACAACATGACTAAATGATGAACAAATTTTAATTTTTGGGTGACCTATCCCTTTATGTGTTCTGCCCTAACACTGCAGCAAAATGTATAATTCTTGCAATCAAAAATTCTTGCAGCAACAAAACAAGATGCTTTGTTTATTTTCTTGATTTGAAGAAGCCTTTACATATTATGAGAAAGTATGCATTATACAGTGCATTCAGAAAGTATTCAGACCCCTTTATTTTTTTCCCCACATTTTGTTATGTTGCAGCTAGTGGTGCACTGATCAGGAAACTTGAGGCCGATACCGATCTCCGATTTTTTAACACTAAGATTGACCCATACCAAAAGTGCCGTTTACCACACTTTTGCAAGTTATATTGTGCAGTTAAATGTTTATGCCCCACACAGTATAATTACGGTAACATTTTACAAAAAGGTTCCATTTGTTAATATTATTTCGCAACATTATAGTAGTTAACATGAACTAATGAACTTAATGTTAGTTGCAACATACACTATTACATTTTTTAAATCAAAATATACAGTATTATTTAACATTAGTTAATGCATTATGAACTTAAATTGACTAACACTGAACAATTATAATTTTATTAACTATTACAATTAATAAAGGCTGAAATTGTTCATTGTTTGTTCATGATACCTAATGCATTAACTAATGTTAACGAATGGAACCTTTTTTATAAAGTTACCAAAATGTCATTAAAATTACATTAACTGTGAATAGCTAACATTTATTTGTTTTTGGGATCCTCACAGCATAGTGCTGAGATGAGTGACTGATGAGATATTGAGAGCACCTGGAGAGCATGCATGTTTGATTGACACCGTAAGTAAGTATATTGATGGGAGTGAAGCTGAAAGTGTTCATGATCGCTCAAACAGTTTCTATTACACAACACAACATCTGATTGTCACGACTCACATTACATCATGTATACTCAGATTTGTATATGCATGTTTTGTTGTTTACAGTCTCTTTATCCTCTCCATGCTCACAGTGTAGCGAGTCAGAATTACTACCGTAAGGACTCTAGAAAATGGCCAACTTAATATTCTTACACATTTTTACAAACAAACCTGCATATTCATCTGAATAACAGCATGTCTGAAAGTTTAAATTCATGAATACTTTGTGAATTCCCAATAATTCCCCCTCCAGAGGCCACACTGTCATACATCAAGGGCTGAGAAAGCAGTCATTCATTAGAGTGCAGTGTATGTGTGATTCCCTGCATGCTGCAAATAAGATCAGCCCTGATTCCAATTCCAAGATTCATGTCTGAAGGAAACCAGGGACTGCTTATTACCTGCACAATACCATCCCAACATGATGGGGCCACTGCCCCCCCTCCTCAGTGAAAGACACAAAAAAGCACCTAAGGGACTCTCAGACTGTGAGAAACAAGATTCTCTGGTCTGATGAAAAAAAGGTTGATCTGTTTGGCCTCAATTGCAAGTGTCATGTCTGGAGGTAACCAGGCACCGCTCATCACCTGTGCAATACCATTCCAACGGTGAAGCATGGTGGTGGTAGCATCATGCTGTGGAGGTGTTTTTCAGCAGCAGGGACTGGGGGAATGGTCATGGTTGATGGAAATCTGAATGCAGCAAAATACAGAGATATCCTTAATGAAAAATTGATCCAGACTGCTCAGGACCTCAGGCTGGGCCGAAAGTTCTCATTCCAACAGGACAATGAACCTAAGCACACAGCCAAGACAACACAAAAGTGGCTTAAGGACAACTCTGTGAATGTCCTTGAGTGTCCAGCCAGAGCCCGGACTCCAATCAATCATCTCTGGAGAGACCTGAAAATGACTGTCCACCGACGGTCCCCATCCAACCTGACACAGCATGAGAGGATCTGCAGAGAAGAATGACTGCAAACCCCAAATCCAGGTGTGCAAATCTTGTTGCATCATACCCAAAAAGACTTGAGGCTGTAATCGCTGCCAAAGGTGCTTCAACTAAGTACTGAGTTATGGGTCTGAGATTCTTATGTCAATGTGATATTTCAGTTTTTTCTTTTTAATAAATTTGCAAAGTTATCACAAATTTTTTTTTTGCTTTGTCATTATGGGGTATGGAGTGTAGAAAACAGAAGCTCTTAACACATATGCACTGGTCTTATACTTTATTTTAGAACGGTATGAACACAAGCAGAGTGATACACACACAGTGAAGTGTCGGAGTGCTGATGGTATCAGACCATCAGTGCTCGTGGAACATCTCTCGTCCAATCAGATTCGGGGACCGGAACTAACTGTTGTAAATATATATATATATACACACACACATTATATATCGGCTAAACAGCTATAACCTTTAATGAACTACACAAAACTATCTCTGTCCTCACAAAAAACAACAACTGTGATTTATTGATTGTACATTGGTTTATAATGGGAACTTTGTCATCAGTTGGAGAGATTCACACTCCATTCTACCCAACTCTGCTGTAGTGGCGAGCACTGATTCCATTCTTGTGAAACTGCCTCCATCATCAGGGGCCAATCCTGTTATCCATGCAAAACCTCCACTGATCATTCCTAAGGATGTAAATGTGGATGGACTTGACAACTGAACCTATAAGCTCAGCCCCAATGGTCCAATAGCTAGGTTAAATTAAAAACCCTTGCTTCTCAGTATTGGATTATTTAAGAGGTTTCTCTTCACAAGAGCGATTTGTTGTGGGATTCAGACAAATAACTGGATACATGGTTTGGGGTGTATTAATCAGCAGAAACAAGTTACTTGAGGACATTTTATCTTAGCCTATAATAAGTAAGGCTGTCAATTTAGTGCAGTTAATTCTATAAACATAACATTCAATATGTATATTCAGTGATAAAAGTACGTATTTTATTACCATCTGAGCAATTCAACTTTAGAGAACACATGAGTCTGTTTTTACAAGCCGCATCAGCAGGGGGCAGTCAGCATGACTCAACAAACCTCACAAGCAGAATCAGACTGAACATGTTCTTGACAGCTGGGTAAAGTACTATATAATGCAGGAATATCAAAATGAGATTTTAATTAACTACTTTTAATTTGACACAGCATCCTAAAAACCAGTGAGACACTCCAAAAAGTGTCCGTCTGAAGCATATGTGCATAGACAGACAATACATAATTAAAAATAGCAAAAACAGAATTCAAGAACACGTTTAATGAGAACAGGACAGATTGATGAACTCAAATCATAACTGGATTGCTGTCGACTTTAGGTTTATGTTCAATGAAATGGGAATAAATCAAATAATGTATTGACTTCTAAAGCTACTTGCATTGTCTAACCAATACTTTACTCATCTGCCACATTAATGCAATGTATTTCAGTCTAAATAATTGATTTATGATATAATGTATATATACTGTATATTTATAACTATATATACTGTATATAACATTTGTTAGAGGCTATTTGCACTATATGGACATAGTGGCAGATACCATTTGCACCTCTAATTAAATACTAACATACATCTATTGTGTTTATTTAGAGTCCCACAGACACCCTACACCCACCCCTAAACCTTACAAAAATTCAACATGGTTTTCTTACAGTATTAATAGTATCACCATGGTATTTTGTATTTAAATCACAGTAACTAAAAAATTAAACATGGTTACTATATTAAAAGCATGCTACTGTAGTAATACCATGGTTAAATGCATTAAAACTATGGCTTCTGCCAAACCACATGGTTACTACATTATTACTATAGTAAAAGCATGGTTAATTTGACCTGGATCAAACCTTTCTTTAAATTCCCGACATTTTCCGTGACCAAATTACTGTGAGTAAATCAACCTTTATATTCATTTTTATTTATAACTATAAGTATTATTTGAGGAAATATTTAGAGTGGAGACAGGAAAAGGATGGGGGAAAAGTGGGACAAAAGGCGGAATCAAACCCAAGTCGTCTGGACGACATTTTTGGGTCCCTTTATTTGGTATGTCATAAAAAATTGTATTCTACTGATAGCCCTAATAACAACTATTCATCTTTCACACCAACTGAAGAATCCAACGTCTGACATCAAACAGACATAGTCTCCTAAACATAACAAAAACTGCTGTGATAAACATGCTTGCTGTTACACCATGAATGAAGCTTCTGTATGCTAATACCCAAGCCTAAGTGCTCACTGCACAACATGAGGTCCCTAAAGCAAAAGCATCCATTATGTTAATGCACAGGCGCATACCCCAGGTTAAACCTTGGTTATTTTTATCATTAAGTACACTTTCATCTTGAAGGGTGATCAGAGAATGGATCGAGGCTGAAAAAAAAGAGCAACATCCCTCTTCTGATTTCAATTACAGTTTCAGTTGTTCCATGGTTAAATTTAGCACAGACAGTTATCTCGACTCCTGTAGCCATATCAATCATGGATCTTAATTCAGGGAATGAAGGTGAGGTCTCCACTGTGGTGTTCTTATTCTTAGTCCAGAAAAGGCTTCAACGTTAGCAGATCTTTTCTTTTTCAAACATTCCTATAAAAAACGCTGTCTTCTTAAGTAGAATTTGGAAAAAAGAATCAGTAATTGAGCCTCAGAAAAAAGAATGAGTAAGTCCTGGTTTATATAACCTTACTCTTACTCAATGTGTCACCAAAAGGAACGCTTTCATTCTGTAATACCACTGATGAAAAAGTAGCCTCTTCGATATCTATTCTATGCAGATGTAACGCTGCCTCTGTGTCTGACATACTTGTTAACACCTCTGTAGAATGGAGAAGTGAATTTAAGACCAAAATCATTACTTAAAGGGGTAGTTTAACCAATAAATTAATAATTCTGTATGTCATCAATTACTCACCCTCATGGCATTCCAAAATTTAATGTCAGACAGAATGTCAGTCTAAGTCACCATTCACTTTTAGGACATGTTTTTCTCATACAATGACAGTGAATGGTGACTGAGGATAACATTCAGGATCAAATCTAGCTTTTGCTCATAAAAGAAAGAAAGTCATGCTTCAGAGTGAGAAAATATCGACAAAGATGTTGTTTTTTGCATCGGTTTAGAAGCAACAGATTGGGTCGAAAATTATATAAATTCACTGAATGCCATCATCAGGTTTTGAAATGAACTTTTTTGCTCAACAGCCACTGTGGCTAGTAGTTTTCCAAGGTCACTAGCCACTCAGCATTTTAACTAGCCAAAATCCCCCACCTCGCAAAAAGTGATAAAGATAACTTGAGACTGTTACATGCATTTGTTTGGATATTTTATTTAATCAATAATGATTCAGCAGGACACAGGCCTAATGGTTTAAGTAACCTATAAAATATCCAAAGGCAAATGCCAGTTAGAACAGGAGTAGGATAGAACAGGAGGAAAATTTGTCAATATTTTTTCTTCAAATTGTACTCACATATGAAAGTTTAACATTGTTCTACCATTGTTTAACAGTGGCATTTGTAATGGCAAGGCTATTAGGTAAGATCATGGGTGGCTTCACATTACTGTGGTTAGGTTAATGTTGAAAGGTCTTTTCTAAAAAATAAACTGTAGTGTTTGTTATGAAAAAGCTAATAGCCTAAACACATTTAGAAACCTTTAATTACATCTTTCAAAGCTGAAGCCTAATAAAAATAAAGCCTAATAGAGTCGCCCTAATAGATTTTAATATTAATGATAACAATCATTTTATATTAATCATTCAATCATATCAGTTAGTGTTACTGCATATATATATATATATATATATATATATATATATATATATATATATATATATATATATATATATATAGAGTACTGTGCAAAAGTATTAGGTGCACTATATTTTACACAAAAATATGTTTCATGTTAAGATGGTTAATTAAAATGTTCTGCTTTTAGTGTATCAATAGGAAATATCAATTATAGATTTCAACACTCCCTTTGCAAATTGAATAGAAGAAGAACAAGGAGCCTTACAACAGATGGTATGGCCCCCGCAGAGCCCAGATCGCAACATAATCTCAGATCTCAACCAAGTGGTTAGGGCGCATACCGCATGGGCTCAAATGCCATGAGCAGCGAGTTCCCTGTTTGATTCCTGGCTGGCCGGATCATTTGCTGCATGTCATTCCCCTACTCTCTTTCCCCACATTTCCTGTCTCTCTCCACTTTCACTGTCAAAAAAGGGCATAAAATGGCAAAAAAAAAAAAATAATAATAATAATAATAATAATAATAATATATATATATATATATATATATATATATATATATATATATATATATATATATATATATATATATACACACAGGTCCTTCTCAAAAAATTAGCATATTGTGATAAAGTTCATTATTTTCCATAATGTAATGATAAAAATTAAACTTTCATATATTTTAGATTCATTGCACACCAACTGAAATATTTCAGATCTTTTATTGTTTTAATACTGATGATTTTGGCATACAGCTCATGAAAACAAGATCTCAAAAAATTAGCATATCATGAAAAGGGTCTCTAAACGAGCTATTAACCTAATCATCTGAATCAACTAATTAACTCTAAACACCTGCAAAAGATTCCTGAGGCTTTTAAAAACTCCCAGCCTGTTTCATTACTCAAAACCGCAATCATGGGTAAGACTGCCGACCTGACTGCTGTCCAGAAGGCCATCATTGACACCCTCAAGCAAGAGGGTAAGACACAGAAAGAAATTTCTGAACAAATAGGCTGTTCCCAGAGTGCTGTATCAAGGCACCTCAGTGGGAAGTCTGTGGGAAGGAAAAAGTGTGGCAAAAACGCTGCACAACGAGAAGAGGTGACCAGACCCTGAGGAAGATTGTGGAGAAGGACCGATTCCAGACCTTGGGGACCTGCGGAAGCAGTGGACTGAGTCTGGAGTAGAAACATCCAGAGCCACTGTGCACAGGCACCAGAAACAGCGGCAGAAGCGCCTGACCTGGGCTACAGAGAAGCAGCACTGGACTGTTGCTCAGTGGTCCAAAGTACTTTTTTCGGATGAAAGCAAATTTTGCATGTCATTCGAAATCAAGGTGCCAGAGTCTGGAGGAAGACTGGGGAGAAGGAAATGCCAAAATGCCTGAAGTCCAGTGTCAAGTACCCACAGTCAGTGATGGTCTGGGGTGCCATGTCAGCTGCTGGTGTTGGTCCACTGTGTTTTATCAAGGGCAGGGTCAATGCAGCTAGCTATCAGGAGATTTTGGAGCACTTCATGCTTCCATCTGCTGAAAAGCTTTATGGAGATGAAGATTTCATTTTTCAGCACGACCTGGCACCTGCTCACAGTGCCAAAACCACTGGTAAATGGTTTACTGACCATGGTATTACTGTGCTCAATTGGCCTGCCAACTCCCTGACCTGAACCCCATAGAGAATCTGTGGGATATTGTGAAGAGAAAGTTGAGAGATGCAAGACCCAACACTCTGGATGAGCTTAAGGCCGCTATCGAAGCATCCTGGGCCTCCATAACACCTCAGCAGTGCCACAGGCTGATTGCCTCCATGCCACGCCGCATTGAAGCAGTCATTTCTGCAAAAGGATTCCCGACCAAGTATTGAGTGCATAACTGAACATAATTATTTGAAGGTTGACTTTTTTTGTATTAAAAACACTTCTTTTATTGGTCGGATGAAATATGCTAATTTTTTGAGATAGGAATTTTGGGTTTTCATGAGCTGTATGCCAAAATCATCAGTATTAAAACAATAAAAGACCTGAAATATTTCAGTTGGTGTGCAATGAATCTAAAATATATGAAAGTTTAATTTTTATCATTACATTATGGAAAATAATGAACTTTATCACAATATGCTAATTTTTTGAGAAGGACCTGTATATATAATTGAGTCAGTCTGGGATTACATGAAGAGACAGAAGCAATTGAGCCTAAATAGATAGAAGAACTGTGGCAAGTTCTCCAAGAAACTTGGAACTTCCTCTCTGTCAACAACCAAGAAAAACTGTGTCCAGGTGTACCTAGAAAAATTGGTGCTGTTTTGTAGGCAATGGTTGGCACACCAATGGTTGGCACACCAAATATTGATTTAGCTTTTTTATGTTTACTGGACTTTGTATGACATTAATTGATAAATGAAAATTATTTATGGCATTATTTTTGAAGACATCCTCACTGTGCAAAATTTTTCCCCAAATGCCTAAAGTTTTGCACAGTACACTATATTTAAGCAAGGATGATGATGTGTATTTTAAAAACTGATGATGTAGGCTATATGTCTCAACTTTACCTAATCAGTGCTGTTTATAATGTATGTCTAGCAGTTTGAGAGGTTTGATTTCCTCCATATAGCGTTTTATTCTAGAATGTAAATCTGTAGAAATCAAATGGGTCACATAAGTTTTGTGTTTCCACCAGCCGCCGCAATATCGAAGTGTGACTGAATCACGCAAGTTTCGCTCTGCACTGTTCCAGAGCTCTGCCGATCTTGTCTCTGGAGCACACTGGTGTGCGCTGCAGCAGTTCACGAGAAAGCATGCTTCATTCGCCCACACAGATGCGCATGTAAGTTATGAGAGGCATGAATACAATTAAATTTCCTTTGGCAGCAGCTCCGAGTCGCCTGACAATTTTAAATGCTGGAAAAATCCTGAAAAAACATCAACCACAACAGTGGCTAGTAAGAGTGACAGTTACCCACAACAGACGATTTTGACTCGCATTTGGCAGGTTGGTGGGAGTTAATTTTAAACCATGGACATCATATTCTGCCAAAAGTGTCATTTTTAAATTATAGCTCTCACTGAATTACATTACAGCTGTGGAAGAAAATGGAAACATATTTTTTTCTATGACCTAAAAATATAATGCTAAAATTACTCAGCAGGGCAAAATCCTTATTGTTGAGCCCTGTAGGCCAGAGTAAAATTTGTTATCAAGACAAGGCTGTTGGTTATACAGAAAGTATATGATGCAAATGCAAAATATTAAGCAGTGATGAAAGACTTGATTTTCACAGCTGTGTTCCAGGTATTTCCTAAAATAAGTCTGAAGGACATTCTTTTCCAAACACCAATCCCTAACATGACCAAGAAGTGAGACAGGAAACAGTAAACACAGGTGGAATATACTGAACGCGGTTTCCGTCTGATTGATGTCTGCAGGGTATTAAAATTCCATTGTGGCAATCCAGTTGTCCCCTCCAAGTACCCTTGCCAGGAATGAGGTGGCCTAGTGCAGTTTTCCACTTCTTCTTTTATCCAACAAAGTAAATGTCATTCATGCAAAATTCATGAATTCATGAGGGGTACAATAACAATTTAAGTTGTCATCCAACAGCCAACTAGTCCAGTGGTTTAAACTTGATATTGGAGTAGGGAGTGTGGGCTAGGATTCCAAAAAATGTCAAGTCTACATCTAGAGATGTAAGGGTGAGCCCTATGCAATTTAAGATTTTAAATAAATTCTATTGGACCCCCTCTAGATTGTATAGTCTTGGTCTTAAAGACACACCCACCTGCTGGTGATGCCATTCAGAAGATGGAGACACAACCCATTTTTTTTGGTGGTGTGTTAAGATGCAAGATTTTTGATTGAGGGTTCAGAGTATTATGCGTGACGTATTGGACACTCAAATTACATTTTGCCCCAGACTCTGTATTTTAGGCGATGGGGTGGTCATGGTCTCTCCATTAAAGTGGAGAGACATGTGTAGTTTTAAATGCTTGTGATTTTATTTTTTATTTTTTATTTTTTGTGTGTGTTCACAAGTTGGACCACAGGGATGTTTGTTGGGGGTCAGTGTGGGGTTGGAGATTGAGAGGATCAACTGATTGCTGAAACAACCATGTACTATTGTGGTGCTTTTATGGCAGTTTCTCCACATGTGTCGTACCCCACTCCTTTACAATGCAAGTGCAATACTTTATTAGTTCAGATACCACACAATTTGATTACATTCAAACAAAGCTTGTAAATATAGCTGATTATCTTGCACTATAGCAAAATATAGCATGGTGTGAGGAACAGGGTGAAAAGTGCTTTTGACCTGATAATCTGCTGTTAAAGTGAATAAAAGTAATTGTTGTTGAGGTGCCTCTAGTGTTCATTTCACCAGAAAAATGAACAACAAGCCACAAAAGAAATATTTCATAAAAATGTAGGTACAATAATGTGATTCTGAGACCAGGTTGCTGTTTTTGAGCATTCCACCACAAGCATTGCATTCTTTTTTTAAGATTAACATTTTTATTGATTCATAGAATGACAAAGAAAAACAAAACATATATACAGTGAATCAATATTTAACTCCCACTACTCCCCTCTCCAAGCAAAAACCCACTCGCACTGCATTTTTAAAACGGTGTATCAAGTTAATAATAGTCAAACTTTTAAAAAATCCATCTCGATAGCCCTGCATTCTGTTACATTCCATTCAAGTCTTATCTAAATACTCCTTAAAAGTGAGAGACGAAGTACATATTACTCACTTGACTGTCGGGACTCCCTTAGTTAAAGTTTCCAGCAACTGAAAAAGCACTTCAGGCTTGCTTGAAAAAAATCAGCGTGTTCTCTTCAAGTGATCAATGTTCTTCTTTTTTTTACTGACAATCTGACTAGATGTATCCAGGGACACAATATGACTTGCAAATGCCCTGGGGCCAATTATCTCCAAGGGCCCCCCTCCATCCAAAAGTTGTTGAGTGGGGTGGGGGTTGTAAACTAAAATAAATAGGCACTACAGTAATTTCTGTATTCACCAAAGCTGCATATGGACATATGTGTTCTATGGCAATCACACATTCACACGGTAAAGTTACTCTATGAATCATATCCTAAATCACTCCGTTACTCACTCTATTACCATTCTTAATTGGCAAGTGTGTCATACCTCCAACTGAAGAGAGTGACATCTCAGCAAAACTGTCAGCAAGTGTGACACACTAGGCCAAAATCGAGTTGTTTGGAGTCTGCCAATGTGACGCTGGCTTTAGTAAATTAGCTGTTCAGGCAACCCACCGGCTAGTCGATTTCGATAACATGTAGTTTTGCACATCCCTAGAGTTGACACAGCATGATCCACAGTGGTTTAAGTTGTATCCAGTACAAGACACAGAACAAACAGTGGTGAATGAGATGGGTGAGAGAATCAAGCGCATTTGGACAAACTGTCTGGGCGTAGTCTTTTTTATACCCTGGCAGAAAGAGCAGATCGGAGCGGTGACTGCATGGCCTGGCATTAGCCGGTTCTCATCAAGCCCTCTGTGCCCCCCCCACCCAATCCATTTATGCAGTGTGCTTACCTCAGCAAACCGCAGCTTGAGCTAACAGCATGTCTATCTCTGCTTCACTTCCACAATGATTCTCTCATACTCTTATCCCCAGATCATACTCTGCCAATGCCATTTTCCCCTACTAAATCTTCACCTTAGATTCCAAATCTCCCTCCCTTTTTATCATCCACTTTAGTTCATATCCAAAAACAGATTGCTTACATTCAAGAATAATAAAAGGATTGTTTGCACAGCAATGAACATTCTTTCATCATTTACTCAATGTCATCATCATTCACAAGAATTTTCACTGCTTTCTTTCATGCAATGAAAATGGATGAGGACCAGGGGCTTCCAAGCTCCATGAAGGACAAGCATCATAAAAGTAGTCCATATAACTAATGCACTATATTAGAGTATTCTAAAGCCATATGATAGATTCAATATTTAAATAGCCATTACATAGTCATGAAAATCAGCCATTGACAGACAATATCATTGGACAGCTTGGACATTTTGCTATAAACAATTATTTTTGTGTGAAATATAGAAATTTGCCTCATCAGAGTTTGGTTCATAATTCTTTTGGGTTTGCTATATATCGGAATTCACTATATCATAGCAAACTAAAAGCATTTGAATAATAATACATGCATACTAATGATCGGCTCATTTAGTTTGTAGATCTCTGTATAAATAGCTTCAACTGAGGCTTTTGAATGAAGCTCGACATTTGCATTGCTGATCTGTGGGTGTGGGGAAATAAATCTGGTCCCAATACCCTAATCCCCTTTCACAGAACATCATCTATTTTACTATTTCATGTAAAATAAAGAAGGCAAAAACTAGAGGTACACATTTGAGCAAAAAAAACAACACCAAAAAACAATAGGACATTCATCTAACATCTTCTCATCACTTCAAGTATTGTGTGATGTGAGTTTAATTCATTTCAATTTGGGTAACATAAAAAGGGTGATCGCTGGAATCGCTCTACCTAAATGTTTTAATAAGGACTAGGCTAATTCCCAAGAAGCCCAGAAGAACCTGACCTAAATGGTAAATTACTCATACTGTATGCACTTTGCATGTTTAACTGTGTCATTCAACATATATGGAGACTTGTAAATCTGTGTCCTTAATTCTCTGAGACTGATGCAGATTACAGCATTCAGGGATTTGGACTTCTTTCAGTGGCAGGTACAGAGCTTCTAATAGCCAACAAGTAGTGTCCAACACTGATCTAAATATACTAATGTGCTGTTTCCAATGCTACAATCGCTATCTAGTCCCTCCAGGCTGGGAGCCTGTCTGCTAGCCTGTTTGTTTGAATACACAGCCTGCCTGACAAAATATGCCCTTTAGACAAAATTGTGCCCTTTTGGCAAGGTAAAAGAGAGTCCAAGGTCTTGATTTGCCCAGTTAAATCATCAAGGCATGGAGACTGGAGCCTTATGCTTGTTTTTGAATTCTTTTGATGTCTCTTTTCATATGCTTGCAACCAAAGTGATTGAAAATGGTGAAAAACATAAAAGAAATGTTGACCAGTTACAGGGCCAAAGATACAGGCCAGTAGTTTCCCTTAAAGGTTTTGAACATTCAGTGCCAGTTAAGATTAATCAAAGGCATTTGTGACATACTGTTAATGAAAAATAATATCAAATAATTTTGCAATCTCAAACAAATTACTATGAGCGTATGTTTACAGTTCATAGCATATGTGAACCATTTTCATGGATGGTATTAAATAAAAAATTGAAACTGCTAGTTTTTGTCGTTCAGAGTGCTGTGAGTGTATTTAGGAGTGTATGATCTCTTCCCTTAATCCCCCTTCATCAGCTGACTACTGAGCAAATTCATACTACGTTTCAGAATTAATCATAGTGAATGTTATTGTGGGTGAGAGTGAGGCTAAGCACACAGCCAGATGGACTTCACAGGGACACTAAGACCTCACTGCCACACCAGTATCCTACATAAACAATATCCAGTACTGTTCACTTCAACAAATCAGGCTCAGCTTCACATTAGAAATCTGTGCATATGTAAATGTTACTAATAAAATATCTTTACCTCTGTAAATACATTGCAAATTATGACTTTATAATATACCTGGCTATTCCATATGTAGGCACACATCATATGACGTACCTAAAGGGCAAAAAATATATTTTCTTTCTCTGCATGTTTTTTTCTACGTAATTTTCCTGTAAAAATAATATCCTTAAAAATATAGATAAAAACATTGTATTGTTTAGAGGACATTTTCTCAAAAACAAGGTTTTCTGACAGCCATCAAGTAAATGATTACATCTCTGCAATGGTTTGGGATAGAAATAAAAAATTATAATATTAGAAAGCTGAACTGTTCCTTTTTACTTTAGTGCAAAAATCTCAAAATGTGATTCTGGGTCAATACGACTCAAAATAATGGATCAGGACACATGTTTTTCGCTGAAAACAAGCTTTCTTATAGATATTTAGTTATTTTTAATGGAAAACGAGACAAAAATACCGATTAAGAAAATTGTCTTTGCAGTACACGTATAGTAACTGCATATACCTACATGTTGAAGGGCCAGTTGGGTGTATTTAAAGAGATATTGTCACAAACATTCAATATTAAAATATTACAAGAATATTCCAGTCCATTGACACTATAGGGGGCATAAAAGGCCTTTACCAAATTTGTAAATACTTTTCATGATAGCATTCGGATTCAAAGCTCACCTCTCCTCCACTGTCTCAGATAGTTCTGAGCTTTCAACCAACACCCACACAAGGCAAACAATTTCTCATAAATCCTTGATCCACTAACAGAAGCCCGGTCCCTGTCACAGACATGAATATACACTTTAAAAAGGGATTAGAGCACATTTTTCCACACAGATTTCATTTGCAGCCATTACGATGGGCTCTTGGCTTCAAATAAGATATTTGAAGTGCAAAACTAAAAAGTCACATTAACATAAATGAACGAAACTGAATAAACCCCAAGCGGGATTTCTTATGATTTCAAAAAGCTTCACGGTTTGTTATAAATGTATGGGACATTAGCACTTGAGTACTGTGCACTTTCACTTCCTGAAACTCAATGTATCTCATATCTCAAATTCAGATCATACAGACCACAGAATGTCCCCCCCTTGAATCAGATTATGATTTCCAGAAATGATCACCTCAGCCATTTGACATTTCAAGCAGGGAAAGACAATTTTTATGCTTTAACTTGTGCAAATGGTTATTGAGGCTCCTTGTGCAGTGCCTGTAGCGATGACTGACCTTGATTGAAGAACAGCTCTGCAAATAGATTCAGTCTCTGTAATGCAATGATGTCCACATATAAGTGAAACAAGTAAAGCTATGGAGCCAATTTAGAAATGTAACTCACGTTCTTAAACTTATTAAAACCTCAACAGAATGCATTTTGGGACTGATCTCATTAATGCACATCAGTAATGGAGCAAGAGAAAATATTCTCTATACTTTTTTGCTTAGATTTGTTTCTAAGGACAAAATGCTTTTGAGAATAGCCTTATCACAACTAAAAACACAGGATGTGCAGGGTGACTTATTGGTATTTATAGATATTTGTATGTAATGTTTACAGGTAGGACGTGTTTGATAGACACTGAAACATACAATATCAACATATTTACTTTTTTTGCAAATCCTCTGACGACTGTGTGTGTTCTGAAACTTACACCTCTCTATGTCTCTAAAGTTGATAAAATGTAAAACGTTTATGCTTTAGATCTGGTCAGTACGTTAATATTCTCTGTTTTGGTGTCAATGTAAAAATGCAAAGGTGTATGTAATGATAGTGAATTCGGCGACAGGAGCTCAAAGGTCCTGCTGCTAATATCATGCTTACCAAAATTAAATCTCTGTCCCCATTGGCTGAAGCTGGAAGTCCACATAGAGGCGTCAAAACCAAGGTTTTTTTTTTGGGTAAATTATGTACAACTGACAACAGGAATGCATATTTCATTTAACATATGCAAACATATGCAAAAATTTAGAGCAAAATGCAACCACCAAATCACCAGCAAATGTACAGCTTTAGAGATGTACATGTATCAGCAGCATGAGAGGGAAAGATGATCACATTGGAGTTCATGCAAAAAGGTACATATGTTGACATTGACATTCAGTTGCAACATTTTGATTTCTTGTTCGATTATGTTGATAAAACCGCACTTTACGTTCGAATACCTACAAATACTAGTGAGGTCATGTTGAATAATCTTTATGTCCACTCAGACCTGCTCAGGGAATTAAAAAGGAAACTGGCCTTGTGAAATTTCTTAACAATTGATAAATTGTTAACAAGATCTACTGTAAAATTGTCTAAGAGATTAAAGAGGTAAGTAAACTAACTCAGATATTGACAGGCAATAGTGACCATACACTTGAGTCTTCTGTTCGCTGCTAATATTAGACTAACTAACAAAACTGAAATGAATCGCAAGACCAGGGCATAAAGACAAAGACCTTTTTGATGTGGGGGAAGTCAGGAGCTGCCACTAGAAGGAAACTGGAACACTTATTTTAGCAGAAGAGTTTCCTGAAGGGAAGTACCACCGGGCCAGAACCCAGTGGGATCTCTTCTCCGAAAGCTAATTTTTGTATAATGAAATTTCAGATGAATCTTTCTTTGTTAATGTCAACTCAAAATAAAGTTAGAGTCTGGAGGCAAGTCTGGAGCAAGCATATTTAGTTGAACAATTACAGTAAACTTTGCAAAGTTCTCACCAGTGGACAAAAGATTTAAGACATCACTAGCTTTGTTGTTCATCCAAAACAGGATGAAATCAGGGATTATGTCTTTGCTTCATAATCTTGTGCAACATGATCACATGGGAAATTGCCATGTTGTTTCCGATACTTCCAGTACCCTAGAATCAGCCACATTATGCCAACTCACTGACAAGCGCCTTCTCCCATCAGACATTTTTACATCAGTTTGGTGTTTGGGTTGGGGGGTTGAGTTTATAAAATATTAATCCTCTTTACTATTACAGCCTGCACAGCTGAAAACATCTCACTTCACAACTCGCTTTGGAAACTGGGGGCAGTTTTTTAATTCCAGTAAGCACAGACAGATTTAAGATAAAGAAAAGTCAACTATTATGATAATTGATTAATCTGACAATTATTTAGTTGATTAATTGGTCCCAATTTTATTTCTAGCTTTATAATCCACAGTTTGTCCAATGCTCTTCTTTAAACATTGCACAAATTGAAGGTTATACCACAAACAAAATTAAATGTACACCATCCATTGTATGCAAAAAGGTTTAAAATATTAACCGTTTAATACAAAAACACCAAACTAACTAATTAATAATGGCATTCAATGTCAATTGTTTAAATTTATTTTTTTATTAGTTAGACTTTAACCTTTTGGTTTAATATATATGACAAAAACAAACAGTAGATATTTAAAAAAACAAAAAAAATGTAACATAATTTGTACTGACTCTTATCAGCTTTTCATATACTAAAACTTATCTGGACACTAATGAAACTTGGGAATTTTGTAGCCTGGATCTTTTCTAGAGATGCACTGATCTACCGGCCAGGGACCGGAATTAGCCGATTTTCCGCATGCTCGGCCGGACCGGTGACTGGCCGGTCAGCCTCACGTCTTTCCGATTCCAAGCCAGTCAGTTTTGTTGCCAGCGGCGCAGGCAATAACATCACAGCCGCACGTAAACATGTCATTGGCGTGGAAGATCTTCACTGTGAGTGAAGAATATATAAAGTTTGAAATGTTTAATAAATGTAAGGCCAAAGTAAACTGAGGGGGGAAAACCACAACAACTTTCGGAACAACAAGTCTAATTAGACATTTAAAACACCATAAAATAAATCGGTATCGGCAGGTCACACTTGCAAAGAAATCGGAAATCGGAATCGGCCAAGAAAATTGCAATCGGTGCATCTCTAATCTTTTCATGACTGTGAGATGGATATGCTTTCACTTCTGTAATGCCAAGGGTCAAGAGCCAGGCAAGAGTCAAACTTTGTTCTGAATATATATCACACGCAAGCCGGTTGAAGGAAAAGTAGACAGCCATGATCTGAATCAGCTGCCTTTCACAGACAGCCTTGAGTCCATGATGAGAGAAGCCAAAGTATCATCTACCCAC
Organism: Xyrauchen texanus; assembly: GCF_025860055.1. Taxonomy (NCBI): domain Eukaryota; kingdom Metazoa; phylum Chordata; class Actinopteri; order Cypriniformes; family Catostomidae; genus Xyrauchen; species Xyrauchen texanus. Next base: position 28,472,790 of record NC_068306.1, on the reverse strand, counting down.
ACAGCACACCACAATATCTGGGAAGTGATAACACTGCATGTACTCTCATCAATTAGGCTACACTGCCTTCAGACCGCATTTTTTATAGCATGCATCACTACTGTACTGTTGACTCTTACTAGCCTTTCCAAAGTGCAGTATGCTACATTGAAGATCTATAGAATTTTCATCAACACTTTACAAACTGCTTTTTCAGTGTTTCACCATCAGTTCCTCAGGGTAAGCTTCCAAGCTGAGTAGATAAACCATTCATACACAATTTGGCCACACAATTTTCCCAATTCCCAAGATAATCTCTCTGGCTTTCTTGTCTTGAGAGCATGTGCAAGGAATGGGGTTGTTATAGTTTTAATTATAAATTGTTTTTGTTTAGTTTCCATTTTAGTTTTCACTAACGACACAAAAAGCCTTTATGATAAATTAGGTCTAAATTAGGGTTTAAATCGAAGAGAAAAAAAAAGTACTAACATCGTTCGTTGGTTAGTTTATTTTTCTTTATGGGAGCAAAAGTCTGGAACTGTATTATTTCTTTTGATTTCACCATCTTGTATTACTTTTACAAGTATGACGTTTCATAAGACTGGGTTAAAAGTAGGGATGCACCAATCCGATACCTGGATCGGTATCGGCTCCGATATTGAAGCTTTTAGACGGATCGTGTATCAGTCCGACTATGTGTTAGTCATGTTCGTTACTGTCAAGCATAAAAGAACCATAAAACACAATTAAAGTAGTTCATATGACTCATGTGTTTTATTGAAAGTCACTTGAAGATGTGTGATAGCTCTGTGAATCACAAAAGGTTGTGTTTAATAAGTAAATATATAAAATGCGCACGCAACTCCAGCGCGTTACTGAATGGCGCTGCTCTATTTACACACACACTCGCGGCTATTTTTAGCCTTCACAGCGGTGTGCAATATTTGAGCGCTACCCACGAACAACATCTCAGATGTAGATGCTCAATAGTTCGGTTCACTTATAATCTGCATTTAGAACGGCACTAGATGTGCATTTTACCAGAATTTGAATAAGAATTGAATTAAACTACTGTGAACTTGCCTACAAACAGACACATACGGGACTTCCTGGAGAGTTCAGAATGTCAAAATAAAAGCATGAGGGTTTAAAAGTTAAAGGTCCGCGTTTGAGATATATTATATTACTATTATAATATATTATTATTTGTTTATAAATGATAATAATATTTAAGTTGAATGGATTAAAAAAAATAACTGTGTGAATTAAAAGTGAGCTGATATCTTACAACAAATTTGAACAAAAAAAGAGATCTGAATCCTTCAGATATTGAAGTCCAGATACAAGTTGAAAATTTTTTGCCCAAAAAAAATTACATATAATGGAATTACTGTTCATTTTGATACTAAATTATCCAGTATATTAGTTAATAATAAAGTGTTTCTTAATAAGCTATACATTTATATTGAAATAATGTGTAGTTAGAGGTTTGTGTTTCTTTACATATTAAAAGGTACACCCAATTAGTTCCACACAATAATATAAAGATATTCTAAACTTATTATGCAAAAACACAACAACACTAGTATCGTATCGGTATCAGCCAATACTGAGATTTCTGATATCAGAATCGGAAGAGAGAAAGTGGTATAGGTGCATCCCTAGTTGAAAGGATTATATACCGCTGTTAAAGAGTTTGATTATGGGTTGCAAAACATTCTTTAGCACTTTTAGCCTTTCAAATGTAGAGAATGTCTATATATAATATCTGTTTTCAGACTGAGATTTTTTAAAAGGGAAAAGCCATGTAATATATCCTCCCCTTGCAATGGTTGTCCACCATGATGAATGGCTGTAGATTATTAAAATTGTGACCTGATGTTTAAGGAATGCAAACATCAGACTGCAGGACGCTAGAGAGATAAACTCCCCCCAGGTGAGTTTGAGGTCTGGACTTTGCATCACAAATGTATACGGAAATGGTTTCATTTTATAGAGTCTGGTACACCATTAGAACTGTGAATTTACAGTCCTCTCTGTGATTTGCCCAATGTTTCTTGGAAACCGAAAGCAAACTGGAGAGTTGTTTCTGTGTTCTTGCATGCTTTATTTGTGCTCAAAAGACCTAAACAGAAACTAAAAAGGCTGAAACTCTGCTCAGTCTGCTGAGCAGGCAGGCTACTTCATCCTCAAGAGGCAATGGTTGTGCTTTGGCAAAGGCAAATGTTGCTATTGGTTTCATTTGGAGAGGGATGCAAGTCACAGTGCACCAATGTGACATTAAGACATTGTCACAAATAAGATCTCTTTCAAACCTCGATTGTATCTCCAAGGCAGCAATGACAATAAATGGAGAGCATTTGAGACAATTATGTTTCCTGCTTCTCTGATTTTTCTCCTGAGAAAAAGACCCTAATCTTACATAGTTCTCATATGAAGTGTCAGCTAAATTTGTGCTCAGATTTGCCAAGATACCAAAGTGTGCAAACAAGTTCTTCTTCCCAGACAACATTTTCTGAGCTATATGAACCACATACAGTTTATAGCTCTATACGTTTACTGTATTCAACAGATGCAGTTATATCAATGGAATTTGTGATGTATTCTAAAATTGATATTTGTATTATTTAAACTGGAGTAACTTGCTCATAAATGGCATTGGTGAGATTTGTGAGGACTGAGCACTTCCTGACTTTTCCTACTGCAGTGTTACACAATACATCCTGTGCTGTGATGCCCTGCAGTGCAATCACAAATCTCCAACAGAACTTAAGTTGAAGGAAACATGCAGGTCCATGGTGCTGCTGCTACAAATTTGTTGTCTATTACAATTCAGCTTCATGATGAAGTACCAAAGCATTTCATCATCAATCTCAACCAGGCCAAACTGTAATACATAGCTTTAATTTTGGAATACGTTCAATGCATTTACAGAATGGTGGACATATGAATATTGCATTGACCTAACAGGAGGTAGAAATGGAAAGAAATGTAACAAATAATGAAAAACAATCTCTTATACTCTCCTAATACCATAAGAAAGCAATACTTTAGAACACTTAAAAACCTAAGACGTGTCTTTAAAAAAAGACATCTGATATAAACTGATAGGTGACCCGACATTCAACTAACTTCACACCACACTTCAGTGTAAATGACACATTATTAATCTTGATGAGACTTTTAAGTCTGAGCATCACATATCCATATGCCTTCTTCAGATCAGCAGCCTGAACATTCCTGCAAAAATTATGGTTTGATATTTGAGAATACTCTGATATTCTATTCTATCCCTTGTTTCACCTTTCCTTGTCCAACTTCAAAAGCCTGTCTATTTTGAAGCCTATGGCTCTGCACACATCAAAACCTTTTAAACAATCATGACAGTCCACTACCTAAAAAATGTCCCACAACCCATCCTTAGAAGTGCTCTCTAGACAATTTCATTTCAATGTCTGATGCATCACACCCAAGTGCAAAACCCAAGTTGGGTATGGATGCTTGATTTACTCAGCTCCTACCCTGAGGAACTGTTGGCATAGCTTTGATATGGTGGATTGTAAAGTGTTGATGACCCTGTTGGTTTGACACAGAGTTTGCTTTGTGTTAAAGATTCACAGACACAGCTGTGTTGGTTGTACTGTAATGGCACATAGATGAACACCAAGAAGAAGAACGTGAGTTTGCTTAAACATGGACAGCCACACTATTATGTGTTTTGATTATGGGAAAGAGGAGAGAGTCATTTTTAATTCTGTTAAAGTCATATGCTTTCATAGATGTAGGACAGACATATTGTTTAGACCAAGGTTGTTTACAAAGTCAGTTATGGTTAAAAAATCTTTGTCTTTAATCCCCTTACGTCACCTGTGCATAATGGGGTAACTCTAGGACATCAGTTTATTCAAAGCAATAATCATACAATCAAGCAAATAACAATGTGTGAATGTAGAAATCGAGAGATCAAGTGAAAAAGTTTTTTGAATATATTACCCAGGGCATACATATTTCACAAAAGACCAGTTTGATATATCTTTAGATTGGTGATGTCCTAACGAGATATAAGTGGGACAGCTGAGATTCTCAAGTTAATAACATTTACATTAATCAGCCACAACTTTAAAACCACATGCCTAATATTGTATAGGTCCCCCTCGTGCCACCAAAACAGTGCCAACCCGCATCTCAGAATCACCACAATTGTACAGAGCGGTTATCTGAATTACCGTAGAGTTTGTCAGTTCAAACCATAGCCATTCTTTGTTGACCTCTCTCATCAACAAGGCATTTCCATCCACTTTAAATCCATATTATCCATTAGGAGACACAACCATCAAATTAACACACTGGGATTCAGACGTGTGTGTTTGAAGCATGGGAAAACCACACATTGAATATTAAACAATATCATGTAAGGGGCCAATTCTAAACAGCATTTTGCACTCCTAAACAGTAGATTTTTTCACTTGTTTTGACTATAAAAACTCACATGACAAATATGAGACAAAATACACATGTTAAAAATACATTCTCTGAAAAACCTAAATATCTTATGCAGTGTTGCATAAGATGCATTATGCATATTTTTTTTTACAGAAAATCAAAACAAAAATGATTATCAAGAATACAATTCTAGACCTAATATCAAAGGTCTTACTAGAAATTATGATCTAACATTAATTTTTCTTGATAAACAAATATGAACGTGCCTGGTAACACGTGCATGTAAAATGGCTAGAAATTAGCATTTTAGCTTAGCGTAGAGCTGACAATTGACACAAGGTTTATTTCTATTTCTTATAGAACTTATATCACTTCAGACTTAATTCTCTGTTTGCTTGTATGAATGTAACACATCTTAAGAAAGTGTTTCACCGCTGTTCAAATGCACTTTGGATTGCATCATTTTATATGTATAAATGTTTTCCATCTGAAAGAACTAAATATTAAATGAGACAAATGACAATAAAATGCAAAGTAATCTATTCAGTAATCAAAATACCTTTTGAATGTAACTGCATTCTAATGACCAATTATTTAATTTGTACCTGTAGTGGAATACAGTTAGTAATATTTATATATATATATATATATATAAACGCTGTTAAAGCATTAATTTACCTAATTTGGCATAACTCTTTCATCATGTTCTTGGCATGGTGTTGATGCATTCTGAGGAGTATACAATCTGTGTTTTTATGTGAGTGAGATGAGTAAAAAGCAATTTGACAAAAATATACATCCTATTCCTATTTGTAAATGTATTTTACTATGAGTATATTCCAAAAGGACTCCCGAAACCTACTACTCTTTTTATAATGTCCGGATTAAAGCCTGGATAATATAACATAAATTACTGTTATACAAATACATGTGGAATAGTGCACATTAAGAATAACTGTACAGTGAAAAATATGATGTAAAGCCTAATATTAAAAATAATATATATATAATAAAATAATAATAAGGAAAGACCATGGCTCATGGTCTTTCCTTTATTGAAATTATTGCAAAACTTTGTTATAATATCCTTAAGAACAATAACAATATTAAATCTAATAGTTCTAAAAATGTAATCTGCGTTTAGGGAAATTGCGGCGAGTAGATCCCATTTGGAGATGAGCAGGACTCACATGGTCCAGATTGTTCATTAAAGTTTTTTCTGTTTTTGTTTCAGCAGGCAAAGTTGTGTAGTTTTGTATATCTGTATACAAACAAAATGCGTATAATTGTTTGAATAAACAAAACAGGTTACTAATACGGAGAAAAATAACTAATAAAAAATCATTAAATCAATTTAATTAATCATTAAATATTAATAATAAAAACAACAAGAGTAATAATAATAATAATTAAAATAATAATAACAGCTGAGCACAAACACTTTGTCATTACATCGAACTTTGTATTGTTGACAGAATTTGGCCCTTGGTGATAACTAATCGGGGAAACCTGATAACCCTATAGGTTATATATACACTGGCGGCCAAAAGTTTGGAATAATGTACAGATTGGTACTTTTATTCACCAAAGTGACTATTGAAGTGAAAAATTACTATTGCAATTTGAAAGAAATCTTCTTAAACTACTTCAAAGAGTTTTCTTCAAAAAATCCTCCACGTGGAGCAATGACAGCTTTGCAGATCCTTGGCATTCTAGCTGACAGTTTGTCCAGATACTTCACCCCATGCTTTCTGTAGCACTTGCCATAGATGTCTTGTCGGGCACTTCTCATGCACATCACAGTCTATCTGATCCCACAAAAGCTCAATGGGGTTAAGATCCATAACACTCTTTTCCAATTATCTGTTGTCCAATGTCTGTTTCTTTGTCTTTTTGTTTTTCTGTTTCAAAAGTGGCTTTTTCTTTGCAATTCTTCCCATAAGACCTGCAACCCTGAGTCTTCTCTTTACTGTTGAACATGAAACTGGTGTTGAGTGGGTAGAATTCAATAAAGCTGTCAGCTGAGGACATGTGAGGCATCTATTTCTCAAACTACAGACTCTGATGTACTTATCCTCTTGTTTAGTTGTACATCAGGCCTTTCACATCTCTTTCTATGTTAGGGCCAGTTTTAATTTGTCTTTGAAGACTGTAGTGTACACCTTTGTTTAAAATCTTCAATCTTAGCAATTTCAAGCATTGTACAGCCTTCATTCTTCAAAACAATGATGACTGACATGTTTCTAGTGAAATCTGTTTCTTTTTTGCCATTTTTGACCTAATATTGATCTTAAGACATGCCAGTCTATTGCATACTGTGGCAACTCAAAAACAAACACAAAGACAATGTTAAGCTTCTTTTAATGAACCAAATATCTTTCACAAATGTGTTTGATATAATGGCAAGTGATTTTCTAGTACCAAATTATCAATTTAGCATGATTACTCAAGGATAAGGTATTTGAGTGATGGCTGTTGGAAATGGGGCCTGTCTAGATTTGATAAAAAATTACTTTTTCAAAAAGTGATGGTGCAGTTTTTTACATTAGTAATGTTCTGACTATACTTTGTGATCAGTTGAATGCCACTTTGGTGAATTAATGTGCCAGTTCCCTTCCAAAACAGCTAAATTCCAAATTTTTGGCAGCCAGTGTATGTATATATATATATATATATATAATTTAGGGTAGATTACTTCTGAAATGTAATCTATCACCGATTACAAATTACTAGTGTTGTCAGTCGATATATTTTTTAATCATGAGTAAATTGCATACTTTTTCATAGTTAATCATAGCAGATTTTGAAAGTGCTGAAATTTGACTTTATACATCTTTTCTTGTCAAGATGCATTTTTTTCTTTTTAGGAAAGTATTCAAAAACAATGTGTAACAACATAATGCTTTTTAATTTTTTTTCTCCAAATAAAGCCTTCCACAGCATAAAGATAGAAATGCACTAAAATAGCACCAATTCAAGTAGCGATAAATGTTTCCCAAAAGTCTAGCAACATAAGAAAATAATTATAATTACAACAACATTAAAATAATAACACCACATTTCTAAGGGTGCTCCCCCAACATAGCATTACTGCGTTCCAGTTTAAAGAGAGCTGCACCAATATAAAGGCCAGTTTCATTTCAACACAAAGAGATTAGATCCCTCACTGGACTGTGCAGGATGCACGCCATTCATACATAAACAACAGGGACCTCAAATAGTTTGGGACATTTACTGTATGTTATAACAAATGTAGAATTGCCATCAGGTCCAAAGATGATGAGAGCATACAAATAAAATGATGGCAAATTGACAAGAACATCTTGCCTCGCCCATCTCTGTCCTGCAATGCAAATGGTGGGGAGGTCCATGGGCGCTGATGTACCTAAATTAAGAGCTAAGAAACTAATAAAGCATTGTAAAAATGTGTGTTTTACATCATCAACTGCTCTTGCTTTCAACTAGCGAATCACGCGCTCTGTAGAGGAGACTCCCTTGAACTGAGCAAACAGTACCGAATATCTTGCACAACTCTCGGGAGGTCAAAGAATTAGCTGCAATCAATGTTAAGCTATGGAGTAAAGCAAATACGCGTGCAAAATATCCGAAAATTACGGAATATGTATTTTTAAATCCAAAATGTATCGTAATAAATGCACTTTAAAGTTTAAGAATCCAAAACCCATAAAAGATTTGGCATCAAAAGGTTTCGCATCCATCCCAGACGCATTTTTTCTTGCATCCTATTCTGAGATCCCATTCGCATTTAGTTATAATGCAAGTTCAATTCTCTTCCACTAAATGCAGTAGCACCATATTAAACCCAATGAATGCGTTTAAAATAGATTTCATGTATCTTACCAGTCGGTCGCCGACGTCTCATTGATAACGTCCTGGTAGGCTGTTAAAAGGGCCAGTCTATTCTTGCTAAGATTCACAGCCATGTTGCTGCCACTGCAATCATCCATACCAGCGTAGCAGTGATGATGGGGAGCTCAAGAGGAGTGGAGATGTTGCGCGTTGAACAAAGAGACGCTGCTGCTGCTCTCTGGTGCGCCGTGCGGTCCTAGTGCCGAAGAGTTCTGTGCGGTCTTGGCTGCATCCGAAAACGTAGGTAGCTAACTTGCTGCTGAATCAACTAACGGCTTAACCGACAGCGTTTTTTAATGAATGGAACTCGTAAGGAAACTGGACTCAGAACAGTTTGAAAAGCACCTTATTTTCATCCTGCCCCCAGCCTCCAAATGCAGCATTTTCCAGTTTTCAGACGCAGCCAATGTATTAAAAGACGGCCTCATCTTAGGGGTGCGTTCCATTCAGAAGTTATCATAAGTCCTATACTTACGCAGATTTCACCTTCCACTGTAAGAGCACTGTCATTTAGAACTTACCTTTAAAGGTGCACTCGGTCATTTTTTTCACCATTCAAAAAGTATTACTCCTAAAGAAATGTATTGTAATTTTGAAACATATATATAAAATCATAATCCCTCACATGAGATGAGGACATTAGTCATATCAGTAAACTTATAAAAGCTATTTTTCTACATGGGGCAGGGGCGTGGCCATTTTAGAATCACGTGACCAGTTGAACACTACTTGCTTAATCTCAGTAACTGTCTTGATATTGAATACTTTCACTGTTGGATTAAATTAATGAGCCTATGGCTCATTGTAAATAGTGAATTTCCACAATGGCATCTGTAACTAAAAACTCTTGATTTTGAATGATGCTGCATCCACACCACTAGTTGTCACAGTAAGTCCAAGATTATACAAACAAAATTGTTACTGAGGGCATCTTTAAAGTCATTTTCATTAGACATACTAGCTGTGTCCCTAATGACACACCACTATGCACTTGCAAAATACCCTATGCACTCAGCCATGTAGTGTATGAATTTTTCAAGTGTAGTATTCTCCCAAATGGAACACTTTAGGGTTGTTTACTACAACATTCGTCGTTTAACAGCTGACAGAAGTGATGTTTCAAATGCATGCGAAATGTTGCCACTATAGCTTTAGCGCATTAGCCAACCTCAGTTCAATACTTGTATCTTAAACAACGTACATATTCACACATCTTGGGGTGATGTTAAAGCATTCAACTCACATTTGTAAGGTGCTGTATCCACTGAAGTTTAGTTTCTTGCTACATTCAATTTTATTTACAATGTACCCTTTTCAATGGGATGCATTTCTGCATTATTTAGCGGCATAAACCTAGCAAACTTGTTTTATATTTCCAATTTTTTATTATTTAGTGCAAATTATAACAATGTACTTAATATTATATTACCGTGGAATTTATTAAAAAAAAATGAGTTATTACAGTTGTGATGAGGCTTCTAATACAGAGAGTGACAAAGAATTTGCCATCTTCTCTCTCATAACTCATAATCCACCGCTCTCCATTTTATTCTTAATTTATGTATTTAATAGTGGCATTTTTATTTTGATGTTTGAGCAAATGGATAAGCAAAAATTATATTTGCTGTGGTCTCCCATTCACCACTATCTAGGTTGTCTGCAATCCTTTACTTTGGCGTTCCAAAACCTGGAAGTGAGAAAATGGTCCATGGTTTTGTCAGTTCAACATTGTGGCTAGGTACGGCAAGCCGTGAGCGCTGAATGCATGTAGTGTCCAACATTCCATACTCCATTTTGACGGTTGGAGAAGTGCATCATCCGGGTTTTGTAGTACACTTCTTTCAGTTGCATTTTCAGTGTAAACATAGTACTCGCACTACTTACACTACAAAATGGCATAGAGTAGTGCAGAAGTGTGTGGCTTGGGACTCACCTCATGCTGTTTAGTATGACCTTATGGCTTTGAAATGCCCTTTGAAGGCATAATTTAGGCCGGAACGTGTCAAAGGTGGACGAGGTGCAAAAAATTGGAACAGAATGCAAGTTTTTTTTTTTTTTTTTTTTGAACAATTTGACACACAGTATGAAAAAAAAAACAAAACTGAGACGTAACGCAACGGACAAAAACATCCATCTGGCGCATGTGTACATAGACTAACAGTTAAAAACAGTGTACAGTAGATGGAACGCAAGGCAAGAACATGTCCTTTGTTAAGACCCCTTATTTCATGTGTATCAGGGAATAAAAAGAGCATTACAAAAACTAACGTACATAGCATTTAAAAAAAAAAATCTTGGGCCTTTTAATAGTTTAATAAAATAATCTAAATTGAATAATAAACAATAGGCTATAATAATAATAATAATAGGCTAATATATATGCATATAACTATTCTAAACCTATTATTTGTTTAACTCAAATAAAAATCTTAAATAGTTTAATACTAGTTTAATAGTAAAAATTTAAATTTACATGTTATATCTTAATATAAATCTTGAAATGAAATAATATAAAGAACAAACAAGTAATGACAAATAGCGTTAGAGCAAAGCGCATAAATCATAAAGCTGTACAGTCAAATAATTCAACTGACCTGTCCCTCTTAGCATGGATGTCTCAGAGATAAGACGCTTAAAGGCTTTTCTGATTAATATTCCCTCTATGATTTGTGGCATTGGATGTGAATTGCTTGCATATTGTGATGTAGCCTATATAGGATGGGAAGATCATTTTCCAGTTGTCTGTATGCGGGGAGTACAGGTAGGCCTACAATTCTCCAAAACAAAACATGGTAATAACATGGTACTGCTAGTGTCAAAGGCAAATATATAATTTTTTGTGGATTATTTGCCCAAAAATGTTGTCTAGGTTGCCAGTTCCATGTTTTAAAACAAAGGCTATGTCTCTTATATACTGTATTATTAGATTATACTGATGTATACTTTTAGACATGAACCTTGTTTATGGACAAAAGGCCAGACTCCCTTATCACTGTTGGGATGTATAGTGAAGATTTCTTGTGCCTTTAGCAACAGTAGCTGCAGGCTTCTGTTTAACTGTACTTGGAACATAGCTGGCAGGCGTCGTCAAGTCTGAGATTCAGCACTGATGATACAGTGCATTAAAGTTGAAGGCACTTTAGAAGATACAGAATCTGGGTCATGGCAGTAATTCCAAACTACAAAACAGTCTTAATAATAATAATAATATAATAAACATTTTTAAATATAAAGCAATTATTTATTATTATTATTATTATTTTAAATGGCAAAAACGTTAATAAATGTACATAACATATATGAATAAACTTTATATTACTATAAATATATTTCTATTGTTATTTATATAATCATGCTTGTTATAAATAAAACATTCAATAATATGTATTATTTTATTATTATTATTTATTAATAATAATAAACAAGATATCCTGTGCTAGCAATATATCCCTTAAAGAGTAAACAAAAATCACACCTTATCCTATAGTATACTGCACTTAACAACCTCCTCTTAAAAGCAGTGTCTGCACCATGGATTCTTTCCAATCCTGTTTCATGGCATAATTCCAAGATCTGCCAGTAACAGCATGGGTCAGTGTTTTAGTAATTTATTTAACCAAAGCACAGATTTTAAGCATGATACATACAACTCCAGTCATGGTTTTTATTTCAGCCTTAAAAAAATGATGCCATATCTAATCCCATGACCCACAAACATACATTTGCTGTGCCGAACACAGGCAACGTACGCACAAAATCACATAGAAATAAGTAATAGTGCTTAGCCTTTCACCCTCCTCACAGCCTGGCCTCAACATTAATGGCCCACACACAAACATACGCACACACACATTTACCTTCAACTGCAGTCTCATCCAATCAGCATCTCAGATTGCCCCAGAGCTTCCCCTCCCCTTGGCTGCCTACTAAATGGGTTACCATTAATTAATTCTTCTCACTCATCAGGCCCTTGGCGTCTCCTACTGCCTACAAAGGTAGCAATTATATTCAGTGGTGATGAGGATTGTTCTTAGTAAAGACATCTGTCTGGCAGAGCCTAAGCAGGCATCCAAAAGCAGGAGAGATCTGTCATTCAAGAAAACAGCTCAGCAAGCACAACACAAGCCTTTGATTTTACAACTACATTGGGTTTAACAACATGACTGGAGATGTTCACACCAAAGCAGACTTTAACTTTTTTACCCAAACATGATCTCTTTGGTTTGGTAGTAGAAGTAGAAGGGCTATCAATTAGATTTGCTGTTAGAGGTCAACCTTTTAGAAAGAATAGTGATTTCAACAAATACTTCTGAAATGATCTGCTCAACCCTGAAATGAAGTCTCCAGTCATATCTAGTGTCCTAGAAAAAGCTGTTTTATTGTTCATAAGATGGGTCACCCTCTTTATGGTGGCTGCCATCTTGAGATCACATGAAAACTAATTACTTTAACAAAACAAAGCACAGGATAGGCATTTATCTTGTGAATAGTTTTGCATTCCCTCACAAAAAACATACAGTGCATCTGGAAAGTATTCACAGTGCTTCACTTTTTTCACATTTTGTTATATTACATCCTTATTCCAAAATTGATGAAATTCATTATTTTCCTCAAAATTCTACAAACAATACCCAATAATGACAACGTGAAAGAAGTTTGTTTGAAATCTTTGCAAATTTACTAAATCACATGTACATAAGTATTCACAGCCTTTGCCATGACACTCAAAATTGAGCTCAGGTCATCCTGTTTCCACTGATCATCCTTGAGATGTTTCTAGAACTTGATTGGAGTCCACCTGTGATAAATTCAGTTGATTTGGAAAGGCACACATCTGTTTATATAAGGTCCCACAGTTAAAAGTGTATGTCAGAGCAAAAACCAAGCCATGAAGTCCAAGGAATTGTCTGTAGACCTCGAGTCACAGATCTGAGGAAGGGTACAGAAACATTTCTGCAGCATCGAAGGTCCCAATGAGCACAGTGACCTCCATCATCCATAAATGGAAGAAGTTTGGAACCACCAGGACTCTTCTTAGAACTGGCCACCCAGCCAAACTGAGCGATCGGGGGAGAAGAGCCTTAGTCAAGGAGGTGACCAAGAAACCGATGGTCACTCTGACAGAGCTCCAGCGTTTCTCTGTGGATAGATGAGAACCTTCCAGAAGAACAACCATCTCTGCAGCACTCCACCAATCAGGCCTGTATGGGAGAGTGGCCAGACTGAAGCCACTCCTCAGTAAAAGGCACATCACAGCCCACATGGAGTTTGCCAAAAGGAACCTGAAGGACTCTCAGACCATGAGAAACTAAATTCTCTGGTCTGATGAAACAAAGATTGAACCCTTTGGCCTGAATGGCAAGCATCATGTCTGGAGGAAACCAGGCACTGCTCATCACCTGGCCAATACCATCCCTACAGTGAAGCATGGTGGTGGCAGCATCATGCTGTGGGGATGTTTTTCAGCTGCAGGAACTGGGAGACTAGTCAGGGTCGAGGGAAAGATGAATGCAGCATTGTACAGAGACATCCTTGATGAAAACCTGCTCCAGAGCGCTCTGGACCTCAGACTTGGGTGAAGGTTCATCTTCCAACAGGACAACGACCCTAAGCACACAGCTAAGATAACAAAGGAGTGGCTACGGGACAACTCTGTGAATGTCCTTGAGTGGCCCAGCCAGAGCCCCGACTTGAACCCGATTGAACATCTCTGGAGAGACCTGAAAATGGCTGTGCACCGACACTCCCCATCCAACCTGATGGAGCTTGAGAGGTCCTGCAAAGAAGAATGGGACAAACTGCCCAAAAATAGGTGTGCCAAGTTTTTAGCATCATACACAAAAAGACTTGAGGCTATAATTGGTGCCAAAGGTGCTTCAACAAAGTATGGAGCAAAGGCTGTGAATACTTCTGTACATGTGATTTATTTATTTTTTCCCCCGTTTTTTATTTTTAATAAATTTGCAAAGATTTCAAACAAACTTCTTTCACGTTGTCATTATGGGATATTGATTGTAGAATTTTGAGGATAATAATGAATTTAATCAATTTTGGAATAAGGCTGTAACATAACAAAATGTGGAAAAAGTGTAAATACTTTCTGGATGCACTGTATGCAATCACTCTAATTAATTTTTTAATTAACGTTGTGTTCAATAGTTCATTCTCAATAGTTTCATCCATCCTTTACAAAAAAACAACCATAATTTTAATTCAGTAACATTAGTTACTATGGTGTTTGCATTTAAACAATAACCACATAAACTTTTGCTGTGGTTTTACAACAGTACCCATATTTTAACCATGATAAAACCATAGTAACAATACATGAAAACCAAAATTATGGTAATAAAAATCATTATCATTCTTCCAAATGGTTACCACAGGTTTACTATTGTGAAGCCATGGTTAATTTTTCAAAAGGGCATGATTTTATGGTGGAAACCATGTGGTTTGAAAATCCACAATTTTTTGCTATTACTAAGATTTTTATTAGCAAAGATTTGATTTGCCTGTATTATTGTTTTTACTGAGAATTTAATGGTTAAGATATGGTTACTGTAGTGAATCCATGGTAAATTGTATGTTTTTACTACAAATACCCAAGTTGAACTATAGTTACTGCAGTAAAAACATGGTTAAATGTAATAACAAATGGATACAGGTATTGCGAGGGAAACCAACATAATTACAAGGGAACGCAAAACTTATTACGAGTGAAAGCAAAGTACTGTGAGGGAACACAAAACCATTTTGGAAAATAAATTCCCTCACTGTCCTCTAAGGGGTTCCAT
Organism: Xyrauchen texanus; assembly: GCF_025860055.1. Taxonomy (NCBI): domain Eukaryota; kingdom Metazoa; phylum Chordata; class Actinopteri; order Cypriniformes; family Catostomidae; genus Xyrauchen; species Xyrauchen texanus. The sequence goes on along the minus strand of NC_068306.1, from coordinate 28,457,704 downwards.
ATGCAGAATTCCACTGCTGTATTGGGCAGAACAATTTCAACCAAACATTACATGATGTACCTTTAAAATTCACATTAAATTAATATTAATCCTATTAACTTCATTAATACACTTTCCTGGTCTTCATTGTTAATGATTCATGTCAATATTCCATTGTTTGATTCTTTAGGTACAACATATACAATATAAGCGGTTTGCTATATGGTCCAGTGTGATTATTAAACCCCAAAAAGCTGTCATTTAATTAACTAAATAAATATACTACACACACCCAGAACACACGTGATTCTAATGATGTGTTTTCAGTGTATGAATGGCCAGCTTCAGACAAATAATTTCAAAGTATGCAGCACATGAAGATGACATATTTATGTAAATAAATCACAGCCTTTTGCCGTTTAATAATCACACTTGAAAATATCACATTTTAATTAGATTAATTTTGCAAGAATCCATTGGGTAGTTTTGCGATTGTGCAATGCTAACCTTGTTTAACTTTCCATTAATATGTCAGAAGAACCATGAGTGTGTTGGGAGTCACAGGATGAGTGAATGTGCATTCAAATTGCATTATGTGAACAGAAAACAAACAGTCATAGTTCCAGTAAATTCTGATCAGTGTCACAATTGCAGTGGTCTCTCAAGTCACCAAATTAACACTTTCTCACTCATATGAACATTATGAATGCATATGAAATCCAGCATTAAAAAAAATGAAGTTTAGAACAGATGTAGTATAAGAAGAGTAATGTGAAATTAGAGGAGTTATACTTTAAGACCATTTTTAAGTTTGGATTTCAGATAACCTATTATGAGAATAAAGCATATGGTTATTAAGGGTTAAAGAAGCACTACTCTGTAAAAATACAATCATATGACATATGAAAGCAACACCCATGGAGAGCCTTTTAAGTTAGAACAAAGGGTCTGACCAGTGGAAAGACCCATGAGTTAGGGTTAGGTGAAGTATTTTTTGCAAAACCCCATCCTAACCTCTTCAAGTTTCAGCAATGAGATCACTGGAATGCCGCTTTTCCTCCTGTGTTCTCTGATTTGTTTGGATTAACAGTCAGAATTAACCAGCTAGAGTCCAAGTAATTCCAGGGTTTCTTTACATTGCCAAACAGTTTTAAAGAAAATGTTGATAAAGACCTTATGACCTTAAAACCAATTTGAAACTTTAACTGTATATTTGTCAAAGATTGTATATCGCATCACTGGTTTTGTGAAGATGGCTTTTTCCAATGTGACAAGATATCGCCACCTGGTGGCTACATACAGCCAATTAGGCTGAGAGTGCCCACCTCTTTCAAGGTGTACTATAGTAACCATTACTTCAACCACTGAAATGGAAAAAATGTCAAAGATTCTTGAAGTTTTTCACTCTGTTTGAAGTAGATCCTATTTTAAATAAATGTCAGGGTCTTCTTTTCTCCAGCAATATATAACAGCATGTCAGAATAGCATTTTTTTTTAATTATAAATATTCAGTGTTTAAACATGTATCTGCAATGACAATCTGTCACAAAGAGTCCATGTTTCAATAGCATATGCATGCAAAATAAGGAAAAAATACTTTTTTGTAACCTGGTGGTACTAGTAGTTAAATACACCATTAAATAAGGATTAGCGTTCTGTTTGGCTGACTTTCAAGTACAGAAATGATTAGAAGAAAACAATAAGACCAATAGATTAATAAAGAATGACCATAAATTGTGCTTTACACAAGGAATTCATTACTGTTATTATTATTATTATTATACAATATTGAAAATTGATTGTAAATTATTAAAAAATAATTTATCATCTGTAAACCTGTGAAATATATTGCATTAAGAGAGGTCTGTCTGCAAGGAGTGAAAAGTAAATTAAGTGAACCATTTCCTCACAATATGCGTTTCTACATCAGCCTCTCTGTCAACACATCATTGCGGTCTATGGAAAACCATCCAATGGTTTATCAGCAAAACAAAAAATAATTATCTACAATATATGACAATAATGGAATTTTAAAAAGGAAAAAAAAAAAAAAAGAGAGAAAGAAAATGGAAATTTGCATTGGGACCCAAAATACGCACATAATTTGCAAACAGTACAGTACATTGTTTTAAAACAAGTAGCCAAGAAAATATGGTAGGAACCAGCAGAGAGGTGACCTTGTGTCCATATCTTAAATAGTGCAGACACAAAATGCACACACAAAAAAAGTAGAAAACCAATGCTGCTGAAGAAGAACATTAAATTAAAACTGAGATAAATCTCAAGAAATCCACGCCATTTTAAGGAGTGGAACAGATAAACAATAACTGCAAATATGACCTACACCCACAAAATGACACTACGATTTCACAAATTAAGAAGACTGTTAAAATACAAAGCATTTATGAGCATTATAAAATACAGTGGCTCACCAAATCTTCTACATTGAGGCTAGAATGATGATATGAAACACCCTTTATTGGCTGGCCACTTGATAATCCACTACCTACAGCATTTGTTTGCACTTAAATGCAGACTCAAGTAATCAAGTTGTACAAGGCACATTATCTTTGGTTGAACACCTGCATCAGTTTAGTAGTGTTTTAAAACCAGGAACTGAGCAGATAACAATCCATCTGCAGGAACTGTCTATTTGATCATACACAACACGAACGTGATGTCAATCATAAGGAAGAAGAGAAAGGAGTGTTAAAGAACATAAGGCCAGAGTATACTTTGGTTTTCCGCAGTACTGACTGAGAATTTCATAATCAGCACAGTAAGTGCGGACTGTCTGCGTACAGCCTAGTTTTGGTAGACATGCGGACAGCCTATGTCTTTGTGCAACATCTGCGCATGAGCCTAACGATGACTGTTATAAAAGAGTATAACAAAGCAGTCATAGTGCACAAATGTCTAAAGCATTCATATGGGCTTGCGGTCAAGAGTATACTTTGAAAGGCTAGGCGCTCGATGGAGCGGCACACGGAAAAACAAAGTATTCCCTAGCGTTAAGTGTTGGTAATGCAGGTCACCGGCACACTCTCCCATTCCTGCATGCTAACAACTTTGTGATGGCTTTGAAAGGAGTGAACTAGAGAGTACTTTGAGAGAGGAAACTGTGTCCGACTCAACTTTGACATCATCAGTAGGTATATGTTGAGAATAGAGGTCATGGTTTGATTGAGGTTCTAGATCTGAATCCAAAGATGTAATCACTGGTTCTTTCTTAATTGTCATTGCGATTGTACTCGGCTTGTCTTCGCCTTGTTTCAGATGATAAATGCAAGGTAGGGTTTCTGGAGAAGCACCCATACTGGAAGGCTTTTCAGAGGGGACTTCCGGTTTGGGCATTAAAGAGAAACAAGTGGCTTCGGGGAGATTCAGAGCCACACTTGTCCTGTCTTGATACAGAGCTCTGGCCCTGCAGGGAGAACTAAGGTCAGCTGGCTCATCTTGGGTCATTGGAACCAGCAAGGACGTGCCATTCCACTTTAGCGATATACCATGAACATCAGTTTCTGCCTTTAGATTCTTGGTCATAGACTGCACTTCCCAGTTTTGCAGCTCTATGTCACCAGCAGACCTCTTGGTGATGGCTCTTTTGCTCAGGTTGAGCGGGAGTGATTGCTCTTGAGGAATCCCAAGGGGGTTTCCATTAGGTTGAGAGGTCTTGCTAAGATCCTGAGCCAGAACCTCAGAGAGTCGCTTAGTGAAGGAGTTCATGTGTACTGACCCAAGGCGTGTGCGCATCAGTTGACGCAACTGCAGACTGCAGCCAATGTCGAGTGGGAGGATCCTGAGAGGTGGCAAGGGAGCTCTGGTCATTGCGAGACCTCCATTCTGGGATGAGGTATCCAAGCTACACCCTGAACACTGGTGCTGAAGGTTCTCATGGGTCTCAGGCGTGCCGACTTTAGGCTGATGGACTATAATTGTCTGGTGGGGTGTGGAACAATCTTGAGGAGTTACCTCATGATTGCTCATTCCACTGAGGCCCAGGCGGGCTCGGAAGAGGTCCAACGGACACAGTCCTTTGGTGGGACTGAATCCATCCAGGGAACCCCCTGCCATCAGCTTGACCGGAGCAGACATAAATGAGGGTACTTGAGGTTCTACAGTCTCCACCTTCAAATCTCGTCCAATTACGAGTTGGTGGGTCACGGGAGAAGAGGACACAGGGGATAGACCGTTAACTTGAGGGTGGTTATTAAGTTTTATTTCCTGGAAAATAGACAGTGGCTGGAGCTCCTGATGGGGTCTTGCTGTGGTCTCAGGGAGAGGTTTGGGGTACAAGGGTGGTCTTCCAACTCTGCCTTTTGGCAGAACTTTAGCATTCCGCTTGCCAGGTGGCCGTCCTCTTTTACGTACAACAACACCATCTGGTGGTGAAGCCTAAAGAATTGGGGGAAGCAAGTAAAAAAAAAAAACCTGAGAGACCGTAGCCTGTATTGAACAAAATTAGATAATTATTTCAAATTTCTTTTATATTAAGCAAAACCCTTACCTGGTTAGTGACCCCATTCTTTTTTGGGCTGGCTGACAACCCTCTTCCCCGTATAGTCTTTTTGATGGTGGTGGGTGAAACTGGTGTAGCTATGGCCTTGCTAATTTCTGGGTTTTCTCCCCTTATGTGCTTTTCATAAGGGAGCATCAACCTGGGATTTCATTAAAAGAGAAAATGAGCAATTGTCAGATGTTTTTTTTACACCTGGTTTTAAGTGTTTTGGGTGATCAGATCACAAATGATCAAGCTTGACACATTGCCATTTACACCTGGTAGTAATATGCATCTCAAATCCGTCTCCTGTGACAATTAGTCTTCAGACTTAGGGAAGAGGGTCTCTGATTCATTATGTCAGCGTTTAACTGCACTGCAAAAAGCATGTTCTTACTTGGTATTTTTTTGTCTTGTTTTCCAGTAAAAATATCTAAACCACTGTAAGACGAGACATTTACTTAAGAAAGCAAAATGGCATAATACACAAGTCTTGTTTTCAGCTAACTCTGACGAAATGTAATGCGTTTCTTTATACCATTTAACTTAATCCAGAGGGAAAGTTAGTTATCTTTTCTTACACCAATGGCAAATAGTTCTTTGTTTTAAGCACAAACCTTGCTTAATTTAGTTAAGAATTATCTCAAAACAAGACAAATTCATTATGCATCTCAATTAAATGTATTGTGTTTAAAAGGATATATTGTTACTGGAAATAGTACAATCTACTAAGAATCAAAATACTAAGATTTCTTTTTTTCAATGTGCATTGTGATGTTAATACAGAAAGAGAAAAATATGCAATGTGCATGGTTTCTCAATTCTTATGATCAATTCAAATTGAAGCACAAAAGTAACATTGAGTTTTGAGAAGTCTCATTTATGTATCTATTAGCACTTAATTTAGTTAGATTTTGTTATCTTCAACAGATGGTGCATCTCACAACCCACAAAGTTTAAAACATTTGTTTTGTTCGCAGTGATTGATGGAAATTGTTAATCGGATAACCATCTACATACCTGACAATGATCGTTCGAGATGGATCTTAATAAATGGTGTAAATGTGGCCTTAGATGAGCAAAGCTCTCTGAAAGAGTATGATTGAATTGATGTTGTAATCAGAGGACCAGACTCACCTTTCATAATGCCTCCTGGTGCAGGTGGCAGCACTGGTGCTGCCTGGACTTCCACCCAGCTCATTGTACACGGCCTTCCACAAACGCTTCGATGTAACCTGCAGGCGATGGGGAGGACAATGATCTCTGACTCACACTACGGAGTTCACCACTATTACTTTCATGTCTTTATGATGGATTAAAGATTACTCATCAGGGCCAAGAAAAGAAAATGGCATAACTCAGTACCCTCTCATAGCCTCCCAGCCTTTTCACAACTGAATACATGACGAACAGGTCAACTGTGGATAAGTAAGCAAAGATGGATATAAAAGATGAAGACAAATTGGGTTATGGAAAAAACTACATTGATTAAAAGTGCACTCAGTAAGTTTTTTCATCTTTAAAAAAAATTGTAGTCCTAAAATAAATTAATTGTTATTTTGAAACACATGAATAAAATAATGACCACTCATATGAGATGAAGAGTTCAGTCATTTAATTAACCTTAGAAAAGCTGTTTTATTCTACATGGAGATGGTTCCCTCATGAGGGCTGCCATGTTAGGATCGCATGACCAGCCGAATACCACTCACTTAATCTCAGTATCTGCCCCGTTATTGGACACTTTCATTAAATCAATCATGGCTGACTGTGAATCTCTACAATGGCATTGATAACTAAAAAAACATTTGCAATGATGCTGCATTTTTGCCCCTAGGTGTCAGTGTAGTCCAAGACCACATACATAAAAATTACTGAGAGCACCTTTAAAGGAACAGTGACTGGCACTTAGTTTGAACTGCTCCATTTCAACAACTGAAGAGGAAGTTATGCACACATACTCTTTTTGAAACCGAGATTGGGAACTTTGCTTATGGGGGAACCCCTGCGCTCCATAAAGAGATGTAGCTGATCCAGGAAGAGCTGCTCCTCTGGGTGTGGGAGCCAGTTGCCATCCAAATGCATTTCTACACTGCCCATCACATTTTCCTAGAGGATTGAGTTAGAACACATCAAATCAAGATCACTGTTCAGAAGATAATAAACTGCAATAGATAGCAACAGTAGGGTTTCAGCGGTAATCAAAAAACCTCACTCAAAATCCCCAAAGATCAATTTAAGCGATAAAATTAAATCTTTCAAGACGTACCATTCATGAACTCAGTGGTTGTTAATTAGACAGTATATGCATCTGTAAAAGCCTTAAGTTAATGTTATTTCATTTAAAAAAAAATTTTTATACAATGCCAAAATTCCTGGTGAAGTACTACACTACCCACAATTCTGACGTGAGATCCACCCATCAGAGATGTTACCATGGAAAAGAGAATCGCAGCAAGAAGGGTTTGTATGAAAAAGTCCTTTAAATTATTACATTTTGTCATAATTATTAATTTTAGTCAATTTTACTAATGAAAATATCATTTTATTTGATAACATGCAAGTTGCCAAAAATGTGTCGAACTGTAACAGACCAAACTTTAATTCAAATATTCAAACACTGATTTTCTTTGTTGTGAAAACCTGAGCTCCTGAAATAACAGCATTAAAATGAATAGCTACTTTTCAAATAACTTTTTTCTAAATACATGCTTTAGACTGTTTATTTCTCAGAGTTTTAGCCTGGATATTGCATTGCGTATAGGCCGTTTATACGGAAACAGTGGATTCACAACGCAAGTTACACAATCCGATTACCAGTTAACTTCGTTCAAGTTCACCTGTTCATTCACGTCATTGTCTGTGCAAATGTAATATGTAAAATTTACATATGTTACAGTATGTTGTAATTAAAATCTTTTATTGTAATGAGGCGTATTTGTTATCGTTGACACAAATAAAAAAATAAAAAATCATTAATTACGTTGATGAGATTAATACTACCAACCTAATGTTAGTTTATGTGGGATGTTCTAGTATTATATAAGACAGTAGAGCTGTTTTCTTATGATAAACAATACATTTAAAAGACATAATTATTACATAATCTGCTACAATTTATAAGGGTATTTTTTTATTAGTGCACAGTTTTGTGTTTTTTTGTTGTTGCTTCAAATCTACTGTAGTATTTCAGTTCTGGTTGATTATGTTTTTAAAGTAAACCACAGAAGTTTTTCTACAACATATAAACCACACCTAATGTTGAAAATCCCATAAAAACTACATTAATATAGTAATTTTGTTTAAACAGCGATCTTGTCATTATAATTGAAACTGCCAACAAAGTAACATGCAAAAGATTATATTTTGTAATGACAGAAAAGAGACAAAAGATACAAATGATTTGAAAGGAAGTCAGCAGTTACAACATAACAGGAAACACACAGTGATGTCACATTATACTTCACTATTTGTTCAAAATCCTAACCGCCCTGTTCATCAGCTTCACATTCATCATCATACATGTCTACTGCTGAGTTGACTCCAAAGCATACCTTCATCTTTTCCATCCATGACTCCGATAAGTGGTTATGGTTTTGTTGTTCAGAGTCATCCCCTCTTCTTTTACGAGGTCGCCCCTTCAGACTCAGAGAGGAACATCCTGGGACACAAACATACAGTATAGCATATTTAGGCCATAGTGCACGTCATTGTTTTTTTTTTATGGCATATATATATATATATATTACACACACACACACACAAGTTTACATACACCTTAGCTAAATACATTTAAACTCAGTTTTTCACAATTCCTGACATTTAATCGTAGAAAACGTTCCCTACCATAGCTCAGTTAGGATCAATACTTTATTTTAAGAATGTGAAATGTCAGAATAATAGAAGAGAATGATTTATTTCAATTTTTATTTCTATCATCACATTTCTAGTGGGTAAAAAGTCTACATACACTTTGTTAGTATTTGTTATCATTGCCTTTAAATTGTTTAACTTGGGTCAAACATTTTGGGTAGCCTTCCACAAACTTTGTAGGCCTCCTTCACTTATTCAGTTCTGCCCACAAATTTTCAATAGGATTGAGGTCAGGGCTTTGTGATGGCCTCTCGAATACCTTGACTTTGTTGCCCTTAAGCCAATTTGCCACCACTTTTTAGGAGGTATGCTTGGGGTCATTGACCATTTGGTAGACCCATTTGCGACCGAGCTTTAACTTCCTGGCTTAAGTCTTGAGATGTTGCTTCAATATATCCACATAATTTTCATTCCTCATGATGTCATATATTTTGTGAAATGCACTAGTCTCTTCTGCTGCAAAGCACAAACATAACAATGGTTATTAGGGACAAAGAGCTACATTTTTGTTTCATTAGACAAGAGGAAATTTCTCCAAAAAGTAAGATCTTTGTCCCCATGTGCACTTGCAAACTGTAGTCTGGCTTTTTTATGGCGGTTCTGGAGCAGTGTCTTCTTCCTTGCCGAGCAGCCTTTCAGGTAATGTTGATATAGGACTCGTTTTACTGCGGATATAGATACTTGTCTACTGGTTTCCTCCAGCATCTTCACAAGGTCCTTTGCTGTTGTTCTGGGAAGGGAGGCCTTAAAATGCATCCACGAGTACAATTCCAATTGAGTACACTTCCTATCAGAGATAATTGGCTAATTGTCTAAAGGCTTGAAATCATTTTCTGGAATTTTCCAAGCAGCTTAAAGGCAAAGTTAACTTGGTTTATGTAAACTTCTGTCCCACTGGAATTTTGATATAGTCAATTAAAAGTGAAACAATCGGTCTGTAAACAATTGTTGAAAAATTATTCATGTCATGCACAAAGATGTCCTTAATGACTTGGCAAAACTAGTTTTAACTAAACTTCTGACTTCAACTGTGTGTGTGTGTATATGTAATGCCAACATTTCCTGATATTTTTTGTTATTTTCATGGCTCTGAACAAAAGCCTGTGTTCGCATGGACGACAATTGAGTCTACATCAAACTACATGTGGTGCATGAACTAAGAGCAAAATAAAAATATCTCTCACACACTTTCACAACATATGCAAGTCAGGGAATGTCAGGGAAACAACTGATGTTACACTTTTTAACACAGTCCTGTCACATGCGGTTGATTTCCAGGCAGTTCCTTCTTTATTAAGTTGAATAAAGATGCCACCTGGTTCGTTTCAGTTCACCACCAAAACAATTGTTTGATTGAGAATATTATGTAACATATGTGTTAGTAGCCATAAAAGTCCAATAAAGCAAATTTCCCCCTCAAAATTCATTAAAAAATATATATTTTTAGGCACCGAAATATACATACACGCCAGTGTACTCGTTTTCAAATATATTTGAAATTACAAGAAAGTGGAAATAAATTCAACTTGAGCGTTTCACATTCACAAAGCATGTTAAAAACAAACCGTGCAGGAACTGCTGACATCTGAAATGGTTTAAGTTCATTTGGAGTATACATAAATTACACAAGACAAACACTGATCCACCGACTAGTCAACTGTACTTTCTGTCGACTAGTAAAAACTAGTCGTGCCAGCCCATTATTCTGTATACCGGAATATACACCGATCAGCCACAACATTAAAACCACCTGCCTAATATAATGTAGGGCCTCCTCGTGCCAACAAAACAACTCTGACCCGTCGTGGCATGGACACCACAAGACCTCTGAAGGTTTCCAGTGGTATATGGCACAATGCGTTAGCAGCAGATCCTTTAAATCCTGTAAGTTGCAAGGTGAAGCCTCCATGGATCAGACATGTAGGTCCAGCACATCTCATAGATGCTCAATCGGATTGAGATCTGGGGAATTCAGAGGCCAAGTCAACTCCTTGAACTAATTGCCATGTTTTGTCACGTGCCCATTGTAGGTGCTTTCTGCGGTGGACAGGGGTCAGCATGGGCACTCTGACCGGTCTGCGGCTACGCAGCCCCATTCGCAGCAGGCTATGATGCACTGTGTTTTCTGACACCTTTCTATCCCGTACTGCATTAAGTTTTTCAGCAATTTGTGCTACAGTAGCTCGTCTGTGGGATCGGACCAGACGGGCTAGCCTTCGCTCCCCACACGCATCAGTGAGCTTTGGGTACCCATGACCCTGTTGCCGGTTCACCTGTTGTCCTTCCTTGGACCACTTTTGGTAAGTACCAACCACTGCAAACCAGGAACACCCCACAAGACCTGCCGTTTTGGAGATGCTCCAACCCACATCTGCCCATTTGTTATGCTTCCAAAACATGAAATTCAAGAACTGACTGTTCATTTGCTGCTTAATGTATCCCACCATTGATTGGTGCCATTGTATCGAGATAATAAATGTTATTTACTTCACGTGACTTAGACTCATATCATAATATCCAACAATATCATATCATAATCCAACAAGAGTGTAGTACTCACCAATCTGTGTCAGTATGCTAGCATTGCTGTCTAGAGTAGGGTGGTTGAAGGTATCTCGACAATAGAGAACCCGAGTGTTGTTGAGGGCCATTTTAATGCCCCCCAGAGCCAGCAGGTGAGGGTCCTGCAGACCAGCGCAGCAGGCCTGAACCGGGACGCGTCTCTGCAGGGAACGGAAGCGGCAATACTGAGGGTAACTAAGAACTTTAACCTTCTGCTGTAATGCAGTCGACTCATCTGCAAATGACAAAATAAAAAAAACACAAGTGTCACTCCATAGACAATTTAATTAAAGAATAATGACTAGGAGTCAACATCAGATTAGCAGAGATAAAAAATATATATATACACTGGCGGCCAAATGTTTGGAATAATGTACAGATTTAACAGTTTCAGAAAGAAATTGGTATTTTAATTCACCAAAGTGGCATTCAACTGATCACAAAGTATAGTCAGGATATTACTAATGTAAAAAACTGCACCATCATTATTTGAAAAAAGTCATTTTAGATCAAATTTAGATCAAAGTCATTTTAGCCCCATTTCCAACAGCCATCACCCAAACACCTTGTCCTTGAGTAATCATGCCAAATTGCTAATTTAATATTAGAAAATCACTTGCCATTATATCAAACACACTTGTGAAAGCTATTTGGTTCATTAAAAGAAGCTTAACATTGTCTTTGTGTTTGTTTTTGAGTTGCCACAGTATGCAATAGACTGGCATGTCTTAAGATCAATATTAGGTCAAAAATGGCAAAAAAGAAACAGATTTCTCTAGAAACTCGTCAGTCAGTCATTGTTGAGGAATGAAGGCAATACAATTTTTAAAATTGCCAAAAAACTGAAGATTTAATACAAAGGTGTACACTAGAGTCTTCAAAGACAAAGGAAAACTGGCTCTAAAAAGGACAGAATGAGATGTGGAAGACCAGATGTACAACTAAACAAGAGGATAAGTACAACAGAGTCTCTAGTTTGAGAAATAGATGCCTCACATGTCATCAGCTGACAGCTTCATTGAATTCTACCAGATCAACACCAGTTTCATGAACAACAGTAATGAGAAGACTCAGGGGTGCAGGTCTTATGGGAAGAATTGCAAAGAAAAAGCCACTTTTAAACAGAAAAACAAAAAGATAAGTTTAGAGTGGACAAAGAAACGCAGACATTAGACAACAGATGATTGTAAAAGAGTGTTATGGATCTTAAACCCATTGAGATTTTGTGGGATCAGCTAGACTGTAAGGTGCATGAGAAGTGCCCGACAAGACAGCCACATCTATGGCAAGTGCTACAGGAAGTGTTGGGTGAAATGTCACCTGAGTATCTGGACAAACTGTCAGCTAGAATGCCATGGATCTGCAAAGCTGTCATTGCTGCATGTGGAGGATTTTTTGATGAGAACTCTTTGAAGTAGTTTAAGAAGTTCTGAAAGTGTTTTAAAATTGTAATAGTAATTTTCATGTTATTAATATCCTGACTATATATTGTGATCAGTTGAATGCTACTTTGGTGAATAAAAGTACCAATTTCTTTCCATAAGAACAAAATCTGTCCATTATTCCAAACGTTTGGCCACCAGTGTACAAAAAGACACATTCAAATGACAAGAAAATATGACCTTATCAACTTCGACCCCAGAGCTCAACTTCATTATCAGATTCAAGGGAGGTTCGGTTTGCAAAACATCATGAATGTGGCAATGTTCACTTTGTGGCAATCATAATGATGTAACAATAATCAAAAAATTGGGTTCCCATCCCAATTTTCTGTCAATTGAACCCTTAAGATCTAAATAATTTACTTGAACCCCCTGAGATTTCAAGCAATGTTTAACATACAATAAATTTGAACTAAGTTTCAAATGATAAAGACTGTCAAATTAAAATTAGAATATTAATAGAATTAAGTTGATAAAAACACAGTTTTGCAATCAAATTTGAAATGTGTGCCAAGCACTGACGTTGGCCGTTGGGTCTTGCTTCTCATCAGCTCCTCACAGCATTAGCAACACATTTTGAAACGCTGTGTCAGGAAGCAAGTCTCGAGATCTTGTGTTCTGTTCCATTTTGTTGTGCTCTGTCAAGCGCCCTGTTCGAACAACTGTAATGGGCTCACTGGGCTGCTGCACTACGCTCAGTAGAGTATGAGCCACAAATGCCATTTCACAAACAAATCCAACTTCAGCCTGCAACTATCTACGAATACAGTACTGTATTAATGAAAAAGTCTGACTCTGTTGATGTCTAATATTTTTTTCCCCTAACTGTAATAATGTCTTTAAAATTTATATATAATTAAAATAATAATCCTTTTTTTTTTTTTTTTCATTTTTTAAATCAAATGTAACGAACCTTCAAACAACATTTTAAACCACAAACAAATGCATTTCATATGGATTGTATTATCTTACTCTTTAGACAATTTTAATATATTCAATAAAAACAATTATTTTTTTATTTTATGATTTTAGCTGCCTGTCTAAACATTTGTTTGACATGTTGGAGCATTATTGAAATATAATAAATTTTCGTAATATTTAAGTGATATATTCATATTTAATTTCTCAGTTTTTAAATCACAATTCAAACCATATCAAAACATATTTCATATGGATTTCAAGCATTTCCTTGCTGTTCAGAAAATCAGATCCAATACATAATTAAAAAAATGTAATATACATATATATATATATATATTGTCTGGACAAAGCTGAAAATAACAATATGAAATAACGTATAAAATTAACTACTGACACTCTGACCTAAACGAATTTCTCAAAATAAATTTTACTAATTTTAGACCACGTATGATTGTATGTCATATGGATATCATGCACTTCCATGCTGTTTAAAATACAAACATGGAAACAGATGAGTCTTTTTTACAGATGAGTTTTTTTTATTTTTGTTGCCTGTCAAAACAAAGCCAAAGGTATTGGAAGGATAAATTTAAAATGAAAAAGATCCATTCATGGGGATTGTCTGACAGCTATACATATATATATATATATATATATATATATATATATATATATATATATATATATATATATATATATATATATATATACATATATTTATTTATTTATTTATACTACAGGGCTGTTGAATGCTTGATTCTGATTGGTTGAGAACGTTCTAAGGTGTGCAATTATTTTCAGGGAAACGCACAGCTAAAGTAGTTCCAGGCAGGTCTTGACCGCATTACGGTTCCATATCACTTCACGTAGTCAACTGTAATAACGGAAAATAGGAAACAATTCATAACAAGAAGTGACAGCGACAAATCCACTTCAACTTCAAGAGGAAAAAAAATGACAGACTATTTTGATTTTCCGGAAGTAAATTTTAATATTTATGGTGAACATAAACATTTTAACAACTGGGCGACCGCAGTATTGGATAGCTCAGATGAAAAAACAAATAAACGGAAGAGGACATCAAAGGCAGCCGGCAACAACAAAAGACATAAAACAATCAGCTGAAGAACAGCTAGACCGACTCGAGGGCGAAAAACATGAAGAAAACACCAAAAAAACAACAGCTTGGGCTGTCAGTGTGTTTAACGTGCAGTTTAATTTTAATAAATAAATTCGTTCCAATTAACGAATGAATTATAACGTATGAATTAATAAATAAATTAAACAATATGACGCACATGATTTTCTCATTATTGCAACCTCTGTCTCTCTAATAACTACACTAATAACTGCATTAGTCTGCTGTCAGTGGCTCAAACCTCCGTTACTAACTCTAAAATGACGTTTTGGAATTAGCAACGGAGGCATGGGATTAGATGCGTAAGAAATTAGTCCTACATACAAGAGCGTTTTAATGACAAAAACTTGAGAAACGTCTAGAATCACATCATCTGAACAATGTTTCGAGGTGTGGTAACTGTAGTATAAGCGAATAATTGACTCGGGCGTTGAATTATTAGAAAATAATGCACACCAGGTGTAACGGCCACTCCGCTTCGCGTCGTGACCGCATTACCACCCCGGGTATGCATTATTTTTCTAATAATTCAACGGCCCGTCGTCAATTATTCCTTACATATATATATTAGGTTAATGTTCTTTTCGACATAAATGTTCAAGAAATTCAAATAAAGCAGTTGGTGGAACCACTGCAATGCATGAAGACTACTCTAAAAATAACGGCTCAGGATTTTTCATTAGTAACTCACCATTACTCTCTGTTTTCCCTCCCTGTGGATAAGTAGCATCTTGTGAGTCATCAGTCTTGTGAGGCCCATGAATGTTTTGACTGCAGCGCTTCCACTGTAGCGGTCCCTGACAGGTCCACTTTACCAGATCCTCCACCCTCACAACAATCTTTCTCGACACAGCGAGGACTTCATCCTGCACAATAATGCACATAAACAGAGTAAAGAGCAGGCAAACAGCTAAAAAACAAAGAACCAACATGTGCATTTCATACACTTACATGAGGCTACAGGTGGGATCAGGTTAACACCTACAATGAATATTATGGAGATGCCTCTCCCTTTTTCCAAAGTTATACTGATTAACAATAGGACATTTGTCACCTCAGGCAAAAACAACCAAACCAAACTGCTTTAAAAAGGGACATTTAAGGGCCAAGTTGACATTTAAATGCTTATCTTTTTGACATTCTCACATTCAACTCAACTGAGTACAACAGAACTAAGAAAGGCTGAGAACTGTAGCTTTAAGAAATCTCCTTAGTCATTTATTTCATTTAAAAAAGGATTGTAGTTCTTAACACATTATGAAGTAAAACACTACAGGGGACATTGAGGCCTGGTTTAAAATGCTATGTGCAGTTTAGCTTCATACATAAAGCACTCTGCTAACTTGAAACCAATGTTTTCCAATGTCAAAACATCTCAGGAACTTGCACTATTGAAAAAGTTGGTCAAATTATACTTGAGAATTCCAGCACATTTCAATCACTCGGTTTATTAAAAATTCTGTTATTCAAGTGATATGACTGCAGTTTTTCCACATATACATGACAGAAAGAGAGAGTCTTATTTATTTATTTCTATTTAATGTCTTTTGTATTGTCTGTATATTGATTTTCCTCTCAGTCTATGGCAGGGGCAGAAATTAACAGGAGCAAAAATTACACAAATTGTCCAAAAATCTAAAATGTGGGGGCAAATCATTTCTTTATTCTGTGGTTTATTTGTAACATATGATATATTTAGTAATATTATATCACAGGCCTAGGTATACATATTATTACATGAAACATAAAATATAATTACTAATTTATTATTAAGTTAACAAGTAGATTAAATTGAAGAATTTGACTTTTTTTTTAATTATGTAAAATGTAAAAATGCCCCTGAAAATCAAATCCATGGGGCAAGATTTGCCCCTTTAAATATTCTGGGTTCATTACAAATTAAGATCAATCAACAACATTTACCACAAAAATGTACTGCATTTTATCTCATCACTCTTCTTCTTTAAGAAAAAAGAATCTAAAATCAAGGTTTTGATTTTGTAAGTGCCTCAGTGAGGCACTTACAATGGAAGTGAATGGGGGACATTTTTGGAGGGTTTAAAAAGGCAGAAATATGCTTCTAATTTTATAAAAGCACTTACATTAATTCTTTGTTTAATTGTAAAATTGCATATAACTGTACACAGAATAGTTTAATAAGTGATTTTATCAAACTAAAATCATGTTTACATGCATACAGTTTGTCTTGTGGCTATACTTTTGAAACAGTAAGTATTTATGGACTGACCCCCATTAACTTCCATTGTAAGTGCCTCACTGGAACCAAACATTTTTTTTGTAAAGAAAAGGAGGGACGACTCAAAATACTTTTTTGTGGTAATCAACATTATGCCACAAATGCTGTTGATTGTGCTGAAAGGGATAGTTCACCCAAAAATGTAAATTCTCTAATTTTCTCACCCTCACGCCATCACAGATGTGTATGACTTTCTTTTTATGCAGAATGCAAACAAAGATTTTTAGAAGAATATCTCAGTTCTGTAGGTACTCACAATGCAAGTGAATGGGTGCCCAAATTTTTGAAGCTCCAAAATCCACATAAGGGCTAAATAAAAGTATTCCAGATGTGGTTAAATCAATGTCTTCTGAAGCGATTGATAGGTGCAGGTGAGAAACGGATCAATATTGAAATACTTTTTTACAATACATGCCAAGTAAAATTTTGACCATTTTACTTTCACTTTTCTGTTTTTGGAGATTCACATCCTTCTTGCATATCTCCCAATAATAGGTAGGGTATTTATGACAAAATAATCTCTTTAACTTGGATTGAGCCCGGAATATTCCTTTAATGGAAAAGTTAAATTCAGACAGTGGTCTAAGTGATCTCTCTTTTTTTATATATATTTTATCACAATATTTCAATACTTTAAGATCAAAAAACTAAAACACCATAAAACACTGTGGCTATTCATATATATATATATATATATATAATTTATTTATTTATTTAAAGATGATAATGCCCATTACTTCCATTTTTTTTACCTCTCCGTGCTCAACTGCTCTGCCTTTTGGGGTGTCTTCAGGTAAGAAGTACAGTCTAGAACTGGCCAACAAGAGGCGCTGTGTCTGATCTTCCCACAGTAATGTGACCTCTGCTATGCACACGGGCTCCTGAGGGCCACAGCGGATGAAGTAGAACTCTCCGAGCTTCCAGACCTGAGGAGGAGCCCCCGACTCCTGCCTGCAACTCACCGACTTGTAAAAGGCAAAGGAGCCCCGAAGGCAGCTGGGAGCACCTAACCACTGATTGAGAAAATAAATCAAAAAGAGTTGATCTGTACACATGAGAACATTTACTGAATTGTCATCTTTGCAAGCTTTTTGCCTTAAGTGTGAGAAAACATTTGTTTAGAATAACTTTAGCAGTAACGAGTCAGAACGCAACAAATATTACCATTTACAAACATTCACAAGCAAGGATTTTACAGATATTAGCGAATTGGGGGAACAAATGTAAAATTGTAAGAATTTGTATTTGCACACTGATCAACCAATTCTCTAACCGTACTTAAAGCTGTTCACAAGCATAATTTTTTTACAGTGAATAATGCTGAATAACTCCCTTTAAATCCAGGCAAACTGCACAGGAACTTTAATCATTCGCATAATCTAGTACTCAGAATTGCTTGGTCCTCTTTTGCAACATTTCCATGGTTGAAAACACATTCCAATGTATTAATCTACTTAGGAATGGCATGATAGTAGTAGACAAAAGCATACAGAATCTTTATGTGGCAAAAAAAGAAGAAGATAAAGTTCCATGGAGATGATGCCAAAATTAGCTTTGCAGCCTCAAATATAAAAAGGTATGGTAACTGCACATCCAGTTACTAAAAATGGAATATAAATGTAACCGTGTGAAGGGTGAGCTGAATATCTACCGTAATACATGAGCTGAATATCTAACTGCTCACATTGGCAAAACATGTATATACAATACAAATTCTCTCTCTCTCTCAATTCAATTTCAATTTAAAGTACTTTATTGGCATGATTGTGTTTACATACAATATTGCCAAAGCGTAATACACAAAACAGATAATGACAAGTCAAATAATAATTAAATGGTAACAAATAACAAAAATAGAATTAAAATAAGGTGCCAGGTAATTAATAAAAAAAACTATAATAACAAAATACACTATACAATATAAAATAAAATAAGCCTTTAACACTACATTATGAACATAAGAAAATAAAAGTACTGTGACTGAAGTACATTAAGGCAGTGATTGGTTTCTGAGGGTGTGCATCTCAAAAATGAATTTAGCTGCAACTGATGCATGATTGTTCTCCCCCAGTAACACCAGCATTTGATCCGTTTCTGCTGAACTGGAAAACTGTGGCATGAGGTTTGAGAGTTTGTGGAGGTATTTCTCTCTCACCTCTGTAAATTTCTCACAGTGAAGGAGAAAGTGTGTCTCTGTCTCGACCTCACCAGTGTCACAGTGAGCACAGACTCGTTCTTCCTTTGGAAGCCATGTTTGTCTGTGTCTGCCTTTTTCTATGGCCAGATTTCTGTGATCACCGAGTCTGTATTTGGTGAGGATCCATCTCTGTTTTGGATCTCTTACAGTGTGGAGATATTCTGCTAGATTATCCGAAATCTCTCTCTCTCTCTCTCACATACATACATACATACATACATACATACATACATACATACATACATACATACATATATTAGGGCTGCCGATTTAACGCGTTAATTCAGTGTGATTAATTTTATTAAAAATAACGCGTAAAAAAAATGTATGCAATTATATCGCAATGCCCCCGGATTGTAATAAGGAAGATTGCAGAGAAATGCAAGGTTGTAGTACCACCCGTTTACTCCAGAGGGCAGTAAATGAAATTTCAGCTGTGTGGCAACGCGCAGTTTATAAAGTGAAGAAAACAACCAGACAGCAAAAAACAGACAATGCGTTCATGCATTCAAAACACTTGATGGAGTGCAAATTCGAACTAACTCAAGATGTGTTCTAAGTAATAAACTATATTTAACTTGACACAGTGACCTAAACATTTTATGTTTATGACGCAATGCACCCAAGACGCTACACAAGCATGTCTGACGCAGGTGTACATTGATGGGTTCTTAAACAAGCCCTCATAATAAATCTCAAACTGATTGACAAATTCACTTGTGAAATGGATTGCTGTGAACTGTATGCCAATGATTGACTTATGATCAATATTATGGTAATAAACAATACATTGTATTCTAAAGCCGCTTTTTGTATTCTCTTATCAATGATTAACTCTTCTGCTACAAGAATGTAATGCATTTTAATTATATGAATATATATATATATAATTATTTAATCATTATATATTTAATTATTGTTATATGAAGGGCTTTCTCAGCAAATATTTTATATGCGATTATTTAATCGGGACATTGTTTAATTAATTCGATAAAAAAATTGTAATCCATTGACAGCCCTAATATAATATAATATATATATATATATATATATATATACACACACACACACACACACACACACACACATATACACTTGTATGAAATATAATGAAGATGTTTTGAAAATCAATTTGAATATAGAAATTGTAAAGGCACATTACATGTTTATTTAAAAAGACTAAATAGCAACCCCCCACACCACACACACACACACACCAGAACCCACCCTTTAAAATCAGACCCTGAAATGGTGTCATATTTTTCATGATTGTGTACCTTTATAAATATTTGTGAAACATTATTTAAATAACTTATTAAAACAATAATAAGTATAACGCAAAAGGGACATGGAAATTCATAATATATCCAAAACAAACTGAATCCCCTTGATAATCCATGTAGTGTTTAAAGGGACACACAAAGTCCACATTTCCATTACATTGTACTTCATATTTTCCATGATAAAATACCTCTTGACCGTGGCCTGTGATGACACAATAATGGGACATACTGCTACTATAATCTATAAATCACAATTCCGAAAAAGTTGGGACAGTACGCAAACTGCTAATAAAACAAAAAGGAGTGATTTGTAAATGATATTCACCCTTTGCTAAATTGAAAGCACTACAGCTAAACATTACACAATGTTTTACCTTCATTGTTTGTTTGTTTTTAAATGTACAGTCATTTCAAATCAGATGATTGCAACACACTCCAAAAGAGTTGGGACAGTAGATTATTTACCACTATGAAACATGACCATTTATTCTAATAACACTTATTAAGCATTTAAGAACTGAAGACACTAGTTTATTAAGAGGAATGTTCCCCCTTTAATCCATTATGCAGGTCTTTGTTGCTGTATTGTGCGCTTCATAATGCACCACACATTCTCAATTGGAAATGGTCAGGACTGCAGGCAGGCCAATCTAGCACCTGTACTCTGTTTACTAGGCCAGTATGTGGTTTTAAATTGTCCAGCTGAAAATTCCAGGACATCCCTAGAAGACAGTACATGATGCTCCAAAATGTTTACATGTCTGCAATAATGGTGCCCTCACAGATGTGCGAGTTACCCATGCCATGGCCACTGACACACCGCTAGCCCATACAGACACTGGCTTTTGGACCGGACACTGATAACAGCTTGGATGGTCCTTTTCCTCTTTGGACAGAGAACACAATGGCTGTGTTTTTCAAAAACTTTTTGAAATTTGGACTCTGTTCCAATGTTCTACATTCCATATAAGATGAGACTGAGCCCAGAGAAGTCGGCAGGACTTCTGGACAGTGTTGATGTACGGCTTCTGCTTTGCATAGTAAAGTCTTAACTTGCATCTGTGGATGCAGCGAGTGGTGTTGACTAACAAAGGTTTACTAAAGTAATCCCAAGCACATGTTCATGATATCTATTACAGATGAATGATGTTTTTTGAGACTGTGATGTCTGAGGGATCAGAGATCATCTCATTCAGGAGTGGTTTCAGTCTTACCCTTCACGCACCAAGATTTGACCAGATTCCTTGAACTATATTGTGCCCTGTATTAGAGGGTGACATGTCCAAAATCCTTCCGATTTGTCTTTAGGGAGAATTGTTTTCAAAGTGCTGGATTATTTGCTGAAGCCTCTGTTCACAAATGACAAGTCTTGAATGATCCTTCCTCTTGAAGGACTAGGCTGTGTTGGGAGGCTCCTTATATACTATGACATGATTGCCTCACCTGTTTAACATTTCCTGTTTCCCACCACCTTGTTATTTTAACTCGTCAAATTGTTATTAGTCTTAAATTGCCCCTGTTTCAACTTTTGGAGTGTGTTGCAAACATCTGATTTGAAATTACTGTACATAAAAAAACTATGTAATTCACAAGGAAAAACTGAATATAATGTGCAGCTGTAGTGCTTTCAATATAGCAAAGGGTGAATATAATTTACAAATCACACCTTTTTGATTTTATTAGCATTTTGTCCCAACTTTTTCGGAATTTAGGTTGTAACATGTCAATCACAGGACGCCTTCACGAGTCATGGGTCAGTCACCCCGCCCCACCCCCACCGGTCTCGAACATATTCACCTAAATAAATCAACCAATCAGAGGCCACAACACTTGGCGTCCACATGTCGAGCGCCTACTGGTAAAAAAAGAGAACTGGTTTTACAGTTAAGCCACAATAATACACGTCTGTGAGTGTCAACTATTCACTTCATGTACTCAAACAAGCACTAAAATGAGATTATCATCCGTCATGAACGATGCTTAAAACACAAAGAGAGCTGCAGAAGTATTTAGAAAGGCACAGTTTAAATGACATTGGGCTTCCTACGGGTCCAACATTGTTGTTTACATTTATAACTATGATGGGGGGAGAAAGCTCTTGTTGGAGTTGCTGACGCTGAAAAATGTTTAATATGAAACCTTTTCAATAACAAGGGGGGCGGGAGAGAGATCTTCAATCCGGGTCCTCGCTGAGTCTGAATAATATCGCTATTCATTCAATATGATACAAGCTCAAGAGAAATTAAATATTTGAAGCAACTTCCTACTGCCACAGGCATAACAGCTTAAACGCCATGACAAAAATGTATTCAACCAAGCATTTCCTAGCTCACAATTTTATTTCTTATAAACATGTTGTCGATATCCTGTTAAAACTTAACGATATTATAAATTATTTTGGCTAACAAGACATTTAAAAATTGTAACGTGTTCATGTAACGAGCAAATATTGCGAAAAATAACTTGGTTGTGTGAAAGAAAACGAACTGCTGCCCCAAGTTTACCTCGTCCTAGAAGTTTCATTACCACGTCATTTTAAAATCGGAGTTAATTATTGGGTGAGATTTTATCGACAAACATGCGGATTGGTCGTTTATTAAAACAATATACGTTTCTCTTAAAATTGCTGGGTCAAATCGAAACGTTCTTATTAGAAAATTAAACGAAATCTGTTGCAAATGTGAAAATGTGGGGGTGGGGACTATAGAGAGAATCGAGGTAGTCAACACGACACACACAAAGAAATTAATCATTAACAAAAATCGAAATATCAAATACATGCGTTCTCGATATAACAATAAATTTCGACATATACCCGATACAAATTCGACGAAATTTCAAATACATTTCGAAACAAATACATTTTCTCGCCCAAATACGTGTCGATATTTTTCAAGTCTTCGTTGGCTTGATTGGATAGGAATCAATTCGGCATTTTAGCGAACTTCCAAATATTATGACGTGTCACGCGAGCATCGATTTAAAAAATCAAGACTTTATTTCCTTAATTCACGCGAGCAAATTTCCAGCTCGCGCGCTGAGCACCTCGAGCTGCAACAAAGTAACAGTTAAAGTTGAAATGCAGTTTACCTGTATCGCACTCTGCTCCATTGCAACTCAACATTCCCTTATCCCTCTCGATGCCCCCTATCAAGTTACACAGCCGGGTACTTACAGCACCGGCACATACATATAAAACGCTGCTGAAAGAAAGGCTAGTGGTTTTTTTTTTTTTTGTTAAAATAGGGCAGGATCTAGGTGTGGCTAACTCCATTTGCCAAAATAACTTTAATATATTTTGTCCATTGTGCATAAGGTTGCCTGTGGAAACATGCAGGCTCTTAAATTATATCAAGAGTAACAGTTCAATAAATTCAATAAAGTGCATTTTCAATATGGAGGCATAAAATCAGTATTTAATAAAAATAAACAAATAAATTATATATATGTATATATATAGAGAGAGAGAGAGAGAGAGAGAGAGAGAGAGAGAGAGAGAGAGAGATAGATAGATCTAACAAAGTGCTTTTCTTCAATAAATATAGCTCACTTTGAATGCATACAAACAAATAATGGGGCTCTAAACCTAAACATTACTAGTGTGACACACGAAACATTAAAAATAGGTATTATTTATATCCGAGGAAAATATAGTATACAAATGTTGATCTGTGATATAGATGTTACATTTCCCTCTTAAAATTGGACTTTTCCCATTGTAAAAACAAGTTTCGCTGTCCAGCAAACTCCTTTGCTATATATATTAAAACTAAGTAAAATATACTTTAAATATTTTTTATATAAAAAATGATATTATAGATAATATAATAGTCATTATTTTGCTCTCCAGCAGGGGGAGTGTGCACGTGATCATTTCCACGAGACAATGGCCGTGACATTTTATTTTTCCTGCCCTTACTCATGGAATGTTATGACATCAGAACCTTGAACTGTATTAAATCAAGGTTGAATCAAAGGTTTAAAACAAAAGGATATTTATACAGCAACTTAAAAGCTGTGTCTGTTACGCAAAGAAGCAATTCAATATTTTGATATTTTTTATATAATGTGTGTGGCTTTATAGGTACATATTTAATTTCTTAGGGAAGAGGGAACAAACAAAACATTTTCTTGCTTTATTGCTTGTAGTTTTAACTTTTTAACTCCCGTGATCAACACCCCTGTTTTGTGGCAGAACAAATGTTGAACACTGAACAAACACTGTCCTCCTGGATTCAGGATATGTGACACCAGGAGGTCACACCAGGACTGCAAGCAGTCTCTTTTATTCTTGCAGGTCATTGGTCAAATTCTGGTGAATTTCCAGCCAGAAGCATCTGGATAGTTTTTTCCCTCGTTTGTGAAGGCTTTATGAAGTCGCTTCATACTACATTTTCCTCCCAAATGCATTTATTTGCTTTCGTACTTACACATATAGCAAAGACCTGGAGACAAGAACTTCTGAACTGGAGTAAACTTCAACCATTATAAAACAACAAACTGACAAAGTAATGAAGGAATACATCTGAAACATACAGAAAAGGAAATGGGAATATTTTTTGGCATCAAACAACTTTTTGAATGAATACCAACATAAATTATATAAAATTATTCTATTGTTCATTTTATTCACACTCAAATCTATACAAATTCACCTCAAAAACACCACTAATAATAATACAAATAAAATTAATATAAATACATTTACGAATTAAAATAATGTATACTAGATTAAATGTATATATATATATATATATATATATATATATATATATATATATATATATATATATATATATTTTAATATGGATTTTGCCTTTATGCAATAGTCAATTGTTCCTGGTCATACATATAGCACTGAATATCACTAGTGCCTAAACACCAGAAACTTTATTAAAGTAATGGAATAATCCTTTTATGTCATCATTACGAATAATTCACTTATTTTAGTGGACTTTGTAACTCTTTTTTTTTAATTTTATATGTAGCCCTGTCAGGGTGGAGTACTTCAAGGCGACCTCAAGAGGGCACTGTTAAATACAAAGCCAGCTCAATTTTGTTTTCTGTATTGTTAAAATTCCATCACCAAGGTAGCATGCGCTTGTCTGAAAGTCTGAAAGGACTAAAATCATCTTTGGGGACTTCTTAGGAAGTGCTTATATTCTCTATATTCTTCTCTAAAACTGATTTGTAAATTCGGATTACAAGAGTTGATGATGCATGCAAAATGTCAATGACAAACAGTCAACAAAATTACTTAACTGTAATGTCTGCAGGAACGAGACGAGAGAAGGAGGATCTGCTGCTAAAACCATTCTG
Source organism: Xyrauchen texanus (assembly GCF_025860055.1). Classification (NCBI taxonomy): domain Eukaryota; kingdom Metazoa; phylum Chordata; class Actinopteri; order Cypriniformes; family Catostomidae; genus Xyrauchen; species Xyrauchen texanus. The sequence continues at coordinate 28,432,235 of NC_068306.1, read as the reverse complement.
TTATGTTCTATCTTTAATGTATTTATTTGATTCTCCCCCTAGCTCTTTGTTTGTTTAATATGCTGTATTCTGTATTAATGACGTTTTTGTATGTTCTTACTATTTGTTTAGTTAAACTTCAATAAAAAAAAAAAAAAGGAGGATCTATTTACAGGCTTTTAATTAAAACTCAGAGAAATAAACAAATAACTCAAAACAAGACCACAAACAAACCGTTACATCCATGGAAGGTTGTTATGACAAAGACAGAGAGAACATGAAAACCTCTAAATCACTGACATGTCTATGTTAAACACAGACGTCAAATATCATAGACATACAGTCTCTGCTTTACAACATGTATATGTTTGAATATTTGTATACCAGTGTTAGCACAAGCAGATCTGACCTGTGAGAACAATCTCTGAACAACCTTGGGAGGGATATTAAATGTTTCTGTCATTTATTACAATATTCATCATCAAAATATTTGAAATAGAGATAAATATTTAATAATAAAAGTAAACAAAAGTCTATAGGCAGGATTGCCAGAGAAAAGAAACTTTCTGCAGGAAGTGGCTGAAATCGTTGGAATGTTCACAAGACAAGCAAATGTTGTCTAGTCCATGGACAGTCTGCTTTAATTCTCCTCTGTCTTTAATTATTGACCTTGACCCAGTGGGATGTTTGTGCCATCCTGGAATCAGATATATATCAGATATACTTTGAATGTCAAAATACTGCTAAATGTTTCCTTCCAGCATTCTCTTGGCAGTAAAATATGAACTCCTTATTTTTCCCTTTAAGGTTAGTGGATTAATAACATCATAAAACACAATGAATGGCAACAAAAATAAGCAAATGACAATATTTAATGCACTTGCTGATGTCTTCATAAAAGGTTTAAGTGTTCTATGAAGAATTTGAAAGGCACAATGTACTAAAACAGTTCTGAAGTTTAAAAGCTTTTTATTTCAGCCTATTTTCAGAATACACACAGATGTCACAATACTAACAAATGTAGAGCTTTAGCAAAAGATGTTTCAAAATATTATGCAATATGTGGTGCTGGGAATCCAAGAATCATACATTAACTCTAGTCTAGAAAAAACGGTTAACACGCACACACGTGGGCTGCAGTAAAAGACATAGTTAACATTGCTGTTTATGAAAATGTAATCAAGAAGTATGGGTGAGAGCACCAGAAACCTTCCTTTCAAAGGTTTTGCACAAAATGTTGGTTTCTCAACTCCGTCTTATACTTGTACTAAACCACAACTTTGTGTTTTCAACAATCAAACCTGTTCACAGAAAATATTTGCCAGAATTTCTGCATGGACACATTCACATGCAGCTATTGTGGCAGTTGTAGCATTTTGTAGTGAGTTATTACAAGAGAATAAATGTACACTGTTATGATTTGTCTTATAGGCACTTTTAACTTTATTCAGGATTTGAAGAAAAATGCCTCTTTTTGTTATGTAAAAATGGTTTTTTTTACTACAAAAATATTTAGTATTTAAAAATCTTAATCCCATGAAAATTTAAGAACTTCATACTAAAATGGCACAAACATGCTTAGCTTCAGACATAGAACACTGCAACTGATATGATTTAAAATAAATATAATAAATAGACATTTAATTTAAACCTTTACATTCTTAAAGTCACCAATTACTTTTGCTGATTTTACTGTCTATTCCAGGACTTCTTTAGGATGTTCTTATGAAGCCCCACATAACTGGGTCACAAACTCGATTTGTCCTGCAGAGCTGTGAAACCCTCCCCATGTGCACTCCCCTCAGTCTGTGTTGATTCACACGCATCCTTTGTGTTCCCCTCCACCCTCTTAATATTCCTCCCTTTCTTAGAGCACATTTGTCGGGGCAAATCAGTATGAAAACCCAGACCTATTCAGTCATCATCTTGTTGCTGAATCTGACAAAAAACAAACAAAAAAAAAAAACAAAAAAAACAGTTTGAGCTTCTTCAAAATAGGCACTTTTTGCCTAAATTCTCTCAACAAAAAGTGTGACCTGAGATGCTTTTTGAACAGCATTGAAGCAGTTCCCATGCCTGCTGGACACTTGTTGGCTGCTTTACCTTCACTATCTGCTCCAAACCGTCCATTAAATAAAAATAAATTTGGCTTAAATAAAGAAAAATAAATGTATACATAGGCACAGTTTGTTTTGTCTACAAACCTAATTATGTGGTCTTGACATGTTGTTATCCTACAGACATGGTTTAGGGTTTTTCCAAAATTCCCAAATCATGATCAAAATGATAGAGTAACTCCTACATTTTTTAAGCTACATCCACCAAACCTAAGTGAAAATATCGATCCATCTATCTGACCACTAGGCCTTAAAAACTCTCAAACATTTAGACATCAGCGATTGTCTACTGAGAGGATATCTACTGTATAACAACCAACAAAATTGTGCAAAAACCCACAGTGCCAAGAAACCAAAGGTAGTTGTAATGTAATCACAACGATTGCAAATGTGCTAGCATGACAGGCACAAGACTTTATGTTTGCTCAGGGCTCTGCTCTTGGGTACAAATACAGAACAGAATGTGAATCATGCTTGTGAGTGTCAAATGAGTTAAAAACAGAGAGAAGGGCTCCACAATCACTACTGCCCTGTGAATGGCCTCTCTCAGGAGCTTCACCACTCCTGTTTCACCCAGCATCTTTCACATTCTTCAGTCTGTAAATTAAATTAATATAACCTGGGAGGCTTACAATCAAGATCTGTAACAGTTACCACAAGATGGTGGTATTACTCAATACATTTCTTCTAAGCTCTCATGTCCAGGTTTGGTTACAGATGATCTGAATGTTGTAGTTTATTCATTGAAATAAACTAGATCAGTATATTAATATTGAATTGGCTTATGTGGCAGACAAGCTAAAACTACTAAAAGTATTACTTCATTTGAACACGTTTTCGAACCTGTTTACACCTGTATTATCACTGACCACTTGAGATCACCTGAAAATAATCTTCCAGGTTAACTACAGGTTAAAGGGGTAGTTCACTTAAAAATGAAAATTCTCTCATCATTTACTCACCATCCTGACATCCCAGATGTGTTTGACTTTCTTCTGCAGAACACAAATGAAGATTTTTATAAGAATATCTCTGTAGGTCCTCACAGTGGAAGTGAATGGGTGCCAAAAGTTTGACGCTCCAAAGTCCACATAAAAGGATCATATAAGTAATCCATACAACTCCAGTAGTTAAATCCATGTGTTTAGACAACATGATAGGTGTGGGTGAGAAACAGTGTATTTTTTTTAATCATAAATTCTTCTCCCTTCCCAGTAGGTGGAGATATGCAAGAAGAACCAAAAACAGGAGGAGAAAGGACTTAAATATTGATCTGTTTCTCACCCACACATATAATATCGCTTCAGAAAACATTGATTTAACCACTGGAGTCGTCTGATGTACATCTATATTGTCCTTATGTGGATTTTGTAGCTTAACATTTTGTCTCCTATTCACTTGCATTGTATGGACCTACAGATATTCTTCTATAAATCTTCATTCGCATTCAGCAGATTAAAGAATGTCACACATCTGGGATGGAATGAGAGTGATCTGGCATAGAATTGTCATTTTTGGGTGAACTAATAATTTTAAGCACAATCGACAGCATTTATGCCATGATGTTGCCACAAAAATACATTATACTTCGTCCCACCTTTTCTTTAAATAGGAAAGCGAAATACTTGGTTACAGTAAGGCACTTACAAGGAAGTGAATGGGGCCAATCTGTAATTGTTAAAATACTCAGTTTCAAAGGTACAGCCATATGACATAAACAATATGCATGTTAACATGATTTACTGTGATTGTATCGCTAACTAATCTTTTCTGTGTAGTATATATCCTGTATACTATCCAATGAAATCCCAGTAATGATAATTTAAACAATGTTACAGCTCAAATAAGTTTTAACAGAAGAATTAATGTGCTTTTATAAAATTATACACTTAAGAATTTTGTCTTTAAACCCTCCGAAAAATGGCTCCATTCACTTCCATTGTAAGTGCCTCACTGTAACTTTGATTTAAAAAAAAAAAAAAATTATAAAAAGAAAAGGAGGGACAAGTCAAAATTATTTATTGTGGTAAATCAACATTATGCCACAAATGCTGTCGATTGAGCTTAACTTTTATTGAACATGGGGTATTCTTTTTAAAAGTAAACAGAACTAGACTGGATCAGGAAGTCTAGAGAAAAGCAAATGATCAGTATGCCCAGAAGCAGACCAAACACTTTGGAAGAGCCATTCGGAATATTGTATGCAAATGTAAAAAAAAAAAATTCAGTTTGGGAAGAGATGCTTGTTGTGATTAAAGATATCAGCTGAAAATATTGTGAATTTTATATAATATATATATATAAAATATATCTTTCTTACCACCTTAATTCAATTATTTTGTTTTGTTATGCAAGTGTGAATGTAAAACCCCCCCCCAAAAAAACAGTAAGAAGCAGGCTCCTCAATTATATCTTATAGGAAATAAACAACCAAGAGACACTTAATACAAACATAATTAGCCCCAAAAGGTGCCAATTGCATTTAATAAACCTCAATAAGACAACAAAGACTTTAAATAGATTAATTTATGCATTGTACACATCAATTATAAAATGTCATACAAATGGAGAGGCTTTGAAAAATTACAGACACCAGTGTTCCTAAAAGCATGCTGATGCTATCTTTTGAATTTTCGCTTTCTTGTGAGTCTTTGGCTGTTCTTAGAAGTGTCAATAAGGCAGTTGGTGTCCTCTGCTCGAGAAGAGAGGGAGTTACAGGGAGAGAAAGTCATTGCAGAGCAGGCTACACTTCCTCCAGGTGTACCCATCACTGCAGTTTCTGCAAGGCCACTGGGGAGCATTTAAAGGTTGATATTACACAGACTCTATCCTATAATAGCTTTTGAAGTTTTATGAAATGATTTATGCTGGTTTGCATGAATGTGGAAACATCTGCATTTGCACATGTACAGGAGGTAGACAAAGTAACACAACTACCTAATATTATACTGTATTATCCATGGACCTAAAGTATCGGACCACCTTGTGTGTATATATACACTGATCAGCTACAACATTAAAACCACTAATAGGTGAAGTGAATAACATTTATCTTGTTACAATGGGCACCTGTTAAGGGGTGGGATTGATTAGGAAGCAATGTATTGGAAGCAAGAAAAATGGGCAAGCATAAGGATCTCAGCGCCTTTGACAATGACCAAATTGTGATAGCTAGATGACGGGGTCAGAGCATCTACAAAACAGCAGGTCTTGTGGGGTGTTCCAGATTTGTATCTACCAAAAGTGGTCCAAGAAAGGACAACCGGTAAACCGGCGACAGGGTCATGGGCGCCTAAGGCTCATTGATGCGCGTGGGGAGCGAAGGCTAGCCCATCTGGCCCAATCTCACAGAAGAGCTACTGTAGCATAAATTGCTGAAAAACTTAATGCTGACCATGATAGAAAGGTGTCAGAAAACACAGAGCACCGCAGCTTGCTGCATATGGTGCTGTGTTGCCGCAGACAGGTCAAGAGTGCCCATGCTCACCCTTGTCCACCACCGAAAGTGCCTACAATGAGCATCAGAACTGGACCATGCAGCAATGGAAGAAGGTGGCCTAGTCTGATGAATCACGTTTTTTTTTATTTATTTTTTTTTTTTAGATAATGTGGATGGCCAGGAGCATGTGTGTCATTTACCTGTTGAAGAGATGGCAGCAGGATGCACCATGGGAAAAAGGCAGGCTGGCGGAGGCAGTGTGATGCTCTGGGCAATGTTCTGCTGGGAAACCACGGGTCCTGGCATTCACGTGGATGCTACTTTGACACGTAATACCCACCTAAAGATTGTTGCAGACCACATACACCCCTTCATGGCAACAGTATTCCCTGATGGCAAGGGCCTCTTTCCGCAGGATAATTAAGCCCTGCCACACTCAAAACATTTTCAGTAATGGTTTGAGCAATATAACTTGGCCTCCAAATTCCCCAGATCTCAATCCGACTGGACTTGTGCTGGACCAACAAGTCCAATCCATGTAGGCCCCACTTCGTAACTTACAAGACCTGCTGCTAACATCTTGGTGCCAGATACCACAGGACACCTTCAGAGGCCTCGAAAGGGTCAGAACTGTTTTGGCGGCACGAATGGAATCTACATAATATTAGGCAGGTGGTTTTAATGTTGTGGCTGATCCGTGTGTGTAATACACACACACACACACACACACACACGTTTGGAATAATGTACAGATTTTGCTCTTATGGAAAGAAATACTTTTAGTACTTTTATTCACCAAAGTTGCATTCAACTGATCACAATGTGTAGTCAGGACATTAATAATGTGAAAATGTACTATTACAATAATAAAAAACACGCAAACCTTCTCATTTTTTTTTCAGTTTCAAAAGTGGCTTTTCTTTTAAATTCTTCCCATAAGACCTGCACCCCTGAATCTTCTATTTACTGTTGTACATGGAACTGGTGTTATGTGGGTAGAATTCAATGAAGCTGTCAGCTGAGGACATGTGAGGTGTCTATTTCTCAAACTAGAGACTCTGATGTACTTATCCTCTTGTTTAGTTGTACATCTGGTCTTCCACATCTCTTTGTGTCCTTGTTAGAGCCAGTTGTCCTTTGTCTTTGAAGACTGTAGTGTACACCTTTGTATAAAATATTCAGTTTTTTTTTGTGGCAATTTTAAACATGATATAACCTTAATTTCTCAAAACAATGACTGACTGACGAGATTCTAAACAAAGCGGTTTCTTTTTCGCCATTTTTGACCTAATATTAATTTAAAGACATGCCAGTCTATTGCATACTGTGGCAACTCACAAACAAACAAAAAGACAATATTAAGCTTCATTTAATGAACCAAATAGCTTTGAACTGTGTTTGATTTAATGGCAAGTGATTTTCTAGTACCAAATTAGCAATTTAGCATGATTACTCAAGGATAAGGTGTTTGAGAGATGGCTGCTGGAAATGGAGCCTGTCTAGATTTGATCAAAAATGAAATTTTTCAAATAGCGATGGTGCTGTTTTTCAGTAATGTCCTGACTATACTTTGTAATCAGCTGAATACCACTTTGGTGAATTAAAGGGGTCATGAATTGGAAAATCAAACTTAACATGATATCTTGACTTATAAGTGTTCATATCACTATAAAAACATACTGTAATTATTTTGGTAAAAACATATCCTATATAAGTTTACATGATGCACAGTAAGTGTATCCTTTCACAGTTATAAATATGATAGCACCATGTATTTACAATTTATTTTGTACTGTCATGCTTTACTCAGCATTTGTAAAACACGGAAATGTTTCACCGTTGGAAAATGCCCCAACTATTTAACAAGATACACACCGTTGTGACGCTTTTTGGTTTAAACAACAAAAGTAATACCTATTACACAAATTGACAAGAAAATTACAGCGATTACTTACCACACTGTCAGACTGCAGTGTCCTTGCCATTTGTGGAGGGGGTTAATTCAGGATCAGACTCTTGGTCAAACATGTATGGATGAATTCCTCTGGTTGTAATTTGTTTATCCATTCAAATCTTTCAAAACAACCCCATATGCGCGGAATGGCTGGGGCGTTTACACATGCAAAGATGTTACCCAACAGCAGTGGGCGTGTACACTGAAGTCTTCAAGAACACACCCCAAAACATGGAGCATTTGAATCAGAGGCACAAAAACTGACACTAAAAACATTATCAGGTCCCCTTTAAAGTACCAATTTCTTCAGAAAGAGCAAAATCTGTACATTATTCCAAACTTTTGGCCGCCAGTGTGTATGTGTGTGTGTGTGTAATATATATATATATATAATTAACCTACTTAAAAGGATAGTTCACCCCCTATTGTAAATAAATGGACAGACATAACACATTTCCTAAGGTTCAGACAATGTAAGCAATACTTTTTAGAGAACAATAATAGAACCGTACCGGTTTGCTTTTGTACAAATATTAGATGGTCCGGCTTCATCACTGCCTGGAAGTAAATTTACAAGTGCATTAAATATGGTACAAGTCTCAATAGACCAGCTATATGTGCACATCAAACACACTGCAAGTGAGAAAAGAAGAATTACACACCAGTATGTCTCCGTTCTGTCTGGTCCAAAGCAGAAAGCAGGCCGTTTCCCTGCAAGAGTACAAAGATAAACACTTCACAATATAGACACATTATGACACTTACACATTAACCACAATTTAATTCAAATATTACGCAGTGTACTTGTGATTGTATATAACAGGCACCTGTTTGGTATTTGAATCTTTCTTTTTTAAGCACACATCAACATGCTCCGAGTATTCCAGAGGTGGAAAGAACCCCTGACACAGATAGCATTTCTCCATCTTTGCTGATCTGCTGAGAAATGGAATATCAAAATGCTTAAGGTAGAATTTTCTTATTGTGGCACCAAGTCATTTATTCTCAGCATTTTTAATGATGGATCATTATGTCTGGAGGATAAACTGCTGTACCTACTTCCTACATCTGTGTTGGGTCTCCTCAGTCATATCTCTTCTGTTCCTCTTCCTTAAGGAAACTAAAATAAAAAGAGTGAGAAAATGTTAAAATTAAGCATTTAATGAATATTTAGACCTGTGACAAATTAAGCTCCAATATGTATTAGAATTAGGCCTTTAAAATGAATTCTAAAGTATATAGCAAATACAGTAATATAATAACACATATTTGTTTTTCAATACAGGTCATACAGGGTTGGAACAACACGAGGGAGAGTAAATTATGACAGAATTATTGATTTTTGGGTGAACGGTCCCTTTTGGTTTCACAATCTTTATAAAACTACAGTAATGGTAATATACAACAAGGTTCAGATATTCAGGGAACTAGTAGATGGGAACGCAGACCTTGTGGTTGTTCTTCCTGTTGGTCTTGGTCCTCTGCTTCACCATCACAAAAGGCTGCATGCAACTCAATCCTGCTAAGAGGGAAGAGTTTCAAGCACATGGGACACTCCATCCTCTGACTGTCAGGAGGTTCAGCCTCTGATGGCATGCTGTCCAGCTCCATCACCACCTCCTCTACTGCAGGAGCTACTCCCTCGCCCTCCACCTCCATCGCTTCACTGTCAGCATGAGACTGAGGCTGTCAATAAGTTAAGAGACAGTGAGGGAAGCTCAGTAATATGGTCATATGTAAATGGAGCTTAATTTAAAGCATTTATATTGGGTTGATCTTTAATGTGGAAAGACATAGAGCCTCTATTCCAAAGCCTAGTGAGTTTTCCGTTAAGAAGGCCAATGTAGACAGCAGATGGTGACTACACTCACTAGGTATAGTGGGTTACCTGTGTGGGACTGGCAGGACTGGTCACCATTAGCTCTGGTGTGCTGTTTTCAGTCATCTGAGTTTCTGCATTAAAAAAAAGTTAACTGAAGTAAACTCGTACCAGAGGAAAATGTGTAATGGAGAAAATTCCACCTGCATGATCAACCATGTACCTGGACAAACTGTTTCTTCATTTTCATAACCCTCGCAATGCTGGGCCTCCTCCTCCTCTTCCTCATCTGGATGGTGAATTTGAGTGTCATCTGAGATGTCTTTCCTTTCAATAAATTAATGGGACATATTAGGTCAGCATTGGATAGGATCTGATAAAAATCAGTGTATTCTGGAAAGGTCTAGATCCTGAAACTACCCTTAAAGTTAATGACTAAGCCCTCAAATCTGATCCACGCTTGTGAATGAAAAAATGGGGGAGACTAATGAAGGCGAGTAAATTACAGAATTAATATTTAGGTGAACTACTCCTTTAACATTTTATTCTGAACTCTCTTTCATCTGGGTGAGTGACTTGTGAAAACAAAAACATGACAGGTCAAAATATACAGTACTGTGCAAAAGTTTTAGGCTTTTATAGTTTTTTTAAAACAATGCCAGGAATAGTTATTTATCAATTAAAGTGCAGTAAAAAATTAATAAATAAAAATAGGAGTGACGACCCTATTTCTTTAAAACAACACCAATTCTCCAAGGTTCACTTATGGACAGTTTTTCAAGATTATTCCAAGCATCTTGGAAAACTTGCCTCAGTTGTATTGCCTATGTATTTTGTCTGACTTAATTGCTTTTGTCTCTTTATGTAATTCCAGACAGACCCAAAGATGTTGAGATTCGGGCTCTGTGAGGGCCATACCATCAGTTGTAGGACTCCTTGTTCTACTTTTATTCCATTCTATTTGCAAAAGGAATTCTTGGAAAACTTAAATATAGAGATGCACCGATTGCAATTTTCTTGGCCGATTCTGATTTCCGATTTTTTGCAAGTGTGACCTGCTAAGAACTATTATTGACCGCATATACAAACAAAATCTACCTTTCTTCAATGGCAGATTTATAATGGTAGCTATAATTTTCATTATAAAATAAATTATTAAACATTAAAATTTCCCCCAAACTGCACTAAGTTACAGGATCTTCTCTCACTTAAACAACTCTCAAAATAAAGTGCTCTGTGACTGGAAAGAGGTAGAAATAACAATTAACTGCAAATGAGTTGCTTAATATAACAAATGTCATTTTCCACTATTTTTATAAATGGACCTTTTTCTCTTTATTACTCATCTAACAAAACAATTATCTAGGTTTATGACCTCAACCTGGCAACTTACAACCCATTTGCGCTGTTGATATCTGCGCAGGCAGTAGACGCGGGATGTTAAATCAAGCGTCACTGGTAGAGGGGAGAAGACTCAGCTGGTGCTCCGGTGAAAAAAAACAAAATATACATGTACATTTAACAACAGCTGGATGGAAATATTTAATTTCATATCCCGAAGCCATATCGACAATGCCCACGCCTTTTGCAATGTGTGTCGCACTGATTTTAATATCAGACACGGTGGGAAAAATTACGTTACTCCGCACATTAAATCACAACGGCACAATTTCTATAGTATTTAGCCTGCCTCTGCCATCCAGCACCCCACTTCCCCTCTCCCGGATTTGTGTACCCAAATGTTGACAGATAACAGGCTGCGTGTGTGAAATGACACTAGATTAAACAACTATGGCAACGCGATGTCGGAAAATAACCACCTACTCTGTATCGAGGAAATGTATCAGATTTATGAAGCCTCTGTCCTCAACTATGGAGAACAGCTGGTCATCCAGGGCCATGAATTCCATAATTTTCCTCGTAATTGCTTTGGTCTTTTCGCTGCTCATTACAAGGAATGATAGGAGACGCTGCTGACTTGTGACTGGCTCTGAGCTCTGGCTAGGTTTAGCCGCTTTCACTTTTTAGCTTCTTTTTTAAAATGGCATTTTCAGCTGGGTGATGGTGTTATAAATGTCTAATTAGGCTTGTTGTTCCGAAAGTTATTGTGGTGGTTCCCCCGCGGTTTACTTTGGCCTTACAATTATTACACATTTCGAACTTTATATATTCTTCACTCACAGTGAAGATCTTCCACGCCAATGACATGTTTACGTGCGTCTGTGACATTATTTCCTGTGCCGCTGCCGGCAACAAAACGGACCGCCTTGGAATCGGAAAGACGTGAGGCTGACCGGTCACCGATCCGGCCGAGCATGCGGAAAATCGGCTAATTCCGGTCCCTGGCCGGTCGATCGGTGCATCTCTACTTAAATAGATATTTCCTATTGACACACTAAAGATGATATAAAATAAGCATCTTAAAAGGAATGTTCCGGGTTCAATACTAGTTAAGGTCAATCAACAGCATTTGTTGCATTATGTTGATGTTTTTGACCACAAAAACAAAGACCCGTCCCTTCTTTAAAATAAGCAGAAATCGGGGGCCTGGGTAGCTCAGCGAGTATTGATGCTGACTTCCATCCCAGCAGTCACGAGTTCGAATCCAGGGTGTGCTGACTGACTCCAGCCAGGTCTCCTAAGCAACTAAATTGGTCCAGTTGCTAGGGAGGATAGTCGCATGGGGTAACCTCCTCATTGTCGCATTGAGTGGTTCTCGCTCTCAATGGGGCATGTGGTAAGTTGTGCTGGATTGCGTAGAATAGCGAGAGCCTTCACATGCTGTGAGTCTCCGCGATGTCATGCACAACAAGCCACGTGATAAGATGGGTGGACTGAATGTCTCAGAAGCAGAGGCAACTGAGACTTGTCCTCCGCCACCTGGATTGAGGTGAGTAACCGTGCCACTACGAGGACCTCCTAAATAGTGGGAATTGGGCATTCCAAATTGGGGATAAATAAATGTCTAAAATAAGTAGAAGGTTACAGTGAGGCACTTACAAATAGAATTGAATGTGGCCAATTTTTGGAGGGTTTAAACAAAGAAATGTGAAGCTTATAATTTTATAAAAGCACTTGTATTAATTCTTCTGTTAACAACTGTGTATTCTTTGAGCTGTAAATTTGTTTCATTTGTCATTTTTGCAGTCGTTTTAGGGTTTGTTGACATTACATCATCATGGTAACAAAGTTTTAAAACTTAACACAGAAAAGTTAGTAAGTGATTTTAACATAAAAAGACTTGTGGCTGTACTTTTGAAACAGTGAGTATTTTAACATTTAAAAAAAAAAAAATCGGCCACATTCACTTCCTTTGTAAGTGCCTCACAGTAACCTAGATTTGTGCTTTTTTGAAAGGAATGGAGGAACAAGTTGAAATACATTTTTGTCGTCATCAACATTATGCCACAAATGCTGTCGATTGAGCTTAACTTGTATTGAACCCGGAACATTCCTTTAAGGCAAATAGTGTTGTTGAACATCTTATGTGCATAAGACTTTTGCACAGTATTGTCTATTGTCAAATCCATAAAGATAATTGAAGCTACTCACTTGACAATTATAACAGGTCAAAAATTTAAAAATGATGCTCTAAGGTGTATTCTCTGGCAATAAAGTTGTCACTGACTTCATAACATGGGTGGAGAGCTACTTAAAACCATGCTAGAAATCTCAGATTCAGATGCACAAAACTGCAACTGCAGGATGCATTTTCTCACTAATGTAACTACACTTTTATATAGAGTTTTGCAAACTAGACACTCTATACCTGAAAGGTTTAGTTGCAGGCGTGGGCTCCACTTGGCTGAAGAAAGGGTATTTTTGCTCCTGAGAAGGCAAACAATTTATCAGCAACAGGTGCAGCAACATTCTAAACATGACTTTTCAGTAAACAACTGGAGGAAAAAGAGTGTCACCTTGTGTTTGACGATGGTATTACCCCCCATTAAAACAACAACAACAGAGAAACCATGGATCCAAGGAATACAATATAAAAACTCTGATACCAAATTGAAAAATAATAATAATATTATATATAATATATATATATATATATATATATATATATATATATATATATATATATATATATATATATATATATATATATACACACACACACACACACACACACACACACACACACACACACAAGCGCTTTGCAAAAGTATTCACATACATACATGCGCGGCACACACACACACACACACACACACACACACACACACACCCCTTGCAAAAGTATTGAAACCCCTGACCAATTCTCTCATATTACCAAATTACAAATGGCCCATTCTTCTCAGCAGATTTGCTCCAGGTTGTTCAGGTTTGTTGGGTGACGCTTGTGGACTACAATTTTCAAATAGTGCCACAGATTCTCAGTAGGATTGAGATCAGGACTGGGCCACTGTAGGACATTTATCGTTTTGTTTTGAGCCACTCCAATGTTGCTTTGGCCTTGTGCTAGTCATTGTTGTCACTGCTGAAATGTGAATTTCCTCCCAAGCTTCAGTTTTTAATGGACTGAAGCAGGTTCTCTTGCAGTATTTCCCTATATTTTGCTCCATCCATTCTTTCTTCAATTCTAACAAGATGCCCAGTCCCTGCTGATGAGAAGCATCCCCACAGCATGATGCTGCCACCACCATAGTTCACTGTAGGGATGGTGTGTCTTGAGGCATAAGAAATGTTAGGTATGTGCCACAATGTGGCAGGGCAGATTCCACACACCCGGCCCCTAATCAGGCTAATTAGCCATCAAGTGGGATAAGGACCACCAGAAGATGGCAGTGCGAGAGAGAGAGAGATTTATGGACAGCTGTCTGACACCTGTGTGTGTGTGTTTGTCTTTTTGGTTGTGTTTTATATTAAACTATTATTTATATTGTCAAGCCGGTTCTCGCCTCCTTTCCATTTATCCCCTTAACACACATATAGCGCTTTGAGTTTTGGCCAAAAAGCTCTATCTGACCACAAAACCTTCTCCCACTTCTCAGCTGGGTCACTCACATTCTTTCTGGCAAACTCCAGACGTGCCTTCAGATGGTACTTATTGAGTAGCGGCTTCTTTCTTGCAACCCTCCCATACAGGCCAGAGTTATGCAGTGCTCTTGATACGTTTGATTACTCCACTCCCAGCAACTGAACTCTGTAGCTCCTTCAAAGTGATTGTTGGCCTCTCTGTGACTCCTCTCACAAAAATTTTTTTTTTTTTTAGAGTGCTGAGTTTTGAGGGACGGCCTTTTCTTGGCAGTGCTTGGGTGGTGTGGTACAGCTTCCACTTCCTGATTATTGATCTAACTGTGCTCAGTGGGGTACCCTTTCCCTAATCTATTAATTTGTATTACTTCATCTCTAACTTATGTAGAATGCTCTTTGGTCTTCATTTTCCTTTTGGTCTTCACAGCCCAACCAATGATCCTTCAACAATGTTTTTTTAATCCAGAAAATGTTATTGCAACTTTAATGATTCACAGATGGATGTCAATGGTAAAGTTGACTCAGTTCATCATTGATTGGGTGAGAACACCTCAAACTTTAATGGCTGTTAAAACCAGCAGACAGGGCTCATTATACTAAAAAGAAAATTACGTAAAGTGTGGTGCTTTTGTGCAACCAAAAACAGTGTTTTTTTACGGCGTCATATGCAAAGCCAAACAGCGAAAAAGCAGCCCTTTTCACATCCACTAAACACCATCCAATACAGCGTTTAAAAAAAATGTCACATGTTTTTTACACTGCTTGAAATCACCATGGCATATTTTAAGAATTTATGGTTTAGAACGCTGCCAATTATGCCATTTAGATGTACATGCATTAAAACTATCCTGTTATTCGGACACTCGTGCAATAACATGATGAAAAAGTAGACCTCATTCCATAGAACTGTGAGCACCTGCTAAAACGATGCTGTTAATGATGGTGATTGAGGCTTTCCTTTATTTGACTACCATACGTAACATCAAATAATTATATGACAATAGCTACCCCCCCCACCCCCCCACCCACCCCACCCCACCCAGTGCAGTTTACATTTCAAGTTCAAGGAAATACATTGTTTTATTGAGTCAAGTCAATGAGTAATCATGTTAAATAATCATGATCTCAATATTGACCAAAATAATAGTGATTACGATTTTTGCCATAATGAGCAGCCCTAATTCACATCATATTACTATAGTAACACCATGGTTAATTGCAATAAAACTATGGCTTCTGCCAGAAAAACATGATTACTACAATATTATTCTAGTAAGACCATGGTTAAATTTACCCAGATCAAACCTTTCTCTAAACTCCCTGACCGTTACCGTGAACAAATCACTGCGAGGAAATCAACTTTTATATAAAAGTTTTATTTATTTTTAGTAGTATTAAAAGGCGCGCTCAATACTTTTTTGATCTGTGTTGAAGAAGACCTACACTGACATCTAGTGGCCTGAATGTTGCATCATTCAAACACTGTAGTTTTCAGTTTCAGATGCCATTGTAGAAATGCACTATGCACTGTAAACCAGGATTAATTTAATCCATGAATGAAATTGTCCAATAACAGGGCAGTTACTGAGAGTAAGTAAATAGTATTCAGCTGGTCATGTGGTTCTAACATGGCTGCCCCTTGTAGAATAAAACAGCTTTTATAAACTTACTGATATGACTTAACTCGTCATCTCCCATGAGTGGCCATGATTTTATACATGTTTAAATATTATTTTACATTTCTTTGAAAGTAAAACTTTTTAAATGAGAAAAAAAATTACTGATAACTATAAAGCAGGGCTGCAACAAATAATCGATAAAATCATTAATAATCGATTATGAAAATCGTTGTCAACGAATGTCATTATCGATTAGATGGTCTGCACACGTCACATGGAGTGTTTACTGATGATATCAGTAAACACAGTCACACACGAAATGGCAGAGAGTACAGATCAACCGCCGGCAGACAAAAGCGTGCGCCCCAAGTCATCGAAGGCATGGGAGCGTTTTACATTAAATGCAGCAAAGAAGACTGTAACCTGCAAGTTATGCAAAGATGAGATTGTGTGGCATGGAAGTACCACAGTGATGCAAGAGCACATGAAACGAAAACACGTTGCTGTAAAAACGATAAGCAAAAACTGTGTATTCCCTCATTATATGAATATGTGAAAATGGTATAGTCTAGTTTAGTTTAATTCAATGCTATTTTGTAAACAGCTTTGTTTACTAACTTCGGGACAGCTAAAAACAGCTTTTGTCTCAAGCATCAGGTTGTGCAATAAACTCGCTCACAACATATTGATGGATTAAAATAGCGCTACCACAGAAATAGGTTCAATTAAAACGGTTTGAACAAAGTACTAAAAGATTGTTTATTTTAGTCACTGTAGTGGTTTTCAGCGAATGCTTGTGCACTAATGCATGATATTTTTCCTGTCCTATTAATCAAGCTTGTTAACTTGCTGCGTTTCTCCATTCCGTTCTCTTTTTATAGCAATTGTCTACAACAATTAACTTTTATCTGTTTTTCAAACACGATCTACAGTGGTTCTACTACGTTCACACACTTGTTTTCAGTATTTCTATATTTAATTTATCTATATATCCTTTAATTATTATTCAAAATGAAATTAATAATATATTTTAGATGTTTAGATCTTAACATTTGAACATGTCTGTCTACATTTTTTCAAACAAAAATTATGTTAAAACAATGTTGTTTTAATTATATATATTGATTTTTATATCAATCATGGTTGTCAACTTGCCATCAGCAATTATCATTAAAAACAATGCAAATATTGATTTACACATAAATGGCTTCTTGCATACTCAAATGCTGTTCATTTCAGAAAGAAACAGCTCACCATGTGTGAATTTGTACAGAGAAATTCCCCATGCACTCCTCCACAAGCAGCCATTGTAACAGATGCCATCCTGAATATGACTGCGGCCAATGTCAATGGTGGTAGATGAAGGATTCAAAGAAATGGTCAGCATACTCAACCCAGGATACATTCTTCCCTCAAGGACCCACTTCACAAAACAGATGGAGAGGAAGTACCAGGAGGCATTCCAAAAAGTTAAGAGTGCTATAAACACCACCAACAGCAGAATGGCTGATAATGGACAAGTATTGCCACTGAAGCATTACATTGGGAATGACTGGAAGATGACGTCTGTCTGCCTTACCACCATGCCACTCAAAGACATACAAACACAGCAGCTGAACCTTCAACATCTTTGCTTGACTCACTCCTTGATTCTGGAGGCAGCAGTGAGGAAGAGAGCAGAGAAGGAAAAGCTGAGGAGAACCTCAACACTCAAATAAGAAATTAAGTCCTGGCTTACTTTGTTGTGAGGCCCTAGCCAAGGAAGTAAATCCTTTGGATTGGTGGAGAGAAAATAAAGATGAATATCCTTGGCAAATTAGCCAAATCCTACTTCTGTATCTCAAGCACCTCAACACAATCTAAGCGTCTGTTCTCTGCTGCAGGTAATATAGCTTATTTTAATATAAAAAGAGAGCCAGCCTCAGCCCGGAGCATGTGGACATGCTGACATTTTTGCATTCCAATTCAAAGTTTTGGAAGAGTGAATAAGAAACATGTTCGTATGAACAACACTGAACAGTGACGGCTTTCCTCTTCTTCTTTATTCTACCTCTATCAAACAGTAACATTTGTTGTTTGTTTGTTATTGATAATTTTGATAATTCAACAAATTCTGCTGCTTAATATCTTATCACAAACATGTTTTTATCCTAATTTCATAATGTGAAGTTTATATGAGTACAATTCAATATTGGTTTTATTTAGTTATATTTTGGATATTTAAAATAAGTTTTACTGTTTAAAAACTGGACAAACTTTTGAGTTTTATTTAAGGTTTAAAATGTAAAAATTTAATATTATATTAGTAAAACTAAATTTGTGGCTTTTGCACTTTTTAAAAGTGCACTTTTACACATAAATACCCTGATTTAGGGTTTTATTTAGTTATAATAAAAAAAAATTTAATTAAAAAATTGTTTAGCTTTTTATCTGATAAAAAAATAAATCATCATCCGATTAATCAATTATCAAATAATCATTCGTTTATTGAGTGGTGACAGGAAAGGGGATGGGGAAAAAGTGGGACAAAAGGTGGATTTGTAATATGACTCGGGTTGTCCACAGGAAAAAGCACCACATCGTTACACCACACTGCAATGACACTAGGGGCACAATTTGTCTGCAATTTCTGTTTCCACCAGAATATTGGAGTGCAAATAGCCAAGCTGTGTGGCAGGTGCTATTTCTACCTGGTGCAAATTTTCACTCTGCATTATTAACTTGACACTCACCACTTCATCTTTAGTATCAGGAGAAGACAGCACTACATATGTTTCACTTGGTCCACCCTCAGCTGCCTCCTCGGACCCCATCACAGACTCCTCCCTATCTTCCTCCTTCTCTTCCTCTACTTCTACTCTGTTTTTCTTCATCCCCTCTTTTTCATTCTCCTCCTCATCCTCTGACAGCTGAGGAGCTCTGTGGCGCTTCCATCTCTTTGTGCCAAATGGCCTCTCTGGCAAAACCTGAAACAAATGTATAATTTGGAATATGTAAAATACAGTGTTCAAGTGTTGTAGTCAGTCGATAGTAAGTTGTTTTTTCAGTTGATATTTAAAGTTTTTGAAACAATTGGCAGAAGTTTTAGCTCCACCTTGTGTCAGTTTCTAAATCTACTACTAAACATATAATTTGCATATAATGACGACTTTCAGTCCAGACATATAGTTTGCACAAGAATGCAAACGTAAATGCTTGGACAATAGACTGCAAGCGCACAGTCCCTTTGTACACACTTGTGTTTTAGCATTCCCAAGTCCCTGAATATAACTAGACAGGTTGTTTAGGTTATTCACTTTTGTAAAAACACTATTTAAATAAGATGTTTTGATAGATTGAGTGTGTGTGAGTTGAGAAGTGTGATTCAAGGGATCTCAGGTTAATTGGCAGCTGTCACTCACTGGCTGACTCCAATCTGCTTTACGAAGCAGCTCTCGCTGGGCCTCCTTCAGAGTCTTCTCATAGACCTCCAGCTGACACATGATCACACGAGTGTAGTCATCAGGGTTTTGCCCCTGGGGGCAGAAAGGCACTCCCCAGTAGTATGACACAGTGCACTCTCCCTTCTCCACTACAGTCTGTGGAGTATTGCAGTCAGAGTGTTTGGATGCTGGGCCTCTTGATGCTCTTGAGTCCTCCTCCAGGGAAGGCTGGGACATCTGTGAGTCTTTAGTGGAAGGATGGAGGGTGATGGAAGTTGGAGAGATACAGGGTTGGGTTGGGGAAAACTTGGTCTTGGCTGGCTGTGGAATTGTCTCCTGATGGAAGACTGGGCTTGGAGAGGGAGCCTGGAAATGTTCACAGAGAAAACTGATAGTAAACAATTCACTGAAAGGTATTCCTTAAAAACATTAATGAAATAGTTCACCCAAAAATAAAAATTCTGTTTTAGGATTAAAATCAACCCAAGCTCTCATTTGAACACATAAGCCACCATAAACAAGCTTCTCCCATAGCACTCATGAATGCACAATAAACATCAAGATTTTTTGGCAAAAAATTACTTGAAACATATGTTTTCAGAAGACTTGGATTATGACAACAAAGCCACACTGATATCATTCATGATACATTTGGGTCCTATTAAAAAGTTAAACAAAAAGCACTATCCACTGCCAATGTACTGCAAAGACGTAGAGCATTGGTTCCTAATTTGGGGTTCGAGATGGTCAAAGATCAGTAAAATGCACAATACCAGTAAGACAAGCACGTCAGCTTCCTCGTCTAACTCAACGTGATCTATCTCAACATAAAAGAGCCTCTTTACACAACAGCACGCAGATGAAGCGCATCAAATATATTCTGCGGAGGTTCGCTGACTGTCCAACATGTTCACACAGGAGGTCAGCCTGTTGTTTCTGATAGTCCCGGTACACTTGGATTGGCGACATTATGCCGACTCACGGAGCGCCATCATCTCCTACCAGATATGTTTGCATGGGTTCGAGTTAAATTGCTTACCCATGTGGCCCGGAAGCAAGTTGCATCAGTAGCGGGGGAGACAAGGGTTCGGATCCTATGTCAAGTTCAGGGAATAGAAATGAAAACCACTCACTTCACGTCTTGCTTTTGGCACACCTATGCGGACAGTACACCCAGAAAATGGAGCTCACACATGCCCACATGCCCAACAACACTTACCGCTTTGGGGGCAGTGTTATGCATTTCGGTAAGTATAGACCGATTTTAGCTAAATAAATGTCAACCTACTCTTTCTGATCTCACCAAATGGACAAATGCTTGCAAGTTTATTTTTCTTGGATTAAAAAAATTCATGGAATAACTGCAACATCATATCCACACACTGCAAGAGTGCAAAAACTTATTAAAACCGCCTACCTTGTTGACATGTTAATGCATTATAATAAGACCATCAAAAGGATGCAGGGCTCTGCATCAGGGTGGACAAAATACCAGTAGAAATGTGTTAAAAGAAATATTAACGGTTTATGCAAAATCCCACCGCATGCCAAAGAATGTGCATTCCAAAAAAATCATTATATATTGTAATCATCATATTATTTGTATCAGTTGCAATACTTTTGAATTAATTTTGCATTTCTCACGGCCTTGGATAAGAGCGCTCCCTCTCTCTTGCACGCACTTGCGACCAAATACAGCGAAAGATGAGACATGATACAAAAGCCCGCTTCCCTTAGTTACGGACGCCTTTAAGATTCTGTCGGCATCTGGTTTGCCAGAAAACACGGAGAAGCAATCACACAAGTAAATTACCTCAAATTATATTTGATTAAATACTAAATTGTTTAAAAAAATTTAACCAAAATCTTTTTTAAAATAAGAATAAGGCAATCTGAGTAAACACAAAAAGCAGTTTTTAAATGATTATGTTATTGAAGTTTACTTTCGTCAATTTCCATTTTGTTCAGTAATTTTGTTTACGAGATTAAGACCATGTCTACACTAATCCATTTTCGGTGGTGGAAAATTGCATTCTAGTAAACATTGTGAAATCATAAATTTTCAAACAAAAACACTAGTGTTATTACTGAATCCCCAAATCTATGAAACTCAATCATTAATGGGGTTCAGCTGGACTAGACACACCCAGACCTGATTACTGCCAGCCCTGTTCAATCAAATTAACACCTAAAACTAACTTTTTCAGCAGCATGAAATTGGCTAAAATGTCTCATCCAGTAGCACACTATGCCAAGGTCGAAAGAAATTCCAGAAATTACGAGGAAAATCATAAGTTCTGGAAAGGGACTCCAAAGTACCACAGTGAGGGCCATTATCTCCAAATGGATCAAACTTGGCACAGTCTTGAACCTTCCCAGAAGTAACCACCCTTCCAATATTCCTACAAGACCACAGCGACGACTCATCCAGAAAGTCAGCAAGCATAGGAGTAAGTCCACCTCTGAATGGCTCAAATGTTTTGGAGTGGTCTAATCAAAGTCCTGTCTTGAACCCGATTGAGATGCTGTGGCAGGACATTAAACGGGAAGTTCATGCTTGAAAATCCTCCAATGTGGCTGAACTGAGGCAGTTCTGCAAAGTACAATGGGCCAAATTCCACCACACAATTCGAAAGACTGATCTCCAGTTATCAGAAGCATTTGGTTACAGTTGTTGCTGCTAAAGGTGGCACAACCAGTTCGTTTTTCACATGGGTGATGTAGGTGTTGAATAACAAATATATTTTTGAAAACTGCATTTTGTTTACTCAGGTTGCCTTTGTTTTAGATTATATCTCGTTTTAAGTAATAACAATTTGGCATGAAAAATACACAAAAATTTAATAAATCAGGAAGGGAGCATATCATTTTTCACAGCACTGTATATTTATATTTAGTCAGCAGTCAGCCACTTCAAACCCTTCAGAGAATTGGTGACATAAATGGAGATAAAATGTTTTATAAAAATTATGAAATGTTCTTTCCTGCATTTTTGTTTGCATGTATATGCATTAAATTAAAAAAAATTAAAAATACAGTAATATATAACTTCAAATACAACTTAATGCAATGCATACCACTGATATATATTCTTCAAGGAAAAAAGGTTGGGAACCACTGACATAGAGGGTCTTTAATAAAACATAGTCTGTGTTCCAAATAAGAAGGGGAAATAAAAATAAAAAAATCAGTAATTGATTTTGAAAAATCAATTGATAATTGAAAAATGGCAGGATTTTCATTTTTGTAGGAACTAGTCCTTTAACATTGTTTCGAATACAAAAAATTTGTTCCCCCCTACCTCTTCGCTACCATCATCTTCATCATCATCTGTTAAATGCAAGACCATGTGACTAGTAAGCCCATCCCAAGCCTTAGTGTTTGGAGCTCTTTCTGCAGTTTAAACACAAGGAAAGGGTTAGAATTACCCAGTGTTCTTTTCAAAATAATTATTAATACTGCAAAACATTAATTAAATATTTATAAGTATATTTGTACTCCCTGAAGGAGGCACCAATGCTTACAAGGCAGCAAAAAATATTCTAAACTAAACATAAAACTAAGTATTTAAAGTAAAAGTATTTGAAGTACCAAATTTTAGGCAAGTTTAGGATTTGTCATGACACTTGGCATACTTATTTTCTGTTAACTGTGCCATCAACAACGCAACACTGTATTTCCAGTGTTAAACTGAAGGCTGGTAAATAGATGCAAGAAAGAAAACATCAATTCAAATCACAATTGTATGCAAATATTAAAATTTTGTTGGTTAGATTTTGAATGGTGAATTCAATAAGAGCTTTTCCAAATGCATTCTTAATTTTTTTAATACATTTTTTGTATAAAGTTTATTTTATACACATATTAGGCTAATATTATCTACAAAACAAAGTTCCAAGGGAGTCCATATGTTCCAAGCCGAATTATTTGCAGACTACTGCACAATTAAATAATAGAAGAATTTTAATACTGCACTGTCTTGCAAGCACTGTGAAAATATAAAAATTTACTTAAAATAGCCACAATTATAGCAAATTGCAACAATTATTACAAACATAAGCATTTGTTTTCATTTTTAAAACTATGCATATCATTCCCAATCATGTATAAAAGATCTGTACATAGCACTGCATGATTTTACCTTGCAGCACACGCAAGACCTAAACAAAATATGCAAACATATCTGTCATCTAATGGATGAAACGATAAATATTTGTATGGAACCATCGCACAGAGAACCCAATAACTTGACAGGCCCTGTCGGCAGGAACCAATCCTACTCTGTGTGGTGCCGAATACTGCAAAACACTGCTCAGATTTGCAGCACTAGTGGGTCAACTACACATGACACCTGAGGTATAAAAAAGCATCTCAGTCTCCAGGTTTGAAGACTGTAAACACACCACAGTTTAGGGGAGGAGAACAACAGGACACATACCAGAGTCAGCTTTTACATTCTCACCCTGAGTCATCTGATCCTTCACTTGCATCAGGTCATGAGTTTTCTGTAAAAATGACCAATCAGAAGGGTTAGATGTTGATAGTGCTCAATCCGGTTCCTTAATATACAACTTGCTGGAGTTTAGTTCCATCTCTAATCAAACACACAATCTTCAATCCTGATGGATAAGGACAAGAAATACTGTACCTCAATCGAGAAATATTCATATTACAGAAGTTAAATGTGTTGGGAAAGCCATTTCATGTAGTCTTTATGACAAAATCTTCAAAACATGATTTTATCTAGCATTATAGAGGATGAAACCATTCAAAACCTGATAAGGTTAAGCCAGTCTTTATGAATGAAATATGGTGGCTGTGCTATTTCCTACTTACACTTCTTATGGTGACACCTGCATTGTCATTTATAGGCACAGGCACACATTTTAGGATTGATGGCTGGGATCCTCTGGAAAGTGAAAGGCATTTATCTGCATCTGTGCTCTTGGGACTCAAACCTTTATGGTTTAGATGTGCTGGTAAATCTTCATCAGGTATTTGAGTACTGTCTTCATTCCCCTCTTCTAGCAAATAAGTACTTAGTTTAAAGTCATTCTGAGTGAAGACAGGGCTTTTGGGAAGGGGCGAGTCCTGATGTGTGGACTGCGATCTGTCAGGACAGGTGGGGCAAACAGCACTGTCCTGTGTATTAATGTGGTTTATTGAGTCTGTGCTGGCACTGATTATATCCGGACTCAGTTTCTCCACACATACTAAAGGCTGGCGAATAAAGCTGCCCTGCCGAGGGAAGACGGGGGAGCACAGGGGCTGCGAGACAGACTGAGAGATGTCATCCTCTGCAGAGTCTTTGATGAGTGGCTGTTTATCGGAGGTCTTATTCTGGGAGGACTCATGGACATGCTATGTTGAAATAAAGAAGAAGAACTGGGAAGACAGACAATCTCAGCAAAGTAACTTGAAAATTAACTCTGGAGCCAATTTTTAATCACCAAGTAAATGGGGACAAAAATATTTTTGGTAAAACTAAAAAATAGTTTTTCGTGATTAAAGCTGCTATAAGTGATTTTTTAGGGGAGTACCACACATAAAATGGCCCTACTGCCAGACAGATATAACTGAAATATCTGTAATGAACCGTATGTCAAAAACACTATAAAAGAATCTGCTGCCCAAGTGCAGTGTTAGGCCACGTCAACACTAGTATGTTTTTGTTTGAAAACGTATGATTTCGCAATGTTTACTAGAATGCCATTTTCCACCACCAAAAATGGATTAGTAGTGTAGACATGGTCTTAATCTCGTAAACAAAATTACTGAACAAAATGGAAATTGATGAAAGGTTTTTAATTTAGTCAACACTAACAAAGACAAGATGAATGCATCAGGATGATAATAAAATGAAAAATGATTTTCCACCAACATAAGCAAAATATAACAACTTGAATCTGCAAATACAATGAAATAAATAAAACAGGTGAACTGGAACTAAAGTTACGCGCTAATAAGAATACGCCGTTACCTTGAAAACTTGCTACTTGTAATTCGTAACTAGTATTTTAAACTGCCTAAAACATAAAATAGACATAAAATCTCATCAATTATTTTATTTTATTATATGGCACATATTGCTTTTAGCCAGCATTTTCTCTATAAATCTTGACATCAGCACAATTTCAAGCTTGATTACACTTCCTAATTAAGCCAATCAGAGATGAGGTGGTACATTTTGATTGGCTGGCTAGATCACAGATCAAACTGCTAATCAAAACAGGAGGAAGAGGAGAAGGGTGTTTGTTTTCAAGAAAGGAAATGTGTAACACACTATGACCACACAAAAGCAGAACTTTTGTTGATTTAATTGTTTTTATTTAACATTTATGAAATATACTTTAGTCTGTACACTGCCAATAGGCTTACTATTTAGCTAAATATCTGGCTAGCTCTCTTAGTATGGTCTATATTAGATAGATAGTATTTTATTATCTTGGCTAGTATTTGGTTATCTAGGTTACCAAGTTAGTGACACTTATGTAGTTACTAGCTTGGCCATGTTAGCTACCACTTTCATCAGAAATTGTATTAATATAAACTCATTAAAACTAACATAGTGTAGTTTTGGGGGAACTTTATTTGACTTCTATCTATCCCAAAGGATATTCTGAGAGATCAGTTTATTAAAATAAAATGTAACCAGATTACAGTCTACCATGGATAAGCAACCAGTTAACCTTCTTTTTGTTATTACTACATGAAAATAATTTTCTTTAATAGACATGTTATTTTGTCCACCTTCTTTAGTGTGTCCTTTTGACAGACTTGCTTATTATAAATACTATGAATATTATAAATACTGCCTAAATTAACAATCTTTTCTTGATAATAAATGAGAAAAGTTGCTTATGTTTGCATTTCAAAGCTGTGGGGCATCTTGAAATGTTCAGTATGCTGTTTTTATGAAGTTTATGCATTCTACCACAACCCTTCTGGCACAAAAATTATTAATGAGAAGACACAGAAGAAAAGGAAAAAAGGCTAATTATGTCTCCTATCATAGTTTGGAGTAAATTAAATGTACAGTACTGCAAAGACTGCAAAAGGTAAAAAAATAATCCTTAGCATCGCATGATCCCAGGCTACAATATTTTGAAATATTTACAATGCAGTAAGTTAAGCCTTCAAGTGTTGAAGCTGGTATGTCTATAATACACAGGGTAAACATATTTTGTAATGATAACTGCAAACAGTATATAACGTGTACTGAACTTGGGGCATTGTGCCTGTTTGGCTCTTCTGCTACATTTACACTTAGATGATCATGGTTGCTGTAGCTACCGCAACTGTCCAATCGCAGAGTGCTTGCAAGCAGCTCCTAATAGCCAATCCTAACGTAGGAGGCAGGAGTTGTCTGAGTACGGATGCAAGCGAGCAGTCACAATTCAGAGCACACGCAGAGTGCATACGAGAGAGTGAGATCTTGCACATGCAAAAAAAAAAAAAAAAGCCATCTTTGCAAGGAGATACATTGCTTTACAAAACTCAGTTTAAGTGTGTGTGCAGAACATTTTTGCATGATCAAAATATCATCTTGCTCATGCAAAATTACTTTTTTGTGCTCAAAATATCAACTTGAATTCTAAAAATATCATATTGCGTGCACAGAAAATTTTTGTGCGCTCAAAATATCATTTTGCATATGCAGAATTTTGGCAAATATATAACTCCATATTGATGGTGCTAGGAAGTGTAATCAAGCTTAAAAAAATCATGATTGCCAAATAGACTGATGATGTAAAGATTTATAGTGAAAATGGAGTTATATTTTGGCTTGTTCTCACCCAAAACCGATTGGATCCCTTTGGAAGACCAAAAAAAAAAAAACCACTGGAGTCATATGGATTACTTTTATGCTGCCTTTATAAGCTATTTGGATTTTCAAAGTTCTGGCCACCATTCAATTGCATTATATAGACATACATAGCTGAAATATTCTTCTAAAAATATTTGTTTGTGTTTTGCAGAAGAAAGTCATACACATCTGGGATGGCTTTTTCATTTTTGGATGAACTATCCTTTTAATTGAATAAATATGTCATGACAAAATATTGACTAAATGTAAAGGTAATTTTTAATCAAAAGACAAAAATTGTGACTAAAATTCTAAAAGTTTTTTACCAGAACAATGAAATTTGAGTGTCCAGGATTTTTCCTGCATAGAGAATTACTAGGCAGCCGCCTCAGTCATATTTCGTGCCGCCTCCGGCTGTCTACAAAACTCTGGTGGGTGCCTGCATGGAAAACACTAACAAACGTTGCACTCTGTGGATTGTCATTTGTAACTACAAATTTCGGCAATAATAATAAAAAATTCCGTTGTCGAATAGTCGCTTTATGTCATTTAACATAACTTGAGATCATATAAAACTATAATGATGACACACGAGATGAGAGGAGCGCTACAGCTCGAGTGTCTGATAGAAACACAGATCACAGCTTGGCGATATATCTTTATTTCATCATTAATTAAAGTTCAAATAATATGGGAGCGTGACATGTAAATCAGCACAAACTTCAAAACTGTCATTCTCTGTGCAGTCAGAGCTGCTTCAACCAGTCGCGGAAGAGACCCAATCTGAGCGGGAGTCGAGACCGGGAGAGATTTAAAGTTCCACTGGCTGATACGAACACGGAGACGCTCGTCTCTCACCCACACTGTCTGCAGCTTGCAACATGTTGCATCATTGATGAGATCATCATGATAAGATCAATCTTATGTGAAAAATAACTCTAAAATGACAACAACAATAAAATGTGTGCGTATGGGTGTATATATTTATAGGTTTTGGATAGACAAGATTGACAAATGCATATCAATAATACTAATGTTTACAGTGTTCGGTGACTAAAATGTCAATATGACTAGTTACTAAAATATGACTAAAATGTCAATATGACTAGTTACTAAAATATGACTAAAATGTCAATATGACTAGTTACTAAAATATGACTAAAATGTCAATATGACTAGTTACTAAAATATGACTAAAATGTCAACAGTTTCCAATGACTAAAACTACATTTAAAAGACCAGACTTTGTCAACTAAATCAAAAAATTTAAATAGGATAAGGTTGACTAAATATGCTAAAAAATAAAAGGAAATTTGACACAGGATTAAGACTAAGCCTAAATTAAAAAACAACTGAAAAATTAACACTAGTATTCAGTTGCCAGGTCATTAGTAGTGTATTAACACAAAGCCAACATTTACGAGTTTTTAATGTCACTTTTTTGATCAGTATGGTACCACCTCCGCCTCATTTTGAGCCAGGAAAAACCCTGGTGTCTATTAAGAAATAATTATTTTTGTGACTCTGTTTGGTGGCAGTGGCACAGAAATTTCTTAAAGCAGCTTTAATGATGAAAAGACATCTCACCTATTGCATTGCATGCAAGTCCAAAAAAATACATGAAAGCCATAGCAACCAACCTGAGAGGCTAAAGGATGCCCAGAAAGCACATCTGAATTACTTGATGAATGATTCAGGGAGGCCGTCTGCGACAGATCAGGCATTTCTGGCAGTGGACTGGTCGTTTCCCGCTCATCCTCGCCATCATGTGCAACAGAAATCTGTTTTCCATGGAGTGCTCCATCTTGGCTTGTATAAGAAAGCTTTCGTCTTAAGTGTAATATCATTTTTGCTTCGCTCTGCTGTGGTTGAGCTGAAGAGCTGGCTGCTTCGTACTGACGCTCTGATGATTTAACACTGCTGTCCTGTAAGAAAGTAAGCAAAATAAATAAAAATGATTAAGACACCATGCTCTTTGACTTATTGTCAAAAAGCAGAAAAAAAGACATGCTTTAAAAGACATGTACTACACCAACATTAAGACTTTCCACTATGGCTTTTTGCATGTCGTCGTCTTCTAGCTGTTGTCTCTGGGCAGCATTGTTTGCTTCCTGAGCACTCAGCCTCATTGCCAGATCCAGCATCTCATCTTCTGTCATCTCTGAAATCACAAATACATATGGATTATAAAAGTAATCCATCTGAATTCAATGTGGCCTGGAATTAAAGGGATAGTTCACACAATAATGAAAATTCTCTCATAATTTACGAACTCTCATGCCACCAAAGATGTGTATGACTTACTTTATCTGCAGAAAACAAACAAAGATTTTTAGAAGAATATCTCAGCTCTGTTGGTCCTCACAATGCAGAACTTTGAAGCTGCAAAAAGTATATAAAGAAACCATAAAAGTACTCCAGTTGTTTAATTAATGCTTTCTGAAGCAAACAAATCAGTTTTGGGTGATAAAAGACCAAAATACAATTCCTTTTTCACTGTATATCTTGCCATCGCAGTCTTCAGGCACAATCATGATTTTATGCGTTAGATGGCGCTATAGGAAGTGCAATCGAGTTTGAGATGATGATCGCCAAGGAGACTGCCATCAAGACTTACAGTGAAAATGGAGTAACATTTTGGTCTGTCTTCACTTCACAAGACATTGATTTAGCTACTGTAGTTATATGGATAACTTTAATGCTGCCTTTATGTGCTTTATGGAGCTTCAAAGTATTGGTCACCATTCACTTGCATTGAATGAGCCAACAGATATTGTTCTAACAAACTTTATGTTCAGCACAAAAAAGAAAGTCATACACATCTAGGATGGCATAAGGATGAGTAAATGATGAGAGAATTTTCATTTTTGGATTAACTATTCCTTTAAGATGAACATACTATTTCATATAAAGTAAATGGTTTGTAAGGGCAGTTTGAGTTGTGATACCTTGTAGTTGAGAATCATTTTCCCTTCGTCTCCATCGAGAAGCCCGAATGGATGTTTTAACGGCACAAAGTTCCTCCTAAGGAAATGAAAGATTGTTTGTTATTTCAACTCCTTTACAAAATGACCAATGATAACTGAAGAAGTCAACTATAATTGACTCAATTGCAGGTTGATTCCCCTGAACACAGGAGATCACATATTAATTTATTATAGATTTAGAATATGGATTAACAATAACTATAGCGCTACCATATACAGTGGTCCACAAAAAGTATTTGGACACTTGTCAGATCGTCTATGTTCTTGTGTGGATGAACTTTACCCACAGCTTTTACAGAAACTTGCAGATTTTATGCCCATGCGTTGTCAAGACTAAAAACTAAAACATTTGAGCTAGTCATGTGTAATGAATCCATAATCAAGTGTTTGTGTTTTCTTTTTGTTAAATGTTCTGCTTGAAACGTGTGCTTATGTTATCTTTCTTGACCATTAATGCAAATTGGTTCTATATGTTGTTCTGAAATGCAAAGGAATACATGCATTTTTAAATTCAGCTAAAAGTGTCCAAATACTTTTTGGGGCCACTGTATACTGAGAGGGACACGCCAATGTGGGGTTTTCAATGGTTCATTCGTAAAACATTACATTTGGTCCCCCAATTCTACATACACGGTAACGTTCTAAGTAGTTACTGTGGAAATTTGGCACACACAAAAATAATATGGTTAGGTTACCCATTAAATTTTGTTATTATAATGTGCCCTTCCACGTAGCAAACTCGCAACCCACCCTTTCATTCCTTTAGACAATGCACACATGACCCATACATTACCTCGTCATGTTCAGAGTCCGATATGACCAGAGTCTCTTCACAATTTTCCACTTTACTGGCTTTGGCTGTTCTTCCGCCTTCATCCGCTGTGCGCTTCCGGCGGGGCATCCTGGGGCCACAACCACATTAATTATCTCTGTTTAAACACACCTGAACGCACTCTCGGAGACTCCACTTAATCTAACTTCTCACATACTTTGACTAAACGCGTCCAATCGGAATATTACGAGATAAAACATTTAGTTCCGTTGGTCAGAGGCTTGAAAAACAAGGATTTCGATTCAAACACATTTCCACAAAAGGTCGTCATGTCACGTGACATGCAGAAATGTGACGTCGCTGCAGTCGATAGCGCGCTCACGAGCAGTGAAAGATTTTAGGTGAAAACACTTACAAATTCGTGTAAAATATGAGGCCTTTTACAAAGAAGACTCTCTGTTGTGCTGTAATTACTAGATGAAGTGGTAATCGGAAAGTTGAAACTCGTATATTAGCCGTTACTTACGTAATTAGATGCGAACGTTGGTTATAAACACAGTTGGAAAGTCATAATGGGCAAAATCAAGCGAAGCCCTCGCCAATGTGGTTCAGAAGACGAATATATTATAGCATTAGTAGCTCATCATGATATATATTTACCCCGTGTAGCTTCTCTTAAATCCGCTGCATTGCTTACTGGACGCGTAGACGAACACAAAGATCGTTAGCTAGGTTAATGGCGCATTTGTTTGTGTGTCAATAGAAAAAAAGTAGGTTAGCTGCAGACAGTCATGAAGAGACTTGCGCATCTTCTGTGTCGTCTGCGCATGCACGATCCGCCTCCTGCAAGCATCATGGCGCAGCTAGAGCCGAATGGAGATTTTCCATATTTACCTTCTGGGGCGACCGAGGGTAAGAGATCGTGCTCAGTCATCCGGATTACATGGCATAACTTTCAAAGCATTATTTATTTAAGCCTAACGTGGCTTTCGTTAAGGGAATATTTTGTGCTTGAGACTGTAAAGGGGTGTAGATGGACGGTAGCCTAGCTGAAGACCCTCCAGTGCTCCCAGTACTGCAGCTTCAGTGTCTAGGAGAGATCCAAGTGTATCCAAGGTCGATGTAAGGCATAGGGACAGCCTGGTTACTACAATTAAATGCAAACTGTGATTACAGTCTTAATATAAAGTATGACTTTAGAGCTGCATACATTGCAGTGACGTTAAGTGAATTAAAACTCTCAATGTGTTTGTGCGTGTTTCCTTTGTGAAAATGTACGTTTTCTTCCATGCAACTGTGTCTTAAGCTGATTTATCTTTCAGTGAACCGGATGATAAAGGAGAACAGTGAGCTGTTCTCTGATTCTCAGTGTAAAGTGTGCAGCGCTGTCCTAATCTCCGAATCCCAGAAACTTGCACACTACCAGGTAAGCATTCCATTCATATGGGCTTTATTCAAATTATTGGATGACATGGACGTTGTGTGATTGCATCAGTTTCCTTAATTCACCTACAATTTTTAATTCTCTCTCTCTCTGTTTACTCACCCCCATGTCATCCCTGAGGTGTAAGACTTTTTCTTCTGCTGAACACATATTATGATTTTTAGAGGAATATCTCAACTCTTAGGCCCATACAATGCAAGGAATGGTGGCCAGAACTTTGAAGCTCCAAAAAGCACATAAAGGTAGCACCAAAGTAGTCCATAAGACCCCAGTGGTTTAGTCCATGTATTCTTAACAATTGGTTTTGGGTGAGAAAAGACCAAAATATAACTCCTAATATAATTTTCCTCTTTAAATCTTGACATCAGCTGATCATGGTTTTCAAGCTTGATTACACTTCCTAGTGCTTGATGCATTCGCAAAGCGCTAGATGTCACTAGAACGTGTAATCGATCTTGAAATTGTGATTGCCAAGGAGACTGCTGATTTATAGTGAAAATGGAGTTACCTTTCTGTTTATTCTCACCCGAACCATTTGGATCACTTCAGTAAACCACTGGATTTTTTGGGATTACTTTTATGACGCCTTAATGTGCTTTTTGGAGATTCAAAGTTCTGGTCACCATTCACTTGTATTGTATGGACCTACAGAGCTGAAATATTATTTTAAAAATCTTAATTTGTGTTCAGATGCAGAAAGTCATACACTTACTGGAATGGCAAAAGGGTGAGTAAATTATGAATTATCAACTTTGGGTGAACTGTCCCTTTAAGGGGTATGTTCTGCTTGCAAGTGTTACTGCCATGTTCAGAATATACTACCATATTACTTTTACTATTTCTGCAGTACATATACTGTGGGCAGTAGTGTTGTCAAAAATATCGATATTTCGATAAATATCGATACTGAAATATCTGAACGGTACCAATACTAATTTCTCTAAGTATCGATACTAGCCGAGCTGTCACTTTCACTTCTCTCCAAAGGCGCGTTGACAAACACCACACACACTCGCACTCCTCTCATTCGCTCTGGTTAAATAGCAAAAGTGAAGTGAATGTAAAGATGGCGAGTGCATGCGGCGCCCAGCGACCAGTTTTGTTTGATAAAGAACACAGCAGGAGTGCTATCTGGAAATATTTTTGATATGAAGCCAGACATCCCAAGTCTCCCGGAAGTTCCGGAGTCTCCCGCATATTGATAGCTTCTCCCTGATGCCCGCAATTTAGTTCAAATCTCCGGAATCTATAGCGCACATGCAAGACAGAACATACTGCACGCATAACATAGATAGCGCGCACACAACATACATAAGCGTGCACGCAGAGAGGGAGAGAGCGAGATACCTTATGAAAGCTAGTCAACCCCAACCCCCCTTGACGTTTAAGTAACTTTTGTTGACATTGAGATTGGATTTGATTTGACTTGGAAATACAAAAGATTGCACTTTTTATTTACTTGCACTTTATTGGTTTTTGAATGTATGGCAATCTGAGAGGCTTTTGAACAAGTGCAATACCTCAGGACATTTTGTTCATGTAAAATATACCTCATTGTCATGTTCTAGACAGTTCTACCCTCTTAATATTGTGGCAGTTTTTTTCTCTGTGGTAATGAAAATGGTATCGAATATCGATATTTTTCAAGGTATCGTATCGAAGTTAGAAATTCTAGTATCGTGACAACACTAGTGGGCAGTACGCAAATGTCTTAAATGCATAGAATACCCAGATGACCCAATAAATTGTGGTCAAAATGTGCAGAATTTCCACTGTTCAAAATGAACCAGAAGTAATATAGAATTTTTTTTTTTTATCAATTATTTTTTATATCAGTGATTCTTTTCTTGACTAATTGTTTAATCAGACTGAAATGTCTGAAAGACATTTTTAACCAAAATGCAATAAGATAAAATCAAAATAATTATTTTCTGAAATGATAGCTACACACCACTCGCTGAATTAAACATGCAGTGTGATGAGTGCATGTGACGTCTATGTGTCGTTCTTGTGTAAATTCTTAAATATTACTGCATATACGCAGTAAATACAAGTGCAATAAGTAGTACACTAATATTCCATACTGAACATTACTTGTACCATGCATAAATATTCTGCTTCTTGTGGATGGTCTAGCCTTGATGTTAGAGATCTTTATCCAGAAATGATCATCATTGTGCCCTTGACAAAAGCGCTTAATCCCAGGTTGCTCCCGGGCATTGTTTATGTGTAAGAAGTATACAGTGAGTCACTATAAAACATCAGCTAAACAACACATTATCATCTTAATGTTATCTTGTCTGTCTTTTTTTTGTAGAGCAAAAAGCATGCAAGCAAAGTACGCCGATACATGAGCATTCATGGAAATGACGAGCCCTTTGCGAAACGCTTCAAGCCTTCAGAGAATGCTGTAAGTCAGATGTGATAGATGGTAGCAGATTTATTGATTACAGAGCGCAGCTGTATTTCTGGCCTGCATTAATGCCCGATGTAATCTTTTGCAGACACATAATGTTGATGAAGGTGACAAATACAAAGCCTGCCATGTGTGCAACATGACGTTCTCTTCTGCAGTGGTTGCACAGTCACATTACCAGGGCAAAGTTCACACCAAGAACCTTCGCTTAAAAAACTTTGGTCCACAACTTCCTGGTACAAACACATCTGTTATGTTAAAAAGTACATTACAAAAATGAAATCCTGAAATTAACAAAATTATTATTATTTTTTTAATTTAAAAGTTTGAAACATGAAAAATGAAATATGGCTTGTAGATTAAGAATAGACTGAGGTCTGTTATGCATATTGTGACAAACACTTGACTGGCATGCTGTGTTTTGGCTTGTCTCCCAGCATTACCTCAGCCCAAAGCCCAGGTAAAAAAGGATAAAGTGCTGCCTGAAGGTGCGCAGGGGCCGGCAGAGCAGGACCCCAACCGCTTCTGCACCATCTGCCAGGCCTCCTTCAACAACCCCATGATGGCTCAGCAGCACTACACGGGCAAGAAACATAAAAAACAGCTGACTAAACAGAAGCTGATAGAGACTTATGGGCCGTCATCTGCACCAGGTCAGAACAGTGAAGGGTGACTCAAAAGCCAAAAACTGTATGATCCTGTTTTAAATGGGAAATTCACCAAAACATTTAAAAGAAATTCATGCTGTCATGCCAAACCTGTATGACTGACTTTCTTCCCTGGAACACAAAAGGCTGTATGTTGTCATGTATGTCACTTTCATTGCGTCTTTTTTCCTTACAATGAAAGGGTGAATGAGACTGTCATTTTGTCTCCTTTTGTGTTTCAGTGACAAAGTTATTCGGGTTTGGAACATCATGAGAATGTTCTCATTTTTGAGTGAACTCCTTCTTTTAAGATTTGTTTACAAGTAGTCAATGCTAAATACAGGTGTTAACTGGGTCCAGAATGTTTTTGATTTGGATTATTCAAATTACATTTGTAGGTAGTCAGATATGAGTGACCACATCGCATTTGTAGCGAGTAAAGCATTTGTAGTTACACAGATTGTGTGGAGTTCACATAGGATTAATAAGTTGTGAAGTTAAAGTAAAAAAAAAAACTGTTACTAACTTTGAGACACCAGATAATAACGGGTCAAGAAGCGAATATTGATTTAAGTGCTCATTTGTGAAATGTATTGCATTTTAACCCTGAAATGACTTTTGTGAAGACACTTTTATGTGTTTTTTTTTATTTTTATGCCACTGAAATGTTAAATGTCTTGTCATTTTTATCAGCCTCCACACTGAAGGGCTACCCTTGTACTGTGTGCAATATTGAGCTCAACTCCGTGGAGCAGTACCAGGCCCACATCAGTGGTTCCAAACACAAAAACCAGTAGGTATCTCTTTGATTAGCATGCTACTTTATTGCTCTCTAGAAAATGTAGTGGGATCCAAAAGTCTGAGGCCACATTGAAAACCTGGAAATAAGAGATGCACCAAATATCGGTATGGGCTGATAAAAGTAATTATCTGCACCATCAGACATTGGCCATTTGTTTAAAACATCTGATGATCAGACCAAAACGGGGCAGAAACATGTGTCAAAACAA
This sequence comes from Xyrauchen texanus, assembly GCF_025860055.1. Classification (NCBI taxonomy): domain Eukaryota; kingdom Metazoa; phylum Chordata; class Actinopteri; order Cypriniformes; family Catostomidae; genus Xyrauchen; species Xyrauchen texanus. Next base: position 28,395,823 of record NC_068306.1, on the reverse strand, counting down.
TTAGCCTACAACTCATACTTTATGTGAAAGAAAATGCCTCGAGTTGCAAGTTGTCTGTCAGCTTTGTACTGCTAGAATTTCAAGACATTCAATGACGTTAACTGATTTGATTATTCACCATAAATTTTGACACAGCAAGGAATACCAGGAGTTTGTTAAAGCTAAAGTGAAGGCTGCTTCAGCTAAAAAGGGACAAGCTTCATCATTAAGAATTCAGTTAATGTCTGTTAAAACGATTTAAAAAAAAAAAAAAGAAATCTGACCAATTTAATGTGAGCCTGTTAAGGCTATTCAGAATTCAGTTAATGTGAGTTAAAGGGATAGTTCACCCAAAAATGAAAATCGATCATTTGCTCACCCTCATGCCATCCCAGATGTGTATGACTTACTTTCTTCTGCAGAGCACATGTAAGTGAATGGTGACCAGAACTTTGAAGTACATTTTTTACTATAAATCTACATTTTCACCAGTCATCCTATTTGCATTCACGAGAGGACAGAGATCTCCTTTCTTTTTTTTTTTTTAACAATTCAAATTCTTTCTGCATATCGGCAACTACTGGGCATGGAGGAGAAAGAAAAATGTGAGGAATAAAGCAAAGGAAAATAATAAATAATTAATATTTGCACAACAGCCCAGAAGGTGGCTGTAGGCACAAAGAATGCAAATGAGGGCTGTTTAAAGATTTATTTCACTTCTGAAGACATGGATTAAAACATTGGAGTCTTATGGATTACTTTTATTCTGCCTTTTTATGCTTTTTGGATCTTAAAAGTTCTGGCCACTTTTCACTTGCATTGTATGGTTCTTCAGAGCTGAAATATTCTTTGAAAAATCTTAATTTGTGTTCTGCAGAAGAAAGTAAGTCATACACATCTGGGATGGCGTGAGGGTGAATAAATGTTTAGAGAATTAAAATTTTTGGGTGAAATAGCGCTTTAATAATGTGCTTTTTGGTTTTAGTGGTTTGTTTATAACAGAGATCAGTTATTCTGAAACATGGAAAACATGTATAAATGAGAATAGAGAATAAAGTTGTTATTAAAATGTTATTTATTTTATTTGAAGTCTAATTCTCAGTTATTTGCAACATATCCGTATCGGTAAGGCATATATTGCTCTAAATAATGGGATATGGAATTGGTACACAGATTTTGTATTGGTGCATCCCTACTGGAAATAAAGTTAAGATTTCGAAAAATGTAATAAAAAAAATAAAAAAAACATGCCATTAAAAAAAGGTCTTCTGAAGTCATGCTGGATGACATGGATCATCAGTTTTCGCAAAAACTTGGAGTTTATGGCAGCTTGAGTGCATGCAAAAGGTGGACATTCCAAGTACTAAGAAACTCTTGAAATTCATGTACATTTTTCAAATCAACTTTTCACTCCAATTATTACACTGATAAAATTATTTACAATTAAAAATATCTAATAATCAGAAAATTGCTACTTTCACTAGTGGTCTCAGACATTTGGACCCCACTGTATCTGCTTTTTTTTTTTTTTTTTTAAGTAATTTCTGATGAAATATTGCTAACCTAATATGTTGACAGTGCCAGAATTAAGAAAGGAGCAAATGCATTCGCCAGCCCTCCTGAGAACTACCAGGCTGATTTCCAGTATACACCTGAGCAGGAGGCCCCAGAGGATTGGGGCAGCTTTAACCAGGGATTTGTGTGATGAGACGCCTCTGTTTCACTGCCCTCTCCTCATCTGTGACGAGCTTCCTCTGTGTAGGCACAGGTCAACATGTGTCTGCACTGTGCATCTCCTAATGCCAGCATTTCACCACACGCCTCGCTGTATTCTCTCGCTCTCACACAGTTGAGGGACCACAACAAACTTCCACACCAGATCCATGTTCTCCCTTTCTCTCCAAAACTGAAGGCAAAACTTTAAAGTGTGCTTCTCTTTTCAGTGTTCGGATTAGTGTTTTGTTTCAAAATTGTTTGGTTTACTAATTTATTTCTAGAATCTCCACATACATATGCAGGTCCTAAAGTGGTTTCTGGATATGATGTTTGTTGTTTTTATTTTACAATGCTCAATGTTTTTGTGTTAAATGAATGTCTATGGAGTTCAAAGCTGTTGAATTTGATAGGGGGCAAAGTTGGAAAGAACGAATGTCTTTGTTTTTATTTGTTGACTCCTGATTTCTGTCCATTTTGGAAACAATCTTACTATTTCTAAGAAATTTAAAAGAATAATATTTTACTCACTCATGTTGTTCAAAACCTGTTGTTTTTTCTGCCATGGAACATTATAGGGAGACGTTAGGCAGAATGCAGCCTCGGTCACCATTCACTTTCATTTAGTTTTTATTCCATACAAAAGTGAATGGTGACTGAGACTTTATTCAGCTTAATGTCTCCTTTTGTCTTCCAGGGATGAAAGCGATGTTGTGTGAACAACATGAGGGCGCGTGAATGACTCCAGAACTGTCCAATTTTGGGTGAACTATCCCTTTAAATCATTGCTTTGCTTGTCCTAAACTGGTTAGTAGTGTTTCATTTCACAATGCTGCTTCCCATTTCTCTGTTAAAGTAAACAGCACAAAATGTGGTTGAGTTTGTCATAGTGAATAAAACGGCCCAATCTTAGAAAATTAGTGCCAGGTCATAAGTGAGATATTTATTTGGTGTTCTTTTTAGGGACAAGCTCATAAGTTCATTTTGAAATGCAAGATCTCATAAGAATCTTTCAGTATATTCTTGTGTGTACCACTTCTGCTTATCAATTTGTTACTAGTTTGATTATGCATAAGTTATAAACTTACTTGTAAGTTGAAATCCTCTTTGTTTTCATTGTTTATTTTTCAAATGTACTTTGCAGGGGGCCCTTGGTAAACAGACAACGTTTGTGAAATAAATGAATGCTTAATGTCACCATATTAGACTTGAGATCATGAAGTAACCAAGTTTAAGAGTGCATTTATTAGGTTTTTTTATTTATTGTGTTGCTTTGTCATTGAACATGGCTTAAGAACTGAATGTGACAATTTGTGTTTTTAAATGTTCTCAAAGTAAAAGGGCCTAGTTTTTACTGTATTATTTGTCATGTCATGTTAAGACATGTCCCAGAAAAAACAAATATATTCTGTCATTTACTCACCCTCATCTTGTTCCAAGCCCACTTGACTTATTTTCTTATGTGGAACACAAAAGAAGATGTTTGGCAGAATGACAGCCTTACCTCAATCTTTTTTGCATAGTGACTGAGGCTGTCATACTGCCTGACATCTCTTTTTGTGTCTTGTGGAAGAAAGTCAAATGGGTTCAAGTAACTGATGACATGATTTTCACTTTTCGCTGAACTATCCCTTTAGTACAAACGCAAATGCAGTAGCTCAACTTTGTAATGCACAGTCCAAGATGAACCTCTGGATTGCGTTTTAAGACTTTAAAGCAGCATAACCGCAATTATGTGCTTCAATATGGCCTTCAAACTTTATCTCATTGGTAGCATATTTGAGTGTTTTTAATGTTACATTTTCTTTTCAAAAGACAGTGTGAGCCTAAAGAGATGTTTGTTACTTTCCATCCATTAAAATGTTTTTTGAACAAAAAAGCAAGTATTCATTTGTTTAATTACGCAGAACTTACACAGATTACTCCGTTATATCTCAAAGGGGCTGTATACATATGTTTTTTTTAGCATTACATTTTTCCTGATGTAAACTCAATACGTTACAAACATAATTTTGACTTGCGTTATAATTTTCCACCCTTTTTCAGACTCTGAATTAAAGGAATATTCTGGGTTCAATACAGGTTAAGCTCAAGCGGCAGTATTTGTGGCATAATGTGTATTACCACAAAAATTATTATTTTGAGTCATCCCTCTGAAAGGGGATCATAAACATTAAGAACTTAGTTTCAAATGTAAAGCCACGGTACGTAAACATGATTTTGGCGTGATTAAATCGCTTACTGACCTTTTCTGTTTGAAGATATATCCAATTTTACAACTTCATTACCATAACACAGTGTTTCCCCAAGTGTGCTGCAGAAATTTATCGAATTACACAAAATAAATGCATAAATATATATATATTTTTTTTACTGTGGCATGGCAAGAGTTAATTTACAAAACAAAATCTACAAATTAGAAAAAGAGCAAATTTGTTGTTTTTTTTTCATTACCTAATTAGTGCCCTTGCTGCCTGTGACCTCATTATACAGCGTAACTATGTGCACTTGCATTTTACGCAAAGCCAAATGTAAAACTTTACGAGTAAACGCAACATTATGGCAATCAACATTATGCCACAAATCCTGTCGATTGAGCTTAACTTGTATTGAACCTGGAATATTCCTTTAAGACAGGAAGTTTTTGCTATTTTACCTTTAAGACTTCTATATGTAAATTAGATTTGTGGTGTAGATCACATTTTGTTCATCTGGACAGGCCATGTTGATTAACACTGAATAGGTTTTGATGTTTTAATTATGTGGGCAATTATATATTAATGGTTGTGATGTCATAATCATGACAGATTTTGAATTAACCATTTTTGCACCTTATTTTTTTTATAAAGGATTCTGGTGGATTGAAAAAGAGCTTTGTGCTGTGAATTTTAGAGTATGCCTACATGGTGCAAAATTCTTTGCATGATATGTCTCCTGTAAAAAAAGTTTGTGGATGTTGTACCTTTGTTCTCTAGATGGCGCACTTTGCAAACGAGTTGTTAGATTTTCAGAACAAACACCATGCTTGTTCCCGACTTGTGGTGAGAGGGGATTGGGCCAATATATGCCTGATATATCATTCGTTATTCACTGAAAAACACACTTCATTCATCGATTCTAATCTTGTGATATTACAGATGAGAATATTTCATATTTAATAGAACAGAAATCATCATATTACTTTGATTAGGGTAGAAATAGCCAAAATCTTATCTTATCAGATTAAATGTTGTTCCATATTGTTTAAACATACTGATTAAACACTCATAAGTTACCGTAGTGCTGATATGATTGTAAACCATAGAGAAATGAAAAAACAACCGTTCTTGACTGGTTCTCACTCACACAAGAGTACACTCCTGTTCTTATCACTCAAACGTGCATCCATCAATAAATGGCCCTGTTAGATGAATGCCATACAAAGCACAAAACCACACTACCATCCTGATGAACCAACTCCCGGTCTCTGTCATGGGAGACCATTAAAAAAATGTCATTTAAATTACCCCTATTCTGTGCTATCCAGAGCCAAGGTCTTTCATTACAGACGCTGACTCATGCACATGCACACACACATAAAAAAAAAAAAATAGGTCAAAAGAAGAGGAAGTCTTGAGGACTTTCAAAGCCCCATTGGCAGGGAAAGCCTCTTGTGCCCATAGAATGGGAGCTAGATGAATAATATGCACAGGGAAACAGCCGACCAACACAAAGTGGACTCGAGTAGCCCATTCTGTTGGCCAAGAGGGTCAACTTCTAGAGGGAGTGAGGGGTGTGTGGGGGAACCCAGGGGTCCTCGGGAGCCCGGGCCCTGCTCTTAATGAGAAATTCCTGGGGATTTGGAGGGGTGCAGAGGTCTTCATTTTCTCACTGCGCCCACAGGCTCCTTCAAATGGGAGGTGGGGGCTCCTTTTGAGTCTCTGGGGGGGTGAAGGAGGGGTGCACTATTGAGATAAGGATAGAGGGGGTGGAGGTATGTGGTGAGATTATGTATATGAGGTTGGGGTTCACATGCAGGCCGCCACCTCTCTGAGCTGGGGCGTAGGGATATGGGGGCTTTTTGAGAAGGTGGAGATGTCCCTCTGAGAGCTAATTCTCAGAGTGTCTAATTAAAAGAATAAGCATTAAAGGTGGCAGCTGTGCCACTAGGGGCTCTGCGAAGAGGCCTGGGGGCTTCTTACATACTTGACATACAGTGCTGAATGAGGCATCCTGGCCCAAGCCCCGAATCAGCGGGGCCGGACATTGTGTGAGAAGAACTGTGGAGCTACTGCTCGGACCAATACAAACAATACCCACTGGGCCACTGATGGCTGTTTGAGCCTGAGGATGAAGTGTACCTCTGGGATGCTGCCCCGAAGACATCGTTTAGTGAGAAGGAGCCAAGCTGAGATTGGACACAATGCCCAACTTGGTGGATGCCACAAAAATTTGCTAAAAACTAGAGGCATTAACAATGCCTTTACAGAGATCACATCACAGAGTGTAGACTTTAAATTTAGTTTAGTGCTGTAGGTGGTAAAAAAAAAATGCAGGGCTAATGACTATTTGTGGGGTTCTTCTAAGATGCAACACCACTGAGACTCATGAAAGCCGTCTTTATTCCTCATGTCCAGTCTGGGCTGCTATTTCGACAGTGTCTACAGCTTACCAAAACCACAAAATCAGAGAAAACATCAAGGAAAACTGAAGATTAGACAGTCTCAGACTTGGTTCTCGTTTAGCTTTGTGTGATAGGGTATATCTGAAACATTCACTTTCCGCTCTTAAAGCTGTCAGTCATTGTGGAAGCATCTAATTCCAGCCTGGTCCCGTAGAATCACATTACTTACATTTTGGCAAAAGGACTTTACGTGTCTTGTTGTCGTGGCAGTTTCATGGTGCAGTGAACACTAAAGGGGTTAGAGCAACACTTACTTTTATTTTAATACATATTATGAATAAAATGGCAGATAATCTGTTCATAAACACTTTTCACACTGTTCCTCACAAAATGCTATCTTATGACCGCAAAACAATTTGACTATTCGCAAATGACTTGTAAGGCGATATATTTTAAGTTTGCAATACATAACCAACTACATTTACAAGCTTGTTGGATTGAGAACAAATTGCACAATTGATAAAGTATCGCACTTGCGATGCATAGGACCGCAGAGCGAGTCCCAAAGTGCACAATAGTCGACACAAGAGCCAAAAGTGCCAAAGAAGCACTTTTGTGCATTTTTATGACACTATCGGTTAGGTTCAGATTTGGGAGGTAGGTTTTATTTATATAACTCGATAGAGGAAAAAACAGTGAACATTTTACTCACTTTATTGTCACTTAGTGGACATTTCACTTCAGATCTGCCACAATATGCGTAAGGACCCATATAATGTCATTTTGCAAACATGTCAAAACTGTCTTGTTATTTTCATGATATCAGGCTCTATAAATTTAGAATCCCTCATTTAAGCAGATTGTATTTGTTCTGCATTTTGGTTGTGAGAACATTTCACATCTGCATAAATCATAATAAATGTTCGAAGATACTGGCTACATAGTGACCTGACACATGGCTATATTCACAGCAAGCTCAACAATGAAAAGGACTAACAAGCCAGAAAAGAAAGCTAACCAGGCCAATTCAATGGGATGACTCAGTGGAAATGTCTATTGAAATCTCTAATCACTCTTATTTGGATGTGCACTTTGCACTCTCTCTCAGATCTCTGCTTGATAAGCTCGGCTCATCTCCAATGTCTGTTCTCCAGGCCAGAGCAAAGGGCAGACCTGTAGGGGGCCACACAACGAAGGGGTCTCGGCAGCAGTCTGGATGAGTCTGTCTAACCCTTGTTTCACAGACAAAAGCCAGAGGTCTCACTTTGGCCTCTGCACAAAGACACCGAGCTACTGCAGTAGCATTCTCCTGGCAGAACTATAAACATCCTTTCCCTTTATGTCGGACACTTGGCTCTGGTTAGGGAAGCTCTAAAATAAACAATGCAAAGACATCTTCCTCTCCTAAATATCGTTTGTCCAATTAAATAGTTTATTAAGGTGGGGAAAAAAGTGTGCGCCTCCTCTTGGTTGTTTCCAGACAGGTTTAATGTGCATTTAAGGCCTAACAACAGGCCAATCATTCATATGCAAAAGCTTGGTACTGTATATGGAGCAAGCCCGTTTTTGCGACCAATGACTCAGACACCGATTGAGGGGCAATGGGGCATGACGAGAGGCCCTCTCCATTTCTGTCCTTTGCAGCTCTCTCTCCTTCAAGTAAAAAGAGAAGCTGGTCTCTACCCGGTAGGGTGGAGATGGGGGAAAGGACAAAGAACACAGCCATGAAATGGTTCTTGTAAAGGACTGGCACCAGCCCCCTCATTGAGATGTCAGTCTGAATTGTAGTTCAGTGGGATGAGGCCTGTCATATTTCTGTTGATGAGACTGTAGAGGGTTTAGGGCACCTCACTAGTGTTAGTGGACTGGGGCAGGTCAGAGTCTGATGCTGCTAACAGCCTCTTCACACATCTTAAACTAAAAAAATGTAAAACATTTTCGTACAATTTAAAAAAAAAATTATTTACTATTTTCATGATACTGTTGAGTATTTTTAAGAAGCAGAATGGAATAAGATATTAAGTCTTGCTTTCTGGTGGAAAAGTGCAGTTGATGGAATTCATGCTTAAAACAAGTAAAAAAATAAATAAATAAAAAATAAATATAGCCAATGGGGTAAGCAAATTAAACTTGTTTTCCCTTTGAATCATGTTTTTTCCCTTACCCTTTCTTACCCAAATATTTTTTTTTACTTGTTACAAGTATAAATGTTACTACATTTTGTTACATTTCTTTGAAAACAAGACAAGTTATCTTATGTAATTTTGCTTCTTATGTAATTTTATCTATTTTTACTAGAAAATAAAAGGAAAATACCCATGTGATAATTGTTTTGCAGTGTAATCCAGACTAGTGCTGGATGGTTTATACTTTTTGTTTGGGTTAACATATAATGCAGCAGTATATTGGATGATCATGTTTATTCTTAATAAAAAAAAAGTAGAGGTCACGTGACCCAAATGCGAGTTTCGGGCGTGTGAACGGTGAGCTCTGCGCACTTTGCTAGTTTTTAACACTTTTTAACACTATAAACCGATGAGATTCGATACACTCTGTTCCATAACTGTTCTAGGAGGACAGTTTGTCAAAGAATTAAAAAACCCTGATACCCCTGAGAAGGCCCGGGACTCAATTTGATTGGGGAAGTGCGGGAAATTCGGCTAGAAATGTTGAACTTGTCAGCAATGCTGGTGAAGGTCATTGCTGACTTGGAAGATCTTGCTGTTATACGTTGATTGATCACTGCCATGGAGATGAAATTCACTGAGGTGGTCACAAGAGTTGGAGGTGTCAAGAAACGGATTGATTATCTGGAGTCATCGAAGAGGGAACTAGCTGATAATCCGCTAGTGACCAAGGTGGATTTGGAGTGCGTCTGGGAGAAATTGGAGGACATGGAGAAACTTAACCTGGCAGAATAATGACCGAATCATCGGAATTCCCGAAGGGATATGGTGAAATTCCTGAACGGGCCTTTTCAGAATCTGCTTGACATAACAGGCCATAAGCTGGAAATTGAGCGGGCTCACAGCGTTCTGGCTTGGCGAGCCATAAATTCTGGCCAAATTTCTGAGAACATCCAATAAATATCTTGTGTTGCGTGAGATGAGTAAGGGAAGGCTTTTTTGAAAGAACCACAGCATTTTCTTTTTCCCAGACTTTGCGAAAACGACAAGAGATAAACGAATGCAAGAAAATCTTACATTAACGGAAGGTCGCTTTGGCACTGATTTTCCCGGACAAATTGAGAACAGATGCTAAGGATGGCCGCAAAACATTTACAGAATGTGAAATAAAATGATCAGTACAGTGAAGATGAACTTTACAGAGTCTGTTGACAATATCTTAAGAACCATTTATCCTTCGAGTCTTCATTTGCTATCGGATTACCCAAATTATTTGATTAATACACCAGCACTTTGAGCACAATATTGGAGATGTACTTGCTTGTCTTTGTGGTGTTTCTTTGTGTTCTTTGTGTTGCTTGGTTCTTGGTCGAAACTTTGTTCCGTCAAAGTTTTAATGTCTTTGAGACCGAATTTATTGTCTGTATGAATGTGAAATTAGCTGTGAAGTGAGGCCTTCTCACTCCTTCTCGGGACGTTGTGTCCCGAGTCCCCTTGGATCTCACATGGGAGGACCCGGCCGTCTGCAGAGCGACCAGATGAAGCACATGCAGGCTGAAGAAGAGTGAAGAGTAGCAAAGAAAAGAGCAAGGGCAGCTGAAGAGAGCAAGAGAGCGTGTTCTTCATGTTTGGAACTATTTGAACTGAAATTGGCCGCATCCCCCAAAGGTGTCCTGCGCCAATCAGAAGTGACTTTTCAGAGTCACATGGTCAAATGGGCTGTCTTTCCTGACAGTTGAGTTATGGTTCTTTGTTTGAGACTATTAAAAATTTCCCGCTCAAACATAGTGCATATTTAAACATGCGCTTTTATATCTTGAGAATGTTACAAGAGACATGATATTCATTTTCACCAGATTTCTCTTCATATCCAAACAAATGCTTACATATTAAAAATGATGTTTTTTATGAATGTTATACATGTAGGTAATAAAACATGAAAATCCCTGGTAACAAAATCATATTGGTTTCACACATCATTGTATTTTATCAAGTTAAGCCTTATAGTTACCATTATTAGTAGAATGAGATGAATCATACAAATTAAACATTATATTTATAAATTATAGGCACATTGCTACACACATTTTAAAGAGTTCCATCAGTCTATAATCATTAATTTGTCAGGTACAAATGTTACCACAGTTCAAAGAGATTTTCAGCATTATCTAGCAAGGCTAGATTAAGATGAAATGTCTTAGAGTTGTGCAAATAACCTTACAAAGAACAGCCTGGTGTGGGGGTTCTTGTGATGGCCGGTGATTTACGACGTTGAAACCTTGCAAATCGAAAGGCGTTTTTTTTCCTAGATCCAGATATATGTTGTTTCAATTCTTCTGCATATATAATCTTACAGTATCCTCTGTGGAAGGCGCTTAAGGTGGTTCTTTGGGGCCAGATCATACAGTATGCCATTTACCAAAAAATCCAAAGCACGAGAACTCGTGGAGTTGGAAGGGAATTTTAAAAGTGCAGAGGCAGAGCTAAAGTGCCGAATGTTGTCTGATGGCCTCAGAGAATTGACCAGATTAAAATACATATATAACACTATTTTGTTGTGGAAGGTGGAGTTTTGGCTATTCAGGGCAAGAGTCTTTGAGTAGGGGGATAGGGCATGAAAACTTCTGGCAAGATATATAAAACAGAGAGTCTTTTTCTACCATTCCCTCAGTGAAATCTGCTGGTGGTGAAATATTTACTTCGACATAGATATAAATAATGCTTTTAAAGAATTCTATCTTGATCTCTATAGTTTCAGCTCTTCATCTACTGATGAGGATATTAGAAACTTTGAACCTTTAGAACTTTCTAAACTGATTGCTGAGCAAACAAAATCTCTTGATTCTGAGATAAACTTGAAGGAGCGTGGCAAATTAATTAAGGCCTTGTCAAGGCTCTGGGGCCAGATGGCTTTACCACTGAGTTTTTTAGATCTTGTGCTACAGAACTGGCTCCACTTTTGCTAGAAGTTTATATGGAATCATTAAAGAATGGAAAGCTTCCTCAAACTATGATGCAAGCCCAGATCAGTCTGATTCTTAAAAGGACAAAGATCCAAGTGAGTGTTACTGTCCAATTTCTCTGATCCAGCTAGATGTTAAAATATTGTCAAACAGTTTGGCTAACCAATGAATTAAGGTTATGACATCTCTTATGCATATAGATCAGGTGGGGTTTATTCTGGGCCGTAGCTCTTCTGAAAACATTAGGCGTTTCATCTATATCATGTGGTCAGTGGCGAATGATCAGACTCTGGTCGCTGCCATCTCACTTGACACCGAAAAGGCTTTTGATATGGTAGGATAGGATTATCTTTTTAAGATTTTGGAAATGTACGGGTTTGGGAATAATTTTATCGGTTGGATTAATTTACTTTATAGACAACTGGCAGCAGCGGTACAAATTAATTTATTAATTATAGATTATTTTACTCTGGATAGGGGCACTAGGCAGGGTTGCTCTCTTTCCCCATTATTGTTTTGTCTTGCCCTGGAAACATTAGCAGCTGCAATAAGAAAGGAGGATGGTTTTCCAGGAGTTGTGGCAGAAGGTGTGGAGAATAATCTTTTGCTTTACACAGATGATATTTTATTATTTATCTCCGACCATACTAGATCTATGCCTTGCCTCCACAGAATTATTAATTCCTTTCCAAATTCTCAGGATACAGAATGAACTGGTCTAAATCTGAAGCTTTGGCTCTAACAGTATACTGTCCGGTAACGGCTTTTCAGCCTGGTGCCTTCCAGTGGCCCAAACATGTAATTAAGTATTTGGGTATTTTGGGTATTTTTAGAGTTCATTTTGACCCTTTAATAAAAAGGTTTTCGATAGGTGTAGGCAGGTGGGCTTCATTACATTTATCTATTATTGGGATGGTTAATGTTATTAAAATGAATTTTATTCCAAATTGTAACTACCTGCTACAATCTCTCCCTGTAGATGTTCCCCTCTCTTACTTCAAGCAATTTGGTAGCATTGCGAGGTCCTTTATTTGAAATGGAAAGCGTCCCAGGTTACATTTCAATAAATATCATAGGCCGATTGACAAAGGTGGGCTAAGCCTACCTAAGATTTTGTTTTATTATTATGCATTTTGTCTCAGACATTTGGCTCATTGGTCGCTTCCACCTGAGAAAGCCCCTCCCTGGTTTTGTATTGAACAGGAAGTTCAAGTTTATTAAGCTAACCGGAGAAGTTAAAATATAGCATTTGCACTCGGTATGGACAAAAGTGTCCAGAGTGTTTAATTTGGACATTTATTTTAAATGTTGCCTCGAGCATATAGCTGAACCCAAAATCATGTATTAATAAGTCCTGTTTCTGCTGGCCAGAGTGGACTGTGAGGGAGGTTAATATACTCGGTGACCTGTAAGAGTGGAGTGTTGAGATCTTTTGAAAATCTGGTTCAACCTTTTAGGATTCCCAGATCTAAATTTTTTAGGTATTTACAGCTACGCCACCTGTTCTGTACAATTTTTGGGAATAGCATACACCCCCCTAAAGCAGCAGATACTCTGGGAATGGTGATTACTGCTTTTGGAAAAGGTCACGATGCATCAGTGTATTACTCCCTGCTAATTCCGAGTGAGCTATGACTTCTATCAAGAGATTAAGGGAGAAAGATTTAAACTTGGTATTGGAGGAGGGAGTGTGGGCTAGAATTAAAAAACCATCAAGTGGTGTGTTAAGATCCAAGAATTTTGGTTGAAGTTTCAGAATATTTTGTGTGACGTATTGGGCACTCGGATTTAGTTTTGCCCCAGACTCTGTGTTTTGGGTGATGGGGTGGTCATCAATGTGGGGAATAAACACATAAAAAATTGGGTTCTGGAGAGGATGGAATTTGGCTGGAGCGCCCAGGAGTGGTGCACGGAGATGGGGAGGGTTGCGGCTTTTGAGGACGTGTCATTTAGAAGACTGGGTAACTTGGATTTGTTTGTTGGGAAATGGGGCAACATTTTGAGTTTTTGGAGGGCTTTCGGGGAGAGGCAGTGGAGAGAGAGGTATTGGTATAAATGTGAGTGATTAGTATCCAATGCATTGTAATGGCAAGATTTAGGCCACAGAAGCAGTTTCAAAGTTTCCTCACGGTAGCCAAAGGAAAATCAATTGAAAATCAAATTTCAATATTCAAGTATAGTTTTTACTGGTAAAATATTTAAAGCTGAATAAGTACTCGATTAATCGATTACTTGTGCACATCCCTAATGTTTAATAGGGTACAATGGGGCTAAAGGCACCCCTTAAGGAAATTTAGCTTTTTTGTGTCACAAAATGTGTCAAGGTAAAAAAATAAAATAAATATATATATATTTTTATTGAAAATTGATAGAGCAACATCATTTGTTGTTTCAATTAGGTGTTTTCAAAGGTGATGAGGGAGTCTTTTATCCCACACTTGGGGTAAAAGGCTCCCTCACTTGGGGTAAAAGCCCCTAGGGTGTTTAAAGTTATAGCATGTATATACCAGGGCAATAGTTATAGGGCACAATTTGTCAACTAATGCAAATAATTTTGAGACAGCAAGATGCTTTTTTTGAGTAAAATTAATCTCAAGTGTTCTATAAACAAACTAATCTCTATTATGATTGGATGAGTCAATGTGAGCCCACTTTGAAAAATGTTCATTACAAATCTATTTGCCCCACTTAAAAACAAACAAACAAACAATGTGTTTAATTGGGGGCCTTTAGCCCCTGAAAAAGGGGGGCTTTTTACCCCAAATACTATCCTTTCACTTATTGGACAGTATTGAAAATGTTTCGTTTAATGACCTTAAACAAAAACTGAGTCTTTCCAAAAGTATTTTGTCTCAAAAGAAATGTGTTAATTTCAGGGATTTTCATTAGCTCATTAATTTGCAACATTTAAATTTTTTTATTTTTTTTAATCAAATTGCCTAAAAAAAACATATAGAAAATACATGCAATGATCTCATGAATCAGGACACATTTCCAGTGACACACAGGTGTTTAGGGAATTGATGTGGTAGTTTTTATAACAATTTAGTTTTCTGGGAGAAAATAAAAACAATGGAGCCTTTTACACCGTGGAGCCTTTAGCCCTATTGTACCCTATTGTATATAGTGGCACAAAAAGTGTTTTAACAATGTCTTAAAGGGATAGTAGACAGGTGCCACATGTGACTTTCAGATGTGTAAGTGAAAGAGGAGATTTAGAGTTAAAACGTTTTCGCACTGACACTTATCATATCGCTTCTGAAGATATGTGTAAGAGGGTTAAGATGGGCAAGGAGGAGGCGAGAACCGGCTTGTCAATATAAATAATAATTTTATGAAAACTTAAACCAAAACACACAAACATAAACACACACATGACGGACATGCCCGTAATTGTCTCTCTCCCGAACCATCGTCACCGGCTGCCTTTATCCCTCGCGCGCCCCCATCAGGCCGATTGGGGACCAGGCGTGCGACATTCCAGCCCGGTGCCATCGGCATGACATACGCCCCCCCTCCCCCTCTTTCCCTGGGGAGGGGCGTGCTTTGCGCCCCGTGAAGTCATCCCCGCCTTCCTCGACCTGGGAGGACACAGGAAGGGAAAACAACAACAAAAAAAACGAAATAGGCGAGGGAAAAGGCCAACACGGTGCGAAAGAGAGAGAGAGAGAGGAGAGAGAGAAAAAGCTCACTCACCGGTTCTCTGATGTACCGTCGTGTGGTCCTCGAACACTCCTCCACACTCTCCGGCGGACGACAGCCGCTCCTCTCCGGGCGAACCGGAGTCAAACCTCCGACCCCCAGCGGACAGAACGCCCCTCTGCTTTTCTGGCGGCACGTGGGTATACTCCTCCGCCCCTGGCAGCGGCCCTACCGCTCCAGGCAGTCGGGGAGTTGCTTTCCTCCTTCCCTCATGGACGCCGGTCTTCCCTCGACCCCTCCACATCTCTGGGGATGGCAGGGCACTCCCCGCGTCCGGGCAGTCGGGCTACTCCGTCACCCGGCAGATGGCAGCGGCACTCCCCTGGGTGGACGGTAGTGTCGGGGACTCTGCGACGGGCATCCCTCCACCTTCCCGGGTTTCAGCACCAATTTAAGGGGGTTAAGATGGGCAAGGAGGAGGCGAGAACCGGCTTGTCAATATAAATAATATTTAATTAAACTCAAAACCAAAACACACAAACATAAACACACACAGGACGGACATGCCCGTAATTCTCTCACTCTCGAACCATCGTCACCGGCCACCTTTATCCCTCGCGCACCCTATCAGGCCGATTGGGGACCGGGCGTGCAACATTCCAGCCCGGCCCCGCCCCCCCTCCCCTCCACAATATGGATTTATCTAATACAGTCTTGTGGATTACTTCCATGTTTCCTTTATGTGATTTTTGGAGGTTCGTCTGATCACCATTCACTTGCATGAATGGACATGTGGACATACAGAGCAGAGACATTCTTCTTAAAATCTTTGTTCATGTTCTGCTGAATAAATAAAGTTAGACATGTGGGATGCCATGAGGGCAAGTAAATTATTACAGAACTATCCCTTTAATGTCATTGCATTAGATCTGCATCTGCAAACAAATGATTGTAGAGTTTTAAAACGAACCTACTTTTCTGAGCCATTTTTACCAATTTAACCAATTGATGTCAAGGTCACTTTTGAGGATGTATGAAGTCAGTTCCCCTCAAGTTGACTCAGGTGTCCAGCAGAATAAGCACAGGTATAGTTCATTACATTTACTATCAACATGTCCAACTAATTTTGACAACTACAAAGCCCATTCTGTCATATGTTTGAACAATATATCTATTGATTTATAGTTTGAAACCTACCAGATATCATGAAAAGTTTGTGCAGTCAAAACCTGTCAGAAATAAATGCCACTTAGTTTGATATTTTGTTATGTGATTGAAAAACTTAAGTATAGGGCAACTATGTCTCCTTATCATTTACATTTTTGCACATATTGGACTCTAAATCAATGACAAAATATTGCCTGTTAATGTTAATCTTGGAGCACAAGGTTTGAAGCACAAGGTGAAAATTAGAAAATTGGGGTTTAGATATAATATGTTTTTAGACTCATAATATATGGGTTCTTAATTAATGTAATTCATTTCTGCTTGTTGTTTTTTCCATTACACTGATGTAGGTAGTCATGACAGCCAAATAGGACAAAAGATTAATATTAATTATTTTTATTACAGCTAGTTCCTTGGAATCACTTGAGTGTGACATGGCCAATGGGTGTGTGTGTGTGTGTGTGTGTGTGTATTCAGAGTTTGTATGTTTGTGAGAGACAGAGATGTCAGTATCACTTGCTTCAGAATTCAACCTTATGAACAAAGAGACAAAGAGGTTGTGTGTGCGTGATTGAGACAGAGAGACAATATAGATGTTTCTCAGGGCTATAAGAGCGGAAGCTGGACGACAGGAGGTGGCAAGAATGTTAGACAGAAACAAAAGGAAAAGGGGCCTTGGAAACCTCAGATGGCAGAAACAAAGAAAGATTTTATTACACTGGTTTTATGTACATGTCTTTATTTGTTTAATGGAAAAATTTAGTATTTTGCAAGCAAATATGAGCAGATTGAGGAGGAAAAAAATTAAATGACAGATGAATGATAAAACTCATCTTGAATGAAACTTGAAGATATTTTTCTTTCAGTGGTGAAAAATGTCATCATGATGAAATCAACAGATCTGTCATTGATGTCAAGTTAGGTGTCAAATATATCTAATCTCAAATATTATATAGAGATACTATGTTGTGTTGTATTTGGTGCTCTATCACCAAATGCAGTCTAGTAATATTTTTTATGTAACTGATGAATGATTTTACCTGCTGTGTATCTGTAAAGGGATTAATGGAAAGGAGAAGGCGAGACGATATAAATAATAGTTTAATGAAGAACTAAACAAAAAGACAAACACACAAAGGTGTCGGACAGCTGCCCGTAAATCTCTCTCTCTGTCCCACTGTAGTCTCCAGTCAGCCTTTATCCCTCTCTGAGGCTTGATTAGCCTGATTAGGGGCCAGGGGTGTAGCATCACAACCCGGCCCGCCCTCCGCCCTCCGCCCTGTTACAGTATCTTATCAAACTCTACAGTATTTTTGCGTAAGTTCATCTGTCATTTGTAATATTAATACAATATTTATTAGCCTATTAGTTGTTCCATGTATTAGGCTGGTACATAACTCTTCTGCTGAAGTTTATGCATTTAAAATGGTAAGTGTTCCAATTCACCTTGTATCATGTTAACATTTTTACATATTGTTGGGCCTATGCAGTTTGTGGTAATTTTAATAAGTTTCAATATTTGTTTTTAAGGGCATTTTTGTTTACTTTTGTATGCCTAACAATTCTGGTACTCTGTTGTGTCGCCACTTCAATGTATCTGGGTCCCAGTTGAGAACCACTGCTCTAATTCATAAGTACGTGTGCATTGAATTGTAATGCACTGAGATTTTCAATTCACCTCTGGAGAAGCAAAGACAGTTTAGTGAGAATTAAACTCATTATTTTTTTACATTTGAGTCAGTGAAAATTTGACCATTGCCCTTTGATCTTGTCCACAGCTTTGGGGTAGATTTTCCTCTCCTTTTCCTGTTTACCCTCCAGCACCAATACCAATTTAGCTGTAACACATTTTCACAAGCCTTATCTTAGGAAGAGTTTTCAGGAACACTTTACAATATTGAGTAAACAGTAATTACATTAATGTAAATTACCCAAATAATCATGTACTGATATGTAAACTACTACTAAAAGTTCAGCTGTAGCTAACGTTAGCACTTAAAGGGATAGTTAACCCAAAAATTAATATTCATATGGTGTTCCAAACCCATATGAACCGCACACGCCCAGAGAATCCATAGTCATTTCCGCGGCGCATGTGGCAGGGCATCCAGGCCATCACCAACTACAGGACAACATCAGTTACCTGTGACAAAGATGCCTCCCTTCCAGATGCGCTGAACGACTTCTACGCTCGTTTGAAGTGCAGAACGACATGGTGGCGAGGAAGACCACCCCTCCTACCAACGACCAGGTGCTCTGTCTTACCACAGCAGATGTGAGGAAAACTCTACGTAGAGTCAACCCACGGAAGGCTGCTGGACCAGACTACATTCCTGGCAGAGTGCTCAGAGGATGTGCAGACCAGCTAGCAGATGTTCTTACCGACATCTTCAACATCTCTCTGCGCAGCACCATCGTTCCAACGTGCTTCAAGGCCACCACCATCATCCCCATGCCAAAGAAGTCTTCAGTGTCCTGCCTCAATGACTACCGTCCCGTCGCACTCACACCAATCATCATGAAGTGCTTCGAGAGGCTCGTCATGAGGCACATTAAGACCCAGCTGCCCCCCTCACTAGACCCACTGCAGTTTGTGTATCGTCCAAACCGTTCAACGGATGACGCCATTGCCACAACCCTCCATCTGGCCTTCACCCAACTAGACAAAAAGGACTCATATGTTCGAATGCTGTTCATAGATTTCAGCTCAGCATTCAACACAAGAATTCCTCAGCACCTGATTGGAAAGCTGAACCTGCTGGGCCTGGACATCTCCCTCTGCAACTGAATCCTGGACTTCCTGACTGGGAGACCTCAGTCAGTCCGGATCGGGAACAGCATCTCCACCACCACCACACTGAGCACTGGGGCCCCCCAGGGCTGTGTGCTCAGTCCACTGCTGTTTACTCTGCTGACTCACGACTGTGCGGCAATGCACAGCTCGAACCACATCATCAAGTTCGCAGATGACACATCCATGGTGGGTCTCATCAGCAAGAACGACGAGTCAGCATACAGAGAGGAGGTGCAGCGGCTAACGGACCGGTGTAGAGCCAACATCCTGTCCCTGAATGTCGACAAAACAAAAGAGATGGTTGTTGACTTTAGGAGAGCGCAAGGTGAACACTCTCCGCTGAACATCGACGGCTCCTCTGTGGAGATCGTCAAGAGCACCAAATTCCTTGGTGTTCACCTGGTGGAAAACCTCACCTGGTCCCTCAACACCAGCTCTATTACCAAGAAAGCCCAGCAGCATATCTACTTTCTTCGAAGGCTGAGGAAAGCACATCTCCCACCCCCCATTCTCACTACATTCTATAGAGGGACTATTGAGAGCGTCTTGAGCAGCTGCATCACTGCCTGGTTTGGGACTTGCACCATTTCGGACCGCAAAGCCCTACGGAGTATAGTGAGGACAGCTTCTTCCCCAAGCCATCAGACTTCTCAATACTCAGAGACTGGTTTGACACACACACACACACGTGTCCTGAGTTGCACTTTAATTTTGTCACTTTATAATTGGCTGCTACCTCAATAACTGCTATGTGCATAGAACACTATCTCATAGTATGTTATGTTTACGTTTTTAGAAACTGTCATCTTTTGCACTACTGTGTACTGGTCGGCGCTGCACTGTCTCTCACTGTGCCTATTGTCCTGTTCATTGTTAGAAATTTCTTGTACTGTCCCGTACTTTTTGCACATGTTTGCACGTGCACTTTATATAGGTATATATAGGTATTTTATATAGGTATTTTATTTAGTTGTGTAGTCTCATGTGGTCCTGTGTTTGTCCTATGTTGTTTTATGAAGCACCATGGTCCTGGAGGAACGTTGTCTCGTTTCGCTGTGTACTGTACTAACTGTATATGGTTGAAACGACAATAAAAACCACTTGACTTGATATATAATTATTTTCCTTTCTTGCCTTTCCTTTTTTAATTTTGTATTAAAAAAATATGTTTTTATTGGAACACAAAAAAATATCGTAAGCAGCCCTTTAAAGAACAAGGTGGGAATAATTTTTCTGAAATACTTTTGCATACATTCGCAATAGTTTATATTCCCTCGCAATAAGTTTTGCATACCCTCGCAATAGTGCGCTTTCCCTCGCAATAACATTTGCATTCCCAACAATACATTTTGGGTTCCCTCACAATAGATTGCGTTCCCTAGCAATAACTTTTACATTCCCTCGCAATAAGTTTTGCACTCCCTCACAATAGTTTTCAATCTCTCGTAATCATTTCTGCATTCCCTCACGACATTTTGCGATCGCTCGCATTAAATATTACATTCCCTCGCAATAAGTTTTGTGCTTCCTCACAATACTTTGTGTTCCCTTGCAATATTTTGTGTTCCCTTGCAGTAGTTTGCTTTCCCTCACAATAGTTTGTGTTCCCTTGCAATCGTTTGCTTTCCATCATAACAAGTTTTGCTTTCCCTAGCAATGGTTTGTGATCTCTCTCAATACATTTTGCATTCTCTTACAATTGTTTGTGTTCTCTTTCAAAAGTTTGCGTTACTTAGCAATAACTTGTGCATCCCTTGCAATAGTCTGTGTTCCCTCACAATAGTTTGTGATCTCTCGCATTAAGTTCTGCGTTCCCTCACAATATTTTACATTCCCTCGCAATAGTTTGCGATTTCTCGCCAAAAAATGTGTGTTCCCTTGCAATATTTTGTGTCACAAAAGTGGGTTTTTGCATTCCCTTGCAATAAGTTTTGCATTACTTTGCAATAGTCCATGTTCCCTAGCAATGCAGTTTGTATTCCCTTGCAATAGTTGCGTGCCTCGCAATATGTTTTGTTCCTTCGCAATAGTTTGCTTTCCCTCACAATAAGTTTTGCATCACCTTGCGATAAGTTTTGTATGCCCTTGCTATAGTTTGCGTTCCCTCGCAAGAACTTTTGCATTCCCAAACACTTTGTTTTCTGTAGTTTGCATTCCCTTCGTTTTCTGTTCCCTCGAAATAGCTTGCGCTGCTTCTCAATAAGTTTTGCATTCCTTCACAATAAGTTTTGCGTTCCCTCACAATAATTTTGTCATCCCTTGCAACAGTTTTGTGTTACCTTGCAATAGTTTGCATTCCCAAGCAATAGTTTGAATTCCCTCACAATAAACTTTGCATGCCCTCACAATAAGTTTTGTGTTCCCTAGCAGTAGTTTGCTTTCCAAACAAAAACTTTTAGTTCACATTAAACTATTTCAGGAAAAATTTCCACCCTGTTCTCTAAGAAGCTCCGTACAATCATTATTCGATTTCATTGCATTTGTTTTCACCATATGATGAAAGTAAATAGTATCTGATGCTGTCAGTCCCTAATATTCTACCTAACACATCTTTTTGTGCTGCATGAAAGAAAATAGGTCATATGGGTTTGGAACAACATGAGAATATGTAAATGATTACAGAAATCCCTTTAATTATTTATTGATTAATCCAAGCCTTAGTTCAGGTATTAGCACATAAGTTTAATTATTTGCTGCTGATCTGAAAACAGTTCTGTACCTTCTCTTATTATTGTCAAGATTTAGATTATGGTGGGAAGATCACATTATAGGCCTTCGCAAAAGGGCAATGTCAATCTCACTGTTCTCACAACCTTTGCCTTGGAGGATGACACCATTGGTCATGATGACACTATTCATCACCAGGTTTTTGACACAAAACTTTTATTCTTCATTTAAACACACTCATTTGTGCAAAACCAACCCAGGGCTTCATGATATTACTGAGAAATATGACAAGATTGCAGTTCAGTGCTATAATAAAAAATACAAATAAAAAATGGAAAGAAAAGCTTCCAAAAGTAACATTGACGCTTTAATTAAATCTTGGCATTTTATGAAAGTAAAAAGTTGTCTATATTATCTACAGAAAACTAAGAAACTCTTTAAACATTAGACAGAATGATGGAGATGTTAGGCAGCCTTCTTCATACAATAAATATGAATGGTGACTCAGTCTGTCATTTTGTACATCTCCTTTTGTAAAAAACAGAAGAATCAAAGTCATACTGGTTTGAAATAACATGAGTAAACTATGACAGAATTTCCTTTTTGTTTCTTTTTCTATGAACTACCACGTTATTTATTTATTTATTTGACTGTTTTGTTTGTGAGAGAAATTGGTTTAATTGCAGTCATCTTATTTTGCAAGATGGTGATGGTGAAAAAGTTTCAGTTGTATTGCTATGTGAGAAATTAGTTTGTTTTTCAGTAGTGAATACACTCAGTACCCAGATACACAGATACACAGCTGGACAGAGAGGGCGGAGGAAGGGAAGAAGTGGGCTTGGAAGATAGGTAGAGCTGGGTGTCGTCGGCATAGCAGTGAAAATGGACACCATGTTTCCTGAATATATGACCAAGGGGCAGTAAATAAATAATAAACAGAAGAGGGCCCAAAACTGAGTCTTGTGGAACACCAGTGATAACGTCTAGGTTACACTTCTCGTCGAGTGTGCTCGAACCCGCAAGGGGGCGGGCATTGCCTGGGTGTGATACTCCAAAGCGATGCCGTTGACAACCCAGTGGGCTAGCCTCTGTTTGGAGACAGCGTTCCCTTTTCACTATACACCAAAGCATACAAAGAGCTACTCAGAACATCCAAATCTCTGTGTGTGGTCTACATAGGTATGCAAAGCACGCACCGGACACAGCATTGATAAGGCTGGGTCTGCCTCCACCCGGGGCAGCACTTGCAGGTTCACTACCTGTCCCTGAAGGGGGTCGTAGGAACCTTGGGCACATAGTCCGACCTGAGTCGCTGGTGACTCCTTAGGAGCCGATGGTGGGTGAGTTGCGACATGTGATTAGAGCACACGCCGCCTTGGTGTTTTATGTACGCTATCGTGGTGGTGCTGTCTGAACGGATCAAGATGTGCTTGCCTCGAAGTAGCGGGAGAAACCTCCACAGGGCAGGAATTACAGCCAGCAACTCTAGGCAGCTGATGTGCAAACCCAGCCAGGCCCCGTGCAGGAGCCAGTGCCTGTGTGCCCATTGCACACGGTGCCCCAACCTCGTTTGGAGTCATCTGTGGTGACCAGAACATGTCGGAACACCTGCTGTAGGGGGACTCCTGTCCGCAGAAAACAGAGGTCTGTCCAGGGGTTGAAAGTTTGGCGGCAGGTGGGGTTGATGAACACATGGTAAGTGTCACGGTGCAATGCCCATCTAGAGACTCAAGTCTGAAGCCAGTGATGAAGCGGTCTCATATGCATCAACCCCAGCGGTGCGACCACCGCAGTTGTTGCCATATGCCCCAAGAGCCTCTGGAATTGGTTTAGAGGAACCGCTGTGCCTGGCTTGAACAAGGTGAGGCATTTCAGCACCGACTGTGCACGCTCGTTGGTGAGGTGCTTTGTCATTGAGGCTGAATCTAACTCCATGCCGAGAAAAGAGATGCTCTGAACCGGGGCGAGCTTGCTCTTTTCCCAGATGACCTAGACGGCTGAGGTGCCTGAGCACCTGGTTCCTGTGGGGGCACACAGTAACTCTAGTGGGCTAGGATGAGCCAGTCGTCAAGGTAGTTGAGCATGGGATGCCCACTTTCCTTAGCGGGGTAAGGGCTGCCTCTACGACCTTCGTGAAGACGTGAGGGGACAGGGACATGCCGAAGGGGAGGACCTTGTACTGATATGCCTGGCCGTCGAACGTGAAAAGTAGGAAGGGTCGATGTTGAGGCAAGATAGAGATGTGGAAGTACGCATCCTTCAGGTCTACCACTGCGAACCAATCCTGATGCTGGGTGCATGTTAGAATGTGTTTTTGCATGAACATCTTGAACGGGAGTTTGTGCAAGGCCAGGTTGAAAACTTGCATGTCCAGGATCGGTCGTAAGCCGCCACATTTTTGGGTACGATGAAGTAAAGGCTGTAGAAAACCTTCTTCATCTCAGCTTCATCTTCTGTTCCCCAAGAACGCGGCAGGGCGAAAGGCACGCCCCTTCCCAGGGAAAGAGGGGGGGGGGGGATGTACATCATGCCAGGGGCTCCCCAGCCTAAGAGAACGAGGGAGGAATATGGCAGGGCGGAGGGCGGGGCCGGGTCGTGATTCTACACACCCGGTCCCTTACCAGGCTAATCAAGCCTCCGAGAGGGACAAAGACCGACTGCGGAGGATGGTGTGGGAGAGAGAGGATCTTTTACGGACATGTCCGTCATGTGTGTGTGTTTGTGTCTTTTGTTTAAGTTAATCATTAAGATATTATTTATGTCGTCAAGCCGGTTCTCGCCTCCTCCTTTCCATTGAAATGCGTTACAGGGGACTAAGGTTTTTGACGTACCTGGCATGGCTTCACAGCGGGGTGGTGCAGGTAGTGTTGCGTTGGGAGGCAAAAGTACATCCTGAGGCTTTGGTGCTGAGAGAACACTCAAAGCACTTACCTACCTCCGTGCACCCGGCAGGGGGTGGATTAGTGACTGAGGAGGAGGTCCCGTATAGGCGTCCTAGATGGATGCCTATACGGCACTTAGAGAGACATACGGCACTTACCTACCTCCGTGCACCCAGCAGGGGGTGGATTAGTGACTGAGGAGGAGGTCCCGTATAGGTCCTAGATGGTTCATCTAGGACCTTCGTGGACCTTCGTGGTCCAGAGGGTGAGGTTGGTTGTGGAGCACAGTTCCTGCAGCACATCGGGGTGAGGACCACCCACCTGGGGGACCTACGAGTACCTGCCATTGATGGTAGTGAGAACGGATGAGCGAGGAGGTCAGTTGCGGGCAGTGAAAGGTGCCCTCCATGACCTCGTCAGCTCATCGTGCACCTCCGGGAAGAAAGGAACCGGGGGGCTGGCTGTGAGCGGCGCTGGACCCGAGGAACCAATTGTCTGGCCGTGAGGGATGCAGGGAGGACGGAGGGTTCCAGTCCAACCCCATGCTCATGGCGGCCCGGGCAAGTATATTGGCCATCTGTGCGTCAGCCTCAGACTGGGCAGGCCGACCCAATGGTGCAAACGGAAGTCAACGAGCGTGCTGGGGGGAGGAAGGAACGACGCGGGGGTGGCTGGAGTGCCGTTCCTTTTTAAGAAGGAAAGCCGTGACCGCAACATTGCCATGGTTAAGTTCTCACAGTGAGAACAAGAACCATCCACAAACGCCGCCTCAGTGTGATCATGGCCCAGACGCACGAGGGAGCGTCTATGACCATCAGAAGCGGAGAGATATCGACTGCATCCAGGAACTACACAGGGGCGGAAAGGCAACTTTAAAAAGACGCGTCCTGAAAAGGATGTTCAATGCCTGCTGTGTGTGCTCTTTTAGAGAAATAAACTCTTTTAGAAAAAATATTCTCTTTTCAGAAGTGCTGTCGAAGCGCCCAGGGGCAAAGCTGCACTGGTGTGCAAAGAAGAAGAGAGCAGAGCTCTCTGCTGATACGTGCCGTAGATCCAACAGCAACGCTCTGCAGAGGTGAGTGGAACAAAAGTGATCTCAGCTCGCTGATTGCATAACCGCTCGGCTCCGAAGAAGAAATCTGAATGAACACATGCACAATTCCCTCCATTTATACCCGTATGTCCGGGGGATGGACATGCAAATTATGTCTGCCAATTTCTCATTGGCCTTTTCTCAATTTAAGAGGTAACCGAGGCCTTCAAGAAAGTCTCCTAGTGTCACATTATTGGACACAACGTAGAGTGAGCGACAGACAGGGAACTTGTGATGACTTAGATTGAAAATGTTGGAGTTGTGCAAACTGAGTGCGACCAGAAAGATACAACCTAAACCAAGACATGATG
Source organism: Xyrauchen texanus (assembly GCF_025860055.1). Classification (NCBI taxonomy): domain Eukaryota; kingdom Metazoa; phylum Chordata; class Actinopteri; order Cypriniformes; family Catostomidae; genus Xyrauchen; species Xyrauchen texanus. The sequence goes on along the minus strand of NC_068306.1, from coordinate 28,369,883 downwards.
TAATTCCAACTAGGAGGATGTTAAGTGAGATCGTACCAAAGACCGCACTCAGGTCGAGGAGAATGAGAATAGACAGCTGACCAGAATCCACAGCTAACAGCAGATCATTAGTTATTTTGACAAGAGTGGTTTCTGTACTATGATGTGGATGGATACCTGATTGAAATTGTTCAAACAAATTATTAGCTGAAAGATAATCAAAAATCTGAACTGCAACACTCCTTTCAAAAATGTTGGTAATAAACAGTAAATTAGAAATGGGACAAAATGTATAAAAATGTGTAGGATCTGCCCCTGGTTTCTTGAGTATTGGGGTTATTGAAGCAGTTTTGAATGATATAAGAACCAAACCAGAAGACAGTGAAGAATGAATGATCTCAGTGATTAAAGAAGACAAAGAAGGTAAACAAACTTTAACTAAATACTTTGGAAGAAGACCAAGTTGACAGGTGGTGGGTTTGGATTTCCGAATAATAGAGGATATCTCATCAACGGTAGGAATTTTAAAGATAGAAAAGGCAGAAAGAGGTAGTTCAAAGGAGTCTGACGAACCACAACCAGCATTATTTAAAAGTATTTGCTTGTGAATATTTTCCATTTTAGTTTATTTGCATGGGGTTTAATTTATTTTCAAATAATCCATGAAAGTGTTACATAGAATACATGTGTGATGGTAGAGACTCAGGTGACTGTAGGATACTATTTACAATGGAAAATAGAGATCTAGTGTTCCCTTCACCTGTCCTAATTAGATTAGTGTAAAATTCAGATTTCTCTCTCTCTCACACACACACACACACACACACACACAAACAAATAGATATATAGAGATATATATTAGAATGCTATTCTGAGATGCAGCACAAAGGGGACCTATACAATATTTGGCAAGTGGTTTTAATATTGTGTATATATATATATATATATATATATATATATATATATATATATATATATATATATCAGTGTGAGAGAGAGAGAGATACACACACACACACACACACACACACACACACAATCATCCATGCGATTATGTATTATGCAGATATGGGTCAGGAGCTTCACTTAATTTTTACATCAACCATCAGAATGGTGAAAAAAAGTGATCTCAGTGATTTCGATCGTGGCATGATAGTTGGTGCCAGATGGGCTGGTTTGAGAATTTCTGTAACTGCTGATCTCCTGGGATTTTCACATACAACAGTCTCTAGAATTGACCCCTAATGGTGCCAAAAAAAAAAAAACCATCTCATCCAGTGAGCGGCAGTTCTGTGGATGGAAATCCCGTTGATGAGAGAGGTCAACAGAGAATTGCTAGACTGGTTAGAACTGACAAAGTCTACAGTAATTCAGATAACCGCTCTGTGCAATTGTGGTGAGAAGATTATCATCTCAGAATGCTATTCTGAGATGCGGGTTGATGCTGTTTTTGCAGCACGAGGGGGACCTACACAATATTAGGCAGATGGATTTAATGTTGTGGCTGATCGGTGTATATGAGGAGTTATATCTACACTCACCTAAAGGATTATTAGGAACATCTGTTCAATTTCTCATTAATGCAATTATCTAATCAACCAATCACATGGCAGTTGCTTCAATGCATTTAGGGGTGTGGTCCTGGTCAAGATAATCTCCTGAACTCCAAACTGAATGTCAGAATGGGAAAGAAAGGTGATTTAAGCAATTTTGAGCGTGGCATGGTTGTTGGTGCCAGACGGGCCGTATTTGAGTATTTCACAATCTGCTCAGTTACTGGGATTTTCACGCACAACCATTTCTAGGGTTTACAAAGAATGGTGTGAAAAGGGAAAAACATCCAGTATGTGGCAGTCCTGTAGGCGAAAATGCCTTGTTGATGCTAGAGGTCAGAGGAGAATGGGCCGACTGATTCAAGCGGATAGAAGAGCAACTTTGCCTGAAATAACCACTCGTTACAACCGAGGTATGCAGCAAAGCATTTGTGAAGCCACAACATGCACAACCTTGAGGCGGATGGACTACAACAGCAGAAGACCCCACCGAGTACCACTCATCTCCACTACAAATAGGAAAAGAGGCTACAATTTGCAAGAGCTCACCAAAATTGGACAGTTGAAGACTGGAAAAATGTTGCTTGGCCTGATGAGTCTCGATTTCTGTTGAGACATTCAGATGGTAGAGTCAGAATTTGGCGTAAACATAATGAGAACATGGATCCATCATGCTTGTTACCACTGTGCAGGCTGGTGGTGGTGGTGTAATGGTGTGGGGAATGTTTTCTTGGCACACTTTAGGCCCCTTAGTGCCAATTGGGCATCTTTTAAATGCCACGGCCTACCTGAGCATTGTTTCTGACCATGTCCATCGCTTTATGGCCACCATGTACCCATCCTCTGATGGCTACTTCCAGCAGGATAATGCACCATGTCACAAAGCTCTAATCATTTCAAATTGGTTTCTTGAACATGACAATGAGTTCACTGTACTAAAATGGCCCCCACAGTCACCAGATCTCAACCCAATAGAGCATCTTTGGGATGTGGTGGAACGGGAGCTTCGTGCCCTGGATGTGCATCCCACAAATCTCCATCAAATGCAAGATGCTATCCTATCAATATGGGCCAACATTTCTAAAGAATGCTTTCAGCACCTTGTTGAATCAATGCCACGTAGAATTAAGGCAGTTCTGAAGGCGAAAGGGGGTCAAACACAGTATTAGTATGGTGTTCCTAATAATCCTTTAGGTGAGTGTATATCTATATCTATATATATATATATATATATATATATATATATATATATATATATATATATGTCTCTCTCTTTAGTGCACCAGCATTTTCATTGGAGAGCTCCAGACATCTCGATAAAAGTGCAAAAAAGTGCAAAATGTGGCACTTGACAAGAGCTTAGAACAAGGCCGTGTGGAACAACTTTGGTTATGGGCATGAAAACAAAGAATAGGTGTCCCTGTGTTTAAAAATGGAAGACCTATATTTTAGAGTATGGTTTAGGTCTTCAGGAGCAGCTTGTTTGTTTAGACTGGATGTAGTAATGTCATAGAGGGAAACCAAGGAGACATGTGAGGAATGCAGCTAAAGCCTAACTTACCAAGGTCTGCTGCCCAGGACACTGCTGCCATTCTCAGAGCTCTCCTCCACCAATCCACCCCTCCATCGTCAGAGAAAGAGCCTCTCTTACAGCCCTCTCTGGAGCCTAATGGCTCTCAGGGCTTGAACAATGAAGGACAGTGTGGTGGAACTGAGACCCCTCCCGCTATCTGTTTATGTCTTGCTGCAGACTGAGGGTCTCTCAATATGATGATGATACAGTATGTGTAAATTGCTGGTCTGTTGTCAGTTACATTTGTATCTTGTTCAGAGCGTTCCATTAGTTTTGTTTCTTTATGCTTTATAAATAATTTTTTGCAATGCCAATAATATCACTGCTGTTAAATTTCCAACAAAATGTTTTGCATTTGTTTTGCACTGACAGCTAGTGTTGTAGATGTTGTCAGTTGTGATTAATTTAAGTGAAAGCATTCAGTTACAAGCAGGGGCAGACTGGGAAGAAAAATCATCCCTGGATTTGAAATAAAAACCATCCCGGTTCTCCCGATTGCCAATCTGCCCCTGGTTACAGGGGATTATTGAGATAAAGCAAGTAATATTCGGTTGGTCATGTTATTTCAACATAGTAGTGCTCGTTTTTGTGTGCCCAGCACCATATGCAGAATAAAGCAGCTTTTTCTCTAAAACTTAAAATCACTTAAAATCACTTTTAAAGGAATATTTCGCCCAAAAATTTACATTTGATCATAAATAAACTCACCCTCAGGCTATCCAAGATGTATGTGTTTGAGTTTCTTTCTTCATCAAAACATTTTTAGGATTTTTAGGATTTCATTTCAGGCCAATATATGGGTACAAAGGAGCTGGCGTGCATACCGCTCATTCAGATTTTCTCTTTGGAGCCAAGCGGTCACTATTTCATTGAGAAATATGCAAGCTGAATTCCCACGGCTTCCATTCACCTCAGCTGGATTCTGATGGCGCATTACAGCGGCTTCTCCCCCTCTCTGCACTGGTGCACTGCAGAGATAGCCCCTGGGTGCTTCGGCAGAACAAACTAAAAGAGTATAATTCCAAAAAGAGTATATTCTAAAAGAATGGCACACAAAGGAACGTCATTTTTTAAGACGCGTCTTTTTAAAGATGCCCTTCCGTTTGTGTGTTATTCCTGGGTGCGATTGTTATCTCTTGCCTTCAGACGGCCACAAACTCTGTCTTTCATGCCTGGATACTGCCGAGGTGGAGAAATCCTTCGTGGATGCGTCATGGATGACCTCTGGTATCTCCATGTCTGGCTCCTGGAAGGGACGAGGAAGACATAGGTGGCCTACCACCCACCGTGGTAGACACAATCACTCAGGCTAGGGCCCCCTCTACGAGGCACCTGTATGCCTTGAAGTGGCGTCTGTTTGCTAAGTGGTGTTCTTCCCGACGGGAAGACCCCCAGAGATGTGCCTTCGGATCAGTGCTTTCCTTACTGCAGGAGAGTTTGGAGGGACGGCTGTCCCCCTCCAGTTTGAAGGTGTATGTAGCCGCTATAGCAGTACACCACAACACAGTGGACGGTAAGTCCTTAGGGAAGCACAACCTGATCATCATGTTCCTGAGAGGCGCCAGGAAGTTGAATCCCTCCAGACAGAGCCTCATTCCCTCATGGGACCCTCATGTAGTCCTTCGGCGTCTACAGGGAGCCCCCTTGGAGTCAGCTGAGCTTAAGGCACTCTCTTTAAAGATTGCCCTCCTGACTGTGCTTACTTCCACATCAAGAGGGTAGGTGACATGTGTAACGGGGCCTTTAGCCCGTCATGTAGGGGAATATGGATTATGGCTGCTCTGGAAGTTTGGACAATGAAAGGATCTTGGTCCCCGCTCCCCAAACGTTTTTTAGCCTCGTTACACGCTAATGTGTGTATGTGGTTTCTTGCTTTATTGTTTGGAAAATCTAAAGATCGACAAGGGTAGGCTTCAGGTATAATAATGTCACGCGGTGGTTTCCTGAAGAAAAATTGCATATAATAAAACACAGTGTGTTATGCTCCTCCCTCCCCAGATCTAATAAAGTAAGTGAGACTACCCCACTCCCTAGCAGCTCTCAATGAGAATGTACATAAGCACAAAAACAATTAAAACAATTTATTTTTCTTGTGATTGGTTATGTCGTTTTGTCTAAAGAATGAATAAAATAAAACAAAATAAATTCACAGTCTTTGAGTTGTCTTTCTTTCTGAATTCACACCAACTTTTCAACACTGAAGTTGTAAAACTCTTCTCTTGTGATATAACAAATCCCTTGTGGAACTTCCAAAATGAAATAATTTTCAATGTGTCAATTTGTATACCAACAAATTATCACCTTTCTCAAAAGATCACCTTCAAACAATCACATTTGAAACCAACAAACATACACATACCATCAAATTTCACCCTTGAACAAACACTTTTAAATGTTCACTCACAGTTCACAGTTTATCAGTTCAGTCACTGGAAAATCAGGAAAATACCAGTTCACGGAACGATGGATTTGAGTGCGTTGTCTGGACGTGGGGTGCGTTGCAACAACTGAAGATCCCGTATTGAAGTGTGCAACTTCAAGTTTGCACTCGACTTGTATCAACCGTTTCACAAATGAACTGTCTCAAAAATAAAATCAACTTGAAGGTGAATCAAACTGAGATGCCACTTGAATGGCAGGGTAACAACAATCTTCACTCTGGAATCAGCGAAAAGATTATATCTCTTCATTTAGTGCGTACTGCGTACTAACTGCTTCAGTGAGCTCACTCTCACGTGCTCTGACTCGTGCGGGAAACTTAATTACACGTGAATCGTCTCGTTTAGCCACTAACTCGACGATACTTATCTATCAAAACATGAGAAGTGCATAAAACTGAAAAAAACGTGTAACAAGTCTCTGAATGACAAAAATCAAACGGAGTTTGCACTTAAAATGTACTCACAGCTTCCGTGGTTTTCACAATGTGTCACCGCGTCATTCTCACAGTAAACGCATACCACTGGAATAAAACTGTCTTCTACAAAATCAGGTCACTGCTCACACTTTCACTTAGTGCTGTCTGCGGTTGCTCTTTACTCTACTTAAGCCTCGATAATCTTCAATTGAAAGGACTTATCGAACGAGCTTCTCAATCGCGACACTGCACTCTCTTCTGCGTCAGTCACACACACATCACAACCCGCGCTTCTTCGTCTCTCTCCGCTGCACTCACAGCACGCGCAAAAAGTAGACCACTCACCAAAATAAAAGTACCCCCCCGTTACATTCCCCCATTCTAAACCCTGCCACTTCATTGACATCTCTGGCAGATTCATCTCTGAAACACAAAACAACATGTTAGAATAACATGACATATAGCTTCATAGGCTTCTCAAAATTATAGAAGACTCTGAACGCTTATGTTACAATATAGTCACTTCTATACTTCACAGGTAAAACACCCTTGTTCTGCCTCTGAGAACATCTAAGCTCAGGAATACTTTCTCTTTCAGCTTCTGAGATATCAGCATCATCTGAGTCATCTTGTACCCTCAACCCTGATTCAGCTATCACATTCTGATTCTCATCACTGTCATTCTGCTCTACTTCCTGTGACTCCCCTTGACCCACTCTTGTGTGTTCATGGTAAGTAGAGTGTTGTTGAATTTCAGGAAAGCATACAAGATCTGACATGTCTGTATCTGTCTCTGTTTTGTCTCTCACACTACGCTGGCGTGTACGTGGTGTTGTGGACGATGGTAACGAGCAGTGCCTAAGCTGATCTCGGTGTACAACCTTTGTAGGACCCCCCTTTTCTGGCTTGATTGTAAACACAGGTATGTCTGCATAGTTTTGTTTCAACACTATGTATGGTGTGTCTTCCCATTTATCCTGAATTTTGTTTCTGCCCCTGTGCCTGTGATTAGCACCCGATCTCCAGGCCTCACAAGAGCTCCAAATGACTTGCGGTCATAGATCCTCTTTCTCTTTCAGGAAGCCTCTTGAGATGCTGCGTTTGCAATCTCCACGGCTGTTTTCAGCCTCGCATGATGACCTTTCACCCAATCATCCAGGTTATCAACTTCATCTTCTTCTAGATCCTTTTCTCCAAGGACATCCAGTGGTAAACGTGCATCTCTTCCGAACATTAGGTAGAATGGGGAATAACCAGTGGATGAATGCACATTGCTGTTGTAAGCCATTACCAGCTCTGGCAGGTGAGTCTTCCAATCTCTCTTTTTCTCTGGTGGCAAGGTTCTTAACAAGTCATGCATGGTACGGTTGAATCTCTCACACTGAGAGTTCCCCTGTGGATGGTATGAGGTGGTACGGCTTTTTCCTATGCCATAGACTTTGCAAAGCTCCTTGATTACGTTAGCTTCAAAACACCTCCCCTGATCCGAGTGCAGACGAGCTGGACAGCCGTAATAACCAAACCAGTGCCTAAGCAACGCTTTCGCTGTTGTGTTTGCAGTCTGATTCTTCGTAGGAGCAGCAACTGTGAATCTGGTGAACATATCCGTGAGCACAAGCACGTTTTCGAACCCTCCAGAAGATTGTTCAAGCTGCGTATAATCCATGGCTAGGACCTCTAATGGAGCTGAAACATTACTGCAGGTCATAGGAGCTCGAAGTCTGGGAAAAACATCTTTGGCTAGTGTACATCTCTTGCACTGCTTGATCCAGCATGGAACATCTGCCGACATTGTAGGCCAGTAATAATTTCCCCTCATTCGAGTTACTGTACTTCTCTCTCCAAAATGACCTCCGTGTTCATGTTGTCCCTCATACACTTCACGCTGTAGAGGCTCAGGAACCACCATCTGCCATATTTCCTCCCCATCCCTCGGATCCAAGATGCGTCTGAACAGTACTCCTTGACGCAGCTTCAGACGGTCAATTTCTTTAGCAAGCTTCTTCAGTTTCGGCTCCATATCACTGTGATCCATTCTACTTGGTCTCTTGTTCTCAGATACTGCTTTATAAACGGGGCTGATCACAGGATCATTCCTCTGTTGCTTTCTTATCTCACTCCAACTATACCCATTGATTTCTCCTCTTATTGATGCCTGCACCACAGCTTTACCATCAGGTTGCTCTTGGTCGATTCTTTTTCCTGGCCATAAGCATGCTCTCACTTCATCAGCTCCTAGCCGAATAAAGTCCTTCCCATCATCATCCTTCTCTGGTTCCTCCTGAGAGGGAATCCTTGACAGGGCATCGGCATTCGTGTTGTGTCGACCAGGTTTGTAACACACTTCAAAGTCATACTCGGCCAATTGCGCTACCCAGCGCTGCCTTACTGCGCCAAGATTAGCTGAACAGAGGTACCTCAGTGGGTTGTGGTCCGTAATCACCGTAAACTTTGAATACATAAGGTACTCCTTAAACTTTTCAGTGATCGCCCACTTTAATGCAAGCAGCTCCAACTTGAAAGCACTATAGTTTTTGTCATTCTTTTCTGAACCTCTCAATCCTCTGCTGGCGTATGCCACAACACGCTCAATCCCTTCCCGTTTCTGGCTGAGGACTGCTCCCAGTCCATGAAGACTTCCATCTGTGGTAAGTATAAAGGGTTCACTGAAGTCGGGATAAGCCAGAATGGGTGGTGACGTCAAACATCCTTTCAACTCATCCAATGCGGACTGACATTCTTGGCTCCAAGTAAACGTTATTGGATTCTTGCTTGTCTTTCCTCCAGTTACCAGTGCATGCAGTGGTTTGGCAATTTGAGCAAACCTTGGGACAAATCTTCGGTAATAGCTCATAAACCCAAGCACTTGCCTGACCTCTCTCACATTTTTAGGAACTGGCCACAGATCCAGGGCTTTAACTTTCTCATCATTCACTTTTATGCCCTCTGCAGAGATCTGGTGTCCTAAAAACTTTACTTCGGGCTTCAGAAGAAAGCACTTGCTTGGCTTTAACTTCAGACCATATTGTTTTAGCCGGTTGAAGACAAGTTCTAACCTCTCACAGTGGCTTTCAAAATCTCTGGAGAAGATAATGACATCGTCTAGATAGACAAGAAAAACGTCAAAGGCCAAGTCACCAAGCACCACACCCATAAGTCGCTGAAAGGTGGCCGGAGCATTGCACAGCCCGAACGGCATCCTGGTCCACTCAAACAGCCCAAAGGGAGTGGTAACGGCTGTCTACTCCTGATCCGTTTTACTCACAGCCACCTGGAAATACCCAGCAGTCAAATCCAGTGTAGAGAACAGCTTGGCGTTGCCCAACGCATCCAAGGACTCGTCCACTCGTGGGAGCGGGTATGCATCCTTAACGACTTACTTCGTTGAGTTTTCGATAATCACAGCAGAAGCGCACACTGCCATCCTTCTTCATGACAATAACTGCGGGTGTTGCCCAGGGGCTACTGCTTTCTTTAAGGACTCCCTGGGACACCAGACCCTGGACATGCCTTTTGACCTCTTGAAATATCTGTGGCGGTACTCTACAATGGCGCTGCTTTATTGGTGGCGCTTCACCTGTCGGAATATTGTGCACCACAGCCGTGGTGTAGCCATAGTCTTGGTCATCCTTAGAGAAAACATCTCTGTGCTTTGATAGCAACTCGATGAGCCTTTCACATTGTCCTGGTGTGAGTCCTTCATAATTCACTTCAACAGGAACTGGTAGCAGCGTGAGTGAGTTTGTATCCACTTGAACTTTGTCTTGCACCAACTCTTTGACATGGAGCACTCCATCATCTTCCTCAAATTCAAGCACGTCCTTTGTGATTACTTCCTTTGGCTTATAGACAGAAGCAACTCTGAATCTGGGAACAAGTCTAACGGCTTTTCCGCTCAAGAACATGAGCCACTAAAAGTCAGTTTGGCAAATTTACTCCAGCGACAGGCGCAACCAGCACCTGACTGTTCACCCTAGGCAACACTCCACAGCGGCCTTCCAGCACCTTCTCACAGCGGGGAGGAATAGTGACAGCCTGTTTTCCAGCAATCTTGACATATCCAATCCTTCCATCAGGTCCTAAATGTCCAGCTTCTTTCTCTACTTTAGCAAGCACTCTCCGGACCTGAGCCTCATCTCGCCTGTTATACTTATCCATCTTCTCCATCCCCTCAGCTGAGATAAACAAAGACTGAACTTCACTGAGTACATTCATCCCGATGATTCCAGACACCCCTTTCATTTCTTTCACATCAGGGCTTGTGTCAGTCAGAACGAATATGCACCTTCCAGGAAATACTTTCCCCAGGCATTCTACATCCGCCTGCAAGCATCCCAAGACAGGAATGTCTAATCCATTGGCCGCTGTAAGCTTAACCCAGCACGCAGAGGATAACTTCAACTTCTGCTCCCCAATGTGCTGTCGGAAGTGTGACTCGGATATAGTGGATACCTCTGACCCTGTATCCAAGAGGCACTTGGTTTTTACACCTGCTATCTTCACCTCGATAGCCAAGCAATCCCCAAAAGCACTGTCTTTCAGTTTTTCAGCAGTCTCGTCGGCCAACCATTCCGCTGTGTGGCATCTAATCAATGATGGTCCTGGGCCTCTCTGCACTGCACCTCCAGTGGCTGTCTCAGGAGCCTCAACTGACTCCACCGTGTGCTGTGATGGAACTGGTCCCCTTCTTAACTTGCCACCTTGCGGACAATAACGACTGGTATGCCCGGGTTCACCACATGAATAACAAATATAACGTCCTTCACTGTCTCTTAAGGGTTGACTCTTTGGACGGCTTTGCTGTGGTTTATTTCCCTCTGTCCTGTAGACGGCTTGATATAGTTCCTCTTGACGAGCAGCTATTTTCTGAATCGCCTCATGCAATTTCTCTAAAGACAGAGTGGAGGGAACATCCTGTGCTGCAGCAGCATTCACTACTCCTCTGGCACGAGTACTGGGCCTGGCATTACTAGAAGGCTGTGCTTCCTCCTCTTCTGACCAGGTAATTGCCGCTTGCATCACCTCCACGAAACTCAATTCTTGCTCCGCCTTGATTCTGCGCTTCATCTCTCGACGCAAGAAGTCATCTTTTAGGCCTAACACCAGTTGGTCCTTCAGGACATTTTCAGCATCTGCTACTCTAGCTGGCTCTCGGCGCTGAACACGACTCAGTCTTTCCCGAAGGTCATATGCATAGGAGCGTATTGTTTCTCCTTCATGCTGAGCACGGTCATAGAAGTCTTTCAGCCTGGTACCAATGGGCACTTTATCCCCATAAGTGTCAAGGAGAATAGTGAAGATGTTATCAACAAACTCCTCTTTCCCATCCATCATGAACTTCACTGTGGCTTTGGCCTCATCTTTTAGGTGTTGTTTCACCAGCTCTACCCGATCCTCAGTGGGCACTCTCATGACTTGAAATGCAGACTTCATCGATGCTACCCATTCTTCAACACTCAGCTCTCCAGGTTTTGCCATGCAACCAGTGAAATCAGGGAGCTTCGGTCTCGAGGGATATAAATGGCAGCTGGGGTCGTTTGTGCGGAGGTTTGGCTCTCAATTACCACCTTTGCTAAGGATAGGGCTTCTCGCTGCTCTGCCCTGGCTTGATCAAGTGCCCCTGCCTGCTCAGCAAACCTCCTCTGCATCTCCGCCATCTCTCTTTTTAGTTCCTCCAGCTCAGACATCTTCTTGCTTGACAAGACTACTTATGGGCCTGGAGACGTGTGACTACTTAAATGTGCCTAATCCTATCCTGTTCGTGACGCCACTTTTGTAACAGGGCCTTTAGCCCGTCATGTAGGGGAATATGGATTATGGCTGCTCTGGAAGTTTGGACAACGAAAGTATCTTGGTCCCCGCTCCCCAAACGTTTTTTAGCCTCGTTACATGCTAATGTGTGTATGTGGTTTCTTACTTTATTGTTTGGAAAATCTAAAGATCGACAAGGGTAGGCTTCAGGTATAATAATGTCACGCGGTGGCTTCCTGAAGAAAAATTGCATATAATAAAACACAGTGTGTTATGCTCCTCCCTCCCCAGATCTAATAAAGTAAGTGAGACTACCCCACTCCCTAGCAGCAGAATGTACATAAGCACAAAAACAATTAAAACAATTTATTTTTCTTGTGATTGGTTATGTCGTTTTGTCTAAAGAATGAATAAAATAAAACAAAATAAATTCACAGTCTTTGAGTTGTCTTTCTTTCTGAATTCACACCAACTTTTCAGCACTGAAGTTGTAAAACTCTTCTCTTGTGATATAACAAATCCCTTGTGGAACTTCCAAAATGAAATAATTTTCAATGTGTCAATTTGTATACCAACAAATTATCACCTTTCTCAAAAGATCACCTTCAAACAATCACATTTGAAACCAACAAACATACACATACCATCAAATTTCACCCTTGAACAAACACTTTTAAATGTTCACTCACAGTTCACAGTTTATCAGTTCAGTCACTGGAAAATCAGGAAAATACCAGTTCACAGACCGATGGATTCGAGTGGGTTGTCTGGACGTGGGGTGCGTTGCAACAACTGAAGATCCTGTATTGAAGTGTGCAAGTTCAAGTTTGCACTCGACTTGGTATCAACCGTTTCACAAATGAACTGTCTCAAAAATAAAATCAACTTGAAGGTGAATCAAACTGAGATGCCACTTGAATGGCAGGGTAACAACAATCTTCACTCTGGAATCAGCGAAAAGATTATATCTCTTCATTAAGTGCGTACTGCGTACTAACTGCTCCAGCGAGCTCACTCTCACGTGCTCTGACTCGTGCGGGAAACTTAATTACACGTGAACCGTCTCGTTTAGCCACTAACTCGACGATACTTATCTATCAAAACACGAGACGTGCATAAAACTGAAAAAAACATGTAACAAGTCTCTGAATGACAAAAATCAAACGGAGTTTGCACTTAAAACGTACTCACAGCTTCTGTGGTTTTCACAATGTGTCACCGTGTCATTCTCACAGTAAACGCATACCACTGGAACAAAACTGTCTTCTACAAAATCAAACGTAGGTCACTGCTCACACTTTCACTTAGTGCTGTCTGCGGTTGCTCTTTACTCTACTTAAGCCTCGATAATCTTCAATTGAAAGGACTTATCGAACGAGCTTCTCAATCGCGACACTGCACTCTCTTCTGCGTCAGTCACACACACATCACAACCCGCACTTCTTAGTCTCTCTCCGCTGCACTCACAGCATGCGCAAAAAGTAGACCACTCACCAAAATAAAAGTACCCCCCGTTACACATGCAAGCGTTCTCTGTCAGCGAAACATGCTTGGAGTTCGGTCCGAGCTACTCTCACGTGATCCTGAGACCCTGACCGGGCTATGTGTCCAAGGTTCCCACGACCCCATTCGGGGATCAGGTGGTGAACCTGCAAGTGCTGCCCCAGTAATAGGCAGACCTAGCCTTGAAGTTGATGTGACGGTGCACGCTTTACGCATCTATTTGGATCGCACACAGAGCTTTAGAGTCTCTGAGCAGCTCTTTGTCTGCTTTGGTGGACAGCGGAAAGGAAGCACTGTCTCCAAGCGAGGATCGCCCACTGGGTCATTGACGCCATAGCTATGGCATATCATGCTCAGCATGTGCCGCCTCCGACCAGTGGAGCCTTTCTAATAAACAACACCCAACACCTTTGCGAGGTTCTACAATCTCCGTGTTGAGCCGGTTTCGTCCTGTGTCTTAGCAGGAACGAACAGATAAGTCCAGGACAGTTGGCCGGGTGTATCGCTTGTGCATAGCGCCTTTCACCTCCACTGAGCTGAAGACATGCGCTGTTGACTCCCAGTAGTGTTCACAAGATGTGTTCCCTGGATGACATTCTCCTAGCCCTGTGGCAGATGAGTTTACAGAGAAACTCGCTGCCGGCTCAGTACACATGCTAACTAAGCCCTGTACTGGGGTAGGTGCTCAGCATGTGCTGGTTCCACGTAGGTAACCCCATGCTACATATCTCTTCTGCTAAATAATTTCCCTTAGATAACAAGAGATAACAATCGCACCCAGGAATAACACACAAACGGAAGGGCATCTTTAAAAAGACGCGTCTTAAAAGGACAAAACAATACTTGTATACTTTTAACTAACAATGTTTGCTTCCAGGAAGCGTGTCATTGTTTATAAGAGAGACTTGCACAGACCACAGACCAAGCGCTGTTCACAAACCAAAACAGTCCAAAACAATTTCAAACACGATGTCAGAGGATTTCAATTTTAGAAGAGAAGAGGAGTTTTTGCCCAACCTTACCTATTTGAGCCTGAATACACCGGTGAGGAAATGAGGGAGATGGAGGGGGCTGCAGCAGCAGTGCAATCACAAGTCTCGTGGAGATCTATGGAGACATGGTGGTGCACATGTAGTAAATGCCAACCAATGCCAACAGAGTCAGAGAGCCTGTGCTGCCACGATTGGACCATAGCAATCCCACCGCTGGAAACAATTGGAAACAAATCAAGGTAGCCAGTGAGAACACTCCTAGTCCTAGCTGCATTACCGAACATAATGGTTTTCCACCATTACTGAGCCCCAGCATTTTAGAGGTGTTTTTCAGTTTGCCACGATTAAACTGGAAGCACCGTCCAATGCCAGAAGGACCCAGTGGCACCCTCTCTTTAGAGTAAGTATCATGTTTTGTTTGTTACTATAGCTACTATATAGAAATATATAGGCTATATGACAAAGTTTTCACACATAACTGAGTTCGCTGGAAAAACTGCACGGGCACAGCCGATGAATTCAGATATTGACCCTTTGTTTCTCTCGATGATCTGAAATCCTCAGGGGTAAAATGTTCACTGCACACCCTCCAATATTTGAGAGAATGTAGGGGTGTACTCATATCCAGGTTCAGCACGATAAGCCAGAGCATCAATTGCTCATGATCATGTATAGGCAATCGATGAAATGTTCATATTTTTCCTGGCGTGCATTTTCTTTGGGGTTTCTGAAGGGTGAAGCATCCAGGATACAGTACACACACCAAATGACCATTTTGAGCCATACACTTATACAAATACAAATCTACAGCAAAGACTTGGTGTGTAAACTTTTGTACAGCGCTCCTTCTCTTGTAAACAATGATGCGCTTCCTGCCTCCTCCTCCATGCTTGACCTTACCAACGAGCTTACGTCATCCCTCTCATGAGTGCATGTCATAGAGATGTACGGAAGTGAACATTTGTAGTTAAAAAGTATACAAGTATTGTTTTGTTTCTAAAAATAATCAATCGTTTGGGATCAGAAGAACTTTATTTATTGACTGGAGTCAAGTGGATCATTTTTACGCACCCTAAATATGCATTTTGGACCATCAAAAAAAAAAATTACATTCACTTGCATTGTTTAAAGGAGGAGGCCTGAAATTAAATCCTAAAAATCTTAAATTCCATTTTGATGAAGAAAGAAACTCGTACACTCGTACTCATGTCACTTTCTCCAAGACCATCACCACACGCTCCAACCAGAAGCCGTGGATGACTGCGGAGGTGCGCACGCTGCTGAGGTCCCGAGACTCCGCCTTCAGAGCAGGCGATAAGGCAGCCCTAAGAACAGCTAGGGCCAAACTGTCACGGGCAATCAGAGAGGCAAAGCGCGCACACGCCCAGAGAATCCACAGTCACTTCCAGGACAGCGGTGACACGCGGCGCATGTGGCAGGGCATCCAGGCCATCACCAACTACAGGACAACATCAGTTGCCTGTGACAAAGATGCCTCCCTTCCAGATGCGCTGAACGACTTCTACGCTCGGTTTGAAGTGCAGAATGACGTGATGGCGAGGAAGTCCACCCCTCCTCCCAACGACCAGGTGCTCTGTCTTACCACGGCAGATGTGAGGAAAACTCTACATAGAGTCAACCCACGGAAGGCTGCTGGACCAGACAACATTCCTGGCAGAGTGCTCAGAGGATGTGCAGACCAGCTAGCAGATGTTCTTACCGACATCTTCAACATCTCTCTGAGCAGCGCCGTTGTTCCAACGTGCTTCAAGGCCACCACCATCATCCCCATGCCAAAGAAGTCTTCAGTGTCCTGCCTCAACGACTACCGTCCCGTCGCACTTACACCCATCATCATGAAGTGCTTCGAGAGGCTCGTCATGAGGCAGATTAAGACCCAGCTGCCCCCTCACTAGACCCACTGCAGTTTGCGTGATCGTTCAAACCGTTCAACGGACGATGCCATCACCACAACCCTCCATCTGGCCCTCACCCACCTAGACAATAAGGACTCATACGTTCGAATGCTGTTCATAGATTTCAGCTCAGCATTCAACACAATCATTCCCCAGCACCTGATTGGAAAGCTGAACCTGCTGGGCCTGGACACCTCCCTCTGCAACTGGATCCTGGACTTCCTGACTGGGAGACCTCAGTCAGTCCGGATCGGGAACAGCATCTCCACCACCACCACACTGAACACTGGGGCCCCCAGGGCTGTGTGCTCAGTCCACTGCTGTTCACTCTGCTGACTCACGACTGTGCAGCAATGCACAGCTCGAATCACATCATCAAGTTCGCCGATGACACGACCGTGGTGGGTCTCATCAGCAAGAACAACGAGTCAGCATACAGAGAGGAGGTGCAGCGGCTGACGAACTGGTGTAGAGCCAACAACCTGTCCCTGAATGTCGACAAAACAAAAGAGATGGTTGCTGACTTTAGGAGAGCACAAGGTGAACACACTCCGCTGAACATCGACGGCTCCTCTGTGGAGATCGTCAAGAGCACCAAATTTCTTGGTGTTCACCTGGCGGAGAACCTCACCTGGTCCCTCAACACCAGCTCTATCACCAAGAAAGCCCAGCAGCATCTCTACTTTCTTCGAAGGCTGAGGAAAGCACATCTCCCAACCCCCATCCTCACTACATTCTATAGAGGGACTATTGAGAGCATCCTGAGCAGCTGCATCACTGCCTGGTTTGGGACTTGCACCGTTTCGGACCGCAAAGCCCTGCAGAGGATAGTGAGGACAGCTGAGAAGATCATTGGGGTCTCTCTTCCCTCCATCAAAGACATTTTCAAAAAACACTGTATCCGCAAAGCAACCAGCATTGTGGACGACCCCACACACCCCTCACACAAACTCTTTACCCTCCTCCCGTCTGGCAAGAGGTACCGAAGCATTCGGGCCCTCACGGCCAGACTGTGTAACAGCTTCTTCCCCAAGCCATCAGACTTCTCAATACTCAGAGACTGGTTTGACACACACACGTGTCCTGAGTTGCACTTTAATTACTGTCACTTTATAACTGTCTGCTACCTCAATAACTGCTATGTGCATAGAACATTATCTCATAGTATGTTATGTTTACATTTTTAGAAACTGTCATCTTTTTGCACTACTGAGTACTGGTCGGCGCTGCACTGTCTATTGTCCTGTTCATTGTCAGTAATTTGTTGTACTGTCCTGTACTTTTTGCACATGTTTGCACGTGCACTTTATATAGGTATATATAGGTAGTTTATATAGGTATTTTATTTCGTTGTGTAGTCTCATGTGGTCCTATGTTGGTCCTTTGTTGTTTTTATGTAGCACCATGGTCCTGGAGGAACGTTGTCTCGTTTTGCTGTGTACTGTACTAACTGTATATGGTTGAAACGACAATAAAAAACCACTTGACTTGACTACATCTTGGATGGCCAGAGGGTGAGTAAATTATCAGCAAATTTTCCTTTTCGGGTGAACTATTCCTTTAAGCTCCTTTAATCTGAACATAATATTACTCACTCAAGCATTCATGTTATGAAGACAACTTTTTAAACATTGTTGGCAGAGTGTTGAGAAAATTACTGTCAATAAATATTTCTTCCTGGCCATGAAATTTGTTTTTTACATTATTATTATTTGCATTATTTACATTTAGCCATCTAACATTTACATTGTACAATAAAAGATATGCAGGTAAAACTTTACAAATGGTATTAATTGGCTGTATTAATTAACTAATTTAGTTATTAATTATGTAAATTAGTAACTACATTACGTAACATGAACTACAATGAACAATATTACTACAATATTTATTTATATTATTTAATGATAATTTCGAAAATACCAATACATTTTAAAAATTAAAATTATGTATATTAAAATTAGCTTGCATTATGAACTAATATAAATTAGGCATGAACAATTTTGTTTACCAGACACTGAAATCAAAAACAGTAGGTTGACTTGACATCATGTCCACGGAGGGGTGCCAAAAGCGACTTGTGAAGTGAGTTGTTTTTAGCTGTGCAGGCTGTAATACAGTGAAGAGGAATGCACGACCCAAAAATTACCGCCCGATTACTTCCTGGTTTCTATGCAGGATCTGAACCCAGGTCTCCTATGTTGCTGTACTTCCGGTCTTGCCACAAGGGAAGGCAAACACTCTTGAGCCAATGCAAAAATATCTGATAGGAGATGGCACTTGTTAGTGAGTCACATAATGTGGCTGATCATAATGTACTGGAACTCTCAGAAGCAACATACATCTTCACGTGTGATCATGTTGCCTATATCTCCACAGAAATAATACATAAAATGTTTACATTTATTAAATTTGCAACTTGGATGGAAACATAGCATCTGTAAAATATAAATGCTAACTTATGTATTAAACATGATTTATGCGTGAAAATGTTCACACGCTGGTTTTACTCACAAATACATGCTTACACACATTCAGTGAATGAGACCCATTCAGATCATCAAATGGCATTCAGTATCATAATCTGCCAATTGTATTCTTCTCAGATGCTTAGCTCTCCAAAATCATCTAAAGCTCAACGTCAGCTCAATCAGTCTCGCACTCCTACTAGGCATATGACCTCCATTTGGCAGGGTGATGGGCAAGGGCCAGCATTCACATACGGAGCTCAGTGTGGAGACCCAGCATGGGAGTAATTAAAACAAACTGCAAGAGCTTTCTCAGCTCGAGCCAAACAAACGCCAGTGACTTTGTCACTCCCAAGGACTCAGGAGAGTGTTGTCGGTGGTGCGCACTAGAACGAGAGGTGACAGTTGGGCCAGTGATCATGAGGATGACAGAATGTCAGATCCATGTGAGATAGCACACAATGTGTTTGCTTAAATGTTCTGAGAGAAGCTGCATCCTCGTCTTCAGACGTGTTTGCTCAGCCCCTGTTTCCAAGTTAATCTTTTTGTCTCACACTCTGCAAGAAACCCCCAGACTTTCCAACAGTAAAATCTGATATATGGCCCTAAACGAAAATAAATTGAAGTTAGTATACTGTATGTGGGCATATACCTGAAATAATTTATATGTAAACATACATGTGAAAAAAAGGTCTAATAGGAATTCATAGAAATATATAATATATATATATATATATATATATATATATATATATATATATATATATATATATACAGTATATAAATTGTCTAGAGACTCCCACTTGACCTTTTCACCACAATGCTCAGCTAGCCAGTTATCATGCACAGGCTGGCAGTAGCGGTTTTAATCACATTGCGTGGGCCCCGGATGTTGGAGGGGGCCCCACCTGCCCCGACAGGAAAGCTTGAGGGGTGACATGTTACATGTTTTTCTGTGTACATATGCGAATACGCTGTTGTCAGCACTCTCAGAGCAGTTCACATTAGAGGTCCACTGGGTTGGGTCAGATTTTCAAGTAGAACTTTCAGTTTGAGTTTGAAATTTTTGAAAAAAATATACAGGCCTTCCGAACTTGTTTCGCCCACGTGCTCTCACTCACAGATACGCATGAATGGGTGAGTTTGAGACCTTCATAACGAACTTGTTTTTGCCCTCGTCTGCTTTGTTTTTCCATTGTTTTCCAATGTAAACACGGGCTGGACAAACATTCATACTTGCTGCACAACGTCTTGTTGTTTCACAGGACCGGCACATTTTTAAACACAGTGTCAAGTAAAAAAATGGATTATCTGTTTTGTTTTTTTCATTCACACGTTTCATTAATTTTTATTATGATAGCCTATATTTGATTATTTTTCATAAACGTTGCAGAGAGGTTGATAGACAACAAGGGTCTGTTAGCAATGCAAAGATCAGTGACAAAGAGGACAAAGAAATGAAGGTAGCCTACAAAACTT
Organism: Xyrauchen texanus; assembly: GCF_025860055.1. Classification (NCBI taxonomy): domain Eukaryota; kingdom Metazoa; phylum Chordata; class Actinopteri; order Cypriniformes; family Catostomidae; genus Xyrauchen; species Xyrauchen texanus. The sequence continues at coordinate 28,349,812 of NC_068306.1, read as the reverse complement.
TTTTAAAAGATCAGTTTGGGGTAGGTCAACTGGGTTTGAGATTGATGTGCTGTGCCATCATGTGAGAGTGCTTCTTTAGACAGCCGGACATGTTTCAGAGAGTGACAAATGGCTGTATGGGTGAGGTTGTGTAGAAGTCCTTATATGAAGATGGTTCAGGCTTGTATAATGCTACTTAATAAACTGTGGGCACACTGTGGGCCTCATTTTAATCCGGATTCATCAACATTAGAACAAGCTAAGATAAAATTTATGTGCATACCTGTTGTGAATCTAGCGGAAATCTAGGGAAACTTCCTATATAAGGTTTACTTTTATGGATTTAGACCCATTGACACCTTTGATGGTGTTGGCTCTAATGAGAAAACATTTTGTTATGATGGTGTGCTTCCTCTCATATCTGCATTCAGATCACATGTTGTTTAACAGGGACAATATAAACTTTATAAGGCCACACTGTGCACCTAATCATGTTAGCATCTTGACCTTGGTCCCTGTAATTAATTACTTCCATAACAAAGAGATGCAGGTAGAACCTCTTGACCTGAGAAATAATAACAGGATCTCATATCTACAGATTGGTCACTATGTGGTCTTGCTTTCTAGTTCTAAATTGCAGAGGTGGACCAGTAGCTTTGATATTTGTGGGGATGATAGGGGATCAAACAACATGTTGCATGTGCCTATTTCGACAAGCTTATCTGACCACTTTGAAACCTGAGTCTCCTCTCATAGCTTCAATGCTATGCTAAACTAGCAGCTCTGGCTAACAGTTGTGTTTACTTAACAATGAAAGTTCCAGCTTCACAGGAACAAACCCAGACTTTTCAGTATGTTATAAAATGGGCAGCGAGGAGTTATTTAACTCTAATTGCAGTTTAATAAACACATAGAGGTCCAAGAGACCTCTTGGGAAAAAAACCCCCAAAGCATTACAAATGATATTACTTGTATATCATTTTAAATGAAAAGTTTAACTGAAAGGAATATGTGGCGATGGCCTAGTATTTCTTATATCATTTAAGTCCAATAGCACTGATTATGCCACCTTGGGAATTACACCCAAGGAAATATTAAAGGAACACAGGTTCGGTGGTGCAGTGAAAAGACAGAGTCGCTTCATATGATAAACAAATGAATAATTTTATTTATATGGAGAACATGGCTCTGGCATTAATTAATCATAGTATAAATCACGTTTATTATAACAGTAATAAGAATATCACAATATAAAAAGAACATTCCTCCAGACACACCTGAATGCAAACACGGAATCACATCAAACAGAATATCACAAAAAGAAAATACTATACCGTTCCCACCAAACGAAATAACAACAAGAATAAAAACTACAAGACTAAGCTTACCTTAGGGGTGGCAAACTAGCTGTAACAAATTGTGCACTCAACCACTTGTATACACGGCAAACAAAATAGGAAGAGGTGCTCCAACCCTGGTGTTCCAAACTCACAGCAAATGTGTTTCACCCAAGTGACTAGCCTCCCCCTCGGCGCACTCAGCCTTGACTCGAACAAAAAGAAAAGAGAAATTAGTGGGTAAAGGACAAATACAAAATAAATCACAATCACAGCAGACACACATATGATGATTGACCCAAATCCGTTGGTGCACGGATAACCCGTCCTACCTCGTCGGCATTGAGGACCCAAACACACTAAAAAGGGTGACCGTTAGATCGATTCACTACGAGATAATTACGAGTGTGTGTATATATATATATATATATATATATATATATACACACACACTCACCTAAAGGATTATTAGGAACACCATACTAATACTGTGTTTGACCCCCTTTCGCCTTCAGAACTGCCTTAATTCTACGTGGCATTGATTCAACAAGGTGCTGAAAGCATTCTTTAGAAATGTTGGCCTATATTGATAGGATAGCATCTTGCAGTTGATGGAGATTTGTGGGCTGCACATCCAGGGCACGAAGCTCCCGTTCCACCACATCCCAAAGATGCTCTATTGGGTTGAGATCTGGTGACTGTGGGGGCCATTTTAGTACAGTGAACTCATTGTCATGTTCAAGAAACCAATTTGAAATGATTCGAGCTTTGTGACATGGTGCATTATCCTGCTGGAAGTAGCCATCAGAGGATGGGTACATGGTGGCCATAAAGTGATGGACATGGTCAGAAACAATGCTCAGGTAGGCCGTGGCATTTAAACGATGCCCAATTGGCACTAAGGGGCCCAAAACATCCCCCACACCATTACACCACCACCACCAGCCTGCACAGTGGTAACAAGGCATGATGGATCCATGTTCTCATTCTGTTTACTCCAAATTCTGACTCTACCATCTGAATGTCTCAACAGAAATCGAGACTCATCAGACCAGGCAACATTTTTCCAGTCTTCAACTGTCCAATTTTGGTGAGCTCTTGCAAATTGTAGCCTCTTTTTCCTATTTGTAGTGGAGATGAGTGGTACCCGGTGGGGTCTTCTGCTGTTGTAGCCCATCCGCCTCAAGGTTGTGCGTGTTGTGGCTTCACAAATGCTTTGCTGCATACCTCGGTTGTAACGAGTGGTTATTTCAGGCAAAGTTGCTCTTCTATCAGCTTGAATCAGTCGGCCCATTCTCCTCTGACCTCTAGCATCAACAAGGCATTTTTGCCCACAGGACTGCCGCATACTGGATGTTTTTCCCTTTTCACACCATTCTTTGTAAACCCTAGAAATGGTTGTGCATGAAAATCCCAGTAACTGAGCAGAATTGTGAAATACTCAGACCGGCCCGTCTGGCACCAACAACCATGCCACGCTCAAAATTGCTTAAATCACCTTTCTTTCCCATTCTGACATTCAGTTTGGAGTTCAGGAGATTGTCTTGACCAGGACCACACCCCTAAATGCATTGAAGCAACTGCCATGTGATTGGTTGTTTAGATAATTGCATTAATGAGAAATTGAACAGGTGTTCCTAATAATCCTTTAGGTGAGTGTATATATTAGTTTTTCATAACTTTATATATATATATATATATATATATATATATATATATATATATATATATATACACACACACATATTCACGAAAGACAAAGTAACCTAATCACGAAAAACAGCAGCGCGACCTGAATTAACCATCACGTGGTACGTGAGAGACACACAAGAATCACATGTCGCGATGTCAGGATGCACTCGCGAATGTTCTGCTTAAAGCTTTCAATGAGCGCAAGTGTTTAACGCAACTCCCAGGGCACGCCGCCAAGACGGCTCGACTATTGTGACACCGGTAACCAGAAGAGGGGCGGGTATGACAAATCCTACATCCTAGGGCTTCCTGACTACACACTTAAATACACCGGCCCTAATTATCTCATCCACCCCTTCCCATATAAGGGTAACGAACGCAAAAAAAAGGAAAAACAAATCCCCTACTACTACATTCCACCCTCCCCTTCTTTTATCGGCGCCCCGACGATAAGTCAACTCAAATGTGAACATTAGAGACAGAATTAATGACTCACTGCCAACTGACTAGTGCCAGGGCCTAAACAAAGCCGGAACAGCCTGCGACGCAACCCTAGAAGAGCAAACAGTCCCACCAGCAGCCCCCTGTACCGTCTGCGGAAGATGGTACAAATTGGAATGTTGCCCGGCCGTGGAACGAGCCGTCCGTCGTAACGATGGTTGAGTCTTCTCATGCAAGGTTGGACCTATACGGTCAATCAGGGCAGTAGGAGGGGTCAACGGCCTTGCCTCCTGAGCATCTGGAGTAAACAGAGGCAACCTTACGACCTCTGGTACTGTTAGAAGATTACGGGAATATCTCATAGGACCAGCACTTGTACTGGGACCATCTGAACTGGTAGGTACTAAACGCCACAAATCCTCATTAACATCCTCCACATCCTCCTGGGATGGCCCAACTGTCACTGATGGTCGATCCTGAGGAATGTCCTGGGACTCTGGGTGCAATTGGGCTTTCAGCATCATCCGATGTACATGTCGTACCTTCCCAAGATCGTTCACCGGGGCAACTGACTACACCACTCCCTTCTCTTTGGGCGCCTTCAATACCTGATAAACAACAGAGCTCCACAGGTCTTGAATTTTGTTACGGCCCCTCACACCAACATTACGCAGGTAAACTTGCTGACCCTCAGACAGTGGCATTTCCTTCACCCTCTTATCGTGATAGTCCTTGCGGCGTGTGGCAGCACTTGCTAGTCTCCCTCTAGCACCCTCGAATGCGACCTGCAGTCAGGCCTCATGTTCTCGAACCCAGTCATGTACCGTACCAGCCTCTGACTCCTGCACTCTGCCCAACAAGAAGTCTACCGGTAGCTGGGGATCTTGACCAAACATCAGAAAGTGTGGAGACTCCCCAGTCGACTGATGTGGGGTGGTGTTGTAACAAAAGACTAACTGCGGAAGGCAGGAGGCCCAGTCTCTCTTTCTTGAGGCTGGTAGGGTGCATAGCAAATTATGCATGGTCCTATTGAAACGCTCACATTGACCGTTGCCAGCAGGATGGTAAGGTGTGGTACGTGACCGTGTAATTCCATACAAACGGCAGAGCTGTTGAATGAGGTTGCCCTCGAAACTACGACCCTGATCAGAGTGGAGACGACTCGGCACCCCGAACTTGCAGAACCACTCAGTCACGAGAACCTGGGCCACCGTAGAGGCCCGCTGGTCCCGGGTAGGTATAGCCACTGTAAACTTACTAAAAATGTCTGTTACCACAAGCACATTTTCCAGGCCATTGTGTGAGGGCTCCAAGACAGTAAAGTCCATGGCCAAAATCTCATTGGGCCGTGAAGCCAAAAGATGTCCCATGAAACTAGGGGTAGCGGGATTCGTATGCTTCGCCACTTGACACCTCTCGCACTCTTGGCACCAGCGCTTCACTTCCACCGCCATTCCCGGCCAAAAGCAGCGTCGACGGACCAACTCCATAGTCCGTTCTACCCCCTGATGCCCATGGTCATGGTGTAACTGGGTAAGTATATCTTGCTTCAACACTGCTAGTAGAACTACTTGAAATACTTCCTCACCCCCATTAGGCCGAAGGGTGCGACGGTGTAATACCCATCCATCTCCACCAGGCGATCCCAGTGCCGTAGTAACGCCAACGCCTGGGTGGATAGTGCTTGATGCATCACCAAACTGGGGTACGTCTTCTGTTTCCGAAGAGTCCAAATAGCTTGAATATCCGGGTCTGACCACTGTAGAGCACATATATCAGAGGCAGAATGATGGGGTAAAGCAAAAATGGCCGTTTGGATTACCTGAGATGATAGTACAACTCCGGTCTGCTGCAGAGATTCTGGAACAGAGGTGGTGACATTCTCTGGTATATACTGTCGAGATAAAGCATCAGCGTTCCTATTTACTCTGCCAGACCGGTATCAAATTTCATAGTCAAAGCATGACAGTTGGGCTACCCATCGCTATTCCGTTGCTCCCAACTTAGCTGTGGCAAGATGACTCAAAGGGTTATTGTCGGTGTAGATTATGCACTTTTGTCCCAAGAGATACTCACGGAACTTTGCGGTAACTGCCCATTTCAAGGCCAAAAACTCTAATTTCATTGAACTGTAATTAAGCATATTACGTTCAGGGGGCCGAAGGCCACGACTGGCATAGGCTATATAGGCCGGACTTTTCCATCCTGTTCTTGTGACAGAACTGCTCCCAAGCCGCTATGACTAGTGTCCACTTCCAGGATGAAAGGTAGTGTAAAATTGGTATAAGCCAATACTGGAGTGGAGGTGAGTTTAGCTTTCAGTCCCTCAAAGCTCTGCTCACAGGCCTCTGTCCAGGCGACAGCAAAGTCCCGTCCGGTCCTTTTCCGAGCCCTCGTACCAGCCAACTCTGCTACCAACTGATGGAGTGGTGCGGCCATTTTCGTGAAGCCCTCCATGAAGCGCCGGTAATAGCTGGTGAAGCCAAGGAATGAACGCAGCTCCGCCACCTGGCTTGGACGTCACCACTGGGCCACCGCCTCGATTTTCCCCAGATCCGTGGAGACGCCAGCGCTGGAGATCACATGTCCCAAATAGCCAACCTCCTGCTTGCAGAAAGTGCATTTCTCTAGCTTGGCTTTGAGTCCTTCCTGTCTCAGTCGGCTTAACACCCCCTCTAATCGATCCAGATGCTGTGAAATGGAAGAAGAGAAAACCACAACATCATCCAGGTAAAGTAACAGAGATTGACAGTGCTGTTCCCCAAACAAGCGTTGCATGAGGCGCTGGAATGTACTTGGGGCGTTGCAGAGGCCGAACGGCATACGGTTAAACTCAAATAGTCCAAACGGAGTACAAAAGGCTGTCTTGGCTTTATCCTTCTCGGCCACAGGAACTTGATTATAACCACTGACTAAGTCGAGAGTAGAGAACCAATGGGACCCAGAAAGGGCGTCCAACGATTCTTCGATCGTGGTAACAGAAAAGCATCTTTACGAGTCTTTTTGTTTAATTGGCGGTAGTCCACGCAAAGACGAAGGCTGCCATCCTTTTTCCACACCAAAACAATGGGGGATGCATAGGGACTGCAGCTCTCCCTAATGACCTGCGCCTCAAGTAGTTCATTGATATGGGCCTTAACAACCTCATACTCGGATGGTGGCAAACGCCTACAGCGTTGCCGGACAGGAACGTCATCTAACAGAGGGATTTCATGGGATATAAGCCTGGTGCAGCCCAAATCCCCCTCATGAGCTGAAAACACCGCCTGATACTCAACCAGCAATGTTCTAACCCGTTGGGCCTCCTCCCTACTAAAAGTGGATAAATCAAGGGCATCTATTTGGCTCCGAACTGAACTGGGGGATGAGCCAGCGACTTCAATAGCCCTCAACTCAGCTACGCCCTTAGGCAAACTGACTACATCCACCCCGCGTAAATTACCTAGCTGGGTGCGAGCGTAAAGCAGAACATCAGTAGTACCAACATTTACAACAGGAACGTAAACTGTACCCCCGAACACCTGAACTAAAGAGGGAGATGCCAACAATCCACCCAGCAGGCCAGAGTCGAGAGGCTCAAATAAGGCAGTACCACCAGACCAGTGATCTGAACATGTCGCCCTGACAAACTTGGTCACACCCCCTGGAATACGCTGAACCCTCCCCTGACTTAGTTTAACAACACTCTTTACATCAGGGGGGGTTCAGCACCTGCCTGATAACACTGTTGCAAGGCTTGGAACACATGACCAGGTGCCTGAGACACGGTTGGTAACTCAAATAAAGCAGGCCCATGTTGAAAAAACAAAAGTTCGTAGCATTTGCTAATTACGTTCATCCCCAGGACCCCCGGGACACTAGCACCACCAGGAGGATCTTTTACTACAAGTATGCCGCAACCAGGTATGACCCTACCACACAAGAAAACATCCAATTCTAGATAGCCCAAATAAGGAATGGCCAACCCATTAGCAGCCTTAAGCTGAAGCCACCGGCAAGCCTGTAAATTCCCTGTCTTAAAGTGTTGCAAAAAGAAACTCTCTGTAACTGTGTACACCATAGAGCCAGTGTCCAATAAACAGGACACCTTAAGTCCACCCATAAGAATCTCCATATGGGGGCAGGACAACATTAAATTTGTTGAGGTGCTCACGCTAATTACAACACAAGAGCCTGTAAGGGCCCCACCCGAGCTGTGGCTCAACGGTTCGGTGGGCATTAGTTTTCCGACCCCGGTTGGGAGGTGAATGGTCCAGTACCAGATGGGGAAGGTAAAGCTGCAGAGTGAGACCAGGAGCGAAAAGGAACCCTTGCGCCATCACACTCCCTTGCAAAGTGCCCCGGACGCTGACATCTCCTACAAATTACAGGGCCATCACGGGGCGGTCTAACCTGAATCTGGTTGTTCTGAAGTAGAGCGATACTTTGGGTTAACTGATTAAGCTGATCTTGTTGTTGTTTCAAAATAGCTTTAAGATCCCCCAGTTCTATGCCTGAAGAACCAGTACCTAACATAGTAGAGGAACCCCCCTGAACCCCATACTGAAGGCCACAGACCGATGGAACAGAGTGACTATGACCTCGAGCCCCCCCGGGCATGCCCTCCCGCTCCCACTTAATGGCCTCCCCTCTAACATCCAACAGGGTAGCTGTGGGCTGACTGCGCACTAGTTGCTTTAACTCTCGGCGGAGGGAACAGTCAGAAACATGCTCAATAAATTGATCACGCAATAGCACCTCAAAATTCAACATGCCCACTGGTGCAACACGTTTTACTAGGTCCAGAAGACGCATCAGAGCCAAGGAAAACTCATGAAGACTCTCCCCCTCTTGCTGTTTCCTGGAAAAGAAAGCCTATTGCAATGCAACATATGATTGACAACAGCCATACAGTTCTTGCAAGATCTTAATAATAATTTCTGGGTCTCCCCGCTCTGCATCTGAATGATATTTAATTTCATCCCTGGCTTCACCTTCCAGGTGATCAACCAAAAAGAAAGCTTGATCAACAGGAGCCAAATGCCGGGCTCGCATACATGCGCGTGCCTCCTCATTTTCGGCTCTCAGTTGTAACACAATGTCTCTAAGTTGTATCAGTTCATCCTCCATGACTGTAAAACAGAATAAGGACAAGCGAGAGAAAAAAAACAAAAACAACAATACACAGGAAACCCAGGGAAGACGTTTGTTCAGACGGGACCTCAATTAGTCCAGGGCTTGGGCATCACCTCAGAGTCAGAGTCGGCTGCTGTTTTTCAATACACAAAAAAAGGGAGACCGTTAGATAGATTCACTACTGAGATAATTATATATATACTATTATATATATATATATATATATATATATATATATATATATATATATATATATATATATATATATATATATTAGTTTTTCATAAATGTATATATATCATATATATCTATATATCTATATCTATATCTATATATATATATATATATACACTCACCTAAAGGATTATTAGGAACACCTGTTCAATTTCTCATTAATGCAATTATCTAATCAACCAATCACATGGCAGTTGCTTCAATGCATTTAGGGGTGTGGTCCTGGTCAAGACAATCTCCTGAACTCCAAACTGAATGTCAGAATGGGAAAGAAAGGTGTTTTAAGCAATTTTGAGCGTGGCATGGTTGTTGGTGCCAGATGGGCCAGTCTGAGTATTTCACAATCTGCTCAGTTACTGGGATTTTCACGCAAAACCATTTCTAGGATTTACAAAGAATGGTGTAAAAAGGGAAAAACATCCAGTATGCGGCAGTCCTGTGGGCGAAAATGCCTTGTTGATGCTAGAGGTCAGAGGAGAATGGGCCAACTGATTCAAGCTGATAGAAGAGCAACTTTGCCTGAAATAACCACTCGTTACAACCGAGGTATGCAGCAAAGCATTTGTGAAGCCACAACACGCACAACCTTGAGGTGGATGGGCTACAACAGCAGAAGACCCCACGGGTACCACTCATCTCCACTACAAATAGGAAAAAGAGGCTACAATTTGCAAGGGCTCACCAAAATTGGACAGTTGAAGGCTGGAAAAATGTTGCCTGGTCTGATGAGTCTCGATTTCTGTTGAGACATTCAGATGGTAGAGTCAGAATTTGGCGTAAACAGAAAGAGAACATGGATCCATCATGCCTTGTTACCACTGTGCAGGCTGGTGGTGGTGGTGTAATGGTGTGGGGGATGTTTTCTTGGCACACTTTAGGCCCCTTAGTCCCAATTGGGCATCGTTTAAATGCTACGGCCTACCTGAGCATTGTTTCTGACCATGTCCATCCCTTTATGGCCACCATGTACCCATCCTCTGATGGCTACTTCCAGCAGGATAATGCACCATGTCACAAAGCTCGAATCATTTCAAATTGGTTTCTTGAACATGACAATGAGTTCACTGTACTAAAATGGCCCCCACAGTCACCAGATCTCAACCCAATAGAGCATATTTGGGATGTGGTGGAACGGGAGCTTCGTGCCCTGGATGTGCATCCCACAAATCTCCATCAACAAGATGCTATCCTATCAATATGGGCCAACATTTCTAAAGAATGCTTTCAGCACCTTGTTGAATCAATGCCACGTAGAATTAAGGCAGTTCTGAAGGCGAAAGGGGGTCAAACACAGTATTAGTATGGTGTTCCTAATAATCCTTTAGGTGAGTGTATATATATATATATATATATATATATATATATATATATATATATATATATATATATATATATATATATAAATATATATATATATAGATATATATATATATATATATATATATATATATATATATAACACACACACACACATATTCACGAAAGACAAAGTAACCTAATCACGAAAAACAGCAGCGAGACCTGAATTAACCATCACGTGGTACGTGAGAGACACACAAGAATCACATGTCGCGATGTCAGGATGCACTCGCGAATGTTCTGCTTAAAGCTTTCAATGAGCGCGAGCGTTTAACGCAACTCCCAGGGCACGCCGCCAAGACGGCTCGACTATAGTGACACTGGTAACCGGAAGAGGGGCGGGTATGACAAAGCCTACATCCTAGGGCTTCCTGACTACACACTTAAATACACCGGCCCTAATTACCTCATCCACCCCTTCCCATATAAGGGTAACGAACGCAAAAAAAAAAGGAAAAACAAATCCCCTACTACTACAAATAGTTTACCAAAATATAAAAATTAAGTCATCAGTTACTCACACTCATGTCTGTCCGAATCTGTATGCTGATGAAAGGAATTTTGAAGGATATCCTGTTCGTTGAGTTCAGTACAATGGAAGTTGTATTGGGGTCGGAAATTCCGACCCCAATACACGTTAAGCTCAGCATATGTGGCATAATGTTGATTACCACAAAATACTTTTCGATGTGTCCCTCCTTTTCTTAATTTTTTTTGGTAGGTTACAGCGAGGCACTTAAAAGTGAATGGCGCCAATCAGTAAATGTTAAAATACTCACTGTTTCAAAGTATAGCCTCAAGATGCAAACAATATACATGTTAACATGATTTTGATGCGATAAAATCACTTAGTAACATTTTCTGTGCAAAGTTAAATGCATTTTTACAACTTTGTTGCCATGATGACATAATGGTATAAACCCTAACACTACCATTAAAATAATTATTTTAACAACTTTACAGCCCAAATAATATATAAGAATGAATGTAACTGCTTCTATCAAATTCTAAGCTTCATGTTTCTGCCTTTAAACTCTCAGAAAATTGGCCCCATTCACTTCCACTGTAGGTGGTTTACTGTAACCTTGATTTTTGCCTTTTTTACATGAAATAAGTTAATTAACTTGGTCCCAAGTGTTCCCAAAGAACTTGTGCTGTTTTACCTTTGCAAGATTTAATTGTGAGCCACTCATGAACATGCAAAAGTAGAGCTATGGCGGAAGTATTCAGAAGATTTTAACAACATTATTTCATTGAATGTTCCAAAGGGCCTTTCAATGTAAATCAGATCTTTTGTATAAAGGATTTACATTTATGCATTTGACAGATGCTTTTATCCAAACAGTGCATTCAACAGCTACTATTTTGGGTCAGTTTAGTGAACCCATGACATTTCCGTTGCTAGCGCCATGCTCTACCTGTTAAGCTACTTGAGGAACAAGTTTACACGATGAATGTCACAATTTGTTTTTAATGTAGCCGGTGGGTTGTAAGATACAACACAAAATAAAAAAATATATTTTAGGGTTTTTATTTCTAACTGCTGTAAAAAATTGGATTAAAGGAATATAGAAAAATTTAGTCAAATGAAAAACAACTGAAATACGATAGAGGCTAATGTTAAATGAGTACACAAACAGGCATTATCCTACCCATATGCTTAAGTATAAGCAAACTCCAACGGATACACCACCATACTGGTAATTATCGATCGATTCTCAATTATGTAGACTTGTCCCTCTCAATGGTTTACCCACGGCTATGGAAACTGCTACCACCAAGTATTCAGAGTCTATGGATTTCTAAAAGACATAGTGTCTGATCGAGGTTCGGGTCCCGAGTTTGGCAGGCTTTCTGTAAGCAACTGGACTTCAATGTGAGTCTCACCTCAGGCTCACCCCCAAGAAAACGGATAGGTGGAACTTTAAACCAGGAGATGGCAGATATCTTCGGAGCTACTGTAGCTGTGAACAGGAAAAGTGGAAGGACTTCTTGCCCTGGGCAAAATACGCACAATTCCCTCACTTGTATCTCTACAGAAGTAACCCCCTTCCAATGCATGCTGGGCTACCAACCCCCGATGTTCCCTTGGTGAGGAGAACCATCTACAGTGCCAGCAGTGGATGATTGGATTAGGCAGAGCGAGAGGGTGTGGAACAGCTCACATGTCTCATGTCTCACATGAGCGGCCCGAGCGCAATGCTTTCAGGCTGACCGGCGGAGGCACCCTCACCCCAACTATCAGCCTGGACAGGGTCTGGTTATGCACAAGGGATCTCAAACTGTGGCTACCCTGCAGGAAGCTCAGTCCAAGGTATGTGGGTCTCTTCAGAATTATCTGTCAAATAAACCCAGTCACTTGCCGATTAGTGCTTCCTGCTAACTACCGCATCATGTTCACCTTCTATGTGTCCTTGCTGAAACAGTCCACCCGGTATCTGGCCCTGGAATCACAAATCCCGAGCCTCTGCTTCCATTGGAGGTTATGGAGCACCTGCATATATGGTCAGAGAGATCATGGACTCAAGGCGACGAGGGAGCCAGATGCAATACTTGGTGGACTGGGAAGGCTACGGACCAGAGGAGAGATCGTGGGTAGCCACCAAGGTCCCAGCAGAAGAACACCAGGAGCTGTTCGTGGGGGGGTCTGTAACATCTGAGGTTGTTACCTATCATAACAACCACCAGAGGGAGCATTCTCCTGAATGCTGATCTTCCCCCATTTCTTCACTGCTCATTTCCTGTTTACCACGTGTGTGTGTGTGTGTGTGTGTGTGTGTGTGTGTGTGTGTGTGTGTGTGTGTGTGTGTGTGTGTGTGTGTGTGTGTGTGTAGCGTATTTATCACTTTGTGGGGACCAAATGTCCCCATAAGGATAGTAAAACCCGAAATTTTTGACCTTGTGGGGACATTTTGTCGGTCTCCATGAGGAAAACAGCTTATAAATCATACTAAATTATGTTTTTTGAAAATGTAAAAATGCAGAAAGTTTTCTGTGAGGGTTAGGTTTAGGGGTAGGGTTAGGTTTAGGGGATAGAATATAAAGTTTGTACAGTATAAAAACCATTATGTCTATGGAAAGTCCCCATAAAACATGGAAAAACTACATGTGTGTGTGTGTGTGTGAATAGCCATGCAGTTCCATTGTTCTATGTGAAGTATTGCCAGTTTACCCAGCCTAACCTAGCTTTTTTAATTTGCCATTGTTTATTGATTCCATTGCCTGTTTTTCTGGATGTCCTGCTTTTTGGATAACCCGTTGTTTTGTTTGCCTGGATGGACTGTCTATTTGGTTTATTGGATTTATCTGCCTGCTTTACAACTATGTCTCTCTGCCTGCTGTTTTGGATTGTTTGCTTGTGTCTCTTTTAATAAACTTCCTGCACATGGATCCTAACACCGTCTCCATGACCTGTTCTTTACAATAAATCACCTTAATGCTTATATCATCAGAGCAGCCGGGACACGAGTTCGAGAGAGAGAAGTCAAGTCAAGTGGTTTTTATTGTCGTTTCAACCATATACAGTTAGTACAGTACACAGTGAAAAGAGACAACGTTCCTCCAGGACCATGGTGCTACATAAAACAACATAGGACAAACCCAGAACCACATGAGACTACACAGACTAAATAACATACCTATATAAAGAGCATGTGCAAACGTGTGCAAAAAGTACAGGACAGTACAATAAATTACTAACAATGAACAGGACAATAGACACAGTGAGAGACAGCGCAGCGCCGACCAGTACACAGTAGTGCAAAAGATGACAGTTTCTAAAAATGCCAAATGTAAACATAACATACTATGAAATAGTGTTCTATGCACATAGCAGTTATTGCCAGTTATAAAGTGACAAAATTAAAGTATTGAGGAGTCTGATGGCTTGGGAGAAGAAGCTGTTACACAGTCTGGCCGTAAGGGCCTGAATGCTTCGGTACCTCTTGCCAGACAGCAGGAGGGTGAAGAGTTTGTTTGAGGGGTGTGTGGATTTGTCCACAATGCTGGTTGCTTTGCAGATGCAGTGTTTTTTGTAAGTGTGTTTGATGGAGGGAAGAGAGACCCCGATGATCTTCTCAGCTGTCCTCATTATCCTCTGCAGGGCTTTGCGGTCCAAAACGGTGCAAGTCCCAAACCAGGCAGTGATGCAGCTGCTCAGGATGCTCTCAATAGTCCGTCTATAGAATGTAGTGAGGATGGGGGGTGGGAGATGTGCTTTCCTCAGCCTTCGAAGAAAGTAGAGACGCTGCTGGGCTTTTTTGGTAATAGAGCTGGTGTTGAGGGACCAGGTGAGGTTCTCCGCCAGGTGAACACCAAGGAATTTGGTGCTCTTGACGATCTCCATAGAGGAGCCTTCGATGTTCAGCGGAGAGTGGTCACTCTATGCTCTCCTAAAGTCAACAACCATCTGTTTTGTTTTGTCGACATTCAGAGACAGATTGTTGGCTCTACACCAGTCCGTTAGCCGCTGCACCTCCTCTCTGTATGAGAACAACCACGGTCATGTCATCGGCGAACTTGATGATGTCATTTCAGCTGTGCATTGCTGCACAGAGACTGATGTCTCCCAGTCAGGAAGTCCAGGATCCAGTTGCAGAGGGAGATGTCCAGGCCCAGCAGGTTCAGCTTTCCAATCAGTTGCTGGGGAATGATTGTGTTGAATGCTGAGCTGAAGTCTATGAACACATTCGAACGTATGAGTCCTTTTAGGATCTAGGTGGGTGAGGGCCAGATGGAGGGTGGTGGCGATGGCATTGTCTGTTGAACGGTTTGGACGATACACAAACTGCAGTGGGTCTAGTGAGGGGGACAGCTGGGTCTTAATGTGCCTCATGATGAGCCTCTCGAAGCACTTTATGATGATGGGTGTGAGTGCGACGGGACTGAGGCAGGACACTGAAGTCTTCTTTGGCATGGGGACGATGGTGGTGGCCTTGAAGTACGTTGGAACGATGGCGCTGCTCAGAGAGATGTTGAAGATGTCGAAGATGTCGGTAAGAACATCTGCCAGCTGGTCTGCACATCCTCTGAGCACTCTGCCAGGAATGTTGTCTGGTCCAGCAGCCTTCCATGGGTTGACTCTATGTAGAGTTTTCCTCACATCAGCCGTGGTAAGACAGAGCACCTGGTTGTTGGGAGGAGGGGTGGTCTTCCTCGCCACCACGTCGTTCTGCACTTCAAACCGAGCATAGAAGTCGTTCAGCGCATCTGGAAGGGAGGCATCTTTGTCACAGGCAACTGATGTTGTCCTGTAGTTGGTGATGGCCTGGATCCACTGCCACATGCGCCGCGTCTCACCGCTGTCCTGGAAGTGACTGTGGATTCTCTGGGCGTGTGCGCGCTTTGCCTCTCTGATGGTCCGGGACAGTTTGGCCCAGTTTGGCCTTGTCACCTGCTCTGAAGGCGGAGTCTCGGGTCCTCAGCAGTGTGCGCACCTCCGCAGTCATCCATGGCTTCTGGTTGGAGTGTGTGGTGATGGTCTTGGAGAAAGTGACATCATCAATGCACTTGCTGATGTAGCTGGTCACTGATGCTGTGTATTCCTCCAAGTTGATTGAGTCACCATATGTTGCAGCCTCCCTGAACATTTGCCAGTCAGTACACTCAAAACAGTCTTGAAGAGCAGAGATGGCTCCTGCTGGCCAGGTTTTCACCTGCCTCTGAAGCGTATTGTGCATCTGACGAGCGGTCTGTATGCTGGATTTAACATAACAGAGATGTGGTCCGAGTAGTCGAGATGGGGGCGGGGCTCCGCCCGGTACGTGCCTGAGATGTTTGTGTAAACAAGATCAAGTGTGTTCGCCTCTCTCGTTGCAAAGTCCACATACTGATGGAATTTAGGGAGCACTGTCTTGAGATTTGCATGGTTGAAATCTCCTGCGACAATAAACAGTCCGTCAGGGTGAGCGTTCTGCAGTTTGCTCATAGCCCCATACAGTTCACAGAGCGCTTTCTTAGCGTTAGCGTTGGGGGAATGTAATCTCCGGTTATGATAACAGTGGTGAATTCCCGTGGTAAATAAAAAGGTCTGCATCTAACAGTCACAAGCTCCACCAGTGATGAGCATTAGCTAGAGACTAGCATAGAATTCTTGCACCATTTCGTGTTGATGTAAACACACAAGCCACACACACACACACACACACACACACACACACACACAAGATCATAAAATGTGGTTTAAAATAGTTAGATGAAGAAAGTGTCACACAGCAGGACACTGATGACAATGCTTAAAATTTCATGTTAATTACAATACTAATGTGTAAATGTTTATTTTTAAAAATCAGTGAAAACAAATTTGGCCAGAATATGTACATATATAAATATACAAATATAAATATATGTACATAAATAAATGAAAATACCTTTTAAATTGTAGATCTTTGCAGATATTTTGCATATTAATTGCTCATACTTTCACTCTACGCGAGTTTGTTGCATGTTTATATCTGCAGTGTTTTTGGTTATCACCATTATTGTGATTTGTATGTTAAATAATGAGTGCCTTGTGAGGGACACCGTTGATTCATGTATACAGATATGCACTTCGATGTAAGTCATTTCAAAAGCCATTGTATTGGCTTGTCTCGCAGAATTTATAAACTTTTTGCTTTGTTATGAGGTCCACACGGTCATGTTGAAGCCCAGGGTGGTCACCTATATGACAGGCTGGTAATTGCGCAGCAGCGGGATGGCCCAAATTACCCAGCGGCCCACCATGAAAAAACCTGGTTCTCCCGATGGCCAGTCTGCCCCTGGTGGAAACAGCCTTTATTGATCTCAAAACATTCTATATTGTTTACTTCCGCAGTTACATTTGAAGTATTTTCCACAAAGAAGTCATGACTTTTCCATGTGCTTTTCATAAAACTACACAGAAGCCACATAGCAACCTTGGTTCCATTTGAGAATCATCGATCGATTTGAATTGAGACACTGTTCACAGATCTGGCTTGGATTTTATTAAAAGCCTTACAGGCACTAATGCCCTTATGATATCCTGTAATTTTAACCTCCTTTAAATCTAGTTTTACGCACATAACACAGGCAGGGTGGGCACTGCAGTAACACAAGCAGTAAAAAAATAAATAAGTCAAAGCAGGAAAGGATAAAAGCAGCTTCCTGTCCAGTAAATACACATTGTTTTTGGAGACAGCAAGTTTTGACATTCAAGTTGTCCGTAAACTTCCTGAGAACAACTTCATGCAGTTGGGAAAACAGGGAGGCTGACGAGCCCCTCCAATGCTTCCTGTTCTGGCCTGCCGGGCCAGACACATGCAATTCCTAAACACATGTCCGGTATACTGTAATGGCACTCATTAAGGCTGGAGGTATGAACAGGAAACAGGACATGGGCTTGTCTCTCAATGTTATATTTGTTTAGTGCAATCGGCTGTGCTTCAGCCACTTAGAGAGAGAGAATAGATGTGTATTGGAGAGAGAAAAAAATGTTTCCTGGTTTTAAGCAAATGTGACTATTACCGAGGTATTAATGCCTACTGATTGCATGCTTGTTCCTGCCCCCGCATCCGCCCGCACTTCTCCATCCACAACCGTGAAATTGGGACCATGTGTTGTGTGCACTGTTCTAGTCCGCAACAAGACACAGGGCTGTTTTTCTTTCTCGTTCTTTCTGCCGGAACTGCGGGCCAGGGAAAACGTTCCTCCAAACAACACCCCCGCCCATATCACTCACACACACACACACACACACACACACACACACACACACACACACACACACACACACACACACACGTTTGTGAGGAAATCTCATAGACACAATTTTGCTTACCACAAAAAAATTGTTTAATTAATAGAGGTTTTAGAGTGGCACTTTTAATGGAGGTGAATGGGAACAATTTTTGTAGGGTTTTAAGGAAGAAAGGTGAAGCTTATAATTTTATAAAAGCACTAACATTAATTCTTGTTTTGTACATACATATGTACATATACATAAAATGTATCGTTTTTAGGTTGTTTTAGGGTATTATGGTTTACAGTGTCATCATGGCAACAAAGTTGTAAAATTGGATATAACTTTCAGGGACTAAAAACCTTTCAAGGAACGAAAACTAAAACCGAAATTAACAAAAACTTTTTGCAAAATGTAATCAAAAACTGGAACAAAGCAATTTTCAATTGTTCCAGAGTGAAAACTTTATTTTTAAATGCTGGTAACCGGTTATAACCGGTTCATTTTGTTCTGATAAGTTTTTATGAAACGTATCGGTTACCTAACGTAACCTCGGTTCTCTCTAGATGAGGGAACGAGTATTGCGTAAGCTAGCTTACGCTACGGAAAGATTCATCTTTTCTGAGATATTGAAGCCAAAAAATTATCCTTAATTTTTGTATCCATTGTCAACGCAGTGCGGCAGCTGCAGACCTTGAGCGGGCTAGCTAGCGAGCTCATAGGTTGCTCTGCGGCAACTGCTGCAGCCTATAGACGAGCTTGGGCTTAACTCGCGATCCAATGAGAGGCGCCCACGCCACTGCATCAAAGCCCGCCAAAAAGGGCGTGACTAGAGTGCATATAAGCCGTAGTTCGTGAGGCTGGAACCCTGGTTTTCATTGACTGAAGCTTAAAAGTCGCCGTGGGCGCTGAAAGACGTCGGCTACGCAATACTGCTCCTCATCTAGAGAGAACCGAGGTTACGCTAGGTAACCGACACGCTTCTTCACGAGGTTCTCTCAGATATGTAAGTTAGCTTACGCCTACGGAACCCATTGTCAACGCCGCGCGCCAAGCATCCACTGTATAAGCCCCAGGGAATTAAGGGGGACCCGGGAGCCCTTATGAGTGGGGAAATAATATTTGGCCGGCAAGAATGCGGTCATTGATTGTGTAATACATAAGCACATAGTAGGACGGAACGACAGAGCGGCGGTGCCGGTCTGTGTGGAATGTGTCCCATCAGTGCAGCTCACCAGGGAGCTGTAGCGTATTAAACCGCTAGTAGTTTTGCCTGCAGAGCCGGCACTTCCATATTGTAAAATCTGACAAAGGTGGAGGGGAAGTCCATCCCGCTGCCACACATATGTCGTGGAATGGAAATTCCGCTGGACCATGCCCACGAGGATGCCATGCCTCTAGTGGAGTGAGCCCTAATGCCCAACGGGCATGGCAGGTCTTTTGACGCCAGCATGCAGCAGCAATAGCGCCCACTATCCATCTAGATAGTGTCTGTTTCGAGGCGGCGAGACCTTTGGTGCGCCCCGAACTAAACGAAAAGCTGCTCGAGCGCCTGAAAGCAGCGGAGCTGCAGTATACAATCTCAGTGCTCTGACCGGGCAAAGGAGATTGGCGCCGCTTCAGCATCCGGTGCTGGCAGCTCGATAGGGAAATGACCTGTGCTCTGAAAGGAGTACCGATCACCTTGGGAACATAGCCGCGTCTAGGCTTTAAAATGACCTTGGAGTCACTTGGTCCAAACTCAAGATCACGCAGCTGACAGACAGCTGCGGAAGGTCTCCCACACGCTTGACTGATGACAGGGCAGTCAGAAAAACGGTTTTGAGTGAAAGGTATTTCAAATCCACGGATTGAAGTGGTTCGAAGGGGGCTTTCATAGTTTCGAGAACTATAGAAAGATCCCAGATAGGAACCGATGGGGGCGCTGGGGTTCATCCTTCTAGCTCCCCTGAGGAAGCCGGATGACCAGCTCGCTTTTACCCCATGACTGGCCGCGCAGGGTTCAGCTAACGCCGCAACGGCCGCCACATACACTTTGAGCGTGGATGGGGATCTGCCCTCATCCAGCAGCTCTTGTAGAAATACGAGCAGCTTACCTACACCCCACATGTCCGCGGGTCCAGGTCTCTGTCGGTGCACCATTTTGAGAACACAGACCATTTTGACGATAGAGTCTTCTCGTGGAAGGGGCTCTAGCGCGTATGATGGTGTTTATTACTCCTTCTGGCAGAGCGACGGTAGTCGCTGATCACCCACGCATGCAGCTCCAGCTCTGGGTGGGGATGCCAGATTGTGCCGCGAGCTTGAGAGAGGAGATCTGCTCACTGGATGGGCCACGGCGCTGTCAGTGACAGCTGCGTAAGCTCGGAACCATGTCTGATTCTCCCAACGCCGGGCTATGAGGAGCACCGAGTGACGCTGCTTCCTGATCCTCTGCATTACCTGTGGCAATAGCGCAGACGGAGGGAAGGCGTAAAGCCGGGCGCCTGGGCCAGTCCTGGGCCAGCTGCCCTCGCTGAGAAAAATACTGGGCAGTGAGAGTTCTCTTTGGACGCAAAGAGGTCTATCTCTGCTCTGCCGAATAGGTGCCATAACGCCTGGACTGTTTGAGCGCGCAGGACCATTCCCCTGGGGAATATTGTCTCTGGACAGTCTGTCCGGGCCGCCGCTCAGGTGGCCTGGCACGCGCGCCGCCTCAGCGAGCGCAGGTGGCACTGGGACCAACTCAGTATGCGCTTTGTCAGATGGAAGAGGTTCCTGGATCTGACACCGCCCTGACGGTTTAGGTAGGATACCACAGATCTGTTGTCCGAACGACCAGGACGCGGTGACCCTGAATGACCGGGAGAAAGCGACGAGCCGCACTCGACCGCTATCATTTCCAGACAATTTATGTGAAGGAGCTTTTCCTGAACTGACCATAGGCCGAAAACCGAGAGCCCTCGCGAGACCGCGCTCCAACCCGTGTTGGACGCTGCCTGTCGAGATGACTTTTCGGGCGAGATACAGCTCCCATTGTCACTCCCCGCTGATACCATTCGCCACTGTCCAGGGCTGCAGAGCTGATATGCAGGTCTGAGTCACCTTGATGGGCTGGCGCCTGTGGCCCAAGCCCGGCGAGACGCCGGGTGTTTAGCCAATGCTGAAGCGGGCGATGTGCAGTAAACCCAGCTGAAGTACTGCTGCGGCTGAGGCCATGTAACCTAGCACTCTCTGGAATTTCTTCAGAGGCGTGAGGCTGTTCATCTGAAAAGATGCGGCTAGTCGCTGAACACGGCGCGCGCGCTGTGTAGATAAGCTGAGCCGCCATTGCCACGGAGTCTAGTTCTATTCCCAGGAAGGAAATGGTCTGACTGGGCTGTAGTGAGCTCTTGGTCCAATTGACTGCAAGACCCAAACTGTTCAGATGGCTGAGGAGAACTGCTCTGTGAGACAGAAGCTCCATATGTGACTGAGCCATAATCAGCCAGTCGCCCAAATAGTTCAGAATTCGCGAAACCCTGACTCACGAGGGGTGCGAAGCCACGATCCATGCACTTCGTGGAAAGTACGGGTGCTAAGGACAGGCCGAACGGAAGGACGGTGTATTGATAAACCTGGCCGCCGAGGCTAATCTCAAGAATGGCCTGTGACGGGATTTATCTGAATCTGAAAGTATGCATCTTTCAGATCGAGAGAAATAAACCAGTCCCCTGGCGCATTACGCGCAGGAGTTTCCTGATTGTAAGCATTTTGAACGGTCTTTTGCAAGCACCTTGTTCAAAACCCTGAGATCTAATATGGGTCTGAGGCCGCCGCTTTCTTGGGAACAAGAAAATAACGGCTGTAAAGCCCCGACTCAGCTCAGAGAGGGTGGCACTTTTTCTATGGCCCTTTGCACAGAAGGCTTGTTATTTCTGAACGAAGCATGCACGCTAAGCTTCCGTGTTCACAGTGGTTTCGAGCCGCTCTGAAGCGTAGGGGGCGGCGATCGAACTGTAGCAAATAGCCCTGTTGTATTGTGCTTAACACCCACTTGGATATCCCTGAATAGCTTCCCACGCTTTGAAGCGTAACGCTAGAGGGTGAATGGCCAATTCGCTCTGATTGCCGCACACAGAGCGCTGAACAAAATGTGTGAGCTGCGCTTAGTGTGTTCATGCATGATTGCTCGCAGACAGCATGAACAGGCTGTTTTGTGAGTGACTTCCGATTGGAATGAATGGGGAAAGAGTCACATCTGTTACGCGATGCGCAAGCATAGTCATGGGCACGGACTTACACACAGAGGAATGGTTGCTGGTCGCGTAACAGAGCCGGCAGAGAATGGGCGCCGCAGACGCATTTGCGGGCGCATTTATTGACTCTAGCGCCGAGCTGTTCAGAATCGCTTTATGTGAGCGTGCTCTGGTGGGGACACGAGACATGCAGTGCTTGTGTGCAGAAGTGAACACTGGATTGTGGGCACATTTTCTACACATAGGGCTGGTCGTGTGACAGAGCCGGCAGAGAATGGGCGCACAAGACGCATTTGTGGGCGCTTTCATTGACTCTGACGCCGAGCTGTTCAGAATCGCTGTATGAGAGCGCGCTCTGATAGGGGCACGGATGTGTTATGCTTGTGTGTAGGGGCTAACACTGGGTTGTGGGCACTTTTTCTACACATAAGACATGTTTGCTCTTTACAAGATTTATTTGGGTCGCCGTGAAAACGGCGCTTGAGTGCAGGCAAGCCGGCAGTGTCACCGCTTGTTGGCTGCTAAATTCACCACTGTAGTAGCCTGAGAGAAGGGACTGACAGGGGTAAAGCTTTGACAGTGGTCCGCCGCGGCGGACTGAGCCGCCGCTTGTTCAACACAGTTAGGAAGACTTCGCTGCTCGGTTTCAGCGCTACCTTAGATCGAGGCCCGCTGGGAGGCGGCTCGCGGCGGCTGTCTGAGCGCTGACGAGGGCGGCCGCTCTGTCGACGCTGAGAAGTCTGGAGATTGTTGAACTGGGCGCTGTGAAGAGGCTCGTGCAGGAGGCTGATCACGCGAGCGCCTGCAGAGGAGCTTAGCGACGCCGCAGGAAGAGGTTCATGGCTTGGGTGGCTTTCTGGACTTCTGAGAAGCGGTCAACAATGCCACTCACCGCGGAGCCGAAGAGACCGGTTGGAGAGAGCGGTGCGTTGAGGAACGGGAGCTCTGCTTCTCCCATGTCGGCTAGTGTTAGCCATAAGTGTCTCTCGGTCACAGTCAGCGAGGCCATGCACTTCCCTAGAGCTTGGGCTGCAGCTTTGGTAGCGCAAGGGCGCAGGTCTGTCAGGCCAGAGATCAGTAACAGCCTCTGGGTGCCTGCCTTTCTCATCCCACTCCGGAAGAAGGTCTGCTTGTAGGATCTGTAAAACGCCATTGAGTGCAGAGCAGATGCGCTTGGCCGGGCGGCGGAATAGGCGCCGCCAACATAGGCGGAAGTCGCTCTGCAGGCCTTAGACGGGAGCACAGGCTTGGAACGCCATCTCGCGGAGGGCGGACAAAGGTGTGCTGCTACCGAAGTCCTCGACCGGGGATGGAGGAGTAGCCTCTTCAGTGGCGCCGCCCACCGACGCCAGAGAGGTGGAGACGGTGAACGGGTCCTGGCTGAAAACGGAGCTGCTCCACCCACTTTGCAAGCTCCGTATGTAATTCCGCAGGAAGGGAGCGCCCGGCCGCGGGTGTAGAGCGGCGATGGCTTTGAAGAAAGCAGCCGCCGAAGTCTGTTGGGTGCCTGCTCAGGGGCGGTGACCACTGAGCCCGAGGCGGTCGACGGCCTGTGTGAGGAGGCGTGTTAACTCCCCTTCGACCGGGCGCTGGTCCTGCTGGATTCCTGGGCTGAGGAGGAGGCTTGGGAGCCTGTCCACCTCGCTGTCCGAGCCATGATGGAACAGCAGCCCTTATCCTCCGCCGCCATCCGAGATGGCAGCAGTGCGGCCGCCGGGCGGCAACTGCGCTGGCCCCGGGGCGGGAGGGTGAAAGCGATGCTCGAGGGAGAGGCTCCGGCGAGGCAGTCGCCTCAACCACAGTTTCCGCAGCCTTTGTGAGCGGGCGCTTCTTCCTGCGCTGCTGAGGGTAGGCGGCGCTGGCGGTTTCTGCTTTGATCGGCTCGAGTCGAGCCCGCAGGGTCGACATCGGTAGCTCCTCGCAGAATCGCGATCCGCCTCAGTGAGGGCGAAGCTCTGCGTGCCCCAGTCCCAGGCAGAGAGCGCAGATGATGTGGCGGTCTCCTGTGCTGAGAAGGGCGCGACATGAGGCGCAAGTGGAGCGAGGCATCTTGAAAAGACGCCAGACTTTTTGTGAATAGTTCTTGAGAACTAGCTTGCTTAATAAAAGGATACGCCGCCGGATGGCGAGCTCGCAGGATGGCTGAAGGTGGCTGAGACGGCCGGCTTCTTCTAGCCTGTCCACGCTTGCTAGATGCCCCTCAAACGGCGACGCTGCTTCCAGGTCAGCGATGCGGAGAGCTTCGCTGAAGAGATGAAAATCAGGGTTCCAGCCTACGTAACCACGCTTATATGCACTCTAGTCACGCCCTTTTGGCGGGCTTTGATGCAGTGAGCGCCGGACGCTTCTCATTGGATGCGAAGTTCGCCCAAGCTCGTCTATAGGCTGCAGCAGTTGCCGCAGAGCAACCTATGAGCTCGCTAGCTAGCCCGGCCAAGGTCTGCAGCCGCCGCGACTGCGCTGATAATGGATACAAAAATTAAGGATAATTTTTGGGCTTCAATATCTCAGAAAAGATGAATCTTTCCGTAGCGTAAGCTAGCTTACGCAATACGAGAGAACCTCTCGTAAGAGAACCAGCGGTTATCCAGTATATTTTTGGAACTACACCACTTCATGTTGCCCAAAAAAATGTATCATGTGCTTTGATCCAGAAGGAAACTGCTGCATTACACATTTATTTGCCTATTGCACATTATGGATGTCGATTCTCTGAATGAATAATTTCCAGCATTTACAGCTGAAGTCAGAATTTTACATACACCTTAGCCATTTAAAAAACATTAAAACGTTTTTCACAATTCCTGACATTTAATTGTAGAAAACATTCCCTATCATAGGTCAGTTAGGATCAATACTTTATTTTAAGAATGTGAAATGTCAGATGTAATAATAGAAGAGAGAATTATTTATTTTTTAATTGTTTAACTTGGGTCAAATGTTTTGGGTATCCTTCCACAAGCTTCTCACAATAAGTTGCTGGAATTTTGTCCCATTCCTCCGACAGAACGGGTGTAACTGAGTCATGTTTGTAGGCCTCCTTGCTCGCACATGCTTTTTCAATTCTGCCCACAAATTTTCTTTCGGATTGAGGTCAGGGCTTTGTGATGGCCACTCCAAAACCTTGACTTTGTTGTACTTAATCCATTTTGCCACAACTTTGGAGGTTGGCTAATTGTCTAAAGACTTGACATAATTTTCTGGAATTTTCCAAGCTACTTAAAGTTACAGTTAACTTAGTGTATGTAAACGTCTGACCCACTGGAATTGTGATATAGTCAATTAAAAGTGAAACAATCTGTCTGTGAACGTTTGTTGGAAAAATGACTCATGTCATGCACAAAGTAGATGCCCAAAACGACTTGCCAAAACTATAGTTTGCTAATATTTAATTTGTGGAGTGGTTAAAAATGAGTTTTAATTACTTAAATCTAAGTGTATGTATACTTCTGACTTCAACTGTACATGCACGGCTAATTCAGATACAAGGAAAATATTATTAGAGTTAAATAGTTAATTTCTCAGTTGTTGTTTTCACTGAATTACTGTTAGATATGATGCATTCATACAGATTTTATGCTGCCGGGTTTTCAGATCTGTAAACAAAATGATACTTTACTGTTAATTAACTGCATTTTATGATTTTTGTACCCATAAATCCACCACACAGGAAAAAAATTATTGCTTATTTTGGTGAGGCAAGTGGCTAAGTTTTTCCAAAACATGCAGCTTGTTTTACTTGTAAGATCTGGCAACACTGGAATTGGGATTTTAAAAAGAATGTTATTAACTGTTCTATTATTTTGTTCTGACCAGTAACCTTTTGGAAAGGAGGCTGTGGAACTTAGAAATACAATTTTTGCTCAGAACTAAACGTTTTCCGTCCCTGATATAACTTTACACAGAAAAGGTTAGAAAGTAATTTGTTCACACTAAAATCATGTTAACATGTTGAGGCTATACTTTTGAGTATTTTAACATTTAAGTATTGTCCCAATTGACATCCACTGTGTGTGCTTCACTGTAACCCAGATTGTTGCTCTTTTTAAGAAAAGGAGGTGTAAGTCGAAATAAATGTGTGTGGTAATCATCATTATACTACAAATGCTGTAGATTGAGTTTAACATGTATTGACCCCAGCATATGCTTTTTAATGCTGAAGTGTGTCAAAACTGTGCCACTAGTTTAAAACAAGTGTTAATTGCTAAAATGAGCACTGTTAATGAATAGATTACAGAAAACTCTTCCATTGGTTGGACAAACAGAAAGTCCCGAACCCCACCAGTCGCTGAACTAGAATTGCTGTGTTGGGCTGGACCGGCCTTTTTTTCTTTTTAGGAATGTTTTGACAGTGACACAGAGACACAAGCGTCCCAAATCACATACTTCTAGACTTTTCTGCACCATTTTGTTGCATAAGTAGTGTGAGTAGTATGTTCACACTGAAAAAAGCAACACAGAGTACTTTGAGTACAAGGATGTGCTTTCTCAACTGAATTTAAGAAGTGAGGAATGTTGAACGCAGCTTGCCCTATTTTGCAGAAGGGATGAGATTACCTGGCTGCGATGCTGGCCAGACAAAACTATTGTAATCAATGATGAATATGGCTGCTAGAGAAACTTCTGTGAAGACAACACTTTGCAAATGTGAGTAGCAGGGAGTAAAAATGGTACAAAGAACGAAAACTGAAAATAAATTACAATTTTCACAGAATTATTATTAACAGTTCTATTATTTTGTTCTATACAATTTAGAAATGAGGCTGTAGAATACCAGAACGGGGAAAAAAATACTGTTTCCGATCTGAACGAACGGAAATGAAAAATAGTTTAATAGTTTTAAGTCTCGGGTGAGTTGAATGCTTTACCGTCACCCCACACTTTGCAAATATTTAAGTTATTTGACTGACGGGTCCTGGGTAGCTGTAGTTGTGAGTCAGGGTGTGCTGAGTGACACCAGCCAGGTCTCCAAAGCAATCAAATTGGCCCGGTTGCTAAAGAGTCACATGGGGTAACCTCCTCGTGGTCACAATTAGTGGTTCTCGCTCTCAGTGGGGCGCATGTTAAGTTGTGCGGATTGACGATCTCAGAAGCGGAGGCAACTGAGACTTGTCCTCGGCCGCCCGGATTAAGGTGAGGTCCGCGCCACCACTACCTACTTGGTAGTGGGAACGAATCACTTCCAAATTGGAAGCAAAGTATAGAAAACAAATTACTTGACAGAAAAGTGTTGAACTGATGGTCACTAAGCTAACAGCAACACATTGCATTTGTTTGAAATGTCACTTCCGATTAAGATTGCTAACTGTCCCGTAATTGTTGGGGAATTTGTATTTTGGCTAAAAATGAAGATATAGCCTGTTTATTAGCCTGTTGTTCCATAGAGAAGTGGCAAAAATGCTACCCCACCCTTGTGCGGTGCAAAAACAAAACCAAAAAACAGCAATTGCTTCAGTGTAGAAAACAAACGTTAGTGTTACATTTAGGGTTGGCAACTGTCCGTTATTAGTCATGATGTCCTGTGTTTTGTCCTGAGATTGAGGCACTGTATTTTGGCAGGGATAAAGGTGTCCTGACTCCCATAAGCGGCAAAATGCTCAAGGGGGATCCCTGTACCATATTGTAACGTTCAAAACACTCAAGCGTCTCATATTCATTTGTCAAAAAGTGAGACAATACTACAATTTAAGGAAACATTTACCTAGAAATGACATAGTATGTTCTGTATATTAAGCTGAAATGCGAGAAATTTAACATTTGAAAAAATGACACGTTATCTTATACTTGTGAGAACCACAGAAAATGTCCCCACAAGTTGTTTTTCGGCATTTCGGCATTTCGGCATTTCGGCATTCCGGTTCCTCACAAGTATTGCCAAACCTGCACACACGTTCAGTGTCATCATAAAGTCTCTAGGGAAATTTCTGTGGACATTTTTAGCTAATTCATGTTGAGAAGAGCTCTTATTTAAGTATGGGTGTTATTACGTTTAGTCATTATGGAGAATGTTCATCATTATCTTTGGTGTCCTCCCTAATTGTAGAACTGTGGTTGTAGCTTGAACTCAACACTCATACTAAATATATCAACAGTTTCGAAGTGATTGGACCAATATGTTTCATAAGATTTGCAATACTTTGGTGCTTATATGCTACAATTTCACAATGATATCATGTGTAAGATCTCTCTCAGTGCCGATAGCATCAACTTCAAAGGTTTTATGGGACAGTTCATAGAAATGTCAACCATAATTTCTTAAATTCAGAGCACTTATTGGGGATGTGGGTGCATTTTGGGACAATGTCATCCCTTGCTGTTTGGAGTATGTTAGGATGAAATTCAACCTAAAAAATATGCAGAATCTCCATTTCACAGGCTGACATTTCATCCCTCTGGTTACAGTTTAATAGAAATGCTGGTGAAATTTCTGCTTTAATTAGCTACGGATACATCAGGTCTTGTGCTGAGAGCTCAGATTGATGAGTTAATAATCTGGTATTGGATGGACTTGTCCAGTGCAGGTTTTCTTGGGGGAGTGTGGGAAGACCTTGGTTTCCCAGCTTGCTGGCCAGTAATACACACATGCTGGATTGATGGCTTCATAAGTGCACCATCATCCCCCAGCCGCTCACCTCTCTTAGGCCATGCTCTTTTCTTTGCCGCATCTTTCTTTCTCTCTTTCTTGCTCTGCCTATCTTCCATTGGTTCATGCTCTTGCCTTTCTTATGAAGTCCCACCTCAATTTCCATTTTCTTGATCTTTCAACATTTAACCCAGTGCAGTGATTAAAATGGATGTAGATTTGAGCTGAATTTTGCTTTGTTATGAGGTCCACACGGTCATGTTGAAGCCCAGGGTGGTCACCTATAGGACGGGCCAGGGTAATAAAGTGCCAGGGTTTGGGAAGCTAATGAAGGTATTGAATTACTTGGCTAAATCACCCAGATTAAGCATCTATCTCTCTGTCTTTCTGACTGTAGGGCCTGTAAAACCCTCAAACTTTTAAAACCATTTTAAGCTTTCAGACAAAGCTTTGTCAAGCCAACATTAAAGATTGTCTTGACAAACTTTAGCTATATTATTCTCAATTATTAATTATTTAAACAATATATATATATATATTTTTCTTATTGATGATTCTCATTACTGTAATACAAATATTAATGATAGCACAACAAATATAATGTGTAAATACTTTACAATTTAAATAATATATCTATAGTTTGTATTTCTCATTATTCTCATTACTGTAATACACTACTTTTAATTCTGTAATACAAAGATTAAAGACAGCACAATACATTTGATGTACAAATATTATACATTTTAATAATATATATTTTTTTTGCATTTCACATATGATCATTGGACGAAAATTGTGTTTAATTGTCATTATATGTAATAATATCATGTGATAATGCATAGAAAATCTTAATAGTCCTAAAATATGAATTGTCTCTAAGCAAAATACAATTTCTGTTTTTATTTCTTTTCATTCTTGAGTAAATATAGCCTTGACATTTTCTTGACAGATTTTGTGAGATCCACCCTTATGTCTCAATGGAATCAGTAATTATACCATTTACAAATTAAATTATACTGCCTAGACAATAGCATGCAATAGCTATACAATTACCTACCAAGATAACAATGTACCATATGAATTTTCAACATTAGCTTAAATGCCTTAAATGTCATTTATCAGCACAGAAGTGGCAGGATGGTGACATGCCAGAACTTTGATATCTCCAAACAAATGGCCTTTATGATATGACCCTTCCACTAGATAAGAGTGAGGTCACAGGAGAGCAACTCTCTCAACTCGTCAGCCCTTGAGGGAGAGAGATAGATGGAAAGATAGATGAATGAGAAAGTGAGAGACTGACCGGGCATCCACTCCCTGAAGCCCAGCAGAGAGCTGACCTCTCCACCTGGGTAAACATTCAATCGCTGATCAGGGGGCTAAAGAATGCGGGAACCCAGAGATGTGGACTCAAGCTCTGGGTCAACTCTCCACAGAAACACCTAGCTATTTGGAGGGTCAAGTTTATGGTTCCTGTTTAGGAGGGCGAGGGGGTGGCAGGGTTTTAGGATAAGTAACGGGGCAAAAGGTTGGTCAAGGGTTGAAAGAGAAGACTGGAATATGTAAAGTGTTGAGGACAGGAGATCAGACATGAAAGTAGAAAGATATAAGATGATCTGGTTCGAGACAGGATGTAGCCAAGCAGGAAATACAACAAGTGCTTCGTACTTAACACATGTCCTGGTTCTTGAACTTATCTCGGTGACTGACGTTCAAAGCTCATCTTCAGCCAGTCTTAAGAGGCTGGACATCATCGGATGTCTTGAAGGATAATGACCTAAACCTTGTAAATGCAGATGCATGATAAAGAAGAAGTTTTCTGGAATTATTCAAAAGAGTTCTGCAGTGCTTTGTCTTGTTTTCCAGCAAAACATCTAGACTTTTTTTAAATCAAGATACATTTACTTGAGAAGCTAAATTACATTATATGAAATACATCATATAACATGATATTGAGTCTTGTTTTCAGAGACATCTAACATCCTTAAAAAATAATTATAAAAGAAAATATGCCAATGTCATAAGAACACTAAACTGATTTTCCCTTGAAGTATATTTATCCAACCCCATTGGAATAAAGTTCACTAAATTGTGTGTACCTCAGAAATAAACATACATCTATCGTATGTAATTTTGCTTAGTGTTAAATTATCTTGTTTATATATTTTTACTGGAAAACAAGACAAAAAATAAAAAGACAAAAGTTACTGAAAAGTGGCAGCTTAATACAATATTCCACATTCAATACAAGTAAAGCTCAATCGACAGAATTTGTGGCATAATGCTGATTACCACAAACATTAATTTTGACTTGTCGCTCTTTTTCTTTCAAAAAGCTCAAATCAAGCTTACAGTTAGACACTTACAAATGGACTCACAGATATGGTCCCCTCCAAATTAAACCGAATCGCCTTCCTGATGTAGTTTATCCTCCTCATCTCCTTATCTAACATCCTTTCCCACTGCTATGAATAACACTATCCAAAAAGCCTTAATCCTGTTCTCCTTTGCCATAGAAATGACATTGGCAGATTAAAAACAGAGACCTTTCTCCATAAGGTACCTTGTAGGGCCAGGACATACTGTAGATAGCTCATTTTGGGGCAGTGTGAAGGTTGCCTTCCAGGTCTTGAGATAGCACTTTCTGCATTTTATCAGGGCAGCTGTAGTGTACTTTGCATCATCAGCACAGCTTTGACTGCATCTTTGTTCGGCAATGGCCCATATCGCAGTTGTGTTTCTAATTAAGCCGGAAAGATGGAGACAGACAGGCTGCCGGTTGCCTCCGACACTCTGGTGTGGCGCTGCTGTAAAAATGTGCTCCCCACACCTCCTTGCCTACACACAGACTGTTACCATAATCTTTCATTCCTGTCCTGGAATTCAGCTAGAGTTCTTCATGTGGAACGTATTTGTTTGTTATTATTACTTAATCGTTTTTATGATGCCAAAGTGCCCAAAAGCAAGCAGATAAGTTGCAAATTTGAACTTGATGCTATCGTTAAAATGTAATTATGAAATAAAAAATGATCTTACTTAAAAGAAGACTATTACTTAATCTATGCACAGTAAAGAAAATAAGAAAGTTTCAGTTACTTTATGCATGACATTGATTTATATGAGATTCATATTAGAATATGTGAAATATTACCATGCAGTGCATCTTGGACAATATCAGCAAACATTAAAAATGCCATGTGATCTGTGATTATGTCAGGAATAATTGTAGAGGGACCACACGGGTACCTCGGCTGTGAAATACATTTTCAATATTTCAGTCAATTATTTTATTTATAACATGCATGGTTAACATATGTGCATGCGTTTATCTAAGACATTTTTTCAAGCCCCTACGAGACACTGTTTAAGGTGATAGTTTACCCAAAAAATTAAACATCTGTCCTCATTTACTCACTTGTTCCAAAATGTATTACTTTATTTCTTACTTTGAACACTAAAGCAGACATTCTGAAGACAGTGCTGGCCGCTCTTTTCCATGCAATTACAATGAATGAGGATGCAAAAGCACCATAAAAGTATTGTAAAAGTGGACTTGTGTGCTATATTCCAAGTTTTATGAAGACATACAATAGCTTTGTGTGTAGAACGGCCCGAACTTTAAGTTATTATTCAAAGAAAATCATGACATTCTCCAGAACAATGAAAACAATCTGATCTTTTCAATGAATTGGAATTTTTCCTTCTGCATTCCATGGAAGAAAGAAAGTTTGAAACAACACAGGGTGAGTAAATAATGACTGAACTTTCACTTTTGGGTGAACAATACTTTTAATCTAAAACATAATTTTGACTGCTGTAAATAGTCAAGTATTAGTCAAGACTATTTTGCTTCTGCAAACTTAATTAAAAGATTAGAGGTCCTTTCCTTCTTATCCTTTGTGTTTATTTCTGCCTTCCTACCCTGTCCTTCCCCACTTTAATGCATCAAAGACCCCTTATCTGCCCCCCTGAGGGTCTGCCAAAGGGAAGAAGGTGAGTGGACATACTGCATTTTATCTTGTTAGCTATCCCACCCAGCTGGCCAGTTTCATGCTGACCCCTGATTCTCCCAATGGCCAGCCTTTTTTACCCATTAAAATGAGAAGATAGATTACATTAGAATTCAAAGTATGTAATCAGATTTACCTTGATGACACCTCAAGCTAAGGGAGGGAAAACGGATAACAGTTTTGAGTGACTGACCATACCTTTACCTCATGAAATCCAATTGATATTTGGGTAGTTGACTAATAATATTGACTTAAACATTGTTTAATAGATTTAAGGTTAACATTTATACTGGCATTAAAAGGTTTGGATACACTTAATTTATGTTTGTCGTGATATTAAAAACTAAACGTATGCTTTGAATTCATTGCATAGAAAAATACAAATTGTGCCAATGTATAACATTTTAATCTATTTTTGTTAATTGGGTGAATTAGAAGTGAATGAAAAGCCCTTTAGATGGTGTCAATGTCAATATATTGATATTGTGTGTTCAAGGTCTGTCCAAATTTATGAAAGCATCTAAAACTCAGATGCTTCTCTTTCTTCCGTGGTACACAAAGGTTTAGGGTTTAGAATTTATGGTAAGTTTGTGTTGAGGGTTAAACTTTGTATAAATTGAAATAATATATTTTGTTGGTTTGTGTATTTTTCCCTAATTGTAAGTATAAGTCATGCATTTTTTTGCAAACGAACTCTTATGATTTCTTGTGATTTCGCCATCTCGTAAGCTACTGTTGTTATGACTTTTAATGAAACAGGATTCGCTAGGACTACATGTTAAGTATGAAGAGAACACACAGATAACAGAGCACATTGGCTTGTTTCACATGGGGGGTTCTCTTTCAAACCCACTCACACACACCCTCTGTAAAATCTTCACTTCTCAACCACTCCTCTGGAGGACTATCTCCTTTGATATAGCTCTATGAGATCAGGGCAAGGACTTGGAGACAAGCCATCCCAAGCAGACTCCCATCCACCGTGATAAAACACCACAACTGTGGGGGTCTGCAGAGCAGCAGGACACCAGTGATAATGCCCTGGGGCGAAGATCACAGGAACACATGCCCCCTTTGATAAAACATGCTGTACTGCTGCAGAGCATCACTTACCAGCTTCACATATCATACTGTCTAGGCTGCTGAAAACGAATGGTGACATAATGTCTGGCTGAAACTCTTAGCATCCTGATGAGGAATTTACAGTACATACTGTCAGTTGTGTTGCTGGGTTTCACTGCTTTAAACCAGAGTATATGAGACACAATAGAAAGTTAACTACTTTAGGGTTTTCAACATAGCTGGAGCCAGTTTACTATGAAGTTAATCTTGTAAAACAATTAGATGATTGCATTTATGTGCACAATCACATGAGGAGCACTTACACCCATTAATAGGAAATTTTAGCTAAAAATGTACATTCTGTCATCATGTACTCACCCTCATATTGTTCCAAACCCATTTCTAAAATGTGATGCAAGTTACTAATGCTTTAGTTTCATGAAAAAAGTATTTAGGACAAAAATAAAATCCAAATAAATGACTACATTGAACATCTTCAGTTTGTTTTTGTGGGAGAAAACAGGTGTTGCTCCAAAACAGGTGTTACATCAAATACACTGGGTACAGATTATAGTGCACACAATGACAAAAATAGCATATTTACTGTGAATAGAGCTCAGACTGCTCAGGTTCCACCTGTCATGGATCCACCGGACTCCCTCTCTCAGGCTCACACTCTGCTTCTCTCGCCCTCACTCTGTCAGTCACACGCTAATCATGCTGTTACGCAGTTCAATGGAAAGAAGGAGGCGAGAACCGGCCTGGCGATATAAACAATATTTTAATGAATAACTTAAACAAAAGACAAACACACACGAGAGATCCGTAAACGATCTCTCTCTCATCGCACCACCGTCTGCAATCGGCCTTTATCCCTCTCGGAGGCTTAATTAGCCTGATAAGGGACCGGGTGTGTATAATCACGATCCAGCCCCGCCCTCCACCCTGTCACATTCCTCACTCGTTCTCTCAGGCAGGGGAGCCCCCGGCATGACGTACACCCCCCCCTTCCCTGGGGGAGGGCGTGCCCTAAGCCCTGTCTGCCGGCAGGTCATCCCCATCTACCTGGATGAGGGAGGGGACAAGGGGAGGGAAACAGAAATATAAAAAATGGGGGGGGGGGCACTTCCTGAACAGTGTAGTACCCCCCCAAAAAACAATGTAAAATTTCAACGAGAGGGAAAAGGCCAACACAGAGCGGCAGTGAGAGAGTGAGGAGAGAGAGATGGAAGTTTGCGAGCAAACATTTTCAGTGATGAACTTTAGTAAAATCCCAATAGATATTCAAATCGTTCGCACACGGAGGGGACACACAAGCAAATCCAAGTGAGAGCGGAATATGCTTGTTCTTTGTTTTATTTGTAAAATGCTGAAGTAACTCACACCAGTATGTGAATGTTACTCTGGCAGTAATTATTCATCAGTGTCATACAGCCTGTTTTATTCAGTTGTGTGCTGAATGGGATGCCAAACAAACCATTGACGAGACCCACATCATGACCCATGAGTGTGTAAATGGGTTGATAATGTTTTCGGAATAAAACAAGTAAACAGATCCACTTTATGGCCAACATTAAAATACGTTTTTTGAATCTATAATTTCAGAATATTTTATTTTTCAATCAAACCAGACACCTGATGTAGAGTGTTAAATTGAAAACTAAATTACCACTGCATTGAAGTATGGTAAAATAAACCATTAATAATTTTATTCAGCCTTTATTCAGTTTTACTAACACATGATAGAAAAGTAGCAGCAAATCTTTCATTCATTGAGTGCATGAGTGCACTACTACTTCTGGGATTAAAAGATACAACTATGCAAAACATTTTATCTTC
Organism: Xyrauchen texanus; assembly: GCF_025860055.1. NCBI lineage: Eukaryota > Metazoa > Chordata > Actinopteri > Cypriniformes > Catostomidae > Xyrauchen > Xyrauchen texanus. Next base: position 28,314,245 of record NC_068306.1, on the reverse strand, counting down.
TCTATTTCATGTTCTACTGAATGGCTGATGTGGCCGCTGTACCAAAACAATTGCACACCTCTGCTCAATTGAATATGTAAGTCTAAAACTGTAAATCGGCAAGCTGATTTCCTTGAATCCCATCAAACACACAAATATTCCTGCAGTTTGTGAACACACAATTGCTGCATCAAAACTTATAAATGTGTATGATTGTGCAAATCAGTATGTCCTAATCTGCAGGTGCAGCATTTTGATGTCATTTTCAGTGACAGATCATGTGGAAAAAATGAAGCAATATTTTGTACATAAAAAAAATAAATACAAAAAATAGTTGTTTTAGTACCATTTTTTACATGATTTAATATGTTTAAAAAGTGTGTAATTGGGATACATCTCCACTTTATACAGAGCACCCCAAATATTTTCAAAAGCACCCTCAGTGATTTTGATCTGGAACAGGGCCTGTTCCTAGGACTTACCTTTCACTCTGCTTCAGAGGAAAATAACTATTTGTAATAAATTTGCAAAGATTTCAAACAAACTACTTTCAAGTTGTCATTATGGGGTATTGTTTGTAGAATTTTGAGGAAAATAATTAATTTAATCAATTTTGGAATAAGGCTGTAACATAACAAAATGTGGAAACAAGGTTGTTCTAAATACTCAAATGTAAGTACCTTTTATTTCTGTTATTTCTTTTATGTTTGTATGTTTAGCAAACATACAAGAAGCTTTCATTGATGGCTAGCAAATCTCATTATTTTGTTTTGCTTGTATTTGAACACAGAGGGTTTTCTTGTGTATGTGTGTGTGTGTGTGTGTGTGTGTGTGTGTGTGTGTGTGTGTGTGTGTGTGTGTGTGTGTGAGCGTGTATTTATCACTTTGTGGGGACCAAATGTCCCCATAAGGATAGTAAAACCCGAAATGTTTGACCTTGTGGGGACATTTTGTCGGTCCCCATGAGGAAAATAGCTTATAAATCATACTAAATTATGTTTTTTGAAAATGTAAAAATGCAGAAAGTTTTCTGTGAGGGTTAGGTTTAGGGGTAGGGTTAGGCTTAGGGGATAGAATATAAAGTTTGTACAGTATAAAAACCATTATATCTATGGAAAGTCCCCATAAAACATGGAAACACAACATGTGTGTGTGTGTGTGTGTGTGTGTGTGTGTGTGTGTGTGTGTGTGTGTGTGTGTGTGTGTGTGTGTGTGTGTTATTAAGACATCTCAAAAAGTGGACTATGAATTTACTTTGAAAGTTGGATTTTAATTTAGATTACCTGCACTGCGTGAGATTGTGTTTGCTATGTGGATTATTGTTTCAAAGAAGTATTGAAATTTGGAGCAAGGTTAGTGCTTTGAGTTTGTTCTCAGCACCAGAGCCTCGAGATGCACCCGTGCCTCCCGACACCACACTACCTGCTCCGCCCCGCTGCAAAGCCCCGCCGGGTACGTCCAAAATACTCGTCCCCTTGGTGCCCCTAGCACGGAGTTTAGAGGCGTGGCTTTCACTGCCCAACCCGTCACGCTGGCTGCACCGGACCATTCGACTCGGTTACGCAATTCAGTTTGCCAGGCCTCTGCGCTGCGTGCCACTCACATCCCCGGCAACGACAATGCTTGCCCAGTGGAGAGTGGAGGTTTCACCCCCAGTCGGTCCAGCTGATTTGGGAACGGTTTAGCAAGGCCCAGGTAGACCTGTTTGCCTCCAAAGAAACCTCCCACTGCCCGCTCTAGTACGCCTGAACAGAGGCTCCCCTTGGGGCAGACGCATTGGCACACAGCTGGCCCACGGGGCTGCACAAGTACGCATTTCCCCAGTGAGCCTTCTTGCACAGGTGCTGTGCAAGGTCAGGGAGGACGAGGCGCAAGTCACCTTAGTGGCCTCCTATTGGCCCACTCGGACTTGGTTCTCGGATCTCACGCTTCTCACGACAGCCCCTCCCTGGCGAATTCCCCTGAGGAAGGACCTTCTTTCTCCCCCTGTCTGTAATCTTCGCGGTACTGTCCCCTCACGAGTGGACCCCCGTGTCTCCCTTAGGCAGTTCCAGCTGCCTCGGTCACTGTGCTGTTGCAACTCCCCCCTCTACGAGGCTGGATCTACCACCGAGTCAACTTTCCCACATAGGACATGTGATGTATTCACCACCTTTACCTCCCCTGCAGGTTAGGTGTGGTCTCCGCAGGGTCTGGAGGACCTTAATGCATGTAAGGGCCCCGGAGTGGTGGTGTAGTGGTCTAAGCACATAACTGGTAATCTGGTAATCAGAAGGACAGTGGTTCGAACCCCACAGCCACCACCATTGTGTCTTTGAGCAAGTCACTTAACTCCAGGTTGCTCCAGGGGGATTGTCCCTGTAATAAGGGCTCTGTCGCTTTGGATAAAAGTGTCTGCCAAGTGCATAAATGTAAATGTAAATGTGATTGCTCTATGCGAGAAACATAGAGAGAAAAGAGGCCCAGCCAGGCTTGGCCCGTTCCCAGGTTGGCAAGCATCACCTTGTTCCCCTCACTAGGGTAACCAGAAGGATTCTGATGACTTTAATGGGGCATTGGGGAAGGTACGTGCAGCCTGATACAGCTGGTCGCGTTTGGACATAAGATTACCTGCCCGCTTCTGTTTCAGCAGTTCACATACACGGCTCAGCGCATGGCATGATTAAAGTGGGACCTAGTTTCGCTTCTCCGACACAACATGGAGAGAAGATGGAGGGAACGATGGAGGGAACGAGACGTTGTGTCCTCCCCGCCATGTCGCTGAGCCGAGCCACTGTTGTGGCCGGACCATTTCCGGCTCCTCAGAAAAATCCTGAATGAACTCACGTATTTGCCCCTCTTAAATACCCGTATGTCCGGGGGTGGGGTATGCAAATACTGTCTGCCAACTCCTCATTGGCCTTTTTTCATAAGTCAGAGGCATATTTCGGCGCTCAAGAGAGACCCCTAGTGTTTCTTCTCCGACACAACGTCTCGTTCCCTCCATCGGGGAATGGAGGTTACATACGTAACCTAGACGTTAGTCTAATTAAATGTTGTTATTTCTTTCAATAACTCATTGTTTTATGCCAGAAAAATCCAGCTCTGATTAATTTCTAAATGCTATCATTCGGGGGCCTGGGTAGCTCAGCAAGTAAAGACGCCGACTACCACACCTGGTAGTAGGTGTGAAAAGATGCGCAGATTGATGGTCTAAGACGCGTCAGAGATTCGTCCTCCGCCACCCAGTTTGAGGCAAGTCACTATTCCACCACAAGGACTTAGAGCGCATTGGGCATTCCAAAAAAAATTCAAAATGCTAACATTGTATAAAATTATATAATACAGTGTATTTAAAAAAATATTACTACACTAAAGTAGCTTCAGTGTTACTAACAAAGTTGGCTTCTAACAAAATTAGCTGTTAGCTACTTTTTGCTATTAGCTTTTGGCATAGCTAAGTGCTTTTTTAAAAGAGTAGCTTGACAATACATAGTTTAATTGTGTTCAATTATGAGTAGCTTGTTGTTTGGCAAGTTAAAGATTTACAGTTGCTTTTTCACTATAGTAAGCACTGTGAGTCTTTTGGTGAACCAAGAAAAAAATTGCTAAAATGTTTGCTGGCTGAATTTCCCTACAAAAAACCACACAGCCGGGGCTCTTAAATGGCAATTTTGATGCAGTACTAGAGCTACATTCAGCCCCTCTGAACATATCCTCAGAATTTCCGTGTTAAGGGCCCTTTCAGTGGTGGATCTACATTAAATTCACCTTTGCCCAGCAGAAATTGGCAGTGAGTTGAGATGGCTTCAGTTGAGCCTTGTATCCAGTCACTCAGCTAAAGGAGGGACAAATGGCTGAGAGAGTCACTGTTGTGAGGAGACATGATATAACCGCGGACCGACCCACCACACGCTCTTGGATCCACGTGCTTCTGAACTCCTTGGGTCGGGTGCAAAAGCCACAAAACACTCGTTGTGTACTAGCCTCTCTTTAATCTCACAAACATCTTCCCAAACTTTCAGTACTAAAATAACCCTAAAGAGCTGTCTGTGTGTTTTAGCAAACACTTTCCTTGAGATGTTCTGAGGTTCCACGGTTTCACAGGAGGGAGCATGAGATGGAACGTTCAAACTTAATTAAATCATAACTGAATTTATCCAAAATTATCACCATTCACACCTGGTACAAGGGAAGCCTTTGCAATATGCAACAGCGCTGTTCTGTCAGGTGAAACAGTGTGCTTATTCAGAGTTTAGCCAGGAGAGTATGGAATATTCTCATTTACAGTGCACATAAATGTCCAGATGGAATTAAAGTCATCTCATGTCGTTTTACACTCACCATTTAAGAGGACTACTGGCATATTGTCCAGCAGATGAATGTAAAGATGGCGTTCGCTGAGTTTGTGTTGAAAATTTTTCCAAAGAATTTAAGCATGCAGGATATTCCATGACATATCCTCAACTCAAGCCATAGTTGTATGGGACTAGTTTGTCCTGAGAAGGCTACATAAATTCTTGTTTCATAGATGTACTTTGTGATTTTAATACTGACCAGATCTAACATAAAATTTGATAATCTGAAGGCATATGATAAGAAACAACCCAAACATTTTCTGTGAAAATCATGATGTATGTTGTGTGTTCATTAATGCTTTGAAAGAAATTCATGATACTTTTTCTCATGATGTTGTATTGGTACCTTGGATCACTGTATCAGTATTTTTATTTATCTATTTAGTTGTTCATATCATGTCTTACAGTTAATTAATAAAGAAGCTGGTCATCTAAATAAGTGCAAACTTTGAGACCGCTGTTTCTCAATGTGACAGAAAATGTTTACAGAATTTTTTATTTTTAAATAAAGTATGCCTTTAAGTTCACCATAGTGGTCAATTAGGAAATGTGTCCTTGACAAAGCCTTGTTGTTTAAATGATGTGCAAAGGACATTCAGGAGGGTCCACTGCAAATAATCTGTCAATGCAAATTACTTCGGTCTCTATATCCATCCTTTCTTTTCTATTTCTTCGTTTCTTGGGCACAAAGACACCTTTGAAAATAAAGTATTTGGTCTCTACTTCCCCCTAAAAATTAGGGTAAGGTTGAGGATCTATGAGGACTTTGTGGAGATTCTAGGGAGGGAGGAAAGGAAAGAAAGGAGGGAGCTCTGGAGGAGACTGTAATTTACAGCCCTAATAAATCCCCTCTCTTTAGCCTCTAACCCCCATATCTGCCCACCAGCTCCCTAAAAACATAATCACTCCCTTGTTGCCCCATCGATAGTCCTCGTCAAGGCTTTCTCAGTCCCTGTGCCTTGCCGCATGAGGCCCACACTGGCCCAACTGGCCCTACTGTAAAAGCAAATGGCTTCCTCTTTATCTCCTGTCTGTGCTGCCACACTAGCATAGAATTGTTGTAGTTCACCTCTGAGTGATTCAACCAGATGTGGCAGCTTATCGATTTGGTTTTGTTGTTTTAGGTATGATAATTAAGGATGGGTGTAAACCAATAGAGAACTCCAAAGATATGTTCAAAGGCAGTTAGGTAAGGACCTAGCACAGGCCTGCACCCTTGCCAAAGGTATACAATTTGTCTTTAGGTTTTTTACTTGATATGACACAATGGGTTGATATGACACAAATATTTCACTAAACATCTGTGCCACTTTTGCGTGTGGTATTACAGTACAAAACCTGCATCTTATTCACTACCCACCCACTATCTAGTTTAAGCAGGCGCAATCACTGCTAAAATGAGTCTTGAGTATATAAATTCAGTTATTGTCATTTCTATCCATGCAAACACGCCTCCTTTCTGTGAAATTTAGACTCATTAGAGATTGCATTTTATTCACAGAAATCTGTTCCCATCGCAAACATCACACTATTACTGCCCGAGGAAACTAGACATCGTAATTTTAATGGAAAGCGACATTTGTTTACATTATCTATGGAAGCGTTTCACATTTCCTGGTTTTGAGCTATGGGGCGTCATGTGTAAAATGCCTAATTTAATGGACTATATGAATTATGATGAAATCTAAAAAAAACATTTCTTGCACAGAAAGACAAAAGCCAGTTGTATGGTGTCTAAGAAAATGTGAAGGCAGCACTTCATTTTTTGCCCAAAATGTGAAACAATAAAACTGATTCCGTGCATGAAATTGAGACAAGTTCCTTCCATTTCGTGGACCTAAGGGATGTATTTTTAATTTCATGGATAGCAGAAAACACTTTTCGTTGACAAAATGCTCCTAGCAAGTCAATCGGCGATCACTAAAAATAATGTTAAAGAGGTGTGTGAACTTGCAAAAACAATGCCAGACACTGTAATATGCTCTGGCCCCTCCCTGATTGTTGTGGTGAGGAGGTTTAAAATAGATTACTGTCACTAAATGGTTGGATGTCTGAATGGTGTCCAGAAAATAGCATAATCCTATATAGACAACTGGAAGAGATTCTGGGGTAGACCTGAACTGCTAAAGAGACAGACTCCATCCCTCCAGTGAAGGTGCTGCTCTCCTCTCTAGTAATTTGGCTCATAGTCTTAATAGTGAAAGTATTTGACTAACTGGGGCCATGGTCAGGAAGCAGACAAACTGGTTAATCTGAATGTCTGCTAGCTGCCTTGAGACGTCACACAGGTAACATAAACTACAACACATAGAGACTGTATCACCTAGATATCATATAGAGACTGTGTCTGTTCACTGAACTACCAAACACAAACCCCCCACTAAATAATTACGAAAAAAATATTGATTAAGGTCAAGCTTGAAAAAAAAAAGATTGTGACTTGTCTGAAGGGTCAAGGAGGAGGTGTTGCTACAATTTACAGTGAAGATTTTGCTGTTACTCAGAGGACAGGATATAAGTTTAAGTCTATTGAAGTATTAAAGCTTAATGTGACACCGTCAGATATAACTAAATATCTCTGTTGTTTTTTGCCCTTGCTACATTATACAGATAACCCGGGCCATATTATGGTTTTCTTGGTGAATTTGCTCATTTTCTATCAGATCTGTTAGTTGCTGTAGATAGAGCTTTAATTGATGGTGACTTCAACATTCACACAGATAATGAAAATGACACATTGGGAATACCATTCATCGAGATTCTCAACTCTCTTGCTGTCAGACAAAATGTGTCATTTCCAGAATCATACGCTAGATTTAATTCTGTCATATGGAGTTGCTGATACTATAGAAATTCTACCGCAGAACGATGACATATAAGATCTGCTGTGGGTGACGCCCGGAGGGTGAGGTCGGTCGGCGAGCGCAGCTACTGCAGCACATCAGGATCAGGACTTCCCACGTGCAGCTCTTCAGTGCCTTGGCCTGGTGTACTTGCAGGAGGGCCATGGCATGCAGGATGGAGGCAGCCTGTCCAGCAGTACTGTAGGCTTTGGTCACCAGAGATGACGTAGTCCTACAGGCCCTGGAGGGAAGCGCCAGACGATCCCACCAGGTGGTGGCATTTTGCGGGCATAGGTGCACTGCTACCGCCTTATCCACCTGAGGGACCTCTGCCCACGTGTACCCGTAGCCCACCCCGCCATCAAGGGTAGTGAGAGCGGATGAACCTGGAAGTTGTTTTCGGGCTGCAAAAGGTGCCCTCCACTACCTCATCAGTATGTCGTGCACTTACGGGAAGAAAGGGGGCATGGCCATGAGCAGCACCCCGAACCCAGGAACCAATCATCTAGACACGAGGGCTCAGGGGAGGACGGAGGTTTCCAGTCAACCCGACACTCATGGCGGCCCAGGCAAGCATGACGATCAGCTCTACTTCGGCCTCAGACTGGGCGGGCAGACCCGAAGTTGGCAGCCCAGTCGAGTCCTCAGCGTCCGACATTGCCAGTGCATTCTCTGATGCAGCGATTGAGAACTCATCCTGCTCGCGAGCCCTAAAAGATACTTTAAGCAGGCCATGAGGCAAGCTGGTGTCATCTCGGAACTCAAAGGGGCAAATGAGCATGCTGGGGAAGGTCTGCAGGGATTTACGCGGCACGACTGCGCCCATTGAACTCCTTAAATAACCTCCAGTGCCAGCCAGTCTGGCCTTGTACCCATGGGTAACCATCCACGAATGCTGCCTCAGTGTGATCGCGGCCCAGACATGTGAGGCAGTGCCCGTGGCCGTCGGCGGCGGAGAGATAGCGACCGCATCCCGGAATCACACAAAGACGGAAAGGCATATTTAAAAAGACGCTTTATAAACACATTCACATTAATGTGTTTCTCTTTTCAGAAATATATACTCTTTTAGTAGCGCTGTAGAAGTGCCCAGGGGCTTAATCTGAACTAATTGTGCAGAAGGAGAGAAAGCTGCTGGAATGCACCATATATCCAACCGCATATGCTTCCTTCAGAGGTGAATGGAACAGCAGTGGGATTCAGCTCGCTGATACACAACCGCTCGGCTCCGAAGAAAACATCTGAATGAGAATGGGCAATCCAGCTCCTTTTATACCCATATGTCCGGGGGAGTGCCATGCAAATTCCACTCGGCAATTCTCATTGGCCTTTTCTCAAAGATTTAGGTGTTTTGGGGCTCTCATGAGCAACCCCTAGCCAACAAAAGCCTTTATAAGCAAACTAACAAAGTTTAGAGGGAAGGTTTTCATTAGTGTCAGGCCATGTCTGGGAGTTGCATTGGGAAGCAATGATGATCTAGCGTTGGAGTCACCCCAGCCTCAAACCTCTTGTCGGCAGGCCAGAGAAAATCAAAACACCGCAAATAACATTTACCCCACCTTCTGGTTGCGGAAACAATTATGGAAATAATTTTTTTAAGGGTCGTTTGTTTGTTTTTTTCTTTGGAAGTTTCTTGAAATGCATTGAAAATGTCCTGTGGTTATGAGTGAATTTATCGGCAGTATTTTCTTTGTTATAGCAACGGAAGCATCTACTCATCTCCTGCTTTCATGAACGGTCATAAATTATTCACCAAGCCGAGAATGTTCATTACTGTGTCCATACACAAGCAGAAAAGACAAGACAAAACAAGAGGTTTGTGGGTACTCTGTAGACAAAAAAACAAACAAAACAAAAGTAGTCAAACAAAGACGGTTTACTTTGTGGTTACTGGGAGACACTTAATTGTGTGGAAACGCAGCAGCAGGGACAAAGACAAACTGCAGCATAAATCACCTTAAGTGTTGCATTCACACTGCTTTTCACAGGCTTGCAAACTATCTAAGACAAACCGCAGTTTATAAAAATGCGCCAAAGTCGCATTTAAATTGCGGTTGAAGGGCTGATTACTCGACATCAGAATTTCATCTGACATGTACATTTAATATTCCCTGTGTGATTCAAGGTCTGTAATTGTTTGAAAACGGACCATGGAGAAATTATTCAGTTGCATGGAATTTTGCTCAGACTACGTCAATGGCACTCAAATTCAGAAATCCAAACCCAGCATTTTTCCAAAGTTTTCCTTAACAAGGGTCTCAAAGGCATTTTATACACAGACTAAGGTCGCCTTTAATTAGGTGAAATTTGGGGTTCAGATGTTACCATACACGCGCTATCTGCAAACTATCTCATCACTGTAGTTTAAAAACCTCTGTAGACCTAAAGCCTAGTCTAGTAACTATAGAATCTGAATCATCCAATTTTAAGAGTTTTACTGGGTTTGTTCTAAAGCGTGTAATAACGAAAAAATACATAGCACACATAAATGTTTGGTAGTGTTGATTTATGTTGTTTTAGTTTTCATAGAGTTTATGTTACAAATTCTAAAGAAGAACACAGAGGAACTGAATAGCATGGACGAAATTAAACGGATTGTATTTTTTATTCAACCAATGCTTGGCAGGTTCTACTGAACTGATTTTCTTGTCTTGAGGAATGTGAGCTGGAAGGGCCACATGTTAAGGGTCCCATGTAACAGTCAGACTGTCACCCTCACAGAACGCAGTAACCACAAGTTCTCCACAATCCTTCAGAATTCGACACCAGCAGGCTCAGTCACCACAAACACACACTGAACATGAAAAGTATTCTCTCCTGTCTCTCTAGGTCCCATTCTGATGTTTTGTTTCCCTCCAGGAAAGATTATGTTCAACTTCAGCGGTTCTGTAACTTTATAGATGTTTGTTGATGTTTGAATAAAGTGTCCATGAAATCAAAATGTATTCCTGCCAACCTTTTTCATTCTTTTTCTCTGTCTCTGCTTCCCGCTGTCACTTCCCAAAGTTTACTGGAAGGAAGGGCAGAGAAATTAAGTAATATTTTGGCCTTGGTTAGATGGAAGAGCAGGACAGGAAGTCATGGAACCTGAGCCAGTGCAAGCTATTCAGGGCCGGATCTTAGTGTTCTGTGGGTTTGTGTGTGTGTGTGTGTGTGTGTGTGTGTGTGTGTGTGTGTGTGTGTGTGTGTGTGTGTGCGTGTGTGTGTGAGCGTGTATTTATCACTTTGTGGGGACCAAATGTCCCCATAAGGATAGTAAAACCCGAAATTTTTGACCTTGTGGGGACATTTTGTCGGTCCCCATGAGGAAAACAGCTTATAAATCATACTAAATTATGTTTTTTGAAAAGGTAAAAATGCAGAATGTTTTCTGTGAGGGTTAGGTTTAGGGGTAGGGTTAGGTTTAGGGGATAGAATATAAAGTTTGTACAGTATAAAAACCATTATGTCTATGGAAAGTCCCCATAAAACATGGAAACACAACATGTGTGTGTGTGTGTGTGTGTGTGTGTGTGTGTGTGTGTGTGTGTGTGTGTGTGTGTTGAAGAGAGTCAGGATCCTCCTGTACCCGGTTAATTCTCCACACGGATTCCACAAACAGCTGACACTGCTCTTAAACGTCACCAGCATTTATAGGAGAATGTATCTGCTTATTAGTGTCAAACAGGAGCCATTCAGTGTGGTCTTCTTCACTTTCCGAACTCTCTCTCGTTCTCCTCCAAGTTTGTTAGAGTAGAAAAATATGATTCACTTTGGTTGAACTGAAAAGTCATGCAGCAACCACATAATAACAAGTGTGATTTAGTTGGTCTGGAGTCCAAATTGTCTGCATTCTGTCTTTGACGTTCATAATGTGTAGATAATTAGACTTTCACATGTTAGCTCTGATCACGTTATGAAAGCTGATCACGAGTTATGAAAAACGTAACTATAAAAACTACAACAAATTTATAACAAAATTAAGAGCGTGAATTTTAAACTGTATCAAATAACTAGATTAAAAAAATTTCTAAAGGAGATGTGAGTGGTGCTTGCCCCATGCAAAACTCAATGCTAGGGTGTGGTGGGTGGTTGCCAGGGCATTCCTATGGGGTTGCTAGGGTGTTCTGAGTGGTTTTTAGGGTGTTGCTAAGAGCTGAATTACGACGGTTCTGTTCCGTTTGCTGTTCCGTTTGCTGGACCATCTGCAGCGGCTTAATCACCCTAGTTGGGAGCTGCCCACTTTTTCAGCTGTCTTGGTTCTGGAAGTATTTTTCCAATGAATTTCTTCCATAGGCTTTACATAAAATATTTCATTAAAGAGTTGAAAAGCATGAACCAAACCAACTAGCTCTGAGGTGAATCACAACATTACAGACTTTGTTTTCAAGCAAAAAAGTATTTAAAAATTTGACAAAAAGGCAAAAGTAAAAGTCTGTGTACTTACTGTCTTTCATGAGGGCACAAACTACAATCCAATTAAGCATTATGGATGACATAATTGAATATAAATCGATGGAAATATATAAAACTATTGATTTTAGGTTGTTGATTAGTTTACATTTATTGCAAAATATTCAGATATACACAACTATATAAGTAGTTTGAGAGTGCAGGAAAACCGACTTGTTTGCATCATTCAGAGGGTGTCATGGGAGTAGGATTCGTATCCGGGCTTAACTTGCGGGCTTTGTTGGCCTTGGTTCTCTGATTGGTGAAGCTTTCTCTCCAGGATCATGGGTAATGTAGTTGTTCACCAGAAATACTAATATTAAACACAATTTTAAGACAATGAAGCTGAAATAACTAAGACTGGTGGCTTCAATAGAAGCATACTGTATACAATCATTGAACAACCTCAGGGCTCATAGTAGTTCTGTATTTAATGGTTTATAAGTTAGAGTTGAAAATCATTTTGTCTATGGAGGAAATTAATTTAAAAAAATTACTTCTGGAACCAGACTGTTGTGCTCTTGTAATGCTTAAATGTTCATGTATATCATGTCTTTTATCTTGAAAGTTTATTTCCTGTTTCATGTCATAGTCAGGTGAAGTCCTGTTTTCCCTCCATGTTCATGTGTCTTGTTTTCATTGGTTTATTGTCTTGTTATCAGTTTGTTCATTGTGATCTTTGTCATGTGTTCTCCCATGTCCATGTATTTAAGCCCTCATGTTTTCCATTGTCCTTTGTTGGACTTTAATGAGATCGCTCTCAAAGACTGTTTCCATTTTGGATTGAGTGAGCCAATCTCCTTGTTGATGCCTGGTGGTCGCTGTTTCCTAAATCTGGTCCAGTATATTGACCTTTCCCTACAGGTTACTGGTTCTACGCTGTGGGAGAGGTGGATACCAAACCTGAGACCCACGTCTTGGCCGACGAGCCAGAGTCCCATGTCATGGTCGACGAGCCAGCGACCTACGTGATGGCCGCCGAGCCAGCGTCCCACGTCATTGCCATCGAGCCAGAGTTTCACGTCATGGCCGCCGAGCCAGAGACCCACTTCATGGCCATTGAGCCAGAGATTCACATCATGGCCGTCGAGCCAGAGATTCACGCCAAGGCCGTCGAGCCAGAGTTTCACGTCAAGGCCGTCGAGCCAGAGTTACATGTCATTGCCATAGAGCCAGAGTTTCACGTCATGGCCGCCTAGCTACAGTTTCACGTCATGGCTCTCAATGGTTCCCACCCTATGGATGCTTCTTTATGTTCAGGCAAGAGAAACTTTCGACCCTCTGCCCCCATCTAGACGCTCCGAGCCCTGGACTCCGCCTTGGCCTGTCGAGCCTCTCAGGGCTCCAACTTCCATTGACTCGGCTCTGGTCCCATGTTCCATGCCCTGTCCTGCCAGGCAACTCCCCACGCCTCAAGTCCTTTCAAACTCATAAGTTGCTTAAATAATGTGTGGGGCTCTATGTGGTTGGTCTGCATGGAGCAAAGAGTCCCTAGTCACTTTGTTTGGTCAATATATAAAAAATAAAGACCTGTACAAAGAGCAGCAATAAGGATTTAATTTGGTTGTCTGCAGAAATGCAAGGCTGTTTTTATTACCACTCTTCATCAAGATGAATACAAGCTTCAATAGAATACAAGCTTTAAATATGTGAGCATACTGCCACACTATCATCTTTGCTGTACATGTGTAAAAATTAATCAAAGCCGCCCTCACAGTGCTCATGTGCAATTAAGATTCCGGAAAAAGAGGAGAGGAGTATGTTTACAATTCTCACTTTCCCTTCTGATTCCTTGTTTGTTTTCTTAGTTAGAACAAAAATTTAGGTCGGCTCTCTCGGAAGCACTCTTTCACACTTCTCTAATCTGCAGTCTAGTTCCCAAGTGAAATATCCTGGACCAAAACAAAAGCCTGACTGTTCTTATATGAATATGTTAAAAAGTCTGTCTCTTTCAATACACAATGTGCCAGTTCGCATGGTTATTTTAATTTGTTAAATGTGTTGATCAGGGTTTGTCATAAGCTTATGATAACTTGAACAATCTCTTTAATAAGAAATCTGCATGGGAGACTTGAAGTGGAAATTGATATTAGCATATTGCCAAGCTAACACTGTGTCACTTTAAAAGCATAAAAATACATCAAATTAACCCTTTCAATTACACTGAACTATTTGTATTGATGGTTCTCATTACTAAGTTTTTTAAATCAACTTTTCTCTCACATTTGGATTTATTTTTCACTGAGACCATCACATTGTCTTTAACCCTAAAGCATAAAGATTGATTATATTTTTTGCCCCTAAGATTTTGGCAAAAAGAAGTTATCTCAAATAATCACACAGGTTTGGAACAACGTAAGGGGGATTAAATAATGACAAAATGACCATTCACATGGACATATTTGGGTGACTTATCCCTTTAAAATGCTGCCTCCATATGTGGCTCACTAGGTTTTTGGGACAGAGCCTGTATTTCCTCTTGTTACATAATATTCAGCTGTTCTAATTACTACCTGCCAGAACTTTGTTTTAAGTTTTTTAGCTAGATGCACAATCTTTTAGCAAGATAACAAGGTAAGCTATCTAGGTTGTGGTTATCAGAACACTAGATCAGCCTGTAAATGCTCAACAGTCAGATTAGTCTCTAAGTTCACCAATTACTTTATAACCAGCCTCTCAAATATGTCAGGCAGCACTTAGCATGGGGTCATTTCCTCAAAAGTGGACGGCGGCATGATGCTGCAGTCGGCTTGTCTGTCCCCTGCATAATCCCTGGGGGCCACTCTCTGCCTGGGTGAACAGCACCAAGCCTGGCCTTCATATTCAAACACTTCCCTCCTAAACGAAGGGTAAGTCAGTGACAGGAGCACCATTGTAACGGATCAGCCGGATCTGACACCATTTGACGGCGACTGCTGACGTCGCTGCAGCCCACGTCTATCTTGTTATTAGACAGGACTTTCACTGCACGGGTGTTGAGAGAGGGGCCTCAGACAACCGGCAGCTCGACACTGAGTTTGTGGTTTTAAGGGAGTCCAATAAATTTAAGTGGATACTTATGGTGCCTCTCAGTCTATGTCGATGGGATGGAGGGGCCTAGACCAAAATGTTAATAGATACAAGGGGCCTATACAACAGGATGCAGGGTACACTTTTTGTGCAAAAAAGGCAACTAAAGACAACGTACACCGAGTCATAAATAAGGGTTTTCTTGATTTTTATGAAAAGCAGGAAGTAACTGGAAGTGAAGCTGATAAAATGTGGAAGGATGTTGTTGTGCGTTATTCTCTGGAATCCACACCACTCCAGATGTTACAGTTGTTGAGCAACAGGGTTATATTTCAGGAAGAATTATTTTGGGGTAAGTATTTGGCAAGTATTTAACATACACTGAACTGAACACCCTTACAAAAATGTATATGGTAACCATAGTGTGATGAGAAGGAGGGCGTGGCTGGGCCGTGAGTGTTGACGGCCAGTGCTGAATCAGCTGATCAGCAGGAGAGTGAGATAAAGGGGAGACGGCCGTTTGAGAGTGAGAGAGAGAGAGAGAGAGAGAGAGATATGCACGTGGCCGCAATGTGTGTGTTTGTGTTTGTTTAAGTTTAGTTTTGCATTAAAACTTTATGTTGACTGTTCAGCCAGTTCCCGCCTCCTCCTTGCCCATTTTTTAACTGTTACAGTGGTGCCGAATCCCAGGAGGGAGGAGGGATGCGCTGTTGCGGAGTTCTCGCCACTGCCATCCACCAAGTGAGCAGCCGTGGCCGTCTGCCTGGGGACGGAGCGAGCTGTCATCCACTAGAGGGTGGAGGAGCGGTTGACGACCGGGGCGACAGTGTGTCCGGGAACCGGCGGGCAAGATTTCTCTCTCTTTCCTCTCTCTCTCTCTCTCTCTCTGTGTCTCTCGCTCACTCATTTCCTCTCCTCACTCCTCCCCTTGTCTCTCCCCCAGGTTCCCAGGAGACGGGGTGGACCACCGGCTGACAGAACGGCCAGAAGTGCAGCATCTCCCCTGGGAGTAGGAGTAGGTGGCACCCTGGCCTGAATCAGGCGGGGGAGTAGTGTGACGAGGAGGAGAGCGTGGCCATGCTGTGAGGGTACACAGCCGGCACTGAATCAGCTGATCAGTGGTAGATTGAGATAAAAGGGAGCAGGAGACGCCAGTTCGAGAGAGAGAGAGAGATGCACATGGCCGCATTGCGTGTGTGTCTGTGTTTGTTTATGTTTGTTTTAAGTTAAGTTTCTGATTATACTTTATGTTTTCTGTTCAGCCGGTTCCTGCCTCCTCCTTGCCCTACCTTGAACTGTTACACATGGTTTCTGCCAAAATAAATTACTATATTACTATATTATAATAAAACTGCAATAATGTGGTACTGTATAAGTCACAAATTCTGACATTGTTTACTCTTGTCTTTCCTGTCTGTTTTTGATGAAAGGAAGTGATACAGGTTTGGAACAACATAACGTCATTCCAGTATAAGTGAATAAATGATTCATATTTGGGCAAACTACCACTATAAGTGACGAACATATCTGTAAGACGTAATAAAAGATAGCCTCTGTCCCTCTACTCTGTGTACTGTATTAAAAGTGTGTAAGGGGGAACAAAAGCACATTGAATGAAGGAAGAGTAGAGGAGTAGAATGAAGTGCGGTGCAGGATACACTCCTGCCGTCCGCACCACTGAGAGGGAAACACAGAGAAGAAGTGGGACTTCAATCAGCTGCCTAAAAGGCCCGCTTGAGCTGAAAGGGCTCCCACCTGGCCCTCAATCACTACCGGAGGAGTTTGACTCTTATACTCACTGGATTCATTCAGTTTCTCTATCTCTCTTTGAAAAGCTCAAGACAGAGCTGAAGTCACATATACGGTATAATGAGGCTATTTAGAAGTTGTCACGCTTAAATCCAAAGCTATTTCAGGCTAGATTACACTACACAACTTCAACACAGATTTTAGCCCAGATTTTCAGTTGGGTTGATTTGGCAATAGTTGACTCTGGTCTGCATATTTTGGGCCAGTCAGAGTTGACAGATTTAACAGAAAATTGCATAGTATATGATGGTAACCGACTCTGATTTCTTACCCTCCAAATTTAGATAATGGTTACTTCTTTTGATTCATTCAGTTTATGTTATTTAAATTTAGTTTTTAAAAACTACAGTATTCAATTAAAATTAAGATCCACCATTCAGAGAATTGAAGAAAAGTACACCAAAATATCTATCCAGTGACAGCCCACTCCCATGATGCACTGTGAATGATGCAACCATGTTGCTCTTACTTTAAAAGACTTATATATTTGTATGTATCTCGATACTTTGCAACTAACTTTAAATAAAAACATTTTTATACTTATGTAAAGGAATTAAAGGGACAGGAGGAGGTGAGAACTGGCTTGACAATATAAATAATTAGGGCTGTCAATCGATATTTTTTTTTAATTGAATTAACTACATGGTGTCCCGATTAATCGCATATACAAATATTTGCTGAGAAAGCCCCTCATATAACAATAATTCAATATATAATGATGAAATAATTATACATAGTTATCTTTAAATATTAAAAAATATATATATATATATATATATCACGTTCCTGTCTTGTCTGCCCTATGTTCTCTGTTTCACCCATCACGTTTATGTCATGTTTCCGTGTTGTCTGGTCCGTGTTTTCCGGTTCACCCGTCACCGATCCCGTTCCATGTCACGTTTTCCCTGTTGTCCGCCCTGAGTCTCACTGTCCGTGTGATAAACAGATGGTTAAATTTAAGTCCCACCCTACATGTCTTCTAATTGAATGTCCTGATTCATGGGGAAATATGTCAGTAAGTAAAATGGTTCATCTTGACTTTAATAATTTAATATGAGTAGTGTGAAACCAAGCTTGCACAGATTGTCACAGCATTTGAATAATATCTGTGCATGCTAAAAATGTATGTCTTAGAGACTTAATCGACAACTCCACCACTCTTGCGTTTACCTTTCCAGTCACCTTTTTGTCTATATGCTGTCATCACATGGGAGCATAAACACAGCATCCAACCAATCACTAGGAAGCTGAGATTTGCTTTGCAAAATAAAGCAGCTGCCATCACTTAGACAGCAAAACCTGAACTTTTCCCCAATGGTATATTTGAACAGGGAAAAACTCAGTTCTACAACCTACCTAAACAAAACGTCCTGTATTTAACAAATCGGCCTATGGTGCCATTTGAGCATTTTAAGCTATTTCACAGATAATGAATGGACATAATTTGAGATTAATGTAATTGGAGGGGGAATTGAAGGGTTCTTGTGCACTGTACCCTGACTTACATTTCAAAATCTGCGTCACAGTGCATCGCAAACGCCTGGAATCACTTACAGCTGTGCGCATATAAAACAACATGGGAGAGAACATGTGGCACATGGAAACAAATGGTTTTCTGCTCAGCTGAGATCACAGAGCGCAATCAGTGAGGCCATCACAAGCCACAACTCCAGAGCAAGCTATTTTTAAGATGGCACGGGGCGAACGACTCAACTGGACATGAAAATGTCTTGATAGTTTTATTTCTGCATTTGCAACTTCTTTTGCCTTGCTTGTCAGAAGTTCTTACTTCCCACTTCTGTATAATGACTAGTCGTTCAAGTGCTTTGTGGTCTGGGAGACATAGAAACATGAAACATGAAAGATTTTTTTTCTTTTTTTCCATTTAAAAAGAAATGTTTAGTGCACTACAATGTATTTCATTCACTACAGAAAGTGTCCTCCTTTTCACCATGTTAAATGGTTGTGGGTCACCCCAACTCATTAAATTACTTACTAAATTTATCTCCAAAGTTTTCAGTTGTTAATTATATTAACAATTGTCTTGCTGATGTCATTTACTTGCTTTTAAATTAATGGTGTCTGTCTCAATCTCAAAGCAGAGAAAAATATTGTCCTTTATGGTAAATTTGGCTCACATTTGTCTTCCACAAAGCACACATTTTTCCGTAGGGGCTGCGGTACTGCTGGGGGCATCCTTTTCAGCATGATGGAGAGAGTCTACATCCAGCTACAAACACCTTCCAGGAGACCTAGGGGTCAGCCCGCAGCTGTGGCCCTGTTGGATCTGTCGACAAGATATCACATACGCTCTCACCTTCTGTCAGAGTGAAAAAAGAAAAAAAGAGGACAAGCAAGGAAACATTTATGGAGACATATAATGTATGTTTAATATCCATACAATCTTAAAAGTTTATACAGTAGAACTGAAAGAAAAACATTCCATGTCATGGAAGGTGGTAATTGGGACATTTAGACCTTTAGGTCCGTGTGGCAGGGCGGAGGGCGGGGCCGGGTCGTGATCATACACACCCGGTCCCGTATTAGGCTAATCAAGCCTCTGAGGTTTAAAGGTCGACTGCAGAGTATCGTGCGGGAGAGAGAGATCGTTTACAGACATGTCCGTCATATGTGTTTGTGTCTTTGTTTTAAGTTTCTCATTAAAACTATCATTTATATTATCAAGCCGGTTCTCGCCTCCTCCTTTCCATTGATCCTGTTACAGTCTGTAATTGAAAACACAACAGAATTAATTGAAGGTGATATTTGCAACTTTTTATGTTAAAACACTCTGTCCTTTTCCTACTGAAAGGAATAGTTTGCATCAAACAGCATGACGTCTGGCCATGAGACATGCAGGAATTGGTGTCTAACCAAGATCAGACCTATCAGATTCAGGCGCATTCCCACCTGCCCTGATTCAGGCCATTTGAGACCGGTATCACTCTCTCCGAGGTCTGCCACTTTAATCTGTTCTCCATAACACCCAGAAAGATATCAACTCTGCTCCTAATGAGATGTTCCATCCTTCCAGCCTCAGGGCACTCATATGTCTCATTAACCATTCTTAGCTTGTCACGGTGCAGTAAGCTGCTTAGCACATATACCTGTAATTTCCTGTCCTCTCAGCTCAGTGGTGTTTCTGGATCTCGCTACCAAAGGAGGCAGTAGCTGGGAGGAGTGACTGAACACAGCCATATTGTGCAATCTAAAGGCAGCCAGAGCATAGCCATAAACCAGGTGAACATATAGCCAGTTTAACGCCTGACGATTACTGAGGCCGTAAAGTCTCCCCCTCTATCTCAGACCACACAGAACGCATATGGCAGATCAGCAAAAGTGCCTTCGCTGTTTTTCATTTCGCTAGTAGTTGGGGGATGAGAGGGAGTCTCTGGGGAAGCCCCAATTCATTTAGGCAGGGTAATAAACACCGACTACTAAGGGCATTAATTGACCATTCACGTGGACAGGCTGTGAATCATTGTTTTGTTGTTGGAGAACATTAGCACCTTGTTCTGACGTTAATTTGCGTTTCTAATCGCAATTCAGGACACGACACCTGCTCTAGATATTTACACTTACTGGTCTTGTGTCATGTGTTTTGTTATTTAGGGAATATATAATATACCACATCAGTTTATATATATATATTCAGGATGTACCTTCAATGATTTGACCTCTATAGAATTTATTTGGTTATTTACATGAATTTCAGGTTAAATATACATTTTTCTGCTGTTTACTGTGAAGAAATACACCTTAAATGTTAATTCAGTAACTGCTCAAACCAAGGATGTAACCAAATATTCAAGATTGGGTGGAAGACTAAATATAAAAGCAAAAATCTTTTTTTCTAAGTTAAAATAATTTTTCAATCCAAGCTTATTGTGCAGAGACAACTCTATAAGTAAATTCTTACAGGCTTAAGGGGCGGTCACACTGCACTTTGCCTTACATTCACTCTCTTTCAAATGCATCCGGATGTGGGAGACCAGATATGCAAGCTCCTGCGAAAAAATTTCATACAATGCTGCGCAACAATTTTTAAGTATGGTTAACTCTGAATTTCGAATCTAGATGACAAGAGGACACATGACCAATATAAGATCAAAATGTCACATTCTGACCTATTGGCTAAATTCAAGGGATACATTTTTCAAAGCTGTGTGTTCTTACAATATTATTTGTTATTTGTGAAGTGTTATTTACTGGAACCAGAAACTCTCACATGGCATCATATCCTGGTCTGTTGCATGAAAAAGTATGCATGCTTAAAACCTAGTGTAACTGCCCCTTTATCCAATGTGTGCTATTATGTGCATGCCTTTTTTACATTTTGATGTCAAAAGCAAGGAATATTCACATGATTTAAAGACTTGTAAACATGTTTTTCTTGCATTGTCAGATATTTGGAGAAAGGTAATTATCAGTGTATTAGTGTATACGGGTTAAATTGGGAAATTGGGATTTGCAAGGTGGCAGAACCATACAAACGGTGAGTTGGGGGTGTGTTTATAATGCATCAGAGAACACTGCAAATGCATTGATCTTAATGGGGATGGTGCATTAGAAGAACGAAGTGGGAAAACGCAAAGGTTTCCAATGGTGAAGCTCCATCATGTGACCAAAAGTTCAGAGTATTTTAACTTTTGCTGCAACGCACTCTGATGTAGGTATTCATTGACCAATTGGAATCTCGAAGAGGCGGTATATTTGCGCTGTGAAATCTAAAAAACATGGCAGACAAAAAACTAATACATGCAGTATATTAATTCCCTGTCCTCTACTATCTTTCTCTTTTAGGCTAAAAAGATGGTAATTGTGGAGAGAGAGCCTGGAGAAAAGTTTAAATTTTTACTAGTACATTGTCAAATAGGTATATCTAAAAAATCTTTAAAAGGCGCCTACACACTAGGGAAAGCTCAGATGGAGCATTTGATGCATGGGACTGCGAAAGGTCTGTTCAGAGTACTACAGGTGGAAGAGGCAGTCACAGATAGAAAAGGCCACTTAAAATATATATTTTTGACAAAAATAGGGTTAGGTTAGGGTTTAGGTTAGGGTTAGGTAAATGTTCTCAACTTTTGGTCACATGACAGAGCATCACTATCGGAAACCCTTGCTTTTTTCCTCTAACCCTTCCGATGCACCATCCCCATTGAGACCCCATTGCAGCTATCTTTGACACAGTGTAAACTTTAGTCTGTAGGTGCCCTAAAACAGTGTCTCTCTTCAGTAGGTGAATATAGCAGATTAGGTTCCAATGCAACACAGACTAGACTAAAAAATTTTGTTTAGGTATCAGTGGTGCCGGAACACCATTCCTGACTGTTCTGCCCCAATTAAACCTCTGTGTACATGCATGATCTTACACTGATTATAGTTAATAAGCCAACAACGTGTACGGTCATGTAAAGACCTTAAACACATTTCTTTTTTATTTGGTGTAAGGTCATAAACAGTTTAAGCATAAACTGAATGGATTTTTGCCCAGTACCCCAATTTTGTGTGCATGTTTTGATGTCAAAAGCAGAGAATAATCCAACGATTTCAAGTCTCATATAATCACGATTTTCTTGTGTTCTTGAATTTTTTTAATAAGCTGGTTTTTGATAGTTATGAGTGTAATGCTGTTCGTGATAACATACTCAATGCCTATAGTGGGTATGACCCTGGTTCAAACTAACATTCCATAGACTTACATTACCTCCCAGCAATCTATATTAAAAATGTATTAATAACATGACTTTTTCTTCTAAAATTTCACTCCGCAATTCCTCGCCTGTTTTGATATGCTCAGCTCATATTTCAACCATATTTTCTCTGCCTTGAGCAGCCGAGTCAAATACTGAAAGCAATGCTGCAGACATCACCAATATATATATATTCCTACATCTTTCCCAGGAAACAAAAGAGGGACAAAGTAATATTATGATTTCATGAATAATTTCTTAGGGCTGAGGTTTATTTAAGAATGTTTGAACTGTAATTTCAGTTTGGTAAACTGTAGAACAGGAGCTTCCATTGATGTGAATGCATCTTCTCCAGAAGATGCATTCAATACACGCAGTACAATACACGCAGCCTGTGGTAATTTGCTGCGTGTATTGTACTGAGATCCTCAGCCATGGCTCGGAGGAGCACTCATTAATGCAAGAGGCGCTGTGCTTCCTTTGTTGTGCTAATTAGGCACAGATGTGGACACCCAAAACTGCGGGAAATCTCCAGGGAGAGTGTATCAACAGTTGAGGCCTAACACACATATACAGAGAGAATGTTGATTTGTTTTTTTCTTTAGTGTAATGCTTATTTATACATGTTATTGACATTCTAAAAAGATTTAAAAAAAAATCTGATAAATAATCAGGCCTTTTGTAGCTAAATAAAATTATACTAAGTCAAGGGTAACAAAACTGTAGTGGATATTGGGGCTAGCTGTCACACATGAGGAAGTGTGACCGAGCGTCAAATCATAATTGCACAAAGAAAACTGTAGATGTCAAGATTTACAGTATATTAGAAAAAAGGGTTACCATTTTGTTCCTTTTCTCAACCAAAACCGATTGGATCGCTTCAGAAAGCATGGATTAAACCACTTGAGGATGGATAACCTTTATGCTGTTTTTATATCTTTTTTTGGATCTACAAAGTGTTGGACCCTATTGACTTGTAATTTATGGACAAAAACGTCTCGGGTTACATGTGTAACCCTTGTTCCCTGAAAAAGGCGGAACGAGATGTTGCGCTGCTAAGCGCTACGGGGAACAGCTTTCGCTGTGAGCCGAGCTGAATAATGTGTGGAACACGTCAATGAACATTGACCGGAATTTATAGCCTCGGCTGATGTAATCATTAGATGCTTGTTCCTCGTTCCGCCTTTTTCAGGGAACAAGGGTTACACATGTAACCCGAGACGTTCCCTTTACAAAAGGCTTCACTACGATGTTGCGCTGCTAAGCGCTACGGGGAACGCAATACCCACGCCGCTGCACTTGGGGCTGTCCGGACCCCTACGGTTGTGCAGTGTACTCACAAAAACGCGAGAGGTCTCAGACATGAGCTTGAGATGTTAACTCAAGGGCATAAGAGCCCAGAGTAGCAAAGCATCTAACCCACAAAGTTCGATGAATGTGTGCGAAGAGAACCCTATCGCAACACAAACTTGTCATAAAAACTGATGAATGTGAGCGGAGAGGACCAGCCTGCCGCATCACAAACTTGTTCAGGCATGAGCTGAGATGTCGACTCAAGGGCATAAGAGCCCAGAGTAGCAAAGCATCTAACCCATAAAGTTCGATGAATGTGTGCGAAGAGAACCCTATCGCAACACAAACTTGTCATAAAAACTGATGAATGTGAGCGGAGAGGACCAGCCTGCCGCATCACAAACTTGTTCAGGCATGAGCTGAGATGTCGACTCAAGGGCATAAGAGCCCAGAGTAGCAAAGCATCTAACCCATAAAGTTCGATGAATGTGTGTGAAGAGAACCCTATCGCAACACAAACTTGTCATAAAAACTGATGAATGTGAGCGGAGAGGACCAGCCTGCCGCATCACAAACTTGTTCAGGCATGAGCCGAGATGTCGACTCAAGGGCATAAGAGCCCAGAGTAGCAAAGCATCTAACCCATAAAGTTCGATGAATGTGTGCGAAGAGAACCCTATCGCAGCACAAACTTGTCATAAAAACTGATGAATGTGAGCGGAGAGGACCAGCCTGCTGCATCACAAACTTGTTCAGGCATGAGCTGAGATGTCGACTCAAGGGCATAAGAGCCCAGAGTAGCAAAGCATCTAACCCATAAAGTTCGATGAATGTGTGCGAAGAGAACCCTATCGCAACACAAACTTGTCATAAAAACTGATGAATGTGAGTGGAGAGGACCAGCCTGCCGCATCACAAACTTGTTCAGGCATGAGCCGAGATGTCGACTCAAGGGCATAAGAGCCCAGAGTAGCAAAGCATCTAACCCATAAAGTTCGATGAATGTGTGCGAAGAGAACCCTGTCGCAACACAAACTTGTCATAAAAACTGATGAATGTGAGCGGAGAAGACCAGCCTGCCACATCACAAACTTGTTTAGGCATGGGCTGAGATGTCGACTCAAGGACATAAGAGTCCGGAGTAGCAAAGCATCTAAACCATAAAATGTGATTAGTGTGTGCGGAGAGTGCCAACCTGCCGCACCACAAACTTGTTTGGTGTCAACTCAAGGGCGTAAGAGCCAAGAGTGGCAAGAACATCCAAACTATAAAAGTTTAATGAATGTGCGCGGAGAGGACCAACCTGCCGCACCACAAACTTGCTGCAGAGGGAGACCTCTAGCCAAGGCTTTAGAGGAGGAGAGCCCTCTGGAAGAGTGTGCCCTAAAACCTACTGGCTGAAGCTTGAACGCACGCCTCGTA
The DNA here is from genome assembly GCF_025860055.1 of Xyrauchen texanus. NCBI lineage: Eukaryota > Metazoa > Chordata > Actinopteri > Cypriniformes > Catostomidae > Xyrauchen > Xyrauchen texanus. The sequence continues at coordinate 28,289,429 of NC_068306.1, read as the reverse complement.
GGCCCGGGCAGTAAGGTCCCTCACCCACAGTGACAACCCGGTCACGGCTTCAAAGTGAAGAACTGCTGCCCTGACTTTATGCCACTAGCAAATGCGGTGGACATAATTCTGAAGGGCACAGACTGGACAAAGTCTGAGTAGTCTTTAGCTGCTCCGGCATTACAAATGGCAGGGAGCAGAAGGCTTAGAGAATGACTGGCCAAGGGTCGAGAAAGGCACCTTGGGCAGGTAGTCAGGGTGAGGGTGCAAAGAATGCTCTTGGTCCTACCTGGGGCAACTCAAAAAAGACCGGCAAAAGAGACAGGGCCTGTAGGTACCCAAGTCTCCTTAGAGACGTAATTGCCATATGAAAAACCATCTTGAGAGTCAGAAGTCTACCAAACGCTGACTCTAGAGGTTTTAAAAAGGGGGGTCTTACCCTATGAAGAGGTCCTAGCACGGATGCCTCTTAGAGGGCACCCCGCCCACCAAGGCGTGGCAAACCGAAGTGGAAGCCACATAGAACCTGGCAGTGGTGAGGCAAGTGCCCGCTGACAGTTCTTTCCACAGAAAATCCAGAACTGAAGCAAACTGGCAGTTAGCTGGTTCTGTAATTTGAACTTATTAGAAGGAAACGCATGCAGGCGCATTTGTGCCATGTATGTGCCACCACGATCAGCACCCCCGAGGGGGGGGGACTGGGTGACTCGGGGAGAAGTAGAGGAGACATTGCGCTATCAACAGAGGCGAAGAGGTCCTCTTCTACCCTGTAAAATCTACCCAGATCAGTTCCAAGAGAGGGAGCCCTAGCGCTTGCAATGGTCTCGATAACTTCAGGAGAAAGCCCTGTGAACCTCAGTTGGTACCCTACAGGGGCCAAGCATGAAAGGTTTCACAATTCGGGCCGGGGATGAATATTCCCCCTGAGCCTGAGAAAGAAGGTCCTACCTGTTCGGAATCGCCCAAGGCGAGCCGTCGAGGAGAGATATTAACTCCGAGAACCATATCCTGTTTAGCCAGCGCAGCGCCATTAATAGGAGGCAAGACCCTTGCTGGTGAACATTGCCAAGACTCCCGGGAGCAGAGAAACCGGGGAAAGAAACGCATACAGATGCATTCTGGGTCATGTATGTGTTTTAACGTCCAGACCCAAGGGGGCTGGGTGATTTCAGGGAGAAGTAGAGACATTGCGCTATTCATAGAGGCGAAGAGGTCCTCTTCTGCCCTAAGATCTCACCCAAACTTGTTCCAAGTGGAAAAAGCCCGGCATTTAAAAGGTCTCGATAAGCTCAGGAGAGAGCCCTGTGTCCCTCAGTTGGTACCCTTAGGGGCCAAACATGAAAGATTCCACAATTTGGGGCAGGGATGAAATATTGCCCTGTGCCTGAGACAGAAGATCCTTCCTGTTCGGCATCGCCAAAGGCGAGCCGTCGAGGGAAGAGATTAGCTCCGAGAACCAAGCCCTGTTCAGCCAGCGCGGTGCTATCAGTAAGAGGCAAAAACCCTTGCTGGCGACCTCTGGGCAACTACTACCTTAGGGTGGAGTTCTTAACTCCCCCGTTGATATGGACCGTAAATCTGCTCCCATATACGGGCATCCAGGGATATAACTGACCTGAGTGACAGGAGCTTGCCCTGGGCCCTAAGGAGAACCCAACGTGTCAGAAATACAGCTGACAAGAACGTGGGTCTCCTTGATGATTTATGTAAGAGGCTACCTCTGCATTGTCCACCCGCACCAAGACATGGCAGCCTCAGGAGGAGGTATTTCAGGGCCAGAAATACAGCCATCAACCCGAGACAGAGACTGTGACAACCGAGCTGATGACCCTCCTATCCCCTTAAGCTGGACGACCACTTAAGGCCGCTACCCCGCCCATCAGGGAGGCGTCTGTCGTTAGCAGCCTGCGACAACAAGACACACCTAAAGTGGGACCCAAGGCAGAAAACCGGGGTCTGAACCACATAGAAAGGGAACGAAGCCTGAGGCGCGTAACCCTATTTAGCCTAGGGGTTTTGGCCCTTGGAAGAAATCCCTGGCTTTTGGCCACAACAAAAACGGTCTCATGAGCAGAAGGTCCAGAGGGATCACTGTGGACGCATTCAGCCCTGAGACCTGGAAATCATTGATACTGATAACAGTGCAACCTTGACCTAGCCTGACTTTGCTCAGGGTGATCTAAATGGACTCAATCCTAGCGGGAGACAGTTGTGCCCGCATTGAGATTGAACTCCATACGATGCCCCGATAGACAGTGTTCTGAGTGGGAGAGAGGACGCTTTTCTTGGCGTTGAGCCTCAACCCCAGAGAAACAGATGAGCTAAGACGATGTCCCTGTGCTGAACTGCCAGTTCCTGGAACTTCGCTAGGATCAGCCAGTCGTCTACATAATTCAGAATGCAGATGCCCCAGAGTCGCAAGGAGCCAGCGCTACATCATGCATTGTGAATGTGCGGGTAAAAAGGGCTAGGTTGAGTGAAAGAACCAGACCCTGGAAGACTTCGCTCCCGGAAGTGAACCTCAGGAACTTTCCATGTTGTGGCAGAACTTCTAAATGAAGTATAGAAGTGCGTCATAAGATCGATGGTGACCAGCCAAACGAGTTGTAGGGCTTGAGACACGACCGTCTTGACAGGCATCATCTTGGACTTGAACACCCACGGGTAGTTCAAGCTTTAAGATCTAAGCCAGACACCACCCCTCACCCTCCATGGGAAACGGGAAGTATTTAGTGTAATAACCTAACTCTCTCTCTGGAAGGGGAACACATACCATGGCCCCTTTAACCAGGAGATTGAGTTATATATTTTTTTACATAAAAAGAAATCCGGTTCACGGTAGTGAGAACATGCCGTTGAAACACGGAAAGCGGCAGTGAATTAAATCCTGGCGCCCTTATAAGACCCACAGAAAATAATATATCCGGCAGAAGTTCCCACGCTGCCAGGATCTCTGAGATGGGTATTATATTTTAACACTTCCTGTTGAGGGGTTGTCGAGTGTTTCGAGTCCTGAATAAAATGCAGGAACAGCGAAAACACCCAACTGGGAGGAACAGCATAGTGTGCAGAGCAGCATAGTGTGCAGAGCAGCACCAGCCTGACCTGCTGCTTGATAATCCCTTCCCACTAAAGTGGAGGTTGTCCTACAAGGCTTTGAGGGAGAGAGGGCTTGTAAGTGGCGATGCCGAGCCCGGCGAGAGATAGCCCATAGCGTCTCTTCGACCGGCGGCATCACTGAATACCGCCGTGCCTCAGCACCCACGACAGTCGAATATAATGGCGTCGAGGGTATGTGAACACGGAAGAAAATATATATATATATATATATATATATATATATTTATTTATTTATTTTTAGGGGTTCTCCATGAGCGAAAAAGCTCTTAATGGAGGTTTATCAAAGAAGGGAAGGAACCCATGAGGCGTTCCCTTTCTTAGACTGGAAGATAAAATCTATCCCCTAATTTGGAGCGTTTGGGGTCTCTTTTTAGCGTGGCCAGACCAATCTGGCAACCGCACGAGTAACAACATCGAGCAATTCCTCCGTAGATTTTTTATCGCGGACGGAAAGCTCGGAGGCGGGAAGAGAATAGCGATCCACCTCATGATCCGGAAGCGTCGAGATCATGTGAAGAAACAGCTGGGTTTTGGGAGAGAGTGAGAGAAAGGGATCAACCCGTCTCTTGCTCCTCAGCCAAAACCATGCAAGAGCCCCACGAACGATCTTCTTTTCGAGAGTGCTGACTCCGGAAGCAAGCGAGGCGAGCACGACGCACTCTGCCTGTTAAAGCAAATCGCAGTGCTCGCACCCACCCTGCTGCAACGCAGAGCAGCGTGCTCCCAAACAAACAGCAAAAACTGATGTGTGTCGTCTTCAGCTATAGAGCGAGAAGAGGGAACACGCACCGTTTATGACTTTCAGTCATTCTCTCTTTTTTTTAGAAATATATATATATATAATATTTTATAAACAGAAGAGAAAAGAGAACAAAGAACAAAGTTCACTGCACACTGTCTAACTGATTCTAACTCCTAACAGATGAAAGAAAGTTTTGACAGGGTGTGTGAAACACACAGAAACAGAATCGCTCTGAAAAAAGAGTTTCTGACGACACCTGGTGACGTATCCATTTATAGCCTGGCCTCAGGTGCATCTAATGATTACATCAACCGAGGCTATAAATTCCGGTCAATGTTCATTGACGTGTTCCACACATTATTCAGCTCGGCTCACAGCGAAAGCTGTTCCCCGTAGCGCTTAGCAGCACAACATCATAGTGAAGCCTTTTGTAAAGGGAACACCTAATATCTCCATCAAAATATTTTCATTTGTGTTCCGCAAAAGAAAGAAAGTCATACAAGTTTGAGACAGCAAAAGGACTAGTAAATTATGAGAGAATTATCATTTTTGGGTGAAAGATTCCTTTAAATTTAAAATTACTAAAATGTAAATATCATTGTGTTTTTGAGTTGCTTATTTTATGAGATGTGTTTTTTGAGTTGCTTATTTTATGTTACAATTTGTATTTATATTTGTTAATTATACTTAACCAAAATAATGGTTTGGTATTTTTGTACTTTATCTTTTCCAGTTTTTATTCATTTCAAGAATTGTGCTACATTACTTTTTTACTTTTTGAAAAGGCCTGAAATTGTGACTAATTTCCCATATAATACAACAACATACCCAGCTATTAGGGTACGTTTTCACAAAGGGTCAATGAGTTTTCAATGAACTGTAACTTCCTGGGCAATAACAGTGGAAATGTTTGATAACTTTATTAGAGGCAAGATTTTAATGTATGTGCCTAAAAGAAATTAGCTTAAAAAAATGCACCATAAGAAATATTCAATGGTGTAAAAAGTGTGACAAGCCTCAGTATTCCTTATATGGATGGAAAAAAGAATTAATACATTTATTAATAAATAAATAGTCAATAATATGAATGCCATAATGCCATTATTCTATTTAAAGCATAAACATACTTTAAACAAACATTCTTCCCAGCTTACTAAACGCATTTGGTGAGGACAGTAATGCCCTTGCCTGTCTAGTCTCACACTGGCGCTGTCAAGCAGGGCCCTGATGGAGCACTCCAGGTGCCACCTGGTCCCTCCTGTCTCTGTTTGGAGTGCAGGTTTCTCAACCCGTGTCTGAAATCTCAAAATCCAAACATATCAAAACCTTCATCCCCCGAGGAACCATCCCCCTTTATATCTGTCTTTTGTCTCAAGAGAATTTGAAAGCGGTCTGCCTCTCTCTTGTGGAGATGAGTTCAAGAGCAATGCACCACTGAACTTTATGGTCTTGAGAGTGAGATATGGAATCTCCCAAAGGTTTTAACAACTTCTGCTGAAGAGGGTCTTCTTCTCGGCACCCACCCGTGGCTTCCTGGAGCCAGGTGTAGATCAGGGGTGGGAGGGCTTTTATAAGGAAGATGATTGTGGTGCTCTGATCCATACACTAACACAGCAGTCACACCTGTTGCCTGCTGGTCAAAACACTGGAGGCCTGTTTATTTAGATGAACTGCTAAGGAGTTTTATGAACATCAAGCAACCTTAAGACCTCCCCTATAAACCAAGATCACAGCGTAGATATGAACTTAAATAATTTCGTAAATAACGGATAGTGTAAAGGCTAGGATATACTTATCTTTTCTCGCCGAAACGTCACACATGGTCGAGTGCTCAAAGTATACTTTTTTTTAACATAAAATGTTAATAACAAGTAAATAAGAAAATGTACACATAATAATGTTTTGAGTTGAAATTGTCCATCAAGTGAGAAGAAAGAGTGATATGAGAGACAAACTAGCACAAGTAGGTAGGTCAATTACACTGTTTAGCACTAATTTTTCAAACATGTTTGATCAGTGAATCAATAATAATCAAGTATTCCAGAGAGATGACAAAATAAAAGCACAAATATGTCTGAAGGCCAATATTGTTACTCCGTTTTATTTCTTTATTATAACACTCACATTTTGAACTACAAGGTCTTCATGAATCGAAACGTCATAAGTTTAATAATAAAATATTTGGAACAACAATGGTGTGTGGAAAGTAATATTTTTTTCTTCTTTTTTTGTTTGCTGCATTGTGCCTGGCCAACATAGTCTCATTACAACTCAAAATAATTTGTACATGATGCTGAAATCATAAGATATGGTGCGATTTGCACGACCAACTAATCATCAAACAGAATTTCAAAATGAGACAATACAGGCATATAATTTTAGCTAGTCTTCTATTTTAGCAACACTTTATTTTAAGAAAGGACATGTCTGTGAACAAATTTAGTTACTCGTTTCATATTTATGCATGACAAATGACTGATGTGTGTCAATAACCTGTATTATGCTTCCCTCGTCTCGTTCCAAACCCTGATGTTTCCTTTCATCCATGGAACACAAATGTAATTTTTTTCTATTAAAATCATTTGGGTGCAGGTTTGGGACCTTATGGTTAGGTTAATGTTTACATTTGGGGTTTGGGTTAGTGGTTAAAATCATAATAAAATTGTTTGTTGAGAGCTTTTGTACAAGCCAACTTGTACAGTTTCTTAAGATTTCGCCATTTCATAGTATTATTACGACTTGTCATGAGACCAGTCGTTGGTCTGGTACCTATGCATACCTTGAGTTTGATGTGCACACTTTTTTCTATTTGTTCTCCATTGTTAATAATAAAAAAAAGTCATCCAAATGGGTTGAAATTCATTCAAGCATTAGCACTACTGAAGGCATTATTTGTATTAACTGTGACAACTTGTGTCACACTGCTTGGAATAGCAAAATCTTCATTCAAGGGAAAAACTGCAAAACTAAAGTCTAATCTCTCAACACATCCTATTAGGAACACATGAGCCAACTTTAAAAGAAACTCTTCACTTTATCCCGCAACAATGTGTCACATTGAAAATTGAGAGCTAAGAGGCCGGCTCAGCGCTCCCCCAGAATCATCAGAAACTAAGAGAAGCTCTTAATTAGACCAAACAATGCGAGCTCCAGCTCCTGCCTTCTTCAGTGGTCTGATCTAATAAGCTGCAGAAAACTTTGAGCCGATCCCCCTGGATTACCTCTGAAGATAGTCCACAGCAGGGAGCCCTGGAGAAGAACCCTGGATACTCCTTAATTTAAACCGGGGATGTTGACCCTTTGAACCCCACAACGCCGGTTCACAAAGGGGGTGGTGGACTTAACAAAGGATGGTATGACAATGTCAAACAGAGGCTTAATGTCTTCATAAGACACCTTCTTAATGAAAATAAATCTTAGGAATCTGTCAGAAGCAGTTTGAATGAATAGATTTTTGCCCTCTTCCAAAGCAAATAATGGAGCTAATATTAGGCAGCTTATGTTGAGTAATTAAAATAGCCAGTTTGGATGTTTTTTTTTGTTTTGTTTGTTGTATGTGGCTTGATCTTTCAGCTTCAGCTGTGATATCACGTTTAATTCTACCTAAGAATACAAATTCAGTCATGTATGTTGGATGTCTCAAAATTTTTGGAATCGTACAATATGGGATTTGTAAAACACAGCAAACATGCGTTCCTCCATAGATAGCCCAAAAAGAGCAGTTTCTCTGAGATCCGGGAAGATCTTGAAAGATCTAGTTACATCTAATTCCATGTTATTTCTCTATGCGAATGCCTTTATCCCTTTAGTGTGAGCATTATGAACATAAACAACAACCTCAGGGTTACTGCCTGGGTGCTCTGTTTCTGTTTTTCAGTTGTAATCAATACTCCACCAAATATGATTTTGTTTCCATGGAGATAACATCTGCGCAATTGCAATCAAAATTGGACATAGTCCTCAAAAGAAAGGCAACCAGATGAAAAGCTGGTAAGGGTGAATCAAAATACACACAGGACCTCCCGAGACCATTGCAGCTCAACTTGTATTTTTGGAACGTAATCTCTTGATTCTTTCATATGTGCAAAGTTTATCAAAGGTCTATCTTGCTGAGGCAATGCTTGGAAGAGTAATTCTGTGGAATAAATCAGATATGCATGAAAACATGTACCGAAATTCACTACATTCTTAGGATACTATAAAGTGTATGTAAGTACCTGTCATGGTTATGTCTCTTAGATTTCTCTCCTTGTGTTATAAAGACTTGTGTCTGGAGTGAGAGTGTGAATTGCCTCATGACGAGAGCTGTTACACTCACACAATGGATTGTTGTTTTAATGAGACAATGATGCATTCACCTAATTCACTCTCTCGGAATTGGGAGTTTTAAGTAATCATTAACTAACCTAGCCCCTACCCCTGACACATCCACATAAATAGATCCGATGTGAACTTCTCTCCAAAGGGTTGTTGTTGGAAGACATAGTATTAAAATCCTCATAAATATACATTTTTCTATGACTAATCTACCACAAAGGAAGAAATCGCCTAAGGATTTGCATACTTTTAAAACTTTTCAAAGTGCATTTTAACTATTGCTCTCAATGGCACCAATGAGAAATTATATAATAGAAGAAATTTGATTGTCATTTCCAAAAGGAAAATAAAAGAGTGTTGAGGTTTTAGGTGAATTGAATTTTTAGCCACTTTGCCATTGTCATGACACTCGGTATGTGTCTTGATTTCTGTCGGCTGTGCATGAGCTTCTGTGCAGTTTTTGTAAATGTACAAAAGACCAATCACAATTCAGTATGTTACAGTAATAAATAAAAGAAAGATAGACAACCAGAATTCTGTATTCATATATTACGACAATATATTTGCTGCTGTTTCGATATTTAACGAGTCAAACCATATAAATCAACGGGAAATTTTCTAACTAAAATCTTAAATTTAGTATAATATATGATGTTTAAAACTAGATGTGTAAAGTTTGTCAAGAAATACATTGATGTTGGCTTGACAAAGACTGAAAGTTTAAACTGGTTTTAAGAGTTTTCTGGGTATACAGAAATTACAGTGAGACAAACAGCCAGCTACGCTTGATAGACAAACCATCAAATCAGTCAGAGACATGGATGGATGGATGGATGGATGGAAATGATCTACTGAATTTCAATGGATTGCTCACCTTGCAAACATTTTAATTCAGCAAAGACTATGTTTGAATTGTCTGAAAACATTTGAAACTAATCAATTAACAAATGCTTTAATGCTTTAACCTGCTTTAAGAAATAATTCACACATTCTATCAGATTCATCGAAAGGGATAAGTTCAGGGAAGGTTCATCTAGTGTGCTCTCTTCTCTAATGCAAAGGGAAGGAAAAAGTAAACCAAAGAAGAACAGCAGATGAACCCAGGGAAAACAGTGGCTGCTGAGATATCCATCTCTGTAAAAACAGCTGGGTGTGGGACCCTCACAGAATATATTTTTGCAGCACAAGTCAAATTGCATAACTAATTTGACCTCTTTCTCACACCATTGTCTTGCCCGGTCTGGATAATAATTAACACAAACAGGAGACAATAGCACAGGACCAACAAGTGGTGCAGTTAATGAGCGACCAGCCCCACCTTGCATTCACATGCTCCGTTGCTAGGCCACTCACTGGCTGCTACCTTGGCTAATTATTCACACCACTATCTCGCCCATCACAGGTTTATCTGGGCTCACTCATTAGCATAGTTATGCAAGTATCAATACTTTTAAACTCTTCCAAAGGCCCTCCAGCTGGCTGAGGCACAAGGAGTCATCCTGCATATCACTAATGCAATCAGATAAGGAGGTGGGGAGGACAAGGAGAATGTTGCTGTTGATTTGTTGCCAGCAAGCACACTTTTGATGCGGAAATGTAGAGCTGAGATGCAGTGAATGGTTTGTTGCCATTGACTTTGCAATACAATAGGGAATTAAGTTGATTCCTATTTAAGTACAAGAAAATAGATGTTAATATATATGGTAGGTAGATGGATTACAGGCAATCTGGAGATAGATTCTGGGAGATTTTTGCACAGCTTTTCAAAGTATACTCTTTTGAATGCGAGCCCATATGGATATGTTTGAGACATGAGCTCTGCGAATTCTTTGTGATATTCTTTTTGTATAGTCAACGAAAGGCACATATGCACATGACGAAAATACATGTGGACAATCTGCATGTCTAGAGTACCTGTGCACTTAGCTGATGAATTTGCACCATGCCCTCTGTGCACAAGATGTAGTGGCATGCTGAAAACCAGAGTATACTTTGTTCATAATGGCTAGGATATACGTAGTTTTTTCACACGCCATTATGTCTCTCCATGGTCGACTGCTCTAACCTTTCAAACTGTACTCCTTGGACCATGAATACTTATGAATGTATTTAACGCATATGCACAATATCTGCTTTGTGATACTCTTTAGTACAGACAGCTCCAGGCGCCTGTGCAACCGAGCACATCCGAGCATACTATGCTACTGAAATTTGCGTTAAATTCACTATGCACGAGACGTAGCAGCATGTGAAAACCAAAGTAAACGTTGGCCTTAAATGCTAGGGTATACTTAGGTTTTGCCCATGCCCTTATGTCTCAAGCACATTCGAGCGCTCTAGCCTGTGATACTCTTTGGTACTGTCGACTGCTGGCGCATGTGCAGACAACACGAATTACGCACAACCAAAATATACTGTACTTTGGCTTAAAGGCAAGGGTATATATTGTTTTTTGTGTGTGCTGTGTCATGCATTGTCAAGCACTCTAGCCTTTCAAAGTATAATTTTTTGACCGTAAACCCATACAAATGCCTTTGACGCAAATGCATACATCTGCTTTGTGATACTCTTTAGTACAGTCAGCTCCTACTTTGGCCTTAAAATGGTAACAGTAAGTCTACTTCTTGCACAGACTATTGTGATTTATGCACATCATTGCCCAACCCCAGTAACAGTTGAACTTTGGACCCACCTGCATCCCATTTGCCCAAACAATTAGGCAGAACAATGTAGTATGAACATCAACACTAGGCGCAATAACATTCTATCAACATACGTGAAACTCGAAAAATTAGAATATCGTGCAAAAGTTCATTAATTTCAGTAATTCAACTTAAAAGGTGAAACTAATATATTATATAGACTCATTACAAGCAAAGTAAGATATTTCAAGCCTTTATTTGATTTATTTTTATGATTATGGCTTACAGCTTATGAAAACCCCAAATTCAGAATCTCAGAAAATTAGAATATTACATGAAATCAATAAAAAAAAAGGATTTTAAATACAGAAATGTCGGCCCTCTGAAAAGTATAATCATGCATATGTACTCAGTACTTGGTTTGGGCCCCTTTTGCATTAATTACTGCCTCAATGCGGCGTGGCATGGATGCTATCAGCCTGTGGCACTGCTGAGGTGTTATGGAAGACCAAGATGCTTCAATAGCGGCCTTCAGCTCTTCTGCATTGTTTGGTCTCATGTCTCTCATCTTTCTCTTGGCAATGCCCCATAGATTCTCTATGGGGTTCGGGTCAGGCGAGTTTGCTGGCCAATCAAGCACAGTAATACCATGGTCATTGAACCAGGTTTTGGTACTTTTGGCAGTGTGGGCAGGTGCCAAGTCCTGCTGGAAAATGAAGTCAGCATCTCCATAAAGCTTGTCTGCTGAAGGAAGCATGAAGTGCTCTAAAATGTCCCGGTAGATGGCTGCGTTGACTCTGGACTTAATAAAGCACAGTGGACCGACACCAGCCGATGACATGGCTCCCCAAACCAACACAGACTGTGGAAACTTCACACTGGACTTCAAGCATCTTGGATTGTGTGCCTCTCCATTCTTCCTCCAGACTCTGGGACCTTGGTTTCCAAATGAGATGCAAAATTTGCTCTCATCAGAAAAGAGGACTTTGGACCACTGAGCAACAGACCAGTTCTTTTTTCTTTAGCCCAGGTAAGACGTTTGACATTTGAAGCCCATGTCCAGGACCCGTCTGTGTGTGGTGGCTCTTGATGCAGTAACTCCAGCCTCAGTCCACTCCTTGTGAAGCTCCCCACACATTTGAATGGCCTTTTCCTGACAATCCTCTCCAGGCTACGGTCATCCCTGCTGCTTGTGCACCTTTTTCTTCCACACTTTTCCCTTCCACTTAACTTTCTATTAATGTGCTTTGATACAGCACTTTGAGAACATCCAACTTCTTTTGCAATTACCTTTTGAGGCTTTCCCTCCTTGTGGAGGGTGTCAATGATGGTTTTCTGCACAACTGTCAGGTCAGCAGTCTTCCCCATGATTGTGAATTCAACTGAACCAGACTGAGAGACCATTTAAAGGCTCAGGAACCCTTTGCAGGTGTTTAGCTGATTAGAGTGTGACACTTTGAGCCTACAATACTGAACCTTTTCACAATATTCTAATTTTCTGAGATTCTGAATTTGGGGTTTTCATAAGCTGTAAGCCATAATCATAAAAATTATATCAAATAAAGGCTTGAAATATCTTACTTTGCTTGTAATGAGTCTATATAATATATTAGTTTCACCTTTTAAGTTGAATTACTGAAATTAATGAACTTTTGCACGATATTCTAATTTTTCGAGTTTCACCTGTACACGTGACTTGCTAGCTGCACCCGAGATGGAAGTGAAAGGAGGGAAACTCAATATTAAGCTGTAAAGATGCTGTGTTTTCAAGCAGTGGATTCCTCACATAGTTGAGGGTGATGTCAAATTATTAATGGCTTAGGTCTTTGGTGTTCTTCCCTGCGTGCTTCCCTCTTGGCTGCAAGTTTGCAGTGATCTATCAAGTGGGTTAAGACATGTGATAGCTCTAAATACATTAAAAGTTCTTTTTTTATTATTCATTATTATATTTCTGTGTACAAAACACTAGTATATATATATATATATATATATATATATATATATATATATATATATATATAGACTGTATGCAGTGGCTTAACTACAGGCAGTGCAGGGTGTATAGCCACACTGGGGTCCGGGGAGATGGAGGCCCAAAAGCAGAGGCGCGAAACGGGACCGCGATATGCCAAAGTGGGAATAGCATTCTGAGATGCTATTTTTCTCACCACAATTGTACAGAGGGGTTCTCTGAGTTACTGTCGAATTTCAGTTCGAACCAGTCTGGCCATTCTCTGTTGACCTCTCTCACTCTCATCAACAAAGCGGTTGTATCTGCATAACTGCAGGTTGGTGCTGTTTTGGAGGCACGAGGGTGACCTACAGTACACAATATTAGGCAGGTGGTTTTAATGTTGTGGCTGATCGGTGTATGTATATATATATAGTGCTTACATATACTGTACTACAGTTTTGTACTCAAAAATATAAAAAAGGAAAGGAAGAACTTGTAGCATACTGTATGTGTGTACTAGTGAATAATTAACATAGTGAAATAATTTGTGAACCTGATTAGCCTAGTCAAGCAAAGCTTTGGGGAGAGAGTTCTTTTGAGGAGACGGTTAGAAGTGGATCTGCAGTGCAACAGAGGAGCTCCAGATAATAGGCTTTAATGGGGCATTCACATTCAGCAGGCTATAACAAAGACCAGGCAGTAGGATTTGGGAGAGGGCCCGATTGTTGCCCCAGTGGCCTTGGAGACATAACTGAGGACGATGGTGGGGGAAAACATGGCTTTGTTGAGCGGAATGTCAGCAGTATTTGAGGAGGCCAGAGGACCAGGTTAGACAGAGTGATAGATAAACAGCAGGATGGACAGTGAGAAGGAATGAGAGACAAAGAACACTGAGGGGACTGTGAGGTTTTTATTATGCAGGATCTCTCTTTTATCCCTCCAAAGCACCTGAAAGTTGCAGAAAAGCAGCCACGTAGCCCACCGTGCCACATTGCACTTGTTCTTGGCCAGCATGTGTCTGGCAGTGTTTCTACAAAATAAAATGACTGGTTCAGTCTTTAAATGGTTTCTACAGCATGTTAAAATATATTTACATTAGCTTATTATAGTGCTTGTTATTTATTTCTATTTATTTATTTATTTGTTAATAATGACAATAACACCTTTTGGAAAGTTAAAAAAAACAGATAATCATATAGCTTCCTATTTGTACAGTTGTTTTACTGTAAGTGATATAAGTTATATTTTTGTCATGAAGTTATATAATTATATAAAATAAATCATTTTAAACAAAGTCTTCCCCCCAGAATTGTAAGCACTAGCCCCATTCTCTCCCCCTCAGACTTCAATTCATTACAACACCTGCATTGTCCCGGCAACTTGTCCATCCATTTTTTTTGTCTCCACCACAGGTGCAACACATATTATGTGCTATATATATATATATATATATATATATATATATATATATATATATATATATATATATATATATATATACATTGGTCTGTACATAAATTATGTGTTGCCAGGGCCGTAGCTAGTGGGGTGAAAGGTGGTAATGATTCTAGGGGCCCACGGGTCAAATTCTAAAATGTATTTTTTTCTGCGTATTTAAAATGCAATAAATCTTTAGTGTTGAGTAATTTAGGAGTTATTTAGTCGCTCCATTTACCAGTGGGATTTATTAGTTAAAATAGAGCATATATAACAAAATAATGTAAAATGTATATCTAATAATGTAAAATATCTTTCTGTCTATCTATCATTGCAAGGGTCTGCCTTTGGGGATTTGTTTTTGTGGGTGGGGGTTTCAACAGCCCCCTTACCCCCCTCTGTCTCCCTGGGTTTAGTCCATTGTTGTGAACCTTCCCCTCAGAGTGGTGTTGTCTCCCACTGCCAGTGAGACGCTTGCGATTCTCCAGAGTGTGTAAGCAGAGAGTTGCCAAATAGAAACTCTTCGGCTCTTCAGTTTTAAACTAATCTAAGGTGCGCTAAGGAGCAATTCATTCACAAGGAGCTCACGAGAGCGAGAAGAATTTGGCGCAGAGCGTTAAGAGGTCTCATGTGCTCCGCTGTCACTGTGCTCTAATCACATTGTTGATGTGAAATAACACTGAGGACGCTACAATGTGTTTGCGACTCATATCGGATGGTTTCCTTTGTACAGTTTAAGGCTGGCTTTTTATTTCTTCTTACAGTTTAAGAAGAATAAGAGACACGGTCAGTTCTAAATCCCCCGTGTTTTTAATTTCTGTGGATATATTGCGGTTTTTGCAGCGCGAGACACCGAGAACCTCATCAAAGTGAAGCAGAATTGGACTTTGAATCCGAAAAAGAAGACTGCCCATACCCGTGTGCTATTTTAGTCCACAAATGATATTGTTTTTGGTTTGGATGGATTTACAATAGTAACTCGGACATTCCAAAAGTTGCTCATTGGATTTCCAAGGATAAATCATTCTGAGAGAGTGAGCAAAAAGGGACACACGAGTGTCTCGAGGGCAACCCAATAGAACTGAGTACTGCTGGAGCTTTACAATACCGACCGATTGCAAACGACACAAGAAAATAGGTAGAATATTTTTTTAATTTTATTTAAAATGTAGGCCTAATGTAATGTTTACAAGTCCTACACATTTTGTAGGCTTACATTTTGAGGCTATATTTTAAATCAAACATATTATACCATGTCTTGTTTACTTAAATTCTGTTCTGGTACTAGGGCCTACATTTAGTACAAAAGAACATTCAATTGCACTGAATCGTTCTTATTGTCTGGGTTAAAATCCATCTTTCCTCAGAGGTTTCCGTTTATTCTTTATATAGGCCTATTCCTCCAGCGGTTTTTCATCTTTTTGGCTTGGTTTTGGGTTACTCGCGTTCTGAATGAGTTTAATTAAGGCAACTAAGTGGTTTCACACTTGTAAATGGATTTATTTAACTTAACCAAACTCTCACTCTGGTGCGAAATTCTCGTATGTTTTTACTACACATGTGGCTCCTCATACCTAGAGAGCTTGACGTTTGCTCTTAGTTACTTTTCATGCTGAGCAAAATAATAGTTTTTTGTAATACAGCTGTAACGAGTAAGCAAATGAGGGGGAAACTTTATTTATTTATTTATTTTGTACGGGAATTGCGTACAAATACATATTTAAATCTTTAAATTGGGTCTCTAAATACTTCCAAATAATAATATATCGGCTCGGTTCGCCTTATTTGGGCATTCAGTTATTCCTCAGACTTTGGTTTCCGGAGTGTTTTTACAGAAATGACACATTAAAAGCACGTTGTACAGGTTCCATTATTAAACAACTGTACTTAACTGCTGCGCATTCGTACCTAAGAGTTATTCATGTCGAGGAGGGAGGTGAACAATGTCCTACAATGATGTAGGTGTACAATAGGGCTTTCATTTTCAAATGTGGTTTTGTGGGGAATGGGTTGGGATGTGCAATGCATTTGTGTCATTTTATGTTTTTGACGTGTGTGAATTGTAAATCAGCTGTTTTCCTCTAAGGTTTGGACCTATACTGAGGTTGCTAATGCCTGAAGTCAGCATTTGAATCTGACCAGCTGTCTTCCACACGCACGCACGCACACACATTGCCTCAGCAAGATGTTGAGGTTCATCTTTAAGGTTTTCATTACCATCTGCTTCACGAAATTGGTGTTTGCAAGAAGCCTAACCTCAGGGGAAGTACAGGCAAAAGGTAAGGATTTAAGAAGGCTTTAACAATTTTATTTTAACTTACTGACAATTTTTTTTTTTTTATCAAATCCAAATTTGCAACTTTTAATATTTATTTATTAGACAAATAATTTTTACTTAAAACTTTTAGTAGTTCACCACAAATGCAAATTCTCTCATTTTACCCACTCTTATGCTGTCCCAGATGTGTATGTCTGTCACAATTTAATATTTTTAGAAAAATATCTATGCCCTTTAGGTCCATACCATTCAAAGTTTTTGAAGTTCCAAAAAGCACATAAAGGCAGCATAAATGTAATCCATATTACTCCAGTGGTTAAATTCATTTCTTCTGATGTGATGAAATAATTTTTTATATGAGACCAGACCAAAAATGTAACACATATTTGAACATAAATCTTGACATCTGCAGCTAATCGGGATTTCAAGGTCGATTATACTTCCTAGTGCCATCTTGCACTCTGCGTATGTTTCAAGCACTAGGAAGTCTAATTGAGCTTGAAATCATGATGGTGCCTTGAGACAATGGTTTATAGTGAAAAAGTAGTTACATTTTTGTCTATTCTTTTTTAAGAAGAAATGGATTAAACCACTGGAGTGTAATGGATTACTTTTATGCTGCCTTTATGTGCTTTGTGGAGATTCAAAAGATTTGGTCACCATTCACTTACGTTGTATAGACCTACAGAACTGAGATTTTATTCTATAAATCTTCATTTGTGTTCTGCTGAAAAATGAAAGTCATACACATCTGAGATGGCATGACTTAATGATGAGATAATTTTCATTTTTGGGTGAACTAATCATTTAATTTTTTTATAATTGAAGCTGATATAAGATTGTTCAATATTCCAGAAAGTGAGCCAAAGTCTTCAGTTAATGTTTTTAGTAAAAGTAATTAACTATATGGATTGCTATATTTGTTTTGCATTCATAATGAATGTGTTCTAAAGCAAGCATCATTAATAAGTGAATTGAAGCTGATCATGAAGAACTTAAGTCCAGGGGAGGATGTAATCGTTTAGAGAGTAAAAGAATCCCAGTATTTTCTTGAGCTGTAAACAGTGCTACCTGATCCTGCCAAAGCCCTGAAGCTCGGAAGTGTAAATCTGTCTGGCCCAATGCCAGTATTATGGGATCGTGGGATGCTGGGGGGGTGGGGGTGGATAGAGGTGTCTCCTATTGATATTATACAAATGCAGGTTTGTCTAGATTTTGTACCTGCCAGCAGGGTGTCTGATTGTCTTCAAGTGCTATTAAGACTTTCACAGACTTTACTCCCATAGCTTTTTTGAGAAATGCCCTCATAAATATAAAACAGAGAATCTTTACTGTTTTAGCAACAAGCTTTATGTGGCACTTCATATTGGGCTGTGTTTATGATCATCACAGTCGGTATGCTTCGCTGAAGCACAGCGTATACAGTTTTGAGTTATTGAGATTGAAGGGAACACATGCAGGTCCTGGTAAGGAGTGGGGCAAATGTTCTTTAAAAGCATCTTTATCTGAACCCTTGTGAGCTACATTCAGCAGGAAGGCGATAAAGATTGAAAAACCCTGTTGCGCAGCTCAACAATGTCCTACTAAGTTCCTGCCAGGGGAAAATTAAAGTAATTTGACAACTGTAAGACTTTAATAGCCAGTGCCACCCAGAAAAGCATTGGTAGTGAGAAGTGTAGGGCAAAAAGAACAAAAGCAGGTATAAATGGACTTGCTTGAATGTAATTGTTTCTATTAAATGCAAATCAGAGGATTTTGTTGTAATAATTTAGATTTGACATCTCATTTCAACTCAGAAAACATGAACATGGGTGAACTGCAGGGCTAGCAAAACTAAAAAAATAATATGTGTCCCTACCAAATATGTACAAGCTGCAAAATGCAAAGTTTCAGTATTGTTATAGTTTTGTATTTCATCGACAGTTTGCCAGTTCAGCCATTTAGCCTATATATGTGTTTGTGTTTTGTTTAGCTTGTCCTTTATTTTCCTGCTGACCATTCACACCCTCTCTAGGGTCAGATAGCGGCCAGGCCCTAGTTTTATTCAGTGAACTTCATTAGTGTATTGGTGGAAGAATGTTATGCTTCAGTGCTGGAGGTGACATTGCTAGGTTAGGGGGCGTTCTTCACTCAAATGCATATCACATTCACCTCTCAGCCACAAGGAACACTGCTGTGAAGTCAAAGTAAGGTCATTCTCAACTGAGAATTGTGTTTCTATCCTCTCTTTTGTTTGTGGCTCTGTTTGCCTGATTTGCTCCAAAACAGCAGTGATTTCTGTGAGAAAGGCTGTAGTTTGCAATTAGGGCAAAGTTATGTTAATTAGATATGGGATTTATGTTCCTGCCTAACTATTGCAAGTGTAATCAGCTTATCAAAAACAAGTGTGATAGACTGTAAAAGACTTCCTTTCTCTGTTTGGCCAGATATCCTAGTTTCTCGTCCCACTCTCTTGTCTGGCTTTCCTGAGAACACCACTGTGTTGGTTGGAGGACATGTGAAGCTGGTTTGCAAACTCCACCAGCCAGCCTCGACATGTCTCCAGTGGTTCAAGAGGGACAGCAATCGCTTGGGGCCTGATGGATCACCACTTCTTACAGTGCTTACGGTGAGAAAGTGATTTAAAGATCCTCCGTTTTGCATATTTCTGTCTTCTGGAGAGAGGGAGTAATGTTTGATTTGTTTTTCTCCGTAGCCTCTCCTAGAGAACATCTCCAATGTCAACATTCTTCCTCTAGTGAATGCTTCCTTGGAAGATGCAGGAGAATACATATGTAAAGCAGAAAACTCAGTAGGCCAGTCTGCTCGCTCCGCCTGGGTTGATGTCCTATCAGGTAGGCTATACTATCGGATGTTTTCCCACTACTGGTAAGCCAATGTGATCTCATGAGTATTTGTAGGTATTTGTATGTAAAGTGTGGTTCTATCACACTTAACATTTTGTAAGTTAACACGGAAACATAAAACAAATCTGAAGTTTTGGAACAAATTCGATAGCATACACAACAGTCATACTGGTCTTTAACTCTACTCTTCAGTCAGCCAAGACAGGACTGCTCTTTCATCATTCTCTGGCAGGTTAATTAGCTTGGTTGGATTTTTTCTTTAGTTTCAGTTTGAGGCCAGACTTTAGGTCCCATTCTTTGCCGCTGGCTAAAGAGGGAGGGCATTGCATTGCCATGACAACTTTTTGTGTGTTTGGGAGGATAATACTCACCGCTGGATCTAGAAGGTCATTGCTGTAGGCTGAAAAAAGTGTTAACCTTAATATGTGCTTCATGTGGAAACATCTAAATGAACTGGTTTTATTCAAGTAAAAAACACTATTTAACATCAACAAATCAAAATTAATACATACACCAACAAAACAAATTGTAAGTGTTAAATGAGTTAGAAATAAATCTTTAATGTAAAAATTGACAGTGTAGTTGTAGGTTTAATTTGAACTCAATATCAGAGTCATTAATAATATTGCTTTTATGATTTGTCCCAGAAGTTTCTGAGGAGCCAGTTGAAGAAACATCAGAGCATCTACTTCTAGAGCTTGGAGATGTGCTAAAACTGCGTTGTGACACAAATCGTCCTGGAGCTATCCAGTGGTTCAAGGGTGGCACACGGGTCCAACACAGCGCTCGTATCCAGATAAGGGCCGCTGTTATGGAAATTGCTGATGTGACCTATGAAGACTCAGGAGTGTATGTGTGTATGCTTCGCGGCACCAAAGAGTCTCTGCGCAACTTCACTATAACAGTGGCAGGTAGGTGCTGAATCATGGTGAAAATGAAGAAGATTCTTAGTCTTCATGAATAATGCTTCTTTTGAATATACATGCAATAACTTGAAAGCATAATGCTCCTTTGCAGATGCTGTCGGATCAGGAGATGATGAGGAGGACAATGGTCTTGATGATTCTGAACCAGACACAGAAAATGACCAGGTCTATTTTTCCAGAGGTTAGTGTTCGTTGTAACTACAAAGTTTATTTAGTGTTTCAACTACTAACTTGTGATTCTGAACCAGAGACAGAAAATTATCAGATCTATTTGTCCAGAGGTTAGTGTTCGTTGTAACTACAAAGTTTATGTGGTGTTTCAACTACTAACTTGTGTTTCAGCCTAGTGTAATAACTTGCACTAAACATACCATTGGTTTCAATTCTTATTTGATCTTTTTAGCACCTTACTGGACTCATACTCAACGAATGGAAAAGAAGCTATATGCTGTCCCAGCTGGAAACACTGTCAAATTCTGTTGCCCTGCCACAGGGAATCCACTTCCCACCATTCGCTGGCTAAAGAATGGCAGGGAATTTCGGGGAGAGCACAGGATCGGAGGCATTAAGGTAAAAGATTTTTATGCAAGTTAAAATTAACCCTAATAAGTGCAAGAACATAAAGATACCTCAGAAAACTAATTATTTGCTATTTTTCAACACATTTTGGGCCCATTTTCCATGTTTTCTTCAAAATATTATTTTGAATTCTTAATTTTACACTATAGTATAACTCTAACTATAGTATAACTCATGAAAATAATATTGAAAATATAGTAGCATTTGCCTTGAGGCCTTTTCAAAAAATGCTGCCATGTTACTTTTAAAGTTTTTTTATACAGTCACATAACCTTAGTATTTACAGCATACAAAATTCCACCAGAATACAAAAAACTTTTATTATTAAAACGTTTCTGCAGGTCATTGTAGACCTTTGATTACTTAGCAGTAACTTGAACTTGAAATTCTGAAAAGAAGAGTTCACCCCTTATAATGACACTATGCCATTTTTTGTTTTGTAGCTGCGACATCAGCACTGGAGCCTGGTCATGGAGAGTGTGGTTCCATCAGATCGTGGGAACTACAGTTGTTTGGTGGAAAACAAATACGGGTCTATCGCTCACGCCTACCTCTTGGATGTGTTGGGTAAGAGGGCTCTAGTCAGTTGCCTAGCTCCACGAGGAGCCAATGCAAGCCTGCCATGCTTAGCACATGTCAGAGGCAATAAGCATCAAATCAGTGAGATCCTGTACGAGCTGCTCAGTGGCGTCACATAGTGAGACAGGCACCAAGTGCATCTCAGAGAGAGCCACGGGGCACAAGGTTGCACCACAGGCACCAGGGTTCACTTCAGGCTCTGGATGTCTACACAGATATCAGAAGATCCACTCTGGAAGAGGGCAATAAATATAATCTCAGCAGGGGAGGGCAGGGTGGGGGCTGGCATTGGTCTGTATGGTACGTGCCTGGAAGTTCTGTGGGTTGTGGTGTCCAGACCAATTTTCTACCTGACCTGTGACAGACCTGTTTGTTAAGAGTCCGGCATGGGGTCAACTGCTGTGTCCCAGCAGACAGGGGGGAAATGGGCGCAAGGGGGAATAAAGGGCCCGTCGACTTCAAAGCATCAAAACACATGGGCCTGACTCAAAAAACCCTTAATTGAACCAATTAGTGAGCGTTGGTCAGCTTTAGAAAGTGCCGCTTGTCTATGCCTGTGCTATTGACCACCTTATCAAAGTTCTCCAAAAAATTGCAATTTTGCCATCATTTACTCATGCTCATATATTCCAAACTCATATGACTTTCTTTCTTTTGTGGAACACAATTGGAGATGTTAGGCAGAATGACAGCCTTGTGGATCTGATAATACATGCATTTATGACCAAGCAGATATGGTTGAAGCATTGAACTTTCTTATGTCTTCTTTTCAGAACGTTCTCCACACAGGCCCATTCTGCAAGCTGGTCTACCCAAAAACGCTACAGCCGTTGTGGGTGGCGATGCCCAGTTCCTATGTAAGGTCTACAGTGATGCCCAGCCTCACATTCAGTGGTTGAAGCATATTGAAATGAATAGCAGTCGTTATGGGCCTGATGGAATTCCCTATGTCAAGATTGTGAAGGTACTTATAGAAAGTCATTTTTACCATTTGCTATACTGCCTTAGTTAGTGAAGTAATTTATGATAATCAAATTAACTTGTGAGATGTATGAGCTTTACAATGTTGATTGTTTTTTTTTAATTTTTCAGACAGGAAGCTTGAACATGTCGGAAGTTGAAGTCTTATATCTTACCAATATCACATTGGAGGATGCTGGAGAATATACTTGTTTGGCAGGAAACTCCATTGGTTTCTCCCATCAATCTGCTTGGCTTACTGTCCTATCAGGTTGGTTTTGATAGAAACAAATCATAAACATTTCTTTCAAGACTTTGGTGTATGCAGAGGATTTATTTGAAATCTTGTCAATTCTACAGAGGAAGACATGGCCAAGGAGGTTGACCTTATTGAGGCCAAGTACACTGACATCATCATCTATGCATCTGGCTTCCTGGCACTGGTTATGGCCATTGTTATTGTGGTCCTCTGCCGCATGCAAGTTCATCACAGTCGGGAGCCCTTCAACACACTCCCTGTGCAGAAACTCTCAAAATTTCCTCTACGCCGTCAGGTAAGATGACACATTGAACAAATCGAAGGATATTTTTAAAAACCAGTAGACATGATATTTAGCAAAGCATTCTGGATTCTAATTCTGCATGTTTTGGACCTATCGCAGTATTCATTGGAGTCCAATTCTTCTGGAAAGTCAAGTGCCTCGCTGATGAGGGTGGCTCGTCTTTCCTCAAGTTGTTCCCCAATACTGGCTGGAGTTATGGAGTTTGAACTGCCTTATGACCCTGATTGGGAGTTCCCAAGAGAGAAGTAAGTAGTACATGTTGCAATCCTCTAATATGATGCTGAACTGATTAATTATTTGGATTCTCTCTTGCCAGTTTGACATTAGGGAAACCACTTGGTGAGGGATGCTTCGGTCAAGTGGTGAGAGCTGAGGCTTATGGGATAAATAAAGAGAATCAAGATCAATTGACAACTGTAGCTGTTAAAATGCTAAAAGGTAGGTTTGTGCATTCAGGCATCACATTAAGTGTCTAGCATCTTTAAAATTTGCACTGCTAAATGAAGAGTTTTTGGTCTTGTTTTATTCAGATGATGCAGCTGAAAAAGATCTGGCTGACCTTATCTCTGAGATGGAGCTAATGAAGGTGATGGACAAGCACAAGAATATCATAAATCTTCTTGGTGTTTGTACACAGGATGGTAAGTTGCACATTTTGGCACATCATGTTCGGACTACTATTTGGCTTATTTGGCCCTTTAAATTTAATTCAATTTTTTATAATTCTGATACAGGTCAACTCTATGTGCTGGTTGAATATGCATCTAAGGGCAGCCTACGGGAATACCTTCGGGCACGTCGGCCTCCTGGTATGGACTACACCTTTGATGTGACCAAGGTTCCTGAGGAACAGCTCACCTTCAAAGATCTGGTGTCCTGCGCCTACCAAGTGGCAAGAGGCATGGAGTACCTGGCCTCCAAAAGAGTAAGTTGCTTGGAGGGCTCAATTAGCTTAGAAACCCCCCCCATCTTATCAACACATCCCTTTGTGTGACACGTGATGCCAAGCATTCCTTAGTGAAGTGGTGGTGTGTTGTGTTTATTGCTGTGTCCATCCTGTCTCTGTGGGCTTTGTCCTTTTTAGCACTGCCATAAATCTGTTAGCAAGCAGCCACTCAGACCTGCCTGTGCACGGGATCAGATTACTTGCTTTTTGTGGCCTGCTAAGAATGCAGTTGTCTGAAACCCCTCCATTAAGGTCCACAAACCAGGGGCCATTTTTGTCTTCTTTTTCTATCTTCAAATACCATTTCTATTTAAAATGAAAACCAAACAAAAATTAATGTCATACATTTAGATCAGAAAATAGCTCTGCGTTGTTTTTCTATGATGTCTATTTAAAGCTGGGCTTGTTTAAAACTTTCGCAAAAGTTTCCTCAGACAGCAGTTCTCATATGGAAATCATAATTTTTGTCCAGGTCTCATTTGACTTGTGGGTACAAAACACTAGTCAAATTGTGAACATGTTTCTCTACTTTTTCTTGCTTTACTCACAATACACATACATACAGAGATAAAAAAAAAAAAAAAAAAATGAGATTTACTGTACATAAAAATGTATCTTTCTTCCCAAACATTGAACATACTTTAAAAATTTTAATGCAAAATTATTTTGCCCAATTACCTGCATAAAATATGTGATTGCCTGCATAATGTAAGTAATTTTTCAAAATAAAGGCTTTAATTTGAAGACAAATAATCTCATTAGAATCTTTTAAAGTTTTAATTCAAAATAATGTTTATTTATTTAAGAGTCAACGAAACAAGCCATTTTAACTACATTTAAATCTCTTTCTCTTTCTCTCTCTCTCTCTCTCTCTCATCAGTGCATTCACAGAGATTTAGCAGCTAGAAACATTCTTGTCACCGAGGACAATGTCATGAAAATTGCAGATTTTGGCCTTGCTAGAGGAGTGCATCAGATTGATTATTACAAGAAGACCACTAATGTAAGTAACAATTCTATACTGCACTTTAGAGTATATTCCTTAGATCTTTAGTTAGATCTTTAATGCTTTTAAAGACAGATGTTTAATGTGTCCGTGCTGATTGGCAGACGGCTTAATAGAAGATAATTAGGGCAACTGGGACGGGGATTGGCAAAGGAGGCAGTCATGTTTTTGTGGATCAAAATGAAGTGCTTTGGCTCTGCCTGTGTGGCAGCTAACGGTCCTGCTCAAACCCCTATTGTTGTTTCTGATTTCAGGGACGTCTGCCAGTGAAATGGATGGCACCAGAAGCCTTGTTCGACAGAGTCTACACACACCAGAGCGATGTGTAAGTCTGGCTAATCATTGCAGCTATGCCAAAGAATCAGCTGAGCAGGGATCCCTGTGGCCATTCAGATTAACCAGAATGGCTCAGGAAAGCACCAGCATCCTGATTTGTTGGTTGACGTTTTTAATGACTAAAAGAAGTCCTAATGACTAAAAATGTTCTCAACAATAGGATTGAATTAGCACGGACTAAGCTGATTATCTTTAACATTGTGCTGACATTTTTTGCTCTCTTGCTTCTGCAGTTGGTCTTTTGGAGTTCTAATGTGGGAGATTTTCACATTGGGGGGATCGCCATACCCTGGAATACCAGTCGAGGAGCTTTTTAAGCTGTTGAAGGAAGGTCATCGAATGGACAAACCTTCCAACTGCACCCATGAACTGTAAATACCAATCTTTTGTCTAAACAAACTGAGGACGCATTGTGAGTGTCCCATGTCAGTTCATATCTATTTATTGGCATGTTTAAATTGCTTTTATAGCTATATGAAGATGAGAGAATGCTGGCACGCAGTACCTACACAAAGACCAACATTCAAACAGCTTGTGGAAGAGCTTGATAGGGTGCTGGTGTCCATTTCAGATGAGGTATACATCTATTTCTGCAATGGTATGAGAACCAAGATATTCTGAGATTAAACCAAAGCTTTTGATAATTTGTTTTTATTTGTACATTTTCAGTACCTGGACTTGTCCACCCCTTTTGAACAGTACTCCCCATCTTGTGAGGACACCTCCAGCTCTTGCTCTTCTGATAATGATTCAGTGTTTACCCATGATGCTTCGTCTACAGACCCATGCCTACTTGGTTACCGTGATGTGCAGTCTCGGATGGACCTGAAGACGACAATTCGATAGTCATTTTTGGCAGAGGGCACGAGCTTGTAGACATCGGAAACACTTGCATTGAAAGCGGTACAAGGACTTCTGCCTTTGTTGCTCTGCCTCAGAAGATTAAAATAATGCTTGGCACTATGAAACTTGGTGATTAATAATTACTCTCTCATATCATCAGATTTCTACAGAAACGGGACTAGTCTTTGAGATTTTTTTATTGGAGTTTCTATCGAAGAACATGACTGCTGCTGTATGGACAAAGATACAAGAGTGACATACAGGAGCGTTTTGAACCAGATATTTTCTTTTTAAAGAGAACATTTATTTTGATAAAAAAAGCTGATAGCATTGATAATTATAAATCTTTCTCTATATAAGAGTATTCAAAAATATTATTTAAAGAACTGTCTTAAGTCTCAGGATCTTGCATGTTAAAATTGCTGTAGTGTGGCAGCAAAGTGCCTGATTTTTTATTTCCTGTGAATATGTTAAAGTATTTTATGTACATATCACTACAGAAGACAATTACATTTTATAAATTATTCTAAATGATATAAAGTGAAGATGTTACTTAGGTGAAGAAATTATGTAAATCTGTTTTGAATCTCCCTGAACAATTTTTCCTTTTTCCAAAACATTGAGTACAATAGCCATTTTTCGCTGCTCGTACCATTGTACACTGTCAAGGCTAAACCTTTGAGCACTCAACTTCCTGTTGTTCCGTTCATTTCATGCCTCGCCGCTTGGTAAGCATGGTTTGTTGTGGTCTTCTCCCAGACAATTCACCCCATTCAACCTGAGACATTGCTAGGACCAGCAACGCTTCCATTGTCAGTATACTGTACAGAAGAAAAGGATTCAAATGAATGTGAAATGCCTTGATATAGATTGATTTAAAATGGTAAATCCTCCATTGTCTGGCTGTAACCTTTTAACCATCCTGGTTTGTTTGCGAGGTCCAGGCGTAGGCCAAGGTGGACAATGGTCCCATGCCGCTATAATGTGTGTGACTATTGGCTGGGGTGATTGGGGGCCTGTCTAAGGCCTGTGTGCAAATGAGAAAGCCCCTTATTATGCTAATGGCTCCAGCTGCCCATCTTTATCCAGCACTATCTTTAAATATACAAATGCTAATGCTGGCCTTTCTAAATAAACTAAGCAATGTCCTTCAGGGAATGCAAAGCTGATACGAAGCCAAGGGCTTTTTTCAAGTTAATTTACCCAATACTTTGCATTCTCAGCCAGGGATGCTCCTACAGATCCCTTTGGGCACATTTGGGACAATTGGTGCGTATTCAGAATGAGTAAGCGGGATTTCTCCAATGGAAGCACAAGTGAAATTGTTAAATTGTTCAGAGGCATAAATAGATTTAAAATCTTTTCAGGCAGCTACACACCAATGTTGGACCGCCAAATGAGAGCCAATCTCTTGTATGCAGTGTGTGATCTCCAATGGCCCCTCTAGAACTCTAAGAGCACATTATTTGTGTACAAGGAAGAAAAGTTGTACGCCACATGACATTCCATTTGTGTATTTCCCATTGTAACAATCAAACGATGTTATTATAAATCTTCCCCTCAAGAGAATTATTTTAGAAATATCTAATTTATTTGTTTATGGTCCGTTTTATATTAAATAAAGTATCATTTAAAATATAGACTTAATGGTGTGGCTTGTTTGTAATAATATGCCAAGAAAATGTGTTATTTCCTCGTTAAATCAGATTTTTTAAGGGACATTTCCCTTAAAAAATGAAATGAATTTACTCACCCTCATTGTTGTTCACCCTCAACTGTATGGCTTTCTTTCTTCTGTGCAACACAAAAAGAGATGGTAGACATAAGTTGAGCTTTAGTCCCCATTCACTTTCATTGTATGAAAAAAATATTCAGGGAAAGTGAATGGTGACTAAACATTTCTTTATGTGTTCCACAGAGAACAGAAAGTCATACAGGTTTGAAACAACATGAGAGGTGAGTAAATGATGGCAGAATTTTCATTTTTGGGTGAACTATCCCTTACACTTGGCTATTATTTGTTTTGTGATCATATCAAATCCACTCTTCCGTTCACACGACACCTACAAATTAATCAGCTTTATGCAAATGTTCACACCAATTGACTTGTTATTGTTTGTGTTTTAATTAAGCAGATAGTTAGTCCTGAAATACAGATCACACTTTAACGTCACCTTCTAAAGCCAATATGTCTGTCTAGACATCTGTCTGCTGCATCACTAACTTATCTCTCATGTGTAACAAAATCATTAACATGGAGACGAGTGGGACAACTATCACTACAGTCCAAAATATGCCTGTCTCTCTGTGAAGACAATATCAGTCAGCTGATCATGGACAGATAAGAGTTTTTCCACCATGGGTTGAGGGACTCTCGTCTCATGCATGGCCTGCATGTTTAGCCAAAGGGCAAAGGCCCAAAGTAGCGTACCAAATGGCACTTTGCATACAGTTTTTATGTGATATTGTTGAGATTCTGGTTTGTCTCTCAAAAGTAGTTTGATGCAGCCAATGTCTACATTTATATGTACATCAACATTCCTCTTTCCATCAGAATATCACAATATTCAGTTTGCTGATGAGCCATCTAATTGCCAATGATAAAAAAAAAACATAAATTGCCTGATTCCTTTTAACCAATTTTCTGGTTCCCAAAATGCTGATTCCCACTCCTGGGATATACCTGTACTAATCAGAATTTAGGGTCATGTAAACACCTTATTTGGAATATTCCCCATAACTGAACATTCATTTATATCTGTGCTGGTCCAAACAAAGTTAATTCTGGGTTATATTACATTCTTAGATTCTGACAGTTTAAAAAAATAAGATTTTTGTGGAAACACATATATGAAGCAAGGAGAAGCCTTTAAACATTAAAGAAATGTCATGGTCCATAAGTGCCTCATGACCTATACAATTCAACACATTTGTGTGTTATTGTAAAGGACATTAATGAGAATTAATTGGTTGATTAAATTATTGTCCAATATAGCTTAAATGCAGCCAAATAAATGTTAAGACTTTTAAGAGTATATCCAGTATTTGTACATGTCCATAGCTTAGTTTATTCAGAATACACTGAATGCGATTAGTGTATCTATTAGATTCACTAATTGAGTTTTACATTTTTTTTATTAATACTCAAAAAAATTTTAATCAGTTTACTGACTTTACTGCAATCTACATTTTACATTTATGCATTTGGCAGACACTTTTATCCAAAGTGACTTACAGTGCATTTTTTACAGGGACAATCTCCCCCAGAGCAACCTGGAGTTAAGTGCCTTGCTCAAGCACACAATGGTGGTGACTGTGGGGATTGAACCAGCGACCTTCTGATTAACAGTTATGTGCTTTAGCCCACTACGCCACCACCACTACTAATCAGAAAGGTAATTACGTTACTGTGGCCGGGTTGTGATTATACACACCCGGTCCCTTATCAGGCTAATTAAGCCTCCAAGAGGGATAAAGGCCGATGGCAGACGGTGGTGCGACGAGAGAGAGATGTCCGTCATGTGGGTGTTTGTGTCTTCTGTTTCAGTTTATTATTAAAATATTATTTATATTGACAAGCCGGTTCTCGCCTCCTCCTTTCCATTGACTTCTTTACACTGGTGCCGAAGCCCGGGAAGGAGGAGGGATGCCCGTCGCGGAGTCCTCGACACTGCCGTCCACCCAGGGGAGTAGACCGACCGCCCGGACGCGGTGAACGGCCGCTGTCCGCGAGGCGAGTGGGGACTGGACTCCCTGACCGCCTGGAGCGATGGAGCCGCTGCCAGGGCCGGAGGAGTGTTCCCACGAGTCGGCGAGAACGCGGAGGGACGTTCTGACCGCCGGGGGTCATGAGTCTGACTTGTTAAGATATGTTAGGGCATGCACACCCTTCAGCTGTCACTAAATGCAAAAAGTTGAAGATACTGTACTAATATAATATATGTTTTTAAACATATTCTACATTTATAATGTTATTTTAGAAATGTGTAACCCAAGTAAAGTAATTAAAAGCAATTAACTTAATTGACAGTCAGTAACTGTAATCTGATTACAAGAATCTGAAATGTAATGTGCTGTTATGTAAATGTAATGTTTGACTATGGTAATTAATCGCTTTTTTAAACACAACATTACACTCAAAATTACACCCAACACTGCCACTGATTACATGTATAGGCCTACAGGAATAGCTTTTGAGCATGTAAATGTCATTTTCCGAATAAAGACCAGAATATGGACCTTAATAAAAAAAAAAGTGTGTGTAAACAGTCACTTGGAGCCTTTGGAACTTGATTTAAAGAGTTTGCTGTCCCAGCTCAGTGAAACATAATGAGGTCTTTTTTGTGAGTTAGTTACAAATAGCAGTTTGGAACTAGTCTAGCTTTTTCAAATCATCCAAGCAAGCATTTTTTTAAGCTGCCAACCATCTTTGAAACATTTGGTCAACCTCTTACAAACTGTAATATATTCAGCCACTATTCTGCTTTTGTTTTGCTTATTTTTGGTTGAAGGTTCACTCTATCTGTGTATCTTCTGCAGGCCAGTGGTATTTTTTCAATGAGGCTGACTCATTTACTGTATTAACCAGTACTGTTCTGCTATAGCCAGACAAGCTGTGGATGAGGGGAGTTTGGACTGCTTTTGACTGAGTGATTCATATGGCTTATAGCTGGATCTTCATCTAGACTAAAAGAAAATGTCAATCATGGCGAAGGAATATTATGGGTTCAATACAAGTTCAGCTTAATCGACAACATTTGTGACATAATGTTGATTACCACAAAAATACATTTTGACACATCCCTCCTTTTCTTTAAAAAAGCAAATATCTTGGTTCCAGAAAGGCACTTAAGTGAATAGGAACAATTATTGAAGGGTTTAAAACTAAGTCCCACCTTACAGATAAAAGACCCAATCACCTTTTAGATACAGATTTCACCTGTCAATCAACTCTATTATTAACAATTAGCTACACAAGCCGGGAAAATTGCAGTTTTAAGCATAAAATGAGGTAAAGAATCTTTGATTGTTAAATTATAAATAAAAACCTAACTCAGATCTGTAGAATAATATGTTGGCTTTGTTAATAGAGTAAAGTTTAATAAACAGATTGGCAGCAAGTGCTAAAAATTGTATTAAATGTTTTGGGATGGTACCATTTTTATTTGTATTTTTTTTCAGCATGTACTATGGTAATACCATGGTATTTCTTAAAACAGTATTCCTGTTGTACCAATTTATTTAACATAGGTTATTAAAATGGCAATAATTCAGTCCTGTGGAATATTGTAGATCAACATGCCTCATTACTACTTCTAATACTGTCGGTCACTGATTATTGCACCATGGTATACTTTTTGGGCACAGGTGAGTGAGTGAAGCAGGAAAATAAGATTTTATTTAATTGCAATCCTAGTGTATATTTTCATATTTCAGCTGAAAAATTATAATTTTTACATAAATTCTATTTACATTCATTGCTCAATTAAGTATCTTTCTGTCCCCTGTGCATCTGTCTCGAATTCATATTTTTCAAGAAACAACTGACACAGTCTGCATATTGTCTTATTATCAAAACTTTACCACTTGAGGGCTGATATTGTATTATAAGTAATAACAGAGTCTATGCCAATAGAAATATGTTCGTGTTCTTCTGGGCACTTTATCACTGTCAGTTTTATAATTTAAAAAAAAAAAGTGAGTAGTGTCATAAGACCAGCCAGAGAAATTATGCAGCATTTCCTTTAGAATATTGCATCAACTGTTTGCCTTACTGTATCCTGTTCCAACTATGATTACACAATTTTTTTCTTAGTGAAGGAAAAACATCACCCATGACTCAAGACCATTAAACTAAGTAAAACAAAAACTGTAACCTGTTTGGTTACAGGTGGATATTCAGCACAAAATCATGTTTAATGACAACCTGCAATCCAGTTTAACCAGATACTAAATGCACTGAATTAGAACTGTGCCATTAGTATTTACAACCAAGTCTCATAGAATGAACTTTAATATAACAACATTTTTGCAAACTGACACACACCACACACACACACACACACACACACACACACACTGTAGCAGTAGTCAAGTCATGCCAACCGCTCAGTAGCTTACAGTTAATGTTCAACCGCTTAGCCTTCGGCCCAGCTCTCCGGACGAGAGCACAATGGCTTATCTGTGTGTGTTTTCTCTTTCTCTCTATCTGCTGATCAGGGGAAGTATTTGAACACTTGTCTATACACAGAGCTGCTGTGGATAATGCCTAGAGTGTGTGAGGCCAGGAAGTGTGAAGGGTAAACATCCCCTGTAAATGGCAGCATTTTACTTTGGCTCTTGCTCTCACACTCAGGTTTGGACTTCATTGCAGTGAACTGTCAGAACTGGCCTGGTAAACATCAGAGTTTATGGTGAAGATCTTTTGCTGTTGGATTATTTAGTGGAGTTTGACAATCCACCTAGTTAAACTTTGCATGCTCATTTGTGCTTTTTTGAGCACTTCAATACGTGATTCACAGCCATCTTCATTTGTAAACTTTCGTCACTTCCTCCTAAACGTGTACCTCAAAAATGAAAATCAATAAAAAAACAAATTAATGTTTAAAAAAATTGCATTACATTAAATTAAATAAAACATATATAAAATAAAAATAATACAATACTCAATTCTCAGCAGACCAGGTAGAGGCGAGAACACGTCTGCAAATTCTTTCTGCAACTTTGCAAACTCTGTGACTTGGGATGGTGAGAGGTGGTCTCTGCAAGTGACTGAGGTGACATGATTGGCTTTTATGTTCACCTCTGGCCCAAGCTCCGCCAGAACTACAGTTGCCATCGGCACTGGAACCGCCACCCTCCATAATTTCAGGTGGTTGAGATGGCATATTTGAATCACCTCTATCTGTTCGTTTTACCTCATAACTGAGATCTTCCACTCCTTTTGTGACCTCAAAGGGCCCTTGCCATTTGGCGAGTAATTTGGATGAATGTTGGGAGTAATACAAGATATACCCTGTCATAAAGTCAGCTTTGTCGTTCTTGAGCTTGGAGAAAATTCTCCTGTGTTAGTTGACACAAAGTGTGGTGTTTTGCTCTAACATCAAGAATGCACTGAATTTAATTTTTGCTGTTTGAAGGTCCCTCCCCCCAGGCTTCCCGTATGATGTCGAGCATGCCACGCGGCCACCCCTCATTCAGCTGCATGAATTGGTAAAACCCTGTTTTGGGACCCCTCAAACTGCAAACAACAGGGGTTTGAGCCATTTATTGAAAATTCTAGCATCCACGTGTACGACCTTACGAATCATATTTTTCAGGGTTTTATTAAATCATTCCACTAACCCATTTGTTTGCGGGTGGTAAACATGAGTGCAAATCGATTTAATACCTAGTAATTCATACAGTTCGTATAGTGTTACATAAATGTTGTGCCTTGATCAGTGAGGATTTCTTTCGGAATCCCCACTCAGGGGATTATTCTGAAGAGTGCCTCAGCAACACTATGTGCTGAGATGTTGCGCAGAGGCACTGCTTCCAGATATCGCGTTGCTTAGTCAACCAGAACCATCACAGAGCGATGTCCGCGTGCTGTCCATTGTAATGGCTCGAAGAGGTCCATGCCAATACTTTAGAAAGGGACCTCAATTAATGGAAGGGGGCGCAACGGCACTCTTGGTGTGGCCGGCGGATTCACCAGCTGACATTCACAGCATGCTGCACACCACCTTTGAACATTCCTGTGAATGCCCAGCCAATAGAAATTGGCCATTAGTCGGTTCAGTGTCTTCTCCTGCCCTAAGTGACCCGCCATCTGATTATAATGAGCTGTCTGGAATAACATTTCCCGACGGCTCTGTGGTATTAACAATTGGGTTGTATCCTCTTTTGTCTGAGCATCCTGCATCATTTGATACAACCACTCTTTTATGAAAGTGAAATACGGATATGGAAGTGTGATCGTTGGCTGGAGCCATTGACCATCAATAACTTTTAATTTGGTCGAGGGCATGCCAAAGGGTTTCATCTCTCGGCTGCTCCAGAGGAAAATCCCCTTCGGGAAATCCTTAAGTCATCCTGACGTGGAGCTGACGAAGATTGCCCCAGCTCTGCCTCCCCTGCCAAAGCATCACACATTTCACATCTAACAACTTTCTTGCAGGACCCATCCACACATATTCCCTTTAAAACATTTTTTAAATCCAGCCAATTAGTTCCCAAAATTTGTGGATGGTGATGCTGGAACTAACCACGGCCTCCACTCTATGCTTTTGTCCCCGAAATGAAATAATGAGTGTCACTACAGGATCATTTTGAATATCCCATTGCACACACCTCACCCTTTTACCTGTGCCCAAAGCCTCATCTTGCACCAAACATTGGTGTATATTGGTCTGATTGCAGTCCATATCCACTAAGGCTTGATGTGTACTTCCCTTGACAGTCACTGGTATTCTGTATGCTCCAGCTCAATCGTGGGCAGCCCATGGAGTATCAGGTACCCGTACCACAGTTCCCAGCTCCATCACTGGGCATTGGTCCCGGAAATACCCCTTATCCCCGCAACTCCAGCAGGCCGGCCCAGTCGTTATGCCAGCACCTATGTCAGAGGAGAGCAAAGAGATATCGGGTCAACCGGCCGCAGGGCAAACCCCAGCGAATGGGAAGCTGGCTTAGGCATCACAAATCCATGCCTTCAGGAAACTGGGATGGGCTACAGTATAGGGACAGAGTGAGAGGAGAGAGAGGGGGGACACACAGGGGGAGGGGAGAGAGAGTGGGAGTGCTCATCATCCCTCTGATACGCCGACATATGGTCCTCCACCAGTTGGATGGCCTCTTCCAGTGACGCTGGGCGGTGGCACTGGAACCACTCCACCATTTCTTTCAGTAGACAACGGATAAGCTGTTCCACCAAGATTGATGACTACCTCGGCGTCGTGGTCCTCAGCCAGCAGCTACTTCCGGTAGGCATCCCGGAGATGTTGAGTGAAGGCAAATGGGCGGATGTGCCTGTCCATCTTCATCGACTGGAAGAGTTGTCGGTATTGTTCAGGGCTGCGACCGACCCACATGATGGTCTTCCTCAGATCATCATACACGAGGAGACTCATCGGCGGTAGTTGTTGCGCTGCGAGCTGAGCTTCTCCGGACAACAATGGAATGAGGCTGGTCTGGCCGCCAACTGAGCATGCGGCCAGCCCCAGATCTCGGCCGTCCCCTCAAACAGGGTCCAAGAAGGCCTCAGGATCATCCTCTGCCGTCTTTATGAGGGTGATCAGGCATGGGGGCTGCTTGGTCCGGGATCGTATCCAGGGCTTTCTTCTGTTGCAGTCCTCTACTTGAGCTTGGAGCACCTACAGGAAATGGCGATCCTGGTCCTGGTGTAGCTCAAGCAGGGCCTGATGTTGTGCATAATGCTTACTGGTAAGGGACTTGATGACTCCATGCCGGCATATTTCCTTCAATTTATCTGGGTTTTGGCACCAGTGTGAAGGGTTTTGTTGTGTGGGTAAGAAGGAAATGGGAAACTTGGGACTTTAACTCAAAAGGTAGGTCTTCAATTAGACAAACTCAGAATAGGTTTTCAGCATTCAATAATCACGCTTTTCAGCATACACAGTTTCACGGTCTCTGCTCTATGTGGTAACTCTCTCTCTCTCTCTCTCTCTCTCTCTCTCTCTCTCTCTCTCTCTCTCTCTGTTGCTGGCATGGTTCCACCTTATATCGCTCTCCCCAGTGCTTACTGCAATCAGAAGCAGGTGTTAGACATTATAGCGCTCAGGTGTATACATACTTACCACTTTCTCTCTCTCAGGACGATCTCTCAACCACGGCACTGCTGCCACAAAGAGTCTTTACTCAAGTGGGGGAAAAAACAGTAGTTTAAAGTAGATTTTGTGTAAAACATTATATAGTTCTTATCAACCGACCATTTTCAAATGATAAAATTTCTATGAAGCCAAGATTAACTATTCCAGAACCAAGTGCGATCCAGCTTTTAAATACTATAACAACCCTACATTTAAATACTGTTTAAAATATTTTAAACAGTATTTAAATGTAGGGTTGTTATAGTATTTAAAAGTGGGATCGCACTTGGTTCTATATATAATATTTAATGCATTGGACTATTTATTAATTGAAGCTTAATGAGAAGCTTTCACATTTTCAAAAAGTATATGAAGAAATATTTTTAAGTTAGCTTTTGTTTAATATAGTATATTGTAACTATATAAATATTAAAATGTTTATTATATATTAAATTTTTAAATATTTATAAAACACTTTTATTATTTTTATGTCCTGTTCTTTTTTTTTTAATTCTGACCCATGATACACTTTGAGCTGCATTTTATGTATAAAAGATGCTACACAAATAAGATGCATTATGGTGTTTTAATAATAACATATTTCAATAATTTTTAGATTGATAGATTTGCAAATGTAGAAATACACACATACACATATACACACACACACACACACACACACACACACACACACACACACACACACACACACACACACACACACACACAGTTGTGTTTCCATGTTTTATGGGGACTTTCCATAGACATAATGGTTTTTATACTGTACAAACTTTATATTCTATCCCCTAAACCTAACCCTACCCCTAAACCTAACCCTCACAGAAAACTTTCTGCATTTTTACATTTTCAAAAACATAATTTAGTATGATTTATAAGCTGTTTTCCTCATGGGGACTGACAAAATGTCCCCACAAGGTCAACAATTTCGGGTTTTACTATCCTTATGGGGACATTTGGTCCCCACAAAGTGATAAATACACGCTCACACACACACACACACACACACACACACACACACACACACACACACACACACACACACACACACAAAGCTAATCGGGTCATTTAGGGCTCCAATGAGACAAAGGTCAGATTGAGGCAAGAAGAGGAATGTCCTACAGTCCCTGTCTGCTACAGGAGAAGCAGGCGCCTGCTACACACTGGATCACATATCCTGAGGCTGGACTCAAGGTCATGGACAACAGAGATTCCTGACACTAGAGATGCAGAGGGAATGAATGTGACCTAATCTACAGTCACAGAGAGAGGAAGGGAAGGAGAAAAAGAGACAGGGAAAGAAGGAGGGGTGGGGGAGAAGAAACCATGAAGGAGCCTTGGGCCTCACTACCGTCCACAGGCCCTCATAACTACTTTCTGGGGGATTATTTATTGCTCTATAATTTAGGAGGTGCCAGGGGAGTGTAACTGATTTGGATTGGATTTCAAGCATGGGTTAGGTAGGGGTTGCTGCAATCGGAATGGGGAGTCTGGGTGCCTTCAACGCCTCACTCCCCTTCACAGTCTGCCATGAACTCCAAACCAAGCCACTTTATCAGCATTCACACAACAAGACATGTGACAGCGCCTTATCCAGGCTGATCCTTCAAACCAGCTAAAACTGTGAAACTTTTTTTAATGGTCAGGAGTTGCACGCCAAAGGGTGATGAGAAAGTGTGGAGGGGTGAGTAAATGTTTTGAGTGTCGAATGGCTAAACCAACATGATATGATCTTCCACTTTATCTTAGCTAAGGAGGGGCATGCATGCCAGGAGAATAGATTGGGATCCAGCCCACCACTTTGAAAAATGGATGCCACCATTTAAGTGGATCAGAGTGTAACAGAACCAGTTTCCAGACTGATGAT
This sequence comes from Xyrauchen texanus, assembly GCF_025860055.1. Classification (NCBI taxonomy): domain Eukaryota; kingdom Metazoa; phylum Chordata; class Actinopteri; order Cypriniformes; family Catostomidae; genus Xyrauchen; species Xyrauchen texanus. The sequence goes on along the minus strand of NC_068306.1, from coordinate 28,251,679 downwards.
GGACTGTGAACGATTTAGCGGAAATTATGGGTGAAATATCAGTCAAGACCAAACTCAAAGAAATATCTACACATTAATGAAGTGACAACAGAGTTCGAATTTCATCTCATCTGTAAGTTTACATCGGAAGTATACACGTTCCTTTGAAACAAGTCAGTCCAACATAGTCTCATGTCAACTTGTAATAGGTACAAGATAACATAAGATATTGTGCGAATTGGCTCATATTACAAGGTGAGACTTTTAATCCCATAGAGACCAAATCAACAAGCAGATTTTCAAATAGGCACAACACAGGAATGCAATTTCAGCCAGCCTCCTATCCAACACTTTACTTTAACCATGATTTTAATAGGAAAATAATGGTTGTGTAACACTGAAGAAAGAGAAACACCAGGGTTTTGAACAAAGGTACTAACAACCAACCTTAACCCTGCAAAAAGAGAAACATTGGGGTTTGGAACAAGCTGGGAGAAGCATATTACACGTTATTGACATTCATCAGTGATTTGCATTGCATAAATAAATATGGAATGAGTCACCAAATTTGTTCAATGACATTGTATTTCTTAGGTTTAGGGTGTAGGTAAAGGGTTAGACATAGGTTTAGGTTTGGGTTAGGGGTTCAACTTAGGAAGAATTGCGTTAAAATTGTTTGTTCGTTTGTTTTTCTCTATAGGAGTAAAAGTTGTACGTTTTTGTATGAGCCAACTTGTTGTAAAATGTTTTACATTTAATATATTTTTATACTACTCTAGCTAGGGAACTTGGTAGAAGTTGTCATTTTGATTCTGAACGTTCCATTACCCTGACACCGGCGCCATTATGCTGACTTACTGACAAGCACCATCTCTCTTGTTTAAATCATAATGTTTACAGTTATTTAAGGGTTTTAGAGTTTACAGCATTATGTCGCCATGACAATGAAGCTGGATATAACTTTACACACAAAAAAAGTTAGTTAGCTATTTTGTCACAATAAAATAATATTAACACACATATAGTTTACATCTTGTGGCAATAGAGGCTAAAGGCTCCGTGGGGTAAAAGGCTCTTTTAATTGTATTTTCTCCCAAAACACTAAATAGCATCAAAAGCTACCACAAGAATTTCTAAAACACCTGTTTGACACTATGAACAGCAAAATTGTCCTCGTCCATGAGATCATCACGTGCAATGACTAAAGGTTGACTTTGAGGCAATTTTGTCAAGCAATTAATATTTTTTTTAAATTTAGTAAATTTATGTAGCTAATCAATATCCTGGAAATTGTCACATTGATTTTGAAACAAAATAACGATTTGTAATTTTCTAATTTTTTCAAGGTGATTATATAAAATAAATGTAAATAACTGTCCAGTAAGTGAAAGGATAGTATTTGGGGTAAAAAGTCCACCTGTAGCAAGGACTAAAGCCCTCTATTAAACACTTTTGTGGAGCAGAGGGTTGCGGGGCCGGGCTAGAATGTTGCACGCCCGGTCCCCAATCGGCCTGATGGGGCGCGTGAGGGATAAAGGTGGCTGGTGACGACGGTTCGAGAGAGAGAGAGAATTACGGGCATGTCCGTCATGTGTGTGTTTAAGTTTGTGCTTTTGGTTTAAGTTTTCATTAAATTATGATTTATATTGACAAGCCAGTTCTCACCTCCTCCTTGCCTATTGAAACCCCCTTACATTGGTGCTGATAACCGGGAAGGAGGAGGGATGCCCGTCGATGAGTCCTCAACACTACCGTCCACCCAGGGGAGCACCGCTGTCATCTGCCAGGTGACGGAGTAGCCCGACCACCCGGACGCGGGGAACGGCCACCATCCGCAGGGTGAGTGGGGACTAGACTCCCCGACCTCCTGGAGCAATGGAGCCGCTGCCAGGGGCGGAGGAGTGCCCTGCCGTTCCGGAGGCCATTTAACGCTATAAAACGCATCGGGGAAGGTGTTCTTTTCCAACTCCTATTATTTCAGGGGGAAGAGACCCCGCGGAGACCTCATCCTGCCCAGGCTGGGGGAGGTTAAATGTGGCGAATACGTCACATGGGTTTTCAGGCCACATGTGGAAGTGGCATGGTGGTAGATCTTACCTAGCGAGGGAGGAGTTGCTACAAACACAGCGACCGGGGAGCAGAGGGAACTGCCCAAGTGCGGAAAACACACACAGGGGGATTCATCCATGAAGGCCTACCCTGTGGAGCACCTATTCCAGTACAGATTAGTTTATACCTGTAGTGGTCTGGTTGGGAATCCTCTGCTGAATTTGCAGATCAGAGGGATAGGGAGGACAGACATCTAGGGAGCATGAGTTTAGAGGACTCCCGAGTTCTACGTGCTCGGACCTGAGAGAATAAGGGACGTAACTGACTCAACCCTGAGGTTGTAGAATCTCGTAAAGGTATTGAGTGTTGCCCAGCCCGCCGCTCTGCAGATGTCTGTTAGGGTGGTGCCATTGGCCTGTGCACATGAGGATGCCACACTTCTTGTCGATTGTGGATTCCAGAGGGTGCCACGTACCTGAGAAAGAAGGTCCTTTCTGGCGATTTATATATGCTATCGTGGTGATGCTGTCTGAATGGATCAAGACATGCTTGCCATGAAGTAGTGGGAGAAACTGAGGTGCCTGAGCACCTGGTCCCTGTGGGCACACAGTTACTCTCGTGAGTGGGCTAGGATGAGCCAGTCGACAAGGTAGTTGATTTTGTGGATGCCCACTTCCCTTAGCAGGGCAAGGGCTGAAAATTAAGATTCTTCTCCCGGCCCTCCACCGGGGGATGGAGCGGTCTGTTTACCAGCTCCGGAGCAAAAGTCTCGTTTCCTAGGTCGTCCATCTCAGGAACGCTTGGGAGCCTTCCGTGTCCTCGTGGACGTCCCAGAGACAGGGGCATGCGCTTCCTGCAGGGCACTCGGTGCTGGAGCTGAGAGCTGGGCCCAGGTGGAGCTGCCTGACATTTGGAAGCCGCAGGGGGACGCCCTCGGCAATCAGAAGGAGCATGGCTCGCGCTGGAACTGCGGCGAGACATGATATGAGAGATGGCCTCCATCTGTTTCTTCACCGCCGAAAACTGCTGGGCGAAGTTGTCAACGGTGTCACCGAATAGGCCGAGCTGGGAGATGGGGGCGTTGAGAAAGCTGGCTTTGTCTATCTCCCGCATCTCGACCAGGTTCAACCACAGGTGACGTTCGTGGACCACAAGGGTGGCCTTCGCCTGCCCGAGTGCCCGTGCTGTGACAGTCGTGGCCCGGAGGGGGGGGGTCGGTCGTAGAGCGCAGTTCCTGCAGCACGTCGGTGTCAGGACTACCCAAGTGCAGATATTTGAGTGCCTTTGCCTGGGCATCTTTAAAATGAACATCCTGAAAAGGACTGTGTGTGCCCTTTTAGAGAAATAAACTATTTTAGAAAAAATATTCTCTTTTCAGAAGTACTGTCGAAGCACCCAGGGGCAAAGCTGCACTGGCGTGCAGAGAAGGAGAAAGCCGTTGATACGCACCGTAGATCCAACAGCAAACGCTCTGCAGAGATTAGTGGAACAGAAGTGATCTCAGCTCGCTGATCGCACAACTGCTCAGCTCCAAAGAAAAAATCCTACAGGCCTTGAAGGGGAGCAGCGGCCGATCCCGCCAGGTGGCGGCGTTTTCCGGACACAGGTGGATCACAACCGCTCTGTCCACCTGGGGGACCACTGAGTACCTGTGGGCCACCCCACCGTTGAGGGTAGTGAGAGCGGACGAGCGAGGAGGTTGGTTGTGGGCAGTGAAAGGTGCCCTCCATGACCCGAGAAACCAGTCGTCTAGCCGTGAGGGCTACAGGGAGGATGGAGGGTTCCAGTCCAACCCCACGCTCATGGCAACCCAGGCAAGAATGTCGGCCATCTGGGCGTCAGCCTCAGACTGGGCGGACCGACCTGAAGATGGCACCAAGTTGAGTCTTCCGCGTCACACGGCGGGACACTCTCCGATGCAGCGGCAACTTCATCATCCAGCTCGCTGGGTCCGAGGGAGTAGTCGGACTGGCCGTGAGGTGAGCCGCTCTCACCTTGAGCCGGGATGGAAGTCAACGAGCGTGCCGGGGGGCTGGTGGTTCGTGGGGATTTACCCAGTGAAACCGAGCCCACTGCCATCCCCAAATCGCCTCCATCGCCAGCCGGGTCGTCCTCAATCCCGTGGGAAGAAGGAGCGAAGTGGGGGGCGACTGTGGATTTGGCGTGAGTTTGGAGGCAGCCTGGATTTGAACCCAGTCACATATCTTTGGAGAGACCTTAAAATGGCAATCCACAGACAGTTCCCATCCAACCTGACAGAGCTTGAGAGGATCTGCAGAGACAAATGGCAGAAAATCCCCAAATCCAGGTGTGCAAAGCTTGTCGCATCATACCCAAAAAGACTTGAGGTTGTAAACGCTGCCAAAGGTGCTTCAACAAAGTACTGAGTTAAGGGTCTGAATACTCATGTCAATGTGATTTATTTTATTTATTTATTTTATTTGAAAATTTATCAAAAATCTGTTTTATAGCTTTGTCATTATGGGGTATGAAATGTAGATTGATGTGGGAAAAACATATTTAAAACATTTTAGCATAAGGCTGCAACAACAAAATGGGAACAAAATGAGGGAGTATGAATACTTTATGAATGCACTGTATCTGTTGTTTCATCATATAAAACCTAAAAAAAACTCTTTTTGTGAAATGTTTAGCTTAAAATGTGTGCTTGCTATGCCAGGTTGCTGAAACTCTGGACAAGTTTTTATTCAGTTTCGGGACCCTGTCTTTTTGTGTTTTGTGTTTTGGTTTTCCTGTCTAGCACATGGCTTTTGTTTATTTCTTGTCACTATGTGCTTGATCTGGTTTCTGGACCCCGCCCCCTTATTTGTCTTGTTTGCCCTTCTGATTTTCCTCCCTATATATTTTGTCTGTTCCTGATTGTGTTTGTAGCTTCGTTCATCAATGGATTTTCCCTTGTTCATCAATGGATTTTCCCTTCAGTTTCTAGAGTTTGTGGATTATCTCTTTGGACTGTCTGCTGTTTGTTCTTCTAACTGGCCTTGCCTGCATTTCCAGCAGCCAGTATTTTTTAATGTTTTGACCCTGACATGTTATCTGTCTTTAAAAAATATGTCACATGTTTTGACAATTTGCTACATAATGCAATGACATTCATAAATATAAAATCCATTTGAGGCCACTACTCCTGGAAACGTACAGGCAAAAAAAAAAAAAAGACTGATTATGAATGTTCTACAGAGCATGGAGGGCTTGTTAAGCATCCTTTGCCCATAGACACCAATAAACAGAAGCGTGAAGGAAATGGCAAATGTTGTGCTGACAGGAGATCCAATTTACAGCTTAAAAATAAACAATAGACTTCCTTCTCTGACTAATTTAGTAGAGTGTGAATGTGTCTTTTTCTCTAGTTCACATTCCTTTTCTGCTTTAAGGAAAATGTATCAGATTACAGGGCGCAAAAATGAATTGACTGCAAAATTATTCTAGTGGTTCTTTACTATAAAAATACCCTCTAGTTCTTGCCTGTAGCTTGTAAACCACATTACACAAGCATATCCACACTGATGCTATTTTGTGGGCCAGATTTTGAGTTTGATCCATGCCCATATTTACAGGTGAAACTCGAAAAATTAGAATATCGTGCAAAAGTTCATTAATTTCAGTAATTCAACTTAAAAGGTGAAACTAATATGTTATATAGACTCATTACAAGCAAAGTAAGATATGTCAAGCCTTTATTTGATATAATTTTGATGATTATGGCTTACAGCTTATGAAAACCCCAAATTCAGAATCTCAGAAAATTCGAATATTACATGAAATCAATAAAAAAAAAGGATTTTAAATACAGAAATGTCGGCCCTCTGAAAAGTATAATCATGCATATGTACTCAGTACTTGGTTTGGGCCCCTTTTGCATTAATTACTGCCTCAATGCGGCGTGGCATGGATGCTATCAGCCTGTGGCACTGCTGAGGTGTTATGGAAGACCAAGATGCTTCAATAGCGGCCTTCAGCTCTTCTGCATTGTTTGGTCTCATGTCTCTTATCTTTCTCTTGGCAATGCCCCATAGATTCTCTATGGGGTTCAGGTCAGGCGAGTTTGCTGGCCAATCAAGCACAGTAATACCATGGTCATTGAACCAGGTTTTGGTACTTTTGGCAGTGTGGGCAGGTGCCAAGTCCTGCTGGAAAATGAAGTCAGCATCTCCATAAAGCTTGTCTGCTGAAGGAATCATGAAGTGCTCTAAAATGTCCCGGTAGACGGCTGCGTTGACTCTGGACTTAATAAAGCACAGTGGACCAACACCAGCCGATGACATGGCTCCCCAAACCAACACAGACTGTGGAAACTTCACACTGGACTTCAAGCATCTTGGATCGTGTGCCTCTCCATTCTTCCTCCAGACTCTGGGACCTTGGTTTCCAAATGAGATGCAAAATTTGCTCTCATCAGAAAAGAGGACTTTGGACCACTGAGCAACAGACCAGTTCTTTTTTTCCTTTAGCCCAGGTAAGACGCTTCTGACGTTGTTTGTTGTTCAGGAGTGGCTTGACAAGAGGAATATGACATTTGAAGCCTCAGTCCACTCCTTGTGAAGCTCCCCCACACATTTGAATGGCCTTTTCCTGACAATCCTCTCCAGGCTACAGTCATCCCTGCTGCTTGTGCACCTTTTTCTTCCACACTTTTCCCTTCCACTTAACTTTCTATTAATGTGCTTTGATACAGCACTTTGAGAACATCCAACTTCTTTTGCAATTACCTTTTGAGGCTTTCCCTCCTTGTGGAGGGTGTCAATGATGGTTTTCTGCACAACTGTCAGGTCAGCAGTCTTCCCCATGATTGTGAATTCAACTGAACCAGACTGAGAGACCATTTAAAGGCTCAGGAACCCTTTGCAGGTGTTTGGATTAATTAGCTGATTAGAGTGTGACACTTTGAGCCTACAATACTGAACCTTTTCACAATATTCTAATTTTCTGAGATTCTGAATTTGGGGTTTTCATAAGCTGTAAGCCATAATCATCAAAATTATATCAAATAAAGGCTTGAAATATCTTACTTTGCTTGTAATGAGTCTATATAATATATTAGTTTCACCTTTTAAGTTGAATTACTGAAATTAATGAACTTTTGCACGATATTCTAATTTTTCGAGTTTCACCTGTATGTATATAGAGTGGGGTGAGCACAGGCTGAAATTGGCACAACTGTAAATCCACAAACTCCTCCAGATTCCAACACTCGCCCATTTGCTTGACAAGCATTAAATTAGATGCTTAGCTTTCAGACACAATGATAGGCACTGCCAACACTGTTCCTCATTTTTGCAAAAGCTGGTATTAAAAAATAGTTCTAAAATGGTCAATCTTGTCCAAATATTCACTAACAAGTGAGGAGTAACTCAGTGAAACAGATATTGCCACCCCTTTCCACTCCTACATGCTTACAAACACACTCCTAACCCACCCATCTCAGGTAAACTGGCTGTAAGGTATTATCTGCCTAATTATCATACAAATCCTGCTCTTCCTCTGCGGCGCTGCAGTTACACAAAACAGGAAGGGGGATTAGTGGGGGAGGGGGGGGGGGGGCATTGCGTTCAGATCCGGAGCCCTGCAACTCACTGCAGGAAATCTACTCAACATTCAACACACACACACACACACACACGCACATGCACACAAACACACAGAGTGTTGTACAATTAGAGTGCTTGAAAAGCATGTGGGTATTTCATATTGCTCATACATTTACACTCAAATTCCTGTGTCAATATAAAATAAGTTAGGAGCTCCTTTTGAACTTTTCTTTATTTAGTAGTTGACAAACAACATATCCCTTTTTAAACATCAGACTTAAAGTTGCACTATGTAATATTTCTTTGTAAAAAATTTACAAATAACCATTATTTATTGGGTACATAACAATCAGTGTTCAAAACAATGTGCTTACCTTAACCCGATTCATTATATTCATAAAATTATTTGTATTTTGAGCTGTCGGGTTCGATTTAGCGTGAAATCGCTGGCTTATGACGTACATACTTGTGTCATTACGTCATGTCCGCACACACAGGAAAGGAGTGCCAGCTGTCTCATGTTCCGGCATGAGAACCTAACAATGCTGTTCAGCTCAGTTTAGTAACACTCACACAGTTCAAGACAGCATCATTGCAGTCTAGATGGATGTTTATCTGTTATCCATTTGGCGAAGTTAAGACCCCCAATTTACAGCCCGTCATCATGATAATGGTTCTTTGTATGGAAAAGTTGTGAAGATGCCTTGAAATAAAAGCATATATTTTTGGAACAAAATAATGAAATTGTTTTATTTTTTTGTGTACTACCCCTTTAAGAACCTATTATCTTGAATGGAAAGCTCAAACAGGTGATTTCAGATTGAGCTACACATCCCTCACATTCTGATGATGCATTGGGGCAGAGATTTCTCAAGGTGCTAACCTTACTGGCGTTTGACTGTGCTGAGGGCTGTGTGGAACATCTGTTAGGAATCACACTGGGGCAGCAGCAATGGGAGAAACTCTTTTTCCTCTCATAGGCATTATCTCATCCCATGAGCACTCCCGCTCTATCCTCTCCTGGCTAGCTAAATGCACAGAAGCATTATGCGCATCTGTCACCCATTAATCGGCAAATTACGGAAGAAGTAAGCGTCAAAAGCCATTACCAGCAGCCGTTCCCTGGGGCACTCTGTTTTGTCTTTCTCCTGCTCTGCTTCGCCAAGTTTCTTTGTCATTCTTTGCAAACAAGCGAACATGTGGGATCAGATATAAGAGGTATTTGTAGATACAAATCAAAACCCTGCTCAGTGTGTAATTTCTGTGCCACTAGTATCACCAAACTATTTTCAAACAGGTTTCCTGAACACTTTTCCCATCTTTCGCTGTTCACACAAATATTCCCGCCTCCAAACTCACGCCATTGGCAGACCTAATATTGTCATGTTGGGGTGAATAAATACAATAGGCAATAGGCATGCACACACACAAGTGCAAGTTATGGTTTCTCATGTAGACATCATAAATAGGTATCACCATATATAGAAATAAACTTTATGTAAAGTGTATTCTAAGGTGTAAAAAAGAGAGAGAGAGAGAGAGGAAAAAAGCAAAGGTGCACTGCCCCAAAGACATTTTACAGTATGTTTCATCATTACTGGGGAGTCTGAGGCCCGTCAAGTACACAATCTATTGTACCATGATGTTATGGGGGGAAATTTTTTCGCAAAAGCAGCACTAAAGCATACATTTCTGGTGATTTTAGGAGCATTGTTTGAATATTTTTTTAGGAGACTATATTTATTGTGTAGTATTAATGAAACTGAACTAAAAATATATTGACACCTGTGCTGTGCAATATTCACATTACACAGCACAAGATGAAGTTCATCAAAATTACCTTTCTCAAAAGCATGCAGTGGCAGTATCATGGTACAGAGATGGTACAATATGGTAACACCCTGGTATTTGTATAATATATCATGGTATTTATATGGTAAGCTACTCCAAGGAACATGTCCAATAAACATGGTATTGGCTTGGTAATTTTTTGTACTTTTAAGTGCTTTCATGTAATTTAAGTATTTTGATATACATTAATTTAGAAAATGTCTTTACCTGCTGCAGACAATCGTTCACAGACTGCACATGCACTCGCACATGTTGATTGAATGCAGCTGCAGGTTTTGTCTCAATGAACTGTAAGTAAATATCCACTTCATTCAGCTGTCTTCTAAAGCATCCCAGTACTTTTTTACTGCATGACAAAGAGCTTCAAATGATTAGACAAATTCACTGAAAAGAACTTTGATTATTTTACGCATCAGGCATCGCTCCGATTCATGAACCACGCTTGTATGAGTCTATGGCCATGTTCACATTTGCATACTATCCATATGTAATAGGTATGGAAAGTCTATTTATCATACTTGCCTGTCTGTATATGTGTGTGTCTTCCCCTTAATTTTCTGACTGCATTGTGTCAATCTCAATAATTTTCTGTCTTGGCTCCACCTCTTCCCTTTTGTAATTTTAAATGAGAATGCCCCCAAAGTTGCTGACAAGGTGTGTGTGTGTGTTTGGGGTGTATGGGGCTGTGTGTGGATGAGTCCGTGCCGCCGCAGCCTCGTGCCATAGGTAACTGCCCATGTCGTCCATGCCTAAATTCGCTACTGAGAGTTACACATACTTCTCTCACTGTTTTTGCTATACACAAATTTAACAGAAACAGCAATAATATTATGGTAGTAAGGCATTCAGAACAGTCTATATCTGTAGAGGGAGCCACAACATGTTATCAGAACGCACAGGGTGCATTTTGTTCAGCACAGATTGGACACATGCTGAAATTGGCTTAGTCGGCGCCCCTGAAGCGATGGAGCACTAGGTGCTCACCTATGTTGCCTAATGGGTTGACCGGCCCTGGCCCTATATCTCTGGGACTTAAACATATAGGGCCTGAAAAATTAAGATATTAAAAGGAAAGTTTGTTCTACATCAGAATCTAAAAGGATATTAATGTAACTGAAATACTTCTGGACACTCCAAATTTGGAAAAAGAAAAGTCATTATTTCCCATTTGTGGACTTACACCTTTGGCATTCAATGCAAAAACAGGTGCTTAAGTCAATAGACCTTCCTATCTCTGTGTAAAAATAAACAAATGATAATATACAGTATATCTAATATATAGATATATATTATGATGACAATGGCAATCTTCGGCTATTTATTATATATATAGCAGGTTAATGCAAACCAACACCAAGAGGTTCACCAAGGTTAAGTCCAACCCTCAAAATGTAGGCTTATGTGTGTCCTTATTGGGATGTTACAGTCAGAGATAAATCAGCTCTGTTCTCAGAGTTGGTGTTAAGAGGTTTTTTTTATGTTGGCACTAAAAGTGTCCCTCTTGATTCACTGGTACACTTGTGTTGTGCCTTTCCCCAGAGTCATAAATTCTCCGTTAAGTCTCCCTCTGTCATTAAAAACACAATGTTCCAATGGATTCAAAGCTGTTTTGTTGCATCGGACTTTCACTATGCATTCCACATTAGACAATCGACCACAATAAATGGCAAATAAATCTATGATATAAAAGGCATTTCAATCGAAAACATAAAATAGATCTCATCAGAGACCAAAAACATTGCTTCGGTTTCTAAACTATAAAGGTAAAATCACCCAAGTTCTAAAAGCATCAAAAAAAAGTTTGGATAATTTGATCATGTTTGAGATCTTTTCGAAACATACAAGAAAATCTTTCAAGTTCAGTTTAATGATTGGTCTTTAAATGGGGAAAACTCTATTGTGAAATGTGAAGGGGAACAAGCACTTCTTCATGATTTGTTATGTTAATTAAATTACGGTAAAGAAATGCATTGATATTTTGCAACACCAAGGGAGCCATGAAAAGCCTTGGTCAAAGTCGATGAGAAAACAACAAGTAAAACCACTTAACATGCACTTTTGTCACATTTGTTTGGCAGAAAACAAACAAAAATATGTTTTAATTATGTTTGGATCGTTGTATTTGCTCAGATAAAAGATAACACTCAAAGGGCAGATTTTTAAAGTTACTAACTGAGCTTCATTCAAGCCCTCTCGCAGCTGTGTGTCTGAACAATCATTTAGCTTCTCGAAGGAGCACACCAGTCATAAAGGTCTGGGGCGAGAGACCGTGGAGGATTAAATTGTCCTTGCTCTCCCATATCACCAGAAGTACTTTGCCCCTTCACTCTCTCAAGTGCTCTGTTGACAGAGAAAACAGTGCGGTGGAAGTGGAGGCAGAGGAACTCTGAGATGCAGTTGCAGGTCTCCCTCCATGTTCGTGGGGTCCAGCTTAACAAAGGCTCTTAATTCAGGTAGAGGGCATCACATCACAGATTTGCGGGGTGGAGGGAAGCTGTGGGGAGCCCAGCAGTGACTCAAACTGGCCCTTTCACAGCACTCACGGAACAAAGAGCCACTTATATTGCAAGCAATGACAGCTGAAAACATTTTTTAATTTATAATGGGGTTGTGTGCGTATGAATTAGTGAGTGTGGTTGTAGAGATAGACAGCATTAAAACATTTACCTCATAATTTTGAATGTTCTGAAAGCAGCTAAATTTGATTGGATGACTCCCACGAAACCTGTCAAGAAAATGTCCTGGTCGTATTTTACAAAGTAAAATAAGAATTTAGATTTTGCATATACAGAATGAAACCTATTTTTAGGGCATTACAAATAGGGCATTTACACTGTTACACAATTTTTATGACACTTATGCACATTCTAAACACCAATTCTCATTATCGCAACACAAAAAAGATGGTCTTTTTTTATTCTCATTACTGCACGTGAAACTAAAATTGTACAACTGCATATTTTTTACTGCAGTCCACAAAAAAAAAAGAAAAGACTGTGTTACAGTAATGAGAATCATCACTGAAAACAATAACCCTAAGCATTAATCTTAAGCATGTAACTCATCTTGCAGCTTTAGGGCTACAGACATGAATGATGCTTCAAATCATTCCGCTTGTAAGCAATTAGACTTGTGATTTTCACCTGCTAGACAATATAATGGTCTGGAAAATATCCCATAGAATTATATTGAAAGAGGACCCAATCTATATCTAGGGATTAGAATATTATAGAGACTTGAAGATGGGCTCAACATTGTGGTGGGTGAGTTTTGCACAGGCAAGAACCACTCCCGTTTTTGTTGTTGTTGTTGTTTTCAGAAAATATGAAAATTCTATTTATCAATTTATTATACTAAAAGACATTCTGTATTGCAGCTCTTTGAGCAAAACTTTCAAATATATAATGAATATTCACACAGCACACAGGGATAAAAACAAATATATATGCTCAACCAAAAGCCATTTTGTCTCCCTCCATGATTCAAGATCTTTGCTCGAGACTGTGCTGGTACAGGCAGCACATTCTCGCTGCCTGTACTCTCTGGAGACTGGAGAGATCTGGCCATCTCAACTGAAGAACAGCAGGTCTCCATGCGTGACCATGGCTACAGGCCCAGGTCTCACCCCTCCTCCAGCACAGCTGTTGTTTTGAAGGTTTATCTCAGGGCTACAGGTCAAAACTCAGAGACCAGCTCTTCAGACTCAATGTAGTCTTTGTGTGTGAAGGGACAGTAAGGTGTGCCCTTTGGCTTGGCAGCCCATCAGTGAGGCAACATACCATGAGCCCTATTCATGGCAGGAACGAAATGACAAAGTGCAGCGAATTTTGCACTAAAACTATTCACAAATCGCAAAAAGCAATTTTTTTCCTGAAGTCTGCATTCCTGAAAGAAAGTGATTCACACTCCGGTCATTAATGTGATTGAACGCCAGATACAATACATTTAATAACAACAATGTAATTACATTTAATGCACAATACAACCATCTGACAGGTCAGATTGTCAGTATTACAATCCTGTATGATTTTTGTCTGTTGAAAGCAAAGGAGAAGTTCAGCAGAATGTTCAGACTGATCTTACAGTGAAATCAAAAACATTAGGTTGACTTTTCTTTTGCTAAAATTGGTCTGTGCTTTCCGAAATGCAAAACACTGCCCACAGTGTCCAAAGCAGTAAGTTTTGTTGTGCGTTTGAGCATGTTTGAGTGTGTCATGTCCACAGAGGGGCACAAAAAGTGAGTTGTGAAGCAAGTTGTTTCAAGCTGTAGAGGCAGTAATACAGTGTGGAGGAATGCACATTTTATAAACCCAAACCCCATTATGTTGGACAAAATAGCTTTTAAACACCAAGTATGCAAGTGTGTAGTGGAGTGAGCAAAAGTACATGCCTCTGAACTAAATTAAATCACCTCTTCTAGATTTTAAAAGTCATTACTAACTTCCCAGAAATTATGTGGAAATAGATTGCTCAGATCTAAGGTCAGGAATATTTAGTTTGTCCACAGAAACCAATTGGCAGTGGCTTTTGAATTCTCAGAATGTTTTCATGGCCATTCCAAACCCAAGATTCCTTGTTGGCCACCACTGTTTTCAATCATACAAGCTGTGCTCACTTATAGTTTCTGACAGTTACATATTCCTGGTGCCCTACATTTTTTTTTGCAATTGGGCAGTAAAGATTATGCAGCAAATCACTTCCTGAGGAAATGTCTTCACTGCTGACAGCACTCCTGGAGGGACTGTTATGCTAATCTGGCCTTCCTTAATGTTGCAGAATGCATGCGGGTACATGGGGAAATGCACCATGAAACACAATCACTCCGGGCAGGATACTGGAATCCAGAGGAAAAAGAGGCAGGAAGCAACACCTTCAGCTCGGTCTAACTGAGTTGAGTGGAGCAATATCTTGTTTTTAGAAGGGGTTCCATCTCTACCCAATTTTACAGCTGGACGAGGAACTTCAATGGTGCCTCTGAAGCTGGGGTTAGACAATGGACTGGTAGCCAAAGCGGCACACCAACCCGGATGTCCTGGCTTATAGCACAAAAAGGTTAAGCGCCGTCATACTGTAAAGAATGAAAGTCTTGTGTTAGTGTGATCTGATCACAGTTCCGAGATATGCCACAGATGTGTGGCCAATGTATATTGTGGTCAAACGTTTGCACACCCCTTACAGGAGATGTAAAAAGAACCAATGATGTTTGATATTGTAACCGGCGCACACACACACAAGATGAGACAGTCACAATGTAAAGTCAAAACTGCGTTTATTTGCAGGCAAACAAATCTACAGCACGGAAAATCCAGAGGGGAGAATGGTCAGGGTAGCGTAGGGTCAAAAGCCGGGGAATCAAGATACAAACAAGGGGCAAATCCGGGAGAGAGTGGTCAACGATAGCGGGGGGGTCGAAGTGGGGAAAACAGTTAACAACTATGGACAAGACGGGATAAGCGGTAGCGAAAGGCAGGGGAACGAGAGGAAATAGGGGGCTGGCAAGCTAAGAGGAGGGTCAAAACTAGACGAGACTAGCGGGGGGGGCAAAACTAGACGAGACTAGCGGGGCAACGATATGGGGAACTAAATATACAATAACCAACACCCGTGAAACGGAAGTGCTGGGTATTTATAGGGGAAGGTGCAGGTGTGAACAATGAAGGTGACGAGATGAGTGCAGGTGAATCTAATGTGTGGGGGATAGG
This sequence comes from Xyrauchen texanus, assembly GCF_025860055.1. Classification (NCBI taxonomy): domain Eukaryota; kingdom Metazoa; phylum Chordata; class Actinopteri; order Cypriniformes; family Catostomidae; genus Xyrauchen; species Xyrauchen texanus. The sequence continues at coordinate 28,236,549 of NC_068306.1, read as the reverse complement.
AAGCGCGTGAGTGCAAGTGGTCATAATGTTCAGGCTGGTGCACGTGAGAAGCGAGCATGAGTCAGAGGGGGGAGAGAGTTTACGAGCGAGAGCTCGTAATAGCAAAACCAGGCGTGGAAGCCCGAGGGAGGAAAAAGAGCGTACGAGCTCAAGGGGGCGGAGCGAGGGAGCGGGAAGCGAGCACGCTCGCGGACTGCATGTGTGCGCGCTCGCGGAAGTGGAGATGGGGCAGAGGAGCGGGGTTCGTGACAGTACTCCCCCCTCTGAATAGGACGGCTCCTGACGGCCGCGCTCGGCTGCGAGGAGCGCGAGGGAACAGAACGAGCGTGTGAGCTCGGGGGGACAGAACGAGCGTGTGAGCTCGAGGGGACAGAACGAGAGTGTGAGCTCGAGGGGACAGAATGAGCGTGTGAGCTTGAGGGGACAGAACGAGCGTGTGAGCTCGCGGGGGACAGAACGAGCGTGTGAGCTTGCGGGGGCAGAAGGCACAAAAGGGAAATGAAACAGTCCATGGGGGTCAATGGGCAGTTCAAGGCAAGGTCAGGGGGAACATAGTGGACAGGTGTGTGGTCGGGAGGTCTAGGGGGCAGCCATAGGGCAGAGACTGGGTCAGGAGGTCTGGAAGGCGACTGGAGGACAGGGACTGGGTCCGGGGGTCTGGAAGGTGACCACCGGACAGGAATAGGGTCCGGAGGCCAGGGAAGAGGCCACTGGACAGGTAGAGGGTCAGGAAGTCCGGGCTGAGCCGTGAAAGGCGGAGTCGTCAGAGGCGGCACCGTAGTTGGCTCTGGAGGTGGGGTCCTGGAAGGCTCCAGAGGTGGAGCCGACGGAGGCTTTAGGGGCGAAGGCCTGGAAGGCTCTGGAGGTGGAGCCAAGGGGGGCTTTAGGGGCGAAGGCCTGGAAGGCTCAGGAGGCGGAGCCGAAGGAGGCTTTAGGGGCGAAGGCCTGGAAGGCTCTGGAGGTGGAGCCAAGGGGGGCTTTAGGGGCGAAGGCCTGGAAGGCTCAGGAAGTGGAGCCCATGGAGGTGGCGCCGTAGGAGGCTCCAGAGGTGAAGCCCTGGAAGGCTCTGGAGGCAGAGCCGAGGGAGGTGACGCCGTGGGAGGTGGCGCCGTAGGAGGCTCCAGGAGTGAAGCCCTGGTAGGCTCTGAAGGCAGAGCCGGGGGAGGTGGCGCCGTAGGAGGCGGAGCCGCAGGAGGCTCCAGAGGCGAATCTCTAGAGGGCTCTGGAGTCTTAGGGAGCAGAGCCATGAGAGGCTCGGGAGGTGGAGCCGTAGGAGGCTCTGGTGGTGGAGCCGTGGAAGGCTCGAGAGGCGGAGCCCTAGGAAGCTCTGGAGTCTTTGGGAGCAGAGCCATGAGAGGCTCGGGAGGTGGAGCCGTAGGAGGCTCTGGAGGGGGAGCCGTAGGAGGCTCGGGAGGCAGAGCCATAGGAGCCTCTAGTGGCCGAGCCCTGGGAGGCTCGGGAGGTGGAGCCGTAGGAGGCTCTGGAGGGGGAGCCGTAGGAGGCTCGGGAGGCAGAGCCATAGGAGCCTCTATTGGCCGAGCCCTGGGAGGCTCGGGAGGTGGAGCCGTAGGAGGCTCTGGAGGGGGAGCCGTAGGAGGCTCGGGAGGCAGAGCCATAGGAGCCTCTAGTGGCCGAGCCCTGGGAGGCTCGGGAGGTGGAGCCGTAGGAGGCTCTGGAGGGGAGCCGTAGGAGGCTCGGGAGGCAGAGCCATAGGAGCCTCTAGTGGCCGAGCCCTGGGAGGCTCGAGAGGCTTGAGGGGGAGCCTTGAAAGACTCGAGAGACGAAGCCCTGAGAGGCTTGAGAGGAGGAGGAGCCCTGAAAGACTCGAGAGGGGGAGCCCTGAGAGGCTTGAGAGGGGGAGGAGCCCTGAGAGACTCGAGGGGCGGAGCCCTGAGAGGCGGAGGAGCCCTGAGAGACTCGAGAGGCGAAGCCGTGAGAGGCTTGAGGGGTGGAGCCATGAAAGACTCGAGAGGGGACGCCCTGAGAGGCGGAGGAGCCCAGAGAGACTCGAGAGGCGAAGCCGTGAGAGGCTTGAGGGGTGGAGCCATGAAAGACTCGAGGGATGGAGCCCTGAAAGACTCGAGAGGTGAAGCCGTGAGAGGCTTGAGGGGTGGAGCCATGAAAGACTCGAGGGATGGAGCCCTGAGAGACTCGAGAGGCGAAGCCGTGAGAGGCTTGAGGGGTGGAGCCATGAAAGACTCGAGGGATGGAGCCCTGAGAGACTCGAGGGGCGAAGCCGTGAGAGGCTTGAGGGGTGGAGCCATGAAAGACTCGAGGGATGGAGCCCTGAGAGACTCGAGAGGCGAAGCCGTGAGAGGCTTGAGGGGTGGAGCCATGAAAGACTCGAGGGATGGAGCCCTGAGAGACTCGAGAGGCGAAGCCGTGAGAGGCTTGAGGGGTGGAGCCATGAAAGACTCGAGGGATGGAGCCCTGAGAGACTCGAGAGGCGAAGCCGTGAGAGGCTCGAGAGGCGAAGCCGTGAGAGGCTTGAGGGGTGGAGCCATGAAAGACTCGAGGGATGGAGCCTTGAGAGACTCGAGAGGCGAAGCCGTGAGAGGCTTGAAGGGTGGAGCCCTGAGGGACTTGAGGGGTAGAGCTCCGGGAGGCTCGTGAGGAGGAGCCCTAGGAGGCTCGTGAGGGGCCCTTGGAGACTCGTGAGGCGGAGCCCGGGAGGGCTCAGAGGGGCGAGCAGAACCCGACAGAGCCGTGGGAGACTCTGAGGGCGGAGCAGAGGTCTGCAGAGCCGTGGAAGACTCTGAGGGCGGAGCAGAGGTCTGCAGAGCCGTGGAAGACTCTGAGGGCGGAGCAGAGGTCTGCAGAGCCGTGGAAGACTCTGAGGGCGGAGCCTCTGCGGTCTTGATCACAAGATGAGACTGGGGAGAAGGGGCCCTCTTCCTTCTCCTACGTCTTCGGCCAACAGGGTACGTGGCCATGGGGACGGTCGAGGCTACAGGCGCTGGCTCGCTGACCGTGGCAGACATGGGCGCTGGCTCGCCGGCCGTGGCGGGCATGGGCGCTGGCTCGTTGGCCGTGGCGGGCATGGGCGTTGGCTCGTTGGCCGTGGCGGGCATGGGCGCTGGCTCGTTGGCCGTGGCGGGCATGGGCGCTGGCTCGTTGGCCGTGGCGGGCATGGGCGCTGGCTCGTTGGCCGTGGGCGCTGGCTCGTTGGCCGTGGGCGGCATGGGCGTTGACTCGCTGGCCGTGCCAGGCTTCGAGGCTGGGGCCGTGACAGGCCTCGGGATTGGGGCCGTGTCCGGCTTCGGGACTGGGGCCGTGTAAGGCTTCAAGACGGGGGCCGTGTAAGGCTTCAAGACGGGGGCCGTGTAAGGCTTCAAGACGGGGGCCGTGTAAGGCTTCAAGACGGGGGCCGTGGCGTGGAGCGCCGGTTCAGTATCTGCCTCCCCCACAGTAAACGAGGAACCAGAGTAGAGTAGGGCGAGGTCAATAAACTGAACCAGGTTAAGGGAGCAGCGACCACCAGGCAATAATGATGAGGTTGGCTCATTCAGTCCACATTGAAAAATGGTCTTCAGAGCCACCTCATTAAAATTCACCTGGTACGCCAGGAAACAAAAATCCATAATATAAGCCTCCACGGTTTGGCTCCCTGACGCAAACCCACGAGTTGGGCCGCTGGGTCCATAATGGCGAGGGCGGGGTTATGGGTTACACAACCGCTGCCTTGCTCGGAAAACTCTAGGTAAGCGCCCGAAGAGTGCACGGCGCTCAGAAATGCACTGGAGGCATAAACGGGCTCAGGGGCAGACACAGGTGAAACAGTGTGACATAAATCAGACAACGCACATACCTGCTGCCCCTGGGCCGTGAGCGCTTGGTCCTGCCTCCAAACTGTAGCTCCTTGCGCCGAATGTGACGTGCCTCTCCGCTCTAGTGAGCTGCGCGAAACATCCGCGTGACGCATTGTGACTGTCTACGGTGAGGTTGGTTATTCTGTAACCGGCGCACACACACACAAGATGAGACAGTCACAATGTAAAGTCAAAACTGCGTTTATTTGCAGGCAAACAAATGTACAGCACGGAAAATCCAGAGGGGAGAATGGTCAGGGTAGCGTAGGGTCAAAAGCCGGGGAATCAAGATACAAACAAGGGGCAAATCCGGGAGAGAGTGGTCAACGATAGCGGGGGGGTCGAAGTGGGGAAAACAGTTAACAACTATGGACAAGACGGGATAAGCGGTAGCGAAAGGCAGGGGAGCGAGAGGAAATAGGGGGCTGGCAAGCTAAGAGGAGGGTCAAAACTAGACGAGACTAGCGGGGGCAAAACTAGACGAGACTAGCGGGGCAACGATATGGGGAACTAAATATACAATAACCAACACCCGTGAAACGGAAGTGCTGGGTATTTATAGGGGAAGGTGCAGGTGTGAACAATGAAGGTGACGAGATGAGTGCAGGTGAATCTAATGTGTGGGGGATAGGAAGCGCGTGAGTGCAAGTGGTCATAATGTTCAGGCTGGTGCACGTGAGAAGCGAGCATGAGTCAGAGGGGGAGAGAGTTTACGAGCGAGAGCTCAGTAATAGCAAAACCAGGCGTGGAAGCCCGAGGGAGGAAAAAGAGCGTACGAGCTCAAGGGGGCGGAGCGAGGGAGCGGGAAGCGAGCACGCTCGCGGACTGCATGTGTGCGCGCTCGTGGAAGTGGAGATGGGGCAGAGGAGCGGGGTTCGTGACAGATATTATTGACATTTTGCCATATTTGAGTTAATTAATTACTAAATTGTTTGTCTGTTCGTCTTAAAAAAGTGCTATAAGAAGAAGCAATTAATATGATACCTCTTATTTAGACAAGACTGGCCTTGAAATCTTTCTGGCTGTATTCTTCTCTTCTGTATTGGACTTGCATAGGGGCTGGTAAACCTTGTAAATGGCATTTATCTGACATTGTGCTGGACTGCCATTCTGATGGTTAATTTCTCCAAATTTGTGCGTCGGGTGCCTGCTGCCAGGCATTTTTCAGATTAACTCCCGATTTCAAAGAAAGGTCCCTGTGGTCTGCCACTGTGAAAAGCAATACTCTTGTATTCATCTGTGTAAGGAACTATTCATCCCTTCATTCTCATTCATTCACTGAATGGGTTCTTATTTAATAGATGCATCCTTCGCCTCTGTCTTAATCTTATCATGTAAACAGCACTTCCTTCCAGATAACCAAATAATTATGGATGCTTCTGCTCTGCCAAACCCCTTGAGCACAGAAAACTGAACAACATCTAGGAAACTCTTTCATTATTCAATATAACTGAATGTAAAAATATCTCCCTTTGTGTTCCACTCAAAAAAAGGGAAGTCATGTGGCTTTGGAACAACATGAGGGTTAGTAAATGACAGCCGAATTCTCATTTTTTGGTAAACTATCCCTTTAAGAAATAGGTACAACAGTGAATAGTGAATGAGTATAAGAGCACAGCTATGCTCTTTCTCACTTTACCGTTCAACTTTTCTGCCACTCTTAAGTCCCTCTTATCTCCACGGTAATGGCTGATTGGGCCGATACCTTCATCCTTCCTGTCCCTCCCTCCTTCATCCATTCATTCCATACTTTCTACCACCCCTGGGTGAGGACATAAGCTTCTTAACATCAGGACTGAGCACTGAAAGTCTGTGGTGGAGGGTGGCTCTGTTTGCTTTACGCCTGGTATTTGGGTGGCTAAGCAAACGGTGGGGAGGGCTGCCGAACCGTGCAGGCTCAACGCCTTTAAAAAGGGCCCAACAGAGTGGCCATTGTGCATGTGGAACAGGAGAAGTCACTTATTTCAAGCAGAAAAGTGAAAGACCCTTTCTCCTGAAATCCCAAGGAAGGCTAAAAACCAAAAGCCAAAGTCAAGCCTATTGTTTCATTTCATCCCCCAAACAAAAGCACCACTTGAGCGCAACATTCAGCTGATAAATAACATGTAGCAATAAGTGCATTTCGTACAACTTACAATGTGATTCTAAGTCAAGCGAATATAAAAGATACAAAGTCTTATTGGATTTGCCATGTTCGAAGCTGCAGTATCATAGTCGATACTTACCTGTGACATTAAGTTGATATGTTTCTTGTCAGCTATAAACAGGCTATAGTTAGGCTAATAAACTATATTTACTTTTAAAAAGAACGTGTCAATGAAGCACCACAAATTTGGGTGGTTGCTTCATGAATTGCTTTTTTCATGTCACATTTGCTTTTTATGAAACTATCGGTTAGGTTTAGGTTTAAAGGAATATTCCGGGTTCAATACAAGTTAAGCTTAATTGACAGTATTTGTGGCATAATGTTGATTACCAAAAAAAGAAATTTCAACTCATACCTCCTTTTCTTTAAAAAATGGAAAACGTGAGATGTAAGGCCAACTTTTTTAGGGTTTTAAGTCAAATGTGCTGTGTATCATTTTATAAAAGCACTTGCATCATTTCTTCTGTTAAAAACGTCTAGGTTACTATTGTAACCTCCATTCCCTGATGGAGGGAACGAGACGTTGTGTCGAAGAAGCGACACTAAGGGTCTCACTTGAGAGCCTCGCGCATCTCTGAACTTGAGAAAAGGCCAATGAAAAATTGCCAGGCAGAATTTCCCTACACCCCGATATGGGGGGAACAAGGCAACATGCCAAGCATGGGAGCAAGCCGCACCAGCCGCGCCTTTTCTCTCTCTATGTTTCTCGCATAGTAAAGCACCTTAACGCTATCACATGCATCGGGGAAGGCATTCTTTTCCAATTCCTATTCTTTCAGGGTGAAAAGACCCAGCGGAGACCACACCTGCCCAGGCCAGGCAATACGGCGTCAGGAGACAAAAGAGCATCCCGAGGCTCTGGTGCTGAGGGAAGACTCAAAGCACTTACCTTGCTCCGCACACCCGGCAGGGGGCAGGTTAGTGACTGAGGAGGAGGTCCCATGAAGGCGTCCTCTGGACTCGTCAGCACCGGCTGGACAGGGGGCAGCAGTCGTGGGTCCGGAGTCGGGGGATCCACGTCCGGTGTGCCGGGACTGTTGAGGTGTGGCACCGGCGCCCAGACCCGAGGAACCAATCATCCAGCCGCGAAGGCTGTGGGGAGGATGGAGGGTTCCAGTCCAGCCCCCCGCTGACGGCAGCCCGGGCAAGCATATCGGCCATCTGGGTGTCAGCCTCTGACTGGGCGTGCTGACCTGAGGGTGGCAGCCCAATCGAGTCTTCCACATCAGATGCCGGAACACTCTCTGATGCAGCAGCGAGCTCATCATCCAGCTCAGGGGGCTCAAGAGGATAGGCTGACTGGCCGTGAGGAGAGCCGCTGTCACCCCGAGCCCGGGCGGAAGTCAACGAGCGTGTTGAGGGGCGGGTGGTTCGTGGGATGTACCCGGCAAAACCGAGCCCGCTGCCATCCCCAAATTGCCTCCATCACCAGCCGGGTCGTCCTCAATCCCGTGGGAATAATGAGAAATGCGGGGGGCAGCTGGAGTGGAGTTCCTTTTTAGGAAGGAAAGCCGTGACAGAAATGTTGCCATGGTAAGGTTATCGGAGTGAGAACATAAACCATCCACAAACGCTGCCTCGGTGTGATCGTGGCCCAGACACACGAGGCAGCGCCTGTGACCATCAGGAGCGGAGAGAACTCGACCGCATCCAGGAACTACACAGGGGCGGAAGGGCATCTTTATAAAGATGCGTCCTGAAAAGGACGTTCAACGGCGCTGTGTATTGTTCTTTTAGAGAAATAAACTCTTTTAAGAAAAATATTCTCTTTAAGAAAAGCGCCGTCGAAGCACCCAGGGGCAAAGCTGCACTTCTGTGCAGAGAAGGAGAAATATGCGCAGTAGATCCAACACCATATGCTCTTTTAGCGATAAAGTGAACAGTCTTGTGAACGCAGCTCGCTGATCACACAACTGGTCGGCTCCGACGAAAAATTCTGAATTGACAGACGCATTTCCCTCCATTTATACCCGTATGTCCAGGGGCAGGACATGCAAATTCTGTCTGCTAATTTGTCATTGGCCTTTTCTCAAGTTCAGAGATGCGCGAGGCTCTCAAGAGAGACCCCTAGTGTCAGACAGACAGACGGGGAACATGTATTATTTGAGCTGTAAAGTTGTTTAAATTGTAATTTTTACAGTCGTTTCAGGGTTTGTTAATATTGCATCGTCATGGCAATGAAGTTGTAAAATTGGCCATAACTTGACACAGAAAATGTTAGTAAGATATTATATTTCACAAAAATCATGTTTACATGCATATTGTTTATGTCTTGTGGTAGTACTTTTGAAAAAGTATTTTATGCCCCATTCTCTTCCATTGTAAGTGCCTCACTTTAACCTTGATTTTTGCTTTTTTTTAAGAAAATCTGGGATGGGTCAAAATAAATTTTTGTGGCAATTAATATTGTGCCTCAAATGCTGACAATTCAGCTTAACTTGTATTGAAGGTTTATGGTAGGGAGCTTGTTTTAATTCATTTAAGATTTGATAGAACACAAACCATAGAAACCTCATCTGTTTAGGAGAAAATATAACTTGCATTTAACACTACACAGTGGACATTTGACCTTGTGTAATGACGTTTACGAAACTACGGAACATCAATTTGCCAAAATGTTGCCACAGTCACGTAATTTTAAAGAGAATAGGACTTTATGGTTAGGCGTTTGTTGAAACCCTTAAACCATTAGTTTTAAACTTAGTTGAGAATCTCATCCTGTACAAAGCTGATCAGCTTCTTGATGAAAGGTGTGCTATTATTTTTCAAAGTTTGTAGTTTGTAGAGGAAAAAACCCAATGACTTGCATTCAAGGAGAAAGCTGAATAATTTTTACAGAATATAATATCTTAGAGATTTGGGGGAGGGTTCTCTTGAATTGGGCCAGTAAGCAACCACCTAGTAACCACCCAGAACACCCAAGCAAATGCAATGCGCTACTACGCTAATGCATAAAACAATTCAAAACACTTTAGCAACTGCAATGCAACACCCTGGCAACCACCACCAGTGGCGGATTTAGCAAATTGGGGGCCCAAGGCGAAGGTATGTATGCCCCCCCCCGCCAAAAAAATTTACAGACTGATTGGTGGATAGGCAGGTAAAGCTAATCTACGGCCCGTAGCAAGACTACAGTGCTTTGGTCGGTGGCAGCAGGATTAGCACAGCTAGGGCTTGGGCTATTACTACACTTTTTTTTTTTTTTTACAAAGTAAAAAATAACAGTGAGATTTACAAAAAGATTTTCTCTGGCTGATTATAAAACACATTCGTTATGGCATGAAAATCAGAGAGAATATGTGATCAGGTGTTGTTGGCTATTTATTGATGATGACATAATAATTATGTAGTGGCCTGATTCACTGATCTACAGAGAGGAATGCTTAATACGAATACTCACGTTTTTGAGTATTAAAGCTCTGTGAACCTACCGCATGCGAGCTAGCAGTGCCAAACAGGTAATCTGAAGAACTTTAAAAACACATAGTGCACAATAATGGTTTTGAACTACAGTATGATGTAGACCAACACAGACATCTAGAATCAGCATATGAATCTCAACAACGGTGACAATCAACAAAATAATCAGATAAAACTCTGAACATCACAAAACAAGCTACTAAAAAGTTGCAACAATAACAACAGCAAAAATAAAAGCAGATAATAATATTAAAAGAAAATACTAAAGGTGATGATACACAGGGCAACTTTTTGAGCAATGTTGCTGGGCAATGTTGCCGTCAACAGGCAACCAGATGAGACACAGGGCCTACAACCGATCTAAAATATCCAGATAGAAATGTACTGCCCATTTTCAATGGGAAAGTGCCCAAGCAACATTGCTCAAAAAGTTGCCCTGTGTATCATCACCTTTAGGCAATTCAGCATAATTTATTCATGCTGCAATGTATACTGGGAGATATTGATGAGTTTTGATTGATGGCTCCCATCATGCACTGCACTTATATCATCACAGTTGTTGATAATGATTCATTATGCTGAATCTTGATGTCTGTGTGTGTGTGTCTGAAAGTTCAAACCTTCATTGTGCACAATGTTTTACAAATTCTTCAGGTTAACGTTATCACAACATATGATGGATCACATGCTGTAGAATCATAGGGCTACTACAATTACGTTAGTAAAAAAAAAAATGTTTTACCGTAAATTTCACAGGTTGACTCACCAAAGCCTCCTCATTGCTGTCAAAATGGCCATCACTGGACAACTCTTCTTCCTCAGTGTCAACCTCGATAACACTGTCGGTGACGGCGGGCAGCAACAACGCGATGTCCTCTTCAATTTCTTGGTTGACGTTATCCTCACCTAGCACCACTTCACAGCTAGCTGCTGCTGTAGCGGCATGTTCAACTCGTTGGACGTTTTATTCCTGTCTGTATCAGTAACGTTAGCCGTAAAAAAGTGTGTCATCTTTGGCAGCGTTGCCAAATACTTATCAGCGTCTTTTCGCTTTTTTCTTTTAATTGAGCCGCTTGGGTAACTTCTTTTCATTTTAGCGTTTAGACTCGTCTTGTTTTGTCTCTGTTTGTGTACATCCCTGTCCTCCTGTCACTGTGTGTTTATCTTTCGCGGCTCGCACCGTTACGGACTAGTCCATTTCATTGTGAAAATAGGGGTGTATGTGTAGGGACAGATAACCATGAACTGGACATTTTAACCAGTACTTCAACGTTTCAACGTATTTCTTAAGAATGTTAATAAAATGTACAATGCTTCTGAAGCGTTCATGATGATAAGGGGCCTTTTATTTGATTATTTCTTATTATTTGTTTTAGGTTGGTTGGGGGCCCTCCTACTTCGACCGCTGGTAGGGGGCCCCAAGCAGCCGCCTACCTATGCCTCTATGTTAAGACCGCCACAACTCCCTAACATTGTGGTGCCGAGTTTTGCATGGGCTAGCACCAAGTTTTTCTACATTTTCCATACGTTTTTATCAAGATAGACACAAGATAGACTGTTAAATCGGGAGGGGCTCAAAATTATCTTGCACTAATATTTACACAGGTAAGGCACTTCTCATCCAAGAAAAAGTGTCCGTGTGAGTTCTATTTGCCAGCTGTAGGTGCGGAAGCTGGAAAGCCACTTACTAGCTGTAGTACAAGGATCTACCATGTCATGCCAGTTGCCTGAAAGAGAAGCATTTGTGCTGGGCCACTGCAGGGCCAGATCTCTCCCCAAACCACTTCAAGCCAGCCGTCTTTCATTAGCTTATTGTTGAGGCCATAGCCAAAGATCTGCTTCATATTGAGTGGATCAAAGCACAAGAAATTGGTCCTACAACGCAATAATGTGCATCTACAGTGGAACTCTTCTCTGGGAAGTTCAATAGGTTAGAATATCAGTGAGATTTGCTGGCTGACCGTAACCGCTCACCTGTTGTCTGGTCTGGATGGGTTCTTAGAGAAGCACTTAATCTCTGCTTCCTCATACACTTAAACTTTCAAAATAATATCCATCTGTTGGCAGGTTCAGGGAAACTGTGGATTTTGGGAGTTGACTACACTTGAAATGGCCTCACACTGATAAACCCAAAAGTTGTCTACCAATCTTGCTGAAAGAAGCATCTTAAACTAGTCTAGCATTTTTATGCTGGTCTAAGATTGTTTAAGATGGTCTCCCAGTGTGACTAGCTGAAAAGTTCCCCCAAAACACTTTTTTGTCTGCAGGAAACCACCTGATTAACTGTTCAATAGACACAACATTTTCAAAAAGTTGTTTAATCAGATTTAAAATTCCAAACTTATATAGTCCACAATAGTTTAGTTGTGCCATGAGGTACCTATCATGTGACAGAGGTCCTGAGAGGTGGCTGTCCGAGCTGCCAGTTCACAGGTTGTAGCACTTACTTCCAGGCTGGCCACTGCAGATTAAGTGTGTCCATCTGTCAGAAGAATTAGGAGTAATCTGCAGGAATTCTCAGATCATGGAAGATTTGGCCTGTTGGGTAAGAGGGGGGCTAGAAGGGAAGGAGGGTCCAGAGGGTAGGGGAAACTTTCATTGGGGTGTAATCCAAATCCTTCAGCCACCTGCACTTGCACTCAGAGCACAGGAAATTGAGTACATGAGTCTTTCTTTTCATCTCTCATAAAGAACGAATTCTGCTTGAGAATTGCATGCAGACACATACAGCCTCCATTATGGGACTAATGCAGAGAGTGGTTTGGCTAGGGGTACTATGAAATTAAATCCAGCAGCTAATAGAAGAATGCCAGGGCTGGTTTAGAGATATCCTGTTGTGTGTTAATTTTGGTAAATGAGCAGAAAAGATATCTAGAGGGTTTAAATCTCATTACCTTTAGGGTTAGGTGTAGGGTTTGAGTTAAAAATATTCTATTGTAAATACTACTCAAAAGTTTCATAAAAATCAGACACACTGTGCTTTTCACTTCACATCCATTCAAAGAAGTGAAAGATCGCTGTTTTGGGGAACTGTGCCAAGGAATTGCAAAAAAAAAATGTTGTTTTCAAACAGCTTTCTGAACACACCCTTCTCCTGTCATTGATTGAACGTCTAGGTTACTGTTGTAACCTCCATTCCCTGATGGAGGGAACAAGATGTTGTGTCGAATGAAGCAACACTAGGGGACTTCCTTGAAGGCCTTGGTTACCTCTGAACTTGAGAAAAGGCCAATGAAAATTTGGCAGACAGAATTTGCATGTCCCTCCCCCGGACATACGGGTATAAAAGGAGGAAATCGTGCATCTGTTCATTCAGGTTTTGCACTGAGAAGCCAAGAGTAAGGTTCGGCCGTTGCAGTGGCTCAGTTCAGCATCGTGGCCAGGGGAACACAACATCTCGTTCCCTCCATCAGGGAACGGAGGTTACAACAGTAACCTAGACGTTCTCCGTCTGTCGCTCACTCGACATTGTGTCAAATGAAGCGACACTAGGGGTCCCTATTCAATATTCAGTGTGATCCCAGACACACGAGGCAGCATCTATGACCGTCAGGAGTGGAGAGAAATCGACCGCATCCAGGAACTACACAGGGGCGGAAGGGTATCTTTAAAATTAACGTCCTGAAAAACGTCTGCTGTGTGTGAATAAATAAACTCTTTTAGGAAATACTCTCTTTTAGAAGCGCTGTCAAAGCGCCCAGGGGCAAAGCACCACTGCTGTGCAGAGAAGGAGTAAGCCGCTGATATGCGCCGTAGATCCAACAGCAAATGCTCTACAGAGGTGTGTGGAACAGAAGTGATCTTAGCTCGCTGATCGCACAACCGTTCGGCTCCGAAGAATAAATCTGAATGAACAGATACACGATACCCTCCTTTTATACCCTTATGTCCGGGGGAGGGACATGCAAATTCTGTCTGCCAAATTCTCATTGGCCTTTTCTCAAGTTCAGAGGTAACGGAGGCCTTCAATAAAGTCCCCTAGTGTCACTTCATTCGACACAACATCGAGTGAGCAACAGACGGGGAACTAACAGATAGTCCCGCACCAGGTGTGCACTGTTCTAGTTTCAGCCACTGGGGGGCATGCAGTTAGGAAATTCATAAAGCATAGGCCAGTTTTAATGGCCAAAACATTTGACCTCCTATATTATTGAATTAAAGTATTCCTGAAAGCACAGCTCACATAATCTATATATGTAATAATAACTGCTCTCTATGTCCCAAAAAGCATGCGATAATGCAGTTATATAAAGCTTCCAGTTTGCTGTAAAATGCTTGGATACAGGTGCTAACAATCTCAGGCAACACAATATTGCAGTACTTTACTATCCCACATCCACCTGGACCAGGATTTTTGTTGAAACGACAGCAGTGTCAAAAATCATGCATATGTTGCTCACATTTATCCCCAGCTTTTGACCTTCTATTTGTTCTATTTCTTTATTTACACACTAAAAAAACAAAAAGCCCCAGACATCCGACAAACACACTTTTTTGACCCACTCTTATCTCCAGTTCAATATTCTCTCATGTTTGTTTGATGTCAGGCAAACATCCAATTTGATATTATGAAACATATTCTTGCAACTACCCGTAAATTACCCATGGTGTTAATTAACTGAACCGTGTCTATGTTTTTATTATTATTATTTTTATAATAAGTTGGAGTTGAAATTTAACATCTAGCTTGTTTTTGGAGGATAAACACTTGGAAATTATTGTGAAACCTCAGGAGAAAGGGTTGACCCTTTTTTGGCTTAAACTAAGCTTTTGCGCATCCAGGGTGAAAACCAACAGCTGTGCTCGTTGCAATTCTAATGTGTATTTGAAGACGGCTGTTTCTGGAAAGAGAATGTTTATCTTCATTTGTCATACTGAAAACAAGAAAAAACAAGCAAAGTCTCTTCAAATTTAAATGTCATTCAGATTATACAATTGTTATCAATTGTGTATTCAAATACTATTAAACTAGTATAATTTATAACACTTCCCATAAATAGGGTACAAAATATAGTATTTTGAAAGGAGGTGCTTTACTTGTTGATTGTCAACCTCAGAAAGGCAAACTGCATATAAAATGAGCTGTTTTGTATTCTATTCACTTTACATGAGGTTACCAACATTTGGGATATACCTAAATAGGCCTACAACCCAGATGTGTTTTTTTTTTTTTTTTAAATCAATAGTTTATCTTTCTATATTTTATAGTTCTCACAATAACAACAACAACAAAAAATGTGATTTGTCTCTAATGAAAAGAAAACAGTCTTTAAAATGAAGCATGTTAAGAGGGAACTTTTTACTCTGTGTTTACAACCTAAAGCTCACCTTCCATGTGAAAATAAGAGCTCAGGAGCAGATCAACCAAATTAAGGCTGTAGAGGGACATGGAGAACACTGAGCTCATTTCCATATAGATGCAGCTTATTTCTGCCACCTGTGATTCCCATTTCCTCTGTTCTTATACAGGGCTGTTTTGTTCTCTGCCTCACACAGGCTTTGACCTCCGGATATCTCCATCCTAGACAATAACCCCTGAAACTGTCACAGAGAAAACAGAGAAGACTGCCTCCTCCCACCCACATGCTCCTCAACAACACTCTTTCATTCTTCACCCATGAGCATTCAGTGAGACACTGGATTTAACCCATATTTCCTGGCTGCCGAACACCAACATATACGTGATACTAAATCATTCAAAATAATTTTCCCTCTCTCTGGTTACTCTCTGGTTTTTTGTTGTTTGTTTAGTTGTTTGGGGGGGTTCTCCCCTTTTTCTCCCCAATTTGGAATGCCCAATTCCCAATGCGCTCTAGGTCCTGGTGGTGGCATAGTGACTCAACCTCAATCCGGGTGGTGGAGGACGAATCTCAGTTCACCTCCACATCTAAGACCGTAAATCCACACATCTTATCACGTGGCTTTTTGAGCGCATGTGTAGGCTTCACACAAAAGTGTTCCTTGGCATCCACCGAGAGCGAA
Source organism: Xyrauchen texanus (assembly GCF_025860055.1). Taxonomy (NCBI): domain Eukaryota; kingdom Metazoa; phylum Chordata; class Actinopteri; order Cypriniformes; family Catostomidae; genus Xyrauchen; species Xyrauchen texanus. The sequence continues at coordinate 28,221,192 of NC_068306.1, read as the reverse complement.
CCACATTATAGTGACCACGAGGTGGTTACCCCATGTGAATCTACCCTCTCTAGCAACCGGGCCAATCTGGTTGCTTATGAAACCTGGTTGGAGTCACTCAGCATGCCCTGTATTCGAACTCCCGACTCCTGCGGTGGTAGTACTAGTATTTTTCTTTTTTTAAACACGTATCCTATGTTTGATAAATATTAAAGACCTTCTTAATGCACTATTTTAATGTATTAATGATGTCTTAAAATACACCTTACAATCAATTGCATGCTCTCATAATAATCGTAAATAATCTTAACTACAGCTACAATACCTAATAAAAATTAGTGTACTAGTGTATGAAGCTTAGTATGTCAGTCATTAGTACAGTCATTTTTACTGTATCATTTAGTAAGAAAGGGTAAAACTTTACAATATGGTTCTAGTCATTAACATACACATATTAGCTAAATTAAGATTAAAACCACCTGCCTAATATTGTGTAGGTCCCCTCATAACGCCAACATTGTGCCAACTCGCATCTCAGAATAACAGCTGTTAGTAGGCTCGCACAGACTGCACTTACAGTGCAGTATTAATATATTACAGTATATATTCATACATAATATAAGTATTATATTAATATATACTTATTATATACTTGTAAGATTTGTAGTGTTTTAAAGATTCAAGCATTGCAAATTAATTGCAAAATGTTGAAATATTAGCTGCAAAATTAAAGGGCATCTTGTGGAGCACTTACTTCTGTTTCACACATGACAATAAAGACTGAGAACAAGCTGGTCCTGAATAAATTATTTAATCAATTACAATAATGCTAATTTGTGGGATTTAAATGTATTCAAGTGACTGGAGTGTTTTGACTATGTATGTATGTGTGCAGACCTACAAAGAGACTTTAATAATAATAATAATAATAAACTTTATTTTATATAGCACCTTTAAAGAGGCCTCTCAAGGCACTTTACATAGAAAGTAAAAATGAAAAAAGAAAACAAATACAGAGCTTAATACAAATAGAAAAAGCATGCATCTCAAAACAACTAATGATAAAACACAGTAAATAAAATTATAGTAATAAATTAATTAAATACAATAGTATCAATTAAAAGCCTCCTGGAAAAAAATACGTTTTAAGACATGATTTAAATTCAATAAAAGTCAAGTTCTGAGGGTAGAGAGTTCCATAGACTTTAGTTGAGGTTTTAAGCATTATAAGAACAAAGCAAATATTTTTTTTCCCTATCGTTCGTAAGCTGCTAAGCATGACTGTTATCAAAAGTCAACAATAATAGTTTTATATTATTATGAGTTTCAATAACGTCCATACGTTTTCATGTATAAAAAAACATGTCTACATATCTATTCGCTTCTAAGAACACAGCAGATCTATCTTTTTTCTTACCGTTTGTCAACTGCACACCAACATAGAAGTAAAAAACAGGAGCAGATTTTAAAAATCGCTTCACATATATAACACAGATCTAGTATTCTGCTTAAAATGGCAAAAACACCCATTAAAAAATCATCTTTTTAAAGTGTGGGGACACTGCTACACCCTTAATTTTTGGCACCATTCAGAGTAAATTCTAGAGACTGTTGTGTGTGAAAATCACAGGAGATCAGCGGTTACAGAAATACTCAAACCAGCCCGTCTTGCACCAATCAAACTTGCGATTATCTAATCAGCCAATTATGTGGCAGCCGTGCAGTGCAAAAAAATCATGCAGATACAGATCAGTAATTTCTGTGCATTACGTTATAAGATTTTTTGTGTATTAAGGCAATGAGAAAGACATTTTGGTAATGAGAATGAGATTTGTTTCTGCATGCATTATGACAGTAAGGTTGAGAGTTTTTTTGTGCATTACAATAATGACAATGACATTTCTTTTGTGCATTGGTAATGAGAAGGAGATTTTTTTTGTGCATTATGATAATGAGAATTCGATTTTTCTGTGCATAAAAGAAAATGAGAATGAGATTTTTTGTTCATTATGGTAATGCAAATTTAATTTCTTTGTGCATCAAGGCAATGAGAAAGAGATTTTTATAACATCCTGTTATAATTCATTGTAATATAGTATATATAATAGTACTATAATTATATAGAAAAACACAAGAGAAAAGGTTTCTTGCAATGTAACCGATGGACAGGGACATGCAAGGCATAAAGATTGCAACCACCAAATAAACAATGGCTACACATCCTAAAGCAGTTTAGCAAACACCACTCCGTTCAAACAAGTGTCCATGACCATGTGGCCATTCAATACACAAGGGCATGTTTAGAAATGTGAGTGTAAACTTGAATGGGTCTGCCAAAGTCCAGCACTCATTCATCAAGTTACACTCAACATGACCCAAAGCTCCCTGGGCCTCATTTTGGATGAAATGTAGGGGTCAAAATATGAAACTCCAGACTGCGGTCCAGGTCATTCTAAATGTCTTTGTTGGGCCAAATTTCTTGAGATGAATCTGTCAAACCATAAATAAAAGCCTTTCAATAGAGAGCTGGTAATATCATTGCTGTGAATATGCATGCAAACCTAAAAGCTTTAAATATGGGTTGGGGGGGGTTGTTCTTCACACAGGGGAGTCTGTGTTTCAGCATGCTGCAGTATGTGGAGCTGGGTTGTTTATACGTTGTGGCGCCTAACTGGTGGGGATGAACCCCTCTCTCCGAGTGAATGGAAAGGCACCAGATGCCTCCCCCTTCAGGTAAATAGATCTTATCAATGAAAATGTTGGGCCCTCCTCCCCACTGCTTTTTTATGAATGGAAATAGTGGCAAAAACTGGGCTTATTCACTTTTACAGCATGTAAAACAGTTAAAGGATGGGCAAGGAGGAGGCGAGAACCGGCTTGTCAACATAAATAATTTAATAAGAAACTTAAAACACAACACATAAACAAACACAGATGCGGACATGCCCGTAATTCTCTCTCTCTCGAACAATCGTCACCGGCCGCCTTTATCCCTTTATCAGGCCGATTGGGGACCGGGTGCACGATATTCCGGCCCGGCCCCGCCCCCCTCCGCTCCACATTCCTCCCGGCATTATCTCAGGCCGGGGTGCCACCGGCATGACGTACACACCCCGCTCCACATTCCTCCCGGCATTATCTCAGGCCGGGGTGCCACCGGCATGACGTACATCCCCCCCCCCCCATCCCTGGGGCGGGGTGTATCTCGCGTCCCGCGTGGTCATCCCTGCCTTCCTCGCCCTGGGAGGAGACAGGAGGGGAAAAACAACAACAAAATAGGCGAGGAAAAGGCCAACACGGTGCGAAAGGGAGAGAGAGGAGAGAGAAAAAGCTCACTCACCGGTTCTCTGATGTACCGTCGCGTGGTCCTCGAACACTCCTCCACACTCAGGCGGACGACAGCCGCTCCACCCCAGGCGAACCGAGTCAAACCATCGACCCCCAGTGGGCAGAGCACGCCTCCGCTTTTCTGGCGGCAAATGGGGACACTCCTCCGCCCCTGGCAGCGGCTCTACCGCTCCGGGCGGTAGGAGACTTTCTTCCCTCCTCCCCTCGCGGACGGCGGTCTTCCCTCGACCCCTCCGCGTCTCTGGGGACGGCAGAGCACTCCTCCGCCCCCGGCAGCGGCTCCCTCGCTCCAGGCGGTCGGGGTATCCAGTCCCCACTTGCCCCACGGACGACGGCCGTACCCCGGATCCGGGCGGTCGGGCTACTCCGTCACCTGGCAGATGGCAGCGGCGCTCCCCTGGGTGGACGGTAGTGTTGAGGACTCTGCGACGGCCATCCCTCCTCCTTCCCGGGTTTCGGCACCAATGTAAAACAGTTAAAGGATGGGCAAGGAGGAGGCGAGAACCGGCTTGTCAACATAAATAATAATTTAATAAGAAACTTAAAACACAACACATAAACAAACACACATGCGGACATGCCCGTAATTCTCTCTCTCTCGAATAATCGTCACCGGCCACCTTTATCCCTCGCGCGCCTCATCAGGCCGATTGGGGACCGGGCGCGCGATATTCCGACCCGCCCCGCCCCCCTCCGCTCCACACAGCATATGAGGGACTATGTTGGCATCTTAAGATGACTAGGCAACTGTTGCTTATTTATTCTGTACTAAGTGCAGTTCATATGTCATCAGTCAATCACTCAGTAGCAAAGCCTAATGAGAAATCTGGGTTTCTGAATTACTAACACTGCATTAAAGGGATAGGTCACAATAAAAATTTTAATTATGTCACAATTTACACATTCTCATTTACACATCCCCTCATACCCAATAAATGTTGCCCCTATATCTACCGGAAATCACTATAAACCCCCTGGGGGCCTTTTAACCCAAGTGTGCGGATCGCCACCTTTTTTTAAAAACTAAAACAATTTTATCAAATCACCCATTTGTTATCATTTATTTTCACACAAATAATTTTGCTCCATTAATATCTATTAAAAATATGTATTTTTACTTTTTCAATCTTGTGACCAGAAAAAGCTAATTTTCCTGAAGGTGTGTCTTTAGCCCCATTGTACCCTATTTCATATAACTTGTCCACTATATTCCAAGTCTTCTGAAGACTTATGATAGCTTTGTGTGGGGAAAACCTGCAATTTAAATCATTATTTACTGAAAATGTAGCTTGACGGTTGTGGTCACCATTCATGTTTATTGCATGAAAAATAACAGCTTGGACATTCCACTACATTTACTTGTGTTCATTAGAAGAATTGAAGTCATGTTGGTTTGGGACAACATAAAGGTACATACATGATGACTGAATTTTCATTTCAGGGTAAACTATCCCTTTTAAGGGAATTTACAGCTTTATTCCAAGCAGGTATTTATTTATTTATTTATTCTGTGGAACAAAAAAGGAGATGTTCATAGATTTAAGTAATTACTGTTGACACAGATAGTGGCAAGAACAATTAAGCAAAATTATAAATATAATTTCATATATGTTGATATGTTGATTCTAATGCTAGTACAGGACAATATGCCCTCCAGAATGATCATTCTAGTGTGCCTTCATATGCAGACTGGGCCCTGGTACCTCATCTATAAGAAAGAGCAGTTGTCTCCATCTAGTGGATAGAACGGTCACCTGCATTTATTCAGGACAGGACGATCAAAGTGCGAATCCGCGCATGAAAGCAGTTTAAAACCACCTGTAAATCATAACTCAACACAAAACTGGATGTAACGCTATTCTGATGAGCATGAGACGTCATTCGTCACAGTCAGTTGAGTCAAGTGTAGCATGTAGAATATAATTTCCTCATCCACATGAAGAAAAATTACAGGCCTATTGTTAGCTATGTATTTTTTGTTTTATAATCAGACTCTGCTGTTTATGATTCTTTGCAAAGAATTGAACAGTTCCATGTTACAATTCCTGTAAATCTCTTTTTCTGTAAACTTGTGAAAGACGGAAATAACATATGGGTTTGGCTCAACTATGCTCAAATTCAGAGAGATTGAGACTGTTTTGTTATCTACATTTGTATGGACAATCTAAAACTTTGAAGCTACTATATTTGTCCTGAAGTTACTGTGTTTTGGCTTTGTATGGCAGTACAGTCTTCTAACAGGATATTCAATACAATTTTAAAGGTGCACTCAGTAATTTATGCATGTCGTCTTGAACTTTGTCGTATCGGATTGCGCATGGTCAACAGCATTGCAATAGCAACTTACACTAGAGGCTGTATCCTTAAAGCTGCATACACACTGCCAGTGATGTCACGCGAGACAGCGACACCATCCCATTCATTTTCAATGAGAACACAGCGACTTCTGGCGACACAAGCTGTTGTGACCGTTGGCAACAAGATGTGGGCGTGTCCAGCGACGCAACAAAGTTGAAAAATGAAGAGCGACTTACGGAAGCGTCACCCAATACGAGAGAAGACGGTAGAGCTCACGTGATCCTTCTCTCTCTCTCAGCTCCTGCAGTAATCAGGGGACCCACCCTGTGCAGCAGCTCATCAAACTGGTCCCTGTCAAGCCTGAAGTAATGCTGGAACCGGACTTCATCCAGCCGCATCTCCTGTACCAGCCGGTGGTACTCACCGTGCTGACTCCGAGATTGAATGGTTTTGTGGACACAGACAGACCGGCGTTTGCGTTTTCGCCGCAGATAAACAGCCGCTATGGCAAAGAGCACGCCTTGTTTCTCGTTCATCTTTGATATAAAGCATTTTATGTACTGATTCCATTTATATTTAGTCTTTTATTATTGCTGGCAGTGTGTACGCAGCTTTAGCCTTCTTGTTAGAGTGCACACTTCCCATGCCGGCTGATGCTGGTTCGAAACCCACTCAGAGCAGAATCGGTTACACATGCATACACAGTCAATGGCAGGCACATGCGCTGACGTCTGAGAATGCGCACAGATGAGGCATGTCCACTTGTCGGAGTGATCAGTAATGCGAATGACCGAAGTATACATTTATTTTACACTTACACCTAGGGGCATGGGTGCAGCGTCATTCAAATAGCAATAGTTTTCACTTACCGATGCCGATAGAATTTCACTATTCAAAGTAAGTCATGATTAATTTAATCCTTGGGTTAAAGTGTCCAATAACGGGATTAAGTGAGTAGAATTTGGCTGGCCATGTGATTCCAACATGGCAGCTACCATGAGGGGACCCTCTACATGTACATTAAACCAGCTTTTAAAAGATTACTGATATGACTGGAGTCTTCATCTTATGTGAGAAAAACTTGACTTTATACACGTGTTTCAAAATTACTATTAATTTATTTTCGAGTAAAACATTTTTAATTGCTGAGTGCACATTTAAATGACTCATTTATTGCTTTGAATGTTTCTAAATTACTCTAAATTACTAAATTAAATTCTTGTCATGATCCAATAATTGCCAAGACATTGAGCTTTTAAAAATTTTTTGTATATCAATCTTGAAGTTCAATGAGGACATTCCAAAGTCTATTGATGAAAGATGTGGAAATGGAGGGAAAGAATGAAACCAGGAGAGGGAGAGAGCTGTCACAAATTAAAACAGCTGTCAGCTGGGATGGCAGAGGGTCAGAGGTGAAGGAGGAAAACAACAGGGGTGGAGAGAGGAATCTAAAACAACAGGAGAAGACTTACATGCATACACGCAAACACACTCACACACACACACAAGTTTGGGCCTCTGGAACTCTTTTCAAGACAGGGTGACAAGCACACCTTCAGCATCTTAAGTAAGGGTGTACCGATACCGATTCTTAAAGTCTGATACAAATACAAAGTACCTAGTGTTAAAGTATCATCTTATACCAAGTACTGATACCAAGTATCGATATACGATGTTTCATGTGAGTGTTTTTTGTGTGGTAAAAGGCAAAATATGTTGAAGAATATGCCCCTCAGATTTGACTCCAAACAATAACCATGTCATTTTTACAATAATCATGGAATTTTTTTAACAAATGTAATAAACTGTGACAAGGTTCTTTCACTCTCTCAAGGAGGAAGCGTGAGATGGCGAATCAAACTCAAAAGGTATCTTTATTTTCGCTCAATCTAATGTTTTAGGCAGCGGCTTAAGCAGTGTGCGGTCTGAGTATTCTGTCTATGAGTCTCTGGGGTGTAATTCATTGGTGACAAATTGGTATAAACCGAATGTTGTGGAAAATGCTATTCATGGGACATGGGAGTTAAGGGGATCTGCCAATATCCCTTTGGTCCGTTCAACCAAGCCTAATCGATTTAATCCCCAATAATTTGTACAGTTTTTGTAGTGTATGTGACATAAACGTTGTGCCCTGATCAGTGAGGATTTCTTTCAGAATCCCCACTTGGGAGTGCCTCTTCAAAAATACAGAAAATACAGATATGCAATTGCAATGTCTGGCTGGAAACATTGACCATCAATCACTTTCACTAGATCAAAGGCATGCTTAAGGGTCTCATCTCACATCTGCTCCAGAGGGAAATTCCCTGCAGGGCATCCTCTAAGGGCTCGGGAAGCTGACACTTCACTCTCCCTTATGTCATCCTGATGCGGAGCTGAAGTAGACGGATCCGCCTCCCCAGCCAGTGCACTGCAAACCACACACCGAGACACTCTGTTACAGGACCCATCCACACAGATTTCCCTCAATAAAACAATTAATGCCGGCCAAGTCATACCCAAGATTAGTGGATGGGTGAGGCAGGGACTAACCGCAGCCTCTACACTATGCTTTTGTCCCTGAAACATGCTTTTTGTCCCGTTTCCCAGAAACATTCCTCTGGTCCCTTGGGCCGTTCATCCGCTGGCTTCCCCTAACCCTCTCCACTCTCCCTCACAGGCTGGTGAATTCACTGCCGAGGATGTGGGCATAAAGTCTGGGCTGGTCTGCTGGAGCTGCGGGGTTCCTTGGTTCCAGAACCAATGCCCCAAGATGGACTGACCACTGTGAGAGTGGCCACTTCAGGGCTCTGGCTGTGTACTCGAAGAGCTCCACGAAGGCTTCTGGGTCATCCTGCAGTGTCATCTTTGCTTGCGACACATGGGGCCCTGCTGATGCTGGGGTTATGGCTGAAGCAAGCTCCGCAACATCTGCCGGTCCTCTGCTTGGGCCTGGAGGAGCACCTTGAAGCGCTTCTCCTGCTCCATCCACAGCTCCGTGAAGGCCTGGTGTTGTGCTTTGTGGATGCTGGCGAGGGACTTGACGACTTCTTCCAGTGGCGAGGACGTCATGGCAGCGTATCCTTCCTCCTTCCTGGGTTTTTGCACCACTGTGACAAGGTTCTTTCACTCTATGTATATATTTCACTCAATGTGGAAGCGGGAGACGGTGAATCAAACTCAAAAGGAATCTTTATTTTCTCTCACTCTAATGTTTTTTTGTACACCCAAATGATGCCCACACACACACACAAGTGCAGGCTCTCTCTCTCTCCTCCGGTGGTCTGGATTGAACGCAAGAACGTAATGCATGTTTGTGTTGTTCTGCCTACTGAAGTGTTTTCTTCACTGTATAAACTGCGTGTTGCTCACACAGCTGAAATTTCACTTACTGCCCTCTGGAGTAAACAGCTGATACTACAAGCTTGCATTTATCAGGAATCTTCCTTATTATGGTCCGGGGGCTGTACGATTAATTGCGTAAATTTTTTTAACGCATAATTTTTTGTCAAATTAATCGCACTGAATTAACGTGTTAAATCGACAGCCCTAATATAAATATATACCTGTATATATACACATACGTATGTAAAAATACAAATCTGTTATATAGAAATAGTGCAAGGTAATGTAATGACAGAAGTGGTAGGAAATGTTGAATAAATAAAAATAGACTAAGCTGTGTATTGCACATAATTATTGCTAAATGTGGCAGTATTAACTGTTCATGAGATGGATAGCCTGTGGGAAAAAAACTGTTCTTGTGCCCGACGGTTCTAGTGCTCAGTGATCTGTTGCACTGGCCAGAAGGCAACTATTCAAAAAGGTAGTGGGCTGGGTCAGTGGGGTCCAGAGTGATTTTTCCAGCCCTTTTCCTCATTCTGGAAGTGTACAGTTCATGAAGGGTGGGCAGGCGGCAACCAATAATCTGCTCAGCTGTCCGAACTCTCCTTTGTTGTATTCTGATATCTGATTTCATAGCTGAACCAAACCAGACATTTATTGAAGTGAAGAGGACAGACTCAATGACTGCGGAGTAGAACTGTGTCAGCAGCGCCTGTGGCAGGTTGAACTACCTCAACTGGAAAAGGAAGCCAATGTGGATTAGTGTGGGTCTCCTACTTCAGGTCCTGTGAGATGGTAGACCCCAGGAACCTGAATGACTCCACTGCTGCCACAGTGCTGTTCAGAATGGTGAGCGGGGTCAATGTTAGGGTATTCCACCTAAAGTTTTGAGCGTGTTCAGCTCCAGGTTGTTTTGACTGCACCAGACAACCAGTTGTTCAACCTGCCTTCTGGAGCTTGACAGAGGGTCATTGGCAGTGCTGTCATTTGTGTAAAGGGAGAGGAGTAGTGGGGAGAGCACACATCACTGGGGGCACCAGTGCTGATTGTACAGGTAAATTTCCCAGTCTCACTAACAGCTACCTATTGGGCAGAAAGCTGGTGATCCACTGACAGATAGAGGTGGGAACAGAGAGTTAGTTTAATTTAGTCCGGAGAATAGCTGGGATGATAGTTTTGAAAGTCGAACTGAAGTCTACAAAAAGGATCCTTGCATTTGTCCCTGGTCTGTACAGATGTTACTGAATATAATGCAATCCCATGTTAACTACATCATCCACAGACCTTTATGCTCGATAAACAAACTGGAGGGGATCCAGAAAGGGTCCAGTGATGTCCTTCAGGTGGGCCAGCACCAGTCTATTTTCCAGAATAGCCAACACACATCCTCTTCACAGATCTTAAGTGCAGGTTGCGTAGCAGGAGGGGGGAGGAGGGTGGTTGCAGGATGTGTTGATATTTGTATGAAGTGAAGGTCAGAGTGGGTGTGGGGTGTGAGACTGGGCTTTTCAAATCTGCAGTAAAACACATTAAGGTCGTAGGGAAGCCAGTTGTTGATTCCCTACAGTGTTGACGGATGGTGTCTTGTAATTAATAATGTCTTTCAGGCCTTTCCAAACTGAAGCAGGTTCATTAGCCGAAAACTTGTTTTTCAGCTTCTCAGAGTAGCTTCTTTTAGCCACTAATCTCTTTTGTCAGTGTGGTTTGGCCTGATTGTACAAGATTCTATCGCCACTTCTGTAAGCATTCTCTTTGACAAAGCTACCTGAGTTTTGCTGTAAACCATGGTTTGTTATTTTTGAACATTAAATAAGTCCTAGTAGTAATGCACATATCCTCACAGAAACTGATACATGAGGTCACAGTATCTGTGAGCTCGTCCAGATTGGTGTCTGTACTCCAATCAGTGCAGTCAAAAAAAGGCTTGTAGTTCTAGCTCTGCTTCATTGTTCCAACTTTTTACAGTTACTACACATTTAGCTGATTAAAGTTTCTGCCTGTAAGTCAGAAGATGAACCAGAGAGTGATCAGAGAGTCTCAAAGCTTCTCTAGGGACACAGCGATATGCATCCTTAAATGTTGTGTAGCAGTGATCCAGTATATTTCTGTCTCTGGTGGGGCATGTAATGTGCTGTCTGTATTTTGGCAGTTCATAGGTGAGATTGGCTCTGTTAAAATCATTGAGAATGATAATAAGTGAGTCCAGGTATTGTTGGTCTGTGTCTGTGATCTGATCAGCAAAATGTTGCAGTGCTGTGCTCACACACGCTTGTGGAGAAATATAAACACTCACCAGCATAAATGAGAAACTCCCACAGTGAGTAGAAAGGCTTACTGTTACGATTGAGGACGGGGGCTGACAAAGGTTGAGGATGCAAAAGCAGGTTTATTGATAAACAAGCAAAACAGGAGCAAACAAAACAACCACGATGGGTTAAAATGAAATCAAAACACAAAAACGCTGGAACACTGGAACTAGGAACACGGGCATGGAAGCGAACATCAACAACATTCAACAAACGACCAGGTAATGGAGGAACGGGCAGGGTTATATACACACAAGGCAGGATGATTACAAACAAGATACAGGTGAGAACAATGACAGTGAACACGAACGCTAACAAGGAGACTATGGAGTTAAATAATGGACAAGTGAAAACTAAGGAGCAAGGTGAAACACGACAGGGTAATACATAACATAGCCCCCCCCTCAAAGGATCAGATCCCAGACGATCCTAAAAACAAACAAAACAGAATCGTCCAAGGAATAAGGGGGGGACTGGCAGACCACGGAGAGCACAAGGGGACACCAGACAATCCAGGGGGGGACAAGGGGCAGATAGGCAGTCCAAGGGGGCACAGAGGGCAGGCGAGCAGTCCACGGGGCACAAGGGGCAGACAGACAGTCCAAGGGGAGCACAAGACGGGGACTGGGTCAGGTGGCCTGGGAGCTGGTCACAGGACAGGGACAGGTTCAGGGGGTCTGGGAGGCGGCCAAAGGACAGGGACAGGTTCAGGAGGCCTGGGAGCTGGCCACAGGGCAAGGACAGGTCTGGGGGACCGGGGAGGAGGCGCCATAGGAGGCTCTAGCGGCGGAGGCCTGGGAGGCTCTGGAGGCGGAGACCTGGAAGGCTCTGGAGGCGGAGCCGATGGAGGTGGTACTGCAGGAGGCTCTAGAGGCGGAGACCTGGAAGGCTCTGGAGGCGGAGCCGATGGAGGTGGCACCGTAGGAGGTTCTAGAGGCGGAGCCGATGGAGGTGGCGCCATAGGAGGCTCTAGAGGCGGAGACCTGGAAGGCTCTGGAGGCAGAGCCGTAGGAGGCTCTGGAGGCTCAGAGGCCTCAGGGGGCGAAGCCGTGGGAGGCTCAGGAGGCAGAGCCGAGGGAGGAGGAACCATGGAAAGCTCGGGAGGCTCAGGGGGCGGAGCCGTGGGAGGCTCAGGAGGCAGAGCAGAGGGAGGCTCGAGAGGCAGAGCCCTGGGAATCTTGGGAGGAGGAGCCCTGGGAGACTCAAGAGACTTGAGAGATGGAGCCCTGGGAGGCGGAGCCCTTGGAGGCTTGGGAGGAGGAGCCCTGGGTAGCTCGGGAGACTTGAGGTGCGGAGCCCTGGGAGGCTCGAGAGGCTTGAGAGGCTCGAGAGGCGGAGCCCTGGGAGGCTCGAGAGGCCGAGCCCTGGGAGGCTCGGGAGGCCGAGCCCTGGGAGGCTCGGGAGACTTGAGGCGGAGCCCTGGGAGGATCGGGAGGCGGAGCTCTGTGAAGCTCGCTGACATCGCTGGCTCACTGACATCGGAGGCTACAGGCGCTGGCTCACTGACATCGGAGGCTACAGGCGCTGGCTCACTGACATCGGAGGCTACAGGCGCTGGCTCACTGACATAGGAGGCTACAGGCGCTGGCTCATTGACATCGGAGGCTACAGGCGCTGGCTCGGGGACGGTCGAGGGCTCAGGCTCGCTCACCGTGGCATGCGTGGGCTCTGGCTCGCTCACAGTGACATGCGTGGGCTCTGGCTCGCAGACCGTAGAAGGCGTGAACTGGGGAGCGGAAGCCTTTCTTCTCCTCCTCCTCCTCCGGGTGGACGAAGCTGGCAGCATTGGCTCCTTGATCACGGCAGACATGAAGGTTGGTTCGCTGGCAGATGTGAAGGGACGAACCACGGGCGAATGGAGGGTTACCACTTTGGGAGGAGCTACGGGGTTCTCCTCGACGATGTCCACGGTGAACGAGGAACCGCAGGCCAGTAGGGTCTCCTCCACGAACGCGCAGAGCGTCCAGCCGCGCGTTGCTGGTGGCAACCGCTCCTTGAGCGCACTGTTCAGGTTAGCCCGGAAAAATACGACCAGGGAGGAATCAGGGAAGTCGGAGGCACTCGCAATTGCGAGAAAATCGCGGATGTGCTCCTCGACCGGACGATCTCCCTGCATCAGGCTGAGAAGATTACAGTTGGCCTGTAAAACCGCTGGATCCATGTTTGGTCGTTTGTTCTGTTACGATTGAGGACGGGGGCTGACAAAGGTTGAGGATCCAAAAGCAGGTTTATTGATAAACAGACAAAACAGGAGCAAACAAAACAACCACGATGGGTTAAAATGAAAGCAAAACACAAAAACACTGGAACTAGGAACACGGGCATGGAAGCGAACATCAACAACATTCAACAAACGACCAGGTAATGGAGGAATGGGCAGGGTTATATACACACAAGGCAGGATGATTACAAACAAGACACAGGTGAGAACAATGACAGTGAACACGAACGCTAACAAGGAGACTATGGAGTTAAATAATGGACAAAAGTGAAAACTAAGGAGCAAGGTGAAACACGACAGGGTAATACATAACACTTACAGTTGATAAAAAGCGCTTCCAAATTAGGACACCACATCTTTTTTAACGTTGTTACATCTGTACTCCAACTTTCATTAATGTAAAAGCATGTTCTACCGCCTCTCGTTTTCCCTGTTAACTCCACGATGAGATCCACTCTGAACAGCTGGAAGCCCGGCAGATGTAACACGCTGTCCGGAATGGCTTCACTCAGCCAGGTTTCTCTAAAGGCAGCAGAGTTTGAAAAGTCTTTTGTTTGTACGGGTAAGAAGATGAAGTTCATCTGTTATGTTAGGAAGAAAGCAAAGATTCGCTAGTGAATACACAGCTGCACTGTTCGAAAGCTGCACTGACGGAGCTTGACCAGTGTGTCAGCTCCCTTCCCTTGCTTGCGACACAACTGTGCCTCCTGACTAAAATGTCCAGAAAAACATCCGAATAGTAAAAAAAACAACAACAAAAAAATAGGATAAGATTGTCTGGTATGTGCTGCCGAATATTCAGCAGTTCGTCACTGGTAAAACTGATTGGAAAAAAAATTACTATACACAGGACAAACAAACAAAAAACAACACAAGAATTGGAGAGCTCCACACCGATGCTGCCATCCGCGGTGCCATCTTGATATAAGACTTAGTATAAACATTTTCCTTCCACCCCTAAATGTAAACATTCTTACAGTTGAAAAATTCAGCTGTCTAAAACTCAGCCCTTAATCTGTGTGTGTGGTGCATGTTGGTGCATGTGCATGTAAGCGTGCTTGGTGTATGCTAAGTATATTATTGTCTCAACCTTTCATTTGTTTGTGTGTGTGTCCGTTCTGGATGTGGTATGGTCTCACGGCTTTATTTCTGTGTGTGTTCTGCATTGTGTGTGTTCTGCATTGAGGATTTTATTTGACAAATTCTATAAGAAATGCTCTCTTTTATAGTCTCACCTTCTCATTTGTGTGTGTGTGTGTGTGTGTGTGTGGGCATGTTTATGTGGTTTACGAGGACAATTTTTAAGGTTACAAACTGGTAATTACAAGGGTATTATGCTATAAATGTGGTTTATGAAGACATTTATAGTGTCCCCATAATTTAAAAATGCAGAAAGTTTTCTGTTAGGGTTAGGTTTAGGGATAGAATATATAGTTATATATAAAAATCATTATGTCTATGGAAATTACTCATAATGATAGGTAGACCAACATGTGTGTGTGTGTGTGTGTGTGTGTGTGTGTGTGTGTGTGTTCTCCGTTCTGGATGTGTTATGGTCTCACCCCTTCATTTATCTCTGTGTGTATTCTGCATTGTGGCTGATTAATTGATACATGACAAATAGTATTATTTTTTTAAATGCTTGTTTTATACGCTCACCCATTCATTTCCTATTTGGGGTCCGAACATCACAAGTTATTTTTTTTTCACACAACCTCAGTCCAGCACAATTTTTGTGTGTATGGATAGCAAATATAGGAAAAGTCACCAAATTGCATGCCACTGAGATGAAGGAAACCATGTTTTTAGAGGAAGCAAAGTTCAAAGGGGGTCATTTCTTACCAGCTGTATAAGGGTTAAACAAAATCTATCTAATTTAATATATGTTGGTTTTAATGGTTAGAACCACAAGACTGCAAGTCTACTTCAAGTGTGCCATTTCGGATCGGGCCCAGGGATTTCGCGTTCTTGTACTCTTTTGTTGGGTTGTGTTGCCCTCTGTCAGCATTATTTGTAACTACATTTGATCCATTTTAATCTTTGAAATACAAGTAGGCCTATGATGACGGTACTTCACCAATAATTATTACATGAATGTCGCTTTGTTTAATAATATTGTTCCTTAAAATTATCTAATAATATACTGATTTATTTTTCAAGATCAGATCTCCATTAGCATTCTTCTGTATATTTCAGAGGAAACTGGATTGTTTAAAAGCATGTACAAGCACCAAAGTTCTAGCAAAAGTAATCTTTGTATTTTTATGAGAAACTAAAGGAGCCAGCAAACTAACCACCGAAGGTCTGTAACCTAATCAGAAAAGACAAGCTTCACAGATCGATTGTTGAAGGGTAATAGGTCAAGACAAAAATACTGACCACTAGAGGGCGTAAAAAAGAAAGAACGAAAGTAAGAACATATCACACTTCCATAAAGTTGTATGAGAAATGTGTAAGAAACTGTGTTGTATTGAGAAATATTTGACAAAATAAAAAGAAAAAAATATTTAATCAAATTTAATTAAATATTTAAAGTTTTATTAATTGGATTGTGATTTTATTTATTTATTTTTATAATTAAAAAATTACACAATTCAATTTGATGGAATTTTGTTATAAAATGAAAATGCGTAAATCTTAAAAATAGGCTAAAATATTTTTTCTGAGTATAAAAAAAAAAGAATGAATTATTTACTTTAAGAACTTAAAACAAGTGGATTTCAAGCTCAAAGGAATATTCTGGGCTCAGTAGAAGTTAAGGATGCTGTAAGCGATTTTATCGTAGGCCTACTGACGATTTTACTTGACTGGGCCTTTAAATTAACCACGCCTCTCATTAAAACAATTTTAACATATTTTCCATTAAAGAATCGATTACAACATCATTAAACTCAATTGACAGCATTTGTAGCATAATATGGATTACCAAAAAAATTAATTTCGACTCTTTCCTCCCTTTCTTTAAAAAAAAAAAAAAAAAAAAGAAGAAAAATCTGGGATACAATGAGGCACATAATGGAAGTGAATGCGGGCCAATTTTCAAAAGTATAGCCACAAGACATAAACAATATGCGTGTTAACATGATTTTAGAGTGATAAAAACACGTACTAACCTTTTCTATGTAAAGTTATAGCCAATCTTACAACTTCATTGCCATGACTATGTAATGTCAATAACATCTAAAACCCTAAAACGACTGTAAAAAATTAGATTTAAACCACTTTACATCTCAAATAATACATACGTTTTAACAGAAGAATTCATATAAGTGCTTTTATAAAATTACATGCTTCACATTTCTGCTCTCAAACTCTCAAAAATTTGGCAGCATTCACTTCCAGTTTAAGTGCCTCACTGTGACTTCCAAAGGTGGAAAGTCCAATGTCGAAATACATTTTTGTGGAAATCAACGTCAATAGAGCTTAACTTGTATTTAACAACATTCCTTTAATTACCAGGGCCTAACACATGAACATCTCCAAAATGTCTGTTTTCAATCTTTTAATCTGGAAAGCTTCACAATCTAATTAACATCAGCTAAACATCTTAAAAAGATCAGATTTATAAACATTCTAAATCATAAATATCTCAAAGACATCTGCTGAACGTCTTAGTAGGCTAACATCCGAGAGGAAACGTCTAACAGATGAAAAAATATGTCTTCCAGATGTACACACACATCAAATAGACGTCTGGGTGATGCACGTGTGTTATCAGGGATTACTTCTCTCTTTAAAACGACAGAGACTGAATGTTAAGAATATATATTGGTTTAAAAAATAATAATTTTAATAAGGTTGTGAAACTGTACTGCTGTACATGCTGTGTTTTGTCGTCAGTCAGGTGAGGCGCTGTTTAGGCGGACTGGAAAGAAGCAGCAGGCCCACATACACACACAGCGGGCGCTAGCCTACTGTTGAAACACTTTCTCTCAGCTCAACGCCAATTTGTACATCTTTCGCAAATTTCCTTCTGAGGTACCAGAGGAAAAGATGTTTAACGACGTTCCAAACGACATTATGACACTTCCCTGGCCTTAAACACGCCCTACCCCCAAAAAATAAACCTCACGGGACTGTTCCTGTAAAATGTTTCAAGAGTCATGCAGAATAGTGAATCTAGATGTGTAGCCAAGCACCAGAGGCTGGACGTTTAAAGAAACGAGATGAAAAGCTGTCGGTGTTTGCTACTGTTCGTCGCATTAAAGCGATCCAGTGTCACGGTCTCACGACAATAAACTCTGGCACTAATCGCTGAATGCGGTTAGAGATGGTGTCGGTCTCCATTTTCCTTTCAGAAGAAAAAAAATAAGGCAGGAGAAGAAAACAAACGCGTCATTTACATGTTGACACGTCAAAAGCTCTTATGGATCAACACATCTCCGAGTTCTCGTCATTTTCACCATATCTCAGATGTGAAAGAATGAAACGGATGATTGCGTTGTTATGTTATGTTGCCTGCGCTATCTGTGCGCACTATTACACAATCCCTGCTAGTTTACATAAATATACAGCACTATTACAATATTTATAGCGCAGCACTGCTTATAGACCGGACGCATGTTTCTCAGTCTTCACAGGGACTGTTATTTTAGTAACTCCAATGTGAAAATATGTCGTTGAAAAATGAGACAAAACTTCTTGAATGTATAAAGCCGTGCTTCTAAACGAAATTTAACACTTTGTGGCCTGTGCCAGCACCACACAAGCGACTCCATCTTGAATGGTCAGAAAGACAGTTGAACTTGAGTATCGTCGATACGAAACCGAGTATTTATTGGTTTGAGTTTAGGATAGTCATTTATAACTGTCTTTGGATTCAAGAATAAAACAGATATACAAAATAATTGAAGGGTAGTGATGATGTCATCTCATTGCAAGTTCACGATGCAGTTTCTTGCAAGTGAGTTGAAAAATATTAATAGGACACCTCATGTGGTAGAGGCGAGTTTTAAACAGGCATTTGAGCGTTTAATTGTCATGCATAATTGTATTTTGGGATCAAGTGAGGCACAGGAGTTGAGGAGAGCTCCTCTCACAGGGGGTTGGGTTGCCTTACCGATTGGCTGCTGTTCATAGACACTGTTCATACAGTCACGGGCTTGAAAGAGAACCAGGGGCAGGTCGACAGCAAGGAAACCATATCATTGAGAATGAAAAGTACCTGGTCTGTATCGTAACCCAGAGGTTCGTTGTCACGCAGACATCGTGGGCTGGATGAGTCTCTCTCTGTGTGAGTGTTATAATGCATGCTCATTGATCATTTTTTTTTTGTTTGTTTTTGTTTTTGTGGAAGGGGAAGGGTGATGATGGCATGAATATTTTCTCAGGTTGTCTGGCCTACTGTTGCAGCCGCGGCTGGGATTTTCTTGATCCACTCTCACAATTTTGGGAAAAAGACCATTTCGTGCGCACAAACGACGAGTTTTCAATATGAATGACATTAGTCAGCGTGCAAATGGTAAGATCCCATTGGTGTTTCTTAAAAAAAAAATAATAAAAAAAATATTCGTGTAAAGTTAACGAAATTTAAAGCAGGGGTCTGGTTTAACTCTGTGCTGATGTGTGTTCGCGCGAGAGACATTATTATGATTATACATTATAATGAACAACACAGGCATGCGTGTTTTTCTTATTTGAGTGAGCACAGCGGTGCCAGTTTTGCATCATGCATCACAACTATATCACATCATGTTGTTCTTCATGTGAAATGTGCCATTCTCTGGAGTTCACTGTACGGTCTATGTCATATCCGTGCGCCTATTGTGGGGTCTGCACGGAATTGCATACTACCATACACCTACTAGGATATGTAGGATGCAGTACCTTATAGAGCGCAACAGTGCCCACCCACTTTTTCAGCTTTAAACATTCTGTAATATTTTTCCCATTCATCATTTTTTTCACAGGCTTTTCACAAAATCCTTCATGACAGATTTCTAACCCATGAACAAAACCAACAAGCTCTGAGGTGAATCACAACACTACAAACTTTGATCCAAAAAATTTATTTGAATATTCGACAATAAGACAAAGGTACAAGACTGTGTACTTACCATCTTTCACGAGGGCACAAACTAAAATCCCATGAAGCATTTCGAATGACGTAATCGATTATTTAGCAATAGAAATACATAAAATTATTGATTTTAGGTTGTTGATTATAAGAATAGAAACTATATTGTTTTCATTTATTCAAAATAATCCGATATGCACAGATATATAATTAGTTTGAGGGTGAAGGGAGACCGACTCGATTGCGCCAATCACAGTGTGTCATGCTCCTGGGCTTGTTTCGTGGGCTTGGTTGGCCACAGATCTCTGATTGGTAAATTATTCTCTGCAGGATCATGGGTAATGTAGTTGTTCACCAGAAACTCAGCTATCAAACATGATTTTTAAACAATTAAGTTGTAATAGTTGTAACAGACTGGTGGCTTCAGTGGAAGCTGTCTTTAAATGTTTATAATTTATCATAGAAAATAAATTAGTCTATGGAAAAAAATTTAAGGGATTTTTACTTCTGGAACCAGACTGTTGCATTCTATTATTCTGTTACATACATAACCAAGGACCAGGCAGCTCAGCAGTTGGTGATTCTGAGTTATCTGTTTTAGAATTGTTAGTCATAATTTGATGTTTTACACACTAATAGACCCTTAAAGTGATATAACACTGACATTTTTATATGAAGTACTTACATTTAAATACTTAAAATTAGTTTAACAATTTCTATGTTTTTTTTTTTTATAACAGAGCAATGATCGTATCAATTATCCCCCTGAGCTAACTCTCTGAATGTTGCTCTACCTGTCCACAGGTGCCTGATGCACTTGAAAACACATCAAACATATGGAAAACATCACCCATCAGAAGAAAGATGCCCGTCTTTGACCTTGCCTTACCTGTTTCATCAGTCTATAGTGCTCAAATCCCACTTGTAGTCTCTTGTTAAACCTTGGGGATCTGACCCTTGGGAATCTAAACCTGCCTTTGCCTGAGAGGGACCCACAATGCTTTCGAAACAATGTGCACACAGGGTGTTCCGTGCATGGTAGCCAGATTGAGTTAGCTGACATAATTGTCTCACAGTGGTGCCATAACAAAATGGACACAGATCTGACTGATGGAAGAGCTGACAATGACAGCTGCACGTCTCCACCTAGTCCTGATTTTAGTCTGGACTCATCCAGTCCCTTTGCAAATGGACTGCACTTTGAGTCAATTTTGTTCGAAGATGAGGACGAGGATGAAGTTGTGGACACGGAGACGGTGTCTCTGTTGGAAAGCACCTTGTGCGGTTCAAGAGGAGAGGATACAACAAATACAAATTTAAAGACAAAATTAGATATAAATTCTTGTCCGACTAGAGGCACGTTTTCAAAGGCTTGCGCATCCCTGGGCAAAGAAGTCGACTTTGAAGACAAGTCAAAAAGTGATTGTGGCCTTTCTTCTCTTGTGAGCAGTCCTGCTGGGATTGTTATGGCAAGTTATGATTCTGTCCTTTCTACCCCAACCCTAAAAAATAAAATCACCACTATTATTACATTTCTCACAATATAATATATTATACATAAGTGCCATCAAACTATACATGTATTTTATTTTTTTAATCTGCTGATTTATCTGTTATGGAGCTGATCATCATTATGAGAGTTTGGGCATTGATTTCAGGCAGTAACATTTTATATAAAGTTGACTACATTCACACATTCAGCATTTGGAATTGACAACTGTATTTATTAAATTGTCCTGTACTGTATTCAGGACATTAACACTGCTTTCATCATTTCAGGATATAGTTTGTGGTCAACAACTCCGGTTCAGTTTTTTCATGTATTCCCTCTGCCAAACACTCCACAGGAGTTATACACCTGAGAGAGGTTAACAGTCCTAACATTAGTGATAGACAGCAAGCAAATAAACTGTGAAGCATGCACTCTCAAATTTAGTTTGTGACTCCTGTTAATGTAAGGTAGAAACTTCAGTAGCTGGGTGTCCATACAGAAATATTTGTGCACATTTTGGGATATTGCTTAAAAATTGCTTGATGAAAACACCAAGTTTTTAAAAAAATTATCAAAATGTGCCTTAAAAAATGTATACACTCACTTGAGGTAGATCATATTTCATTCGATAAGAAGAAATTTGCATAAACTATGATAAAAACACATTTACTGTATAAACTCCTATTGAATTTATTAGGAATACAAAAAAAGTAACGTGAGTGAATAACGTTTATAACTGGACTAATCAGCGGGCCAATCATCACATCTGAAATGTTACTCTGGCCATCCTGTAATAACAGTGACCAGAAAATCCAAAACCAGCAAAGAGTTTGCAGAGCAAACAAGTTAAGTGCAAACTTTAACTGTGCCAAAGAGCAGGTTTATTGACACTTTTGAAAAATATCTTATAGATCTGCAGACGTCATAAGAATGGAGGAACGCACACACATAGTATTGCCAGAACTGTGTGACATGCTGTCGCTCCCAGATATGAGACAACATTCTTTACAGTGTTTTGTCTGCATGCTCTAAACCGCAAATCTTCCTTCGGCTGCCCCCGTTAGGGGTTCACCACAGTGGACCATCCGTGATCCGCATATTTGACTTGGCACAGGCTTTACGCCGGATGCCCTTCCTGACGCAACACCCAGTGTCTTGGGGACACTCACTCATACCTGCGAGGCAATGTAGAGTCTCCAATTTACTTAACCTGCATCTTATTGGACTTGTTGGGGAAACCGGAGCACCCAGAGGAAACTCATGCGAACATAGGGAGCACAGGCAAACTCCACACAGAAAGGCCCAGTTGAGCTCAAAACTGAGATTATTTTATTTTTTTAAAAAGTCACAGTGGCTACAAATTTTCCGGAAGTGATGATTTTGTTCTTTTGAACACATGGAATGGAAACACGGCTTTATTTGCACACTGTTTTTGCAATATTATGGTTTTTCGCATAAATGTAATTTGCAACTTAGATGGAAACATCTAGTGACAGAATGATGTTGTCACATTGAAAAATGTTTACTACTGAGGCCCACTGTTGCAGTTTGCATACTTACTTTAAAGATTGCTACATTCGCTCCAAAATAAATGGTTTTATTTACCATTTTGTGACATATAGCCATATCACCCTTTATCTCAATACTGGTTACCTACTGAAGTTAAGCAGGGCTGAGCCTGGTCATGGGAGACCTCCTAGGAAAACTAAGGTTGCTGCTGGAAGAGATGCTGGGAGTTCAGCAGGGGGTGCTTACCCTGCAAACTGTGTAGGTCCTAATGCCCCAGTATAGTGATGGGGATACTGTACTGTAAAAAGGCACCGTCCTTTGGATGAGACATTAAACTGAGGTTCTGACTCTGTGGTCATTAAAAATGCCAGGACACTCCTCAGTTCTCAGGCTTCTCACACTTCAGGTGTTCTCTGTCAGCGAACTGTGCGTGGAGTTCGGTCCAGCTAACTCTTACATCATCCTGAGACTCCGACCGGGCTACGTGCCCAAGGTTCCCATGACCCCTTTCAGGGATCAGGTGGTGAACCTGCAAGCGCTGCCCCTAGAGGAGGCAGACCCAGTCTTGGCATTGCTGTGTCCGGTGCATGCTCTTCGCATGTACTTTGATCGCACGCAGAGAAGGGCAAGGCCATAAACCACTTCTGAACTTCAGACATCACTGTATAATTTGTTTGTAATGGATTTCATGGCATGGGCTCTGGAATACTTATGTAAACGTTTGAGTCAACACTATTTGCCACTACATCCACAGATGCAAGTTAATTCTTGACTATGCAAAGTAGAAGCCATACTTCAACACTGTCCAAAGAGGAAAATTACCATCCAAGATGTTATCAGAATCAGGTCCAAAAGCCAGTGCCTGCCATGGTTTGTGGGTGTGTCAGTGCCCATGGCATGGGTAACTTGCACATCTCTGAGGCTACAAAAAAGCTTTTGTAGCTGATGCTGAACCCTTCGGTTTATATTTTGAATTGATCTTATCTTCTCGATAAGTTGTAAGAGCCCTCAACGAGGCGCCTCTATGGCCTGAAGTGGCGTCTGTTTGCTAAGTGGTGTTCTTCCCGAGGCGAAGACCCCCAGAGATGCGCAGTAGCATCAGTGCTTTCCTTCCTGCAAGAGAAGTTGGAGGGAAGGCCGTCCCCCTCCATCTTGAAATTTTATGTGGCCGCTATAACGGCGCATAGCAGTGTAGTGTATGGTTAGTATTTAGGGAAGCACGATTTGATCATCAGTTTCCTGAGAGGAGCGAGAAGTTTATACCCCCCAGGCCGCACCTCGTTCCCGCATGGAACCTCTCCGCGGTCCTTTGGGGAGCTCCCTTCGAGCCCCTTGAGTCATCTGAGCTAAAGGCGCTCTTTCTAAAGACCCCCCTCGTAACGGCACTCACCTCCATCAAGAGGGTAGGGGACCTGCAGGTGTTCTCTGAACTGTGCATGGATTTCGGTCCAGCTAACTCTTACATCATCCTGAGACAACGACCAGGCTACGTGCCCAAGGTTCCCACGACCCCTGGAGGAGGCAGACCCAGTCTGCTCTTCGCATCTACTTTGATCGCACACAGAGCTTTAGAAGCTCCGAGCAGCTCTTTGTATGCTTCTGTGGACAGCAGAAAGGAAGCGCTGTCTCCAAACAGAGGGTCGCTCACTGGGTTATCGACACCATCACTATGGCATACCATGCCCAGCATGTGCCACCCCTGCTGGCCTTCAAGCCCACTCTACCAGGGGTGTTGTGGCTTCTTGGGCTTTGTCTGCGTAACTCGGTTCAGCTCTTGTGGCGTTTTCCATTGGGACCCCTAGTGTAAAGTCATCGACACAACGCCAAGTGAGTGACAGATAGGGAACGTCATGGTTACTGATGTAACCTCCGTTCCCTGATGGAGGAAACGAGACGTTGTGTCCCTCTTGCCACAACACTGAACCAACCGCTGAAATGTCCGGGTCTTTGGCTCGGCTCCTCAGTGCGAAACCTGAGTGTGTGTTTGCAAGTGGCACTCATTTTATACCTGTATGTCCGGGGGAGTGGCATGCATCAGATCAGTGATGTCTGGGCTCCCAAGTGTGACCCACTAGTGTCAACTCATCAACGCAATGTCTCCTTCCCTCCATCAGGGAATGGTGGATACATAAGTAACCATGATGTTTTTGCCCATATTTAGAAAAAGGTATATTTCTTTAAACAATTGTTGACATTTTTACTACCAGGGGTCTCTGCATTTTTTTTATAATAAAATAGAGAGGGATGTTTTTAAGGTCTGTATAAACATTTCTTAAAAAATTACTCGAGAATGACTGGAGATTAATCATTGACTTGACATACTCAACTAACAAATAACAATTGATTCACTTTCCCAAGTATTAGGGGATTATTTTTCTAGTCTTCCTCATTCTCTATAATCCTCCCATTCACTGATGTGTACTAATAAGCTTACTTCTCAGCATTGCTAAGTTCACCACTTAGTGTTGCACAAAGAGTGAAATAAATTATCAAAATCAATCTGAGGGCTGGATAAAAATAATTGACTGGCCGGATTTGAACCACAGGCTGGCAGTTGAAGATCCCTGGCTTACAAATTTATAAATATATTTTGACTTGGCAAATCACAGTTACGTTTTGTTTTTATTACCAAATGTTTTGTGATATAACTGAGTAACGATGGAGGATACTGGATAGGCAGTTAGTTTCTAAGTAAAGGATTAAAACATTTCTAAAGGTATCCACAGAAAATAATATGAAAAAGTTCAATACCTTACACAGTTTTTCATAGATTTAATACAAGATTCATAAGTTCATATAATTATTAGTTTTTTAGTACTGTAGTTGTTAACTAAAATAATTAGTTTATAATTGCATACCTAACTTACTATATTTATATTTACAATCCCAAAACCCAATTCCAAAAAGTTGGGACAGTATGCTATTAAAATCAAAAAGAAGTGTTTTTTTGTTTGAAGGTTTGTAAATTAGATTCCCCTTTGCTACATTGAAAGCATTTTAACAACACTTTGATGTTTTAACTTGTGAATTTATTATTATGGTTTTAAATATACACTAATTTCCAATCAGATGATTTAAACACGCTCCAAAAAAGGTGAGACAGGCAATTTACGACAACAATCTGAAGAGTTGAAATAACAAGGTGATGTGAAACAGGTGAGGCGGTCATGTTACTGTACATAAGGATCCTCCAAAAAAAGCTTAGTCCTTCAAGAGCAAGTATGGGTAGAAGCTTGTCAATTTGCCAATAGATGCATCAGAAAATAATCCAGCGCATTGAGAGCAATGTTCCCCTAAGACAAATTGGATGGATTTGGGGCATTTTACCCTCTACAATGCACTAAATAGTTGAAAGGTTCTAGGAATCGGTACAATCTCGGTGTGTGAAGGGCAAGGCCATAAACCACTTCTGAACTTCAGACATCACTGTATAATTTGTTTGTAATGGATTTCATGGCATGGGCTCTGGAATACTTAAGTAAACGTTTGAGTCAACACTATTTGCCTGTATTTTGAATTTTTCTTATTTGATGTCTACTAGCAGACAAAAAAGCAAAAAACAAAGGCTGTACCACCTGTGAAATATTTGGAGGGTGAAGTAATATGGGCCAAATTCATCCGCAGACCATGGTGGCCATGCCAGGTGACTGTTGACCCACTTGAGGGAGTTTACCACAGAATTAAAGGTAAGTCCATAACCACAGAAGAAACTGAAACTCTCTTCTTTATTAACTTGCTGTGAGTTTTTCAATAGTGTTTACTGAATATGGACACTCATTTAGTGTCATAACTTCTAGCTAGTGGTGTTGGTGAGTTGACTGTGATTTATATATCAACAATAATAAAATATATCCCTTCATGTACATGCTTTGTGCAATTGTGTTTCAGAGCAAACAGATCAGAGTCAGTATTTCCTCAAGACGTTTGGAAAACCTAAAGAGCATGCATGGGTTCCTGAGCGATCTACTCATATATTCGTTGGTGGATATCAGTTTAACAATCTCCCCTTTGTTAGAGGAAGCGGACAGCAACAATATAAAAACAGCAGATACCCTGTAATTTCTGAAACATCCTTTCAGTTAAATTGATATTGTGCAACATACACCTTTTCAAAACTCTTGTGAAATGGTTACTCTTGGGTTAATTTGCAGGTATCCAAGCGTTTTATGAACGCATGGAGAGCTAGTGTGGCTGAAGCAGAAGCGCATGTCCTGGAGAAGCCGAGAGTAAACACTCCCTGCTCAGAATTCATCCAGAACCTCTCTGATGGAACCAAAGCAGACAGTAAAATCAATGTCTCTGTGACAAAGAAGTCTTCAGTGGAATTCCCTGACATTAAACCTGTGACCAATGGAAGAGTTGCTCAAAAAGACCACTTGCACAACTTCCCACATAACCAAAGGTCTAAAAACACTAAAAGGGAAAGAAAGTCATCATCCACACAATTTATAAAAGTTAAAGATTTCAGTTGTGAGAAGGATAAGTTTGTGGAAGCTTTGGACAGTCCCTACTCTGACATTGATTCGGTACCTCAGATTCGCAGATGTCCTAAAAGTATTGAGCGAATATCAAAGCAGTGTGTTATTGATAAACTTTCGAAATCAACCACATGCCAACTTCCTGTTACAAATGATACAGAAGTAAAGAAGAACATTGGGAATCAGGGTGGCCTTTGGTTCAGCAAAGCAGGGAAAGGTCAAGTAAATGGAGGACTTAGTCGTGCAGGAATTAAATCGGTTAATTGTTCCTTTGGAAAGGTATCTTGCAAAATTAAGATGCCAGATTCAGTATGCATGAAATCCAAAGAAAATCACATCACAGAACTCAAACATTTGTCTGTTGAAGCCAAAAAGGCTCTTGATAGGAGAGTGAAGTGCCTTCCTGCAAGTAGTCGTCTGATGACTAGAGCGCTGAAGGCAATGGAGGAGGCAGAACACATGAAGAATCAACTCTCAAACCAGATTCAAGAGTCGACTTCAAATGTCGAAGCAGAGAATTCCTCAAATGTTTCATTACCTGATAAAACAGGTGTTGACAACCACTTATCTTCCCATAAGAATGTAACTACAACAAGCCATGATTGGAAAATTGACTCAGAGCTGTCCTCTGATTGTCCATGTTTTGAAGATGATGTCATGAAATCTGAGGATGAAGCACCTTTGATATCTCCAGCACCTGTTGTCTTTCATTCATCCAAGTGCAAACAAGAGAGCCATGTTTCTGGTTTGTCTTATAGCTCTACTCCATCTCCTTTGCAGTTAAGCACAGAAGATGTTGAGAACTTGCAAGAAATAACCTTCAAGTCATTATCAAACAAACATAGTGGCCAGCCTCTGTCTTTTGTGCCTGACCCAAACTATAAGTTTAGCACATTCTTAATGCTGCTCAAGGATATGCATGATAGCTGTGAAAAAGATGGAGCACCATGGGTTATTGAACCTTTACCTGTAGATGAAATAATTAAAGAGGAGCCAATACAGATTCTGGCAAAGGGCATAAAGGATGAGTTGACCCAAACAAACACGGTAGTTTCACAAAAATGTAAACCTGGCAAAATTTCTGGCTTCAAATACAAACAGAAGAAGATCAAGAACAAAACAATTAAGATCCCAAAGAGTGACAAAAACAACAGCAGTGTTATCCCTGAAAAACAGCTAACTTCCATCATTTCGAAGAATGCTCCAAGGTCTAGCAAATATATTCAACCTGTGGAAAATAGAAAGAAACTTTGCGTCCTCACGGCACCCTGTGAGATCACAGAGCAAGTCCATTCCAAATATTCATTGGACGTACTGATTCCAGAGCACCAAATTGCTTTAGAGGAACCAGGGACCAAGTTTTCTGTCAGTGTGCCCAAAAAGCGTTGGCAGAAGTTTGACCAAGTCATTGACAATGTGTTACACATAGACATATGTGATCAAGAAGCAGAACGACTACCTGGGTTACCCTCAGAAAATTGTCACGTCTTGGTGGGTGGCACAAACAAGTCAAGTTCTTTTGTGCCTGGGAAGGAAGTGAATATGACTGCACCAGAAATTTTTCGAGGCAACTGTCCAGTAAATTATATCCCTACTGGTATAGGTAATCAAAGTATAATGTTATCTCTGTAGTCTATAATTTGTTTTACTTGCTTTAAGTGGGCTCAAAAATGTTTGTTTTTCACAGAATGCAAACGTATTAGAAAACCTAGCAAAAGACTCATAGAATGGACAGAGGAATACAATCAATTGTTTTCCACTAAGAAGAGAGCAAAAAAGAAACCTGAGTCATTTTCGAAGGTAGCTCAGTTTCAGCAAATAGAATAATAGTTTCTACTCTTCCTCATATTGTTCAAAACCAAAATGACTTTTTTTCTCTCTCATGAAACACAAAAGATGATGTTGGGAGAATGAAGCCTCAGGCACATTTCACCAACCTTTTGTTCCATTAAAGAAATACAGATTGGTTTGAACAACGTGAGAATGAGTAAATTACAGAATATTTTTGGGGGGTTAACTCTTTAAAGTTTTCTTATATTCTATTATTTAGTATAATATTCTGATAAATATTATGCATTTGGGAATAGGTTGAAAAACACAACTGCAGTGGTCCATTGGAGAAAACATCTGGTGAATGTATAAAGGAACCTCAGGTAATGGAACAAGGTGTGTCGAAATCACTTCCAGAAGTACAGACTCCTCCTCCAGAAGAGATTTCTAGGAGTACTTCTTCGATAAATACCACTCCTTGTCAAGAGAGTCAAGTTTTTTCTGTAGACACGCTAACTCCGCCACCTGAAACTGTCCCATCTCCGTGCAGAGAAATTCCTCAAAAAGAGCAGTTTCAAACCCAAAATGGTATAGCAGTTGGTAAGTAGTTCTTAAGTTTAATAATAATTCAACTGTAAATTAATGCACCCATCCATCCTTTTTCTGAAGATGGGATTTATACTGTAGCCTATGCAAGCAAAAATCTTGATTGCTGTCAAGAATTTAGATGACACTCTTTTTTTTATATTAAAATGGTAGATGCAGAGTCCATATTTTATTTATAGACTTATAGCAGACATAAACTGCTTTGTTTAAACATATGTATTTTGTGTAAACTGATTGTCTTCAGTACATGAGAAAATGTATTTACTCAAGTCAAAAATAATTTATTGCATCATATTTTTCATTACTTTTGAATAGGTGATGGTGTGTGTCTAAGCACAAAGAGACAAAGGAAGCCTACCAAAAAGATTCTTGAAAGTTCTATTGAAGCTGAACCAATTCTCATGCCTAAAAGAAAGGTACTTCTATAACTTTTAATAAGTGATAGACAGATATATTTTGGCTGATTAATCGGATGATATTTTGCCATTTTGTCATTATCGATATCAGCTGATAACTGTGTTCACTTGGCCGATTAACAGAAGTGTTATCTTTCCCTTGTTTCAGTTCCAAAATCTACAAAGAACAATTTTGGGTTTTAAGTTTTTTTCACCCCAAGTTTAAGCAAATTTTATTAATATTGTATAATTGTGTCATTTTTTAAATATTCTGTAGATTTGATTGGCTGTTGTTAAAATGTATTATGTGTTTCTCCATTTTTATTTGCCGTCCTGCTCTCTAGATATCGGTATTGGCATTGGCCATTAAAAAACTAGTATCAGATGACCACTACTTACAAGTATTTTGCAAAGTTCACTCAAGTTAGCCAGTGAATCTTTGTTGTAAAGAACAGCAAGTACATTTAATACTTTTTCTGATTTTAGTGTAGAAAAAATGTAATTGATAGAAGACACTTGTAACACAATTGTAAGACAAAACAAATTAACAGCATAACTGTAGCCTGCTCAAATAATACAATTTATTAGGAATATATAGACATATGGTATTGTGATAATGCCTTAAAAGAACATTGTAGCTTTTTTGGCAGATAAAATATTGCAAATATACAATATGTTGGAAGAAATTAAAATGAGAAGTTTGGCCTAATGCTATTATCATTCACAGGTGAAGTCACAGAAGACATCTGGACATACTGCTAATTCAGGTATGTTTAATGAGAGCCTTCAAAACTATTCATTAATCATAACAAAGTTAATATATGGGAAGGCATTATTATTTTAGGAATATAGCCAGCAGTCAGAGAGAATTCCAGGCCTTTTCACAATGGACTAATAGATGTCCATCCCTTTTGTTCAGCACTAATCTATTCTAAATCTGACCATTTTGTTTAATATTGGATGAAAAACATAAGCATGTTTAGCTATCTTATCATAATTGGAACTCAGGCTCTACAAATTATGAACTACTGTAGAACATCTAGCAGTTATTGCCATGTTTACAAAGTAAACCAATGATGAAATCACAGAAACACAAGGAAAATAATGAATTTAATGTTCTCTATTTTCCTATTTAATCTGCATCATTGAGTCCCACAATCATCATCTTATTAACTGGTTGGTAGCGTAAGTTAAACTGGTGGTCAAAATATATTCAGGTATCATGTGTTGTGCCAAACTTATGGGCAATTTTGTTAAAGATTTGTATGTATAATAAGTGTGTTACTATTGTGTTTTAAATGAAGGGATGGGACAACAATCATCAAAATGTAAGATTAAGATATCTTCTGATTCCATCAACACAGCAACTGCCCCAATCTTAAAAAGCACAGAGGAGACAGAAAGGGACCCTACCGTTCCTCAGCCAGTTAACAAAGAACCTGAGATTGTTTCAGATGCCCTGGACTCAGAGGTTAGTACGATGAACTCGTCAAAATAGACTTGAATCAAAAAACTGTAAAAATAAATAAATAAATTCAATCTTATACGAATATTATACACTTATTGGTGATTTTGTTTTTTGGAACACCTGTAACACTACTCATTTATCAAATGTATTTTCAGATGATCATGTAGCAGCAAAAGTGTTCTATAAAAACCTTCCCTGCATTCCACTTAAATAATTTAACATACTTTCCTCTCCAACTTCTTCATGAAACTGCCCAAGCCCTCGATCACTTAACAAATGCCACAAAGAATAGTCAATTTAAGTTAGCTACAAGTATTGTGGATTAAATATCAATCTAACCTCTTCCAACATCAAACTGTTTAATTTACCTAACTTCACTTACAAGTGTAAGTAGCTTTCCCTTCCATCGTACACTCTGCTTGTCCCTCCCTGTGGCCTTAGAAAGGTATATCTTATAGCATTGGCCTAAGTTGAATTTGCAACCTAGTTTAATAGAATAATTGTTAATATAACAATATATTAAAAACAAATTTTAAATGCCACATTCTAAGTTTCTTCGCAGTTTACCGGAAAAATTACCACTTAAGGCTCTACAACAACAGTAAGTTTTATTGACTTTCAAACAAATTACGAGTACACATGAGAACACTTATTTTTCTCAATTACTCACACACTGCTTTATTATGACATCGAAACACTTCTACTCTAATGTATTATTTTGAAAAAATATACATTTTAATGCTTGTATTACAGACTGACCTACATGTACACACTTAATCCGATGTGATTAGCTTCCGGGGTAGCTCACCTGATAGAGTGTTGGACTTTGGACTTGGAAGACTGTGGTTCTAGAACAGTCAAACACGCAAGGTGACACATTAGATGAAAGTGCCATAGATGTGAAACAAGATGATGTGGTTTCTCAGAAAATGTGCTTTTCATTTCTCATTTTGTTTTAGGACACTATTGGTTAGTTTTAGGTAAAAGTTTTAGATTAGGGTGGTACGTTTCACTGATTAAAATGTAACATTGGCTAAAAAATTTGTGTGATTATTACAACACCATTTCACTCGCTTTTGGTGCCCCCCTCTGGACATTTCACTGGGAAACTGTGGCAAAACATGAAATAAAGCATGCAGTTTCATTTTTCAAAAATGGTGCCATGGTCACAAAATTGTTTGGAGATCAGGCTGGTAATCCTGCAGTGCTATAACTACTGTTGCTGCTCACGTAGTCTGTTCACATGTCACATGTGCAGCTTTGGTGTCTCAAAGTTAGGACATCAACCTTCCTAAATGTTGCATTAAAATATAAGTATAGTCATTTAAAAACTATTCATCATGTCTGACATTTCATTTAGATGTTTGTACCTAGTTCTGACTTATGTTCTGAGAAAGAAGACGTTTCACAGTCTGATGAAGGACTTTTGGCTAATAAGAAGTTCTCAGGGGAGAAAGGAGGCTGTACCTTACTCAAGGAGAATGTGTGTCAGGTGAGTATGTTTCCCTAGGTCACAAATTGTGTTACTTCCGAAACTGAAAGCACTGATATTAGGGCTGCAACTAACGATTATTTTGATTATTGATTAATGTAACGATTATTAAAATGATTATTCGTCTATTCATCTATTATTGCAACGATTAATCATTAGCACTTAACTGATTATTCAGCTTGTGCCCCGACTTAAAAGTTTGTATTAAATGTGCTTAATAACAATAAAGAGGACAAAATCAGCTTTTAAAAATACCTCTAAATTACACTCACTGAATTAAATTGAAAATGTTTAATTCAGTAATGAAATTCACTGCAAACAAATCTTATTGTCATCAAGTGTTTTAGACTTGTTTTATATTTTAAACAAGATACATTTACTTTAGAAGCAACATATAATAATTTAGACTTGCTTTAAGAGAATGTATCAAAAATATAAGTGTATTTTGTATATACATTTGAAGTCAGAAGTTTACATACATTTAGGTTGAAGTCATTAAACTACTCCACAAATTTCATATTAGCAAACTATTGCTTTGGTGTGTCTTTTAGGACACCTACTTTACCTACTATATCACAATTCCAGTAGGTCAGAAGTTTATATACACTAATTTAACTGTGCCTTTAACAGCTTGGAAAATTCCAGAAAATTATGGAAGCCTTTTAGGCAATTAGCCAATTAGGTTCTGATAGGCTATTTGGAGTCAATTTCAAGTCCTACTTTGTGCCTGTCTTTGCTTGACAACATGGGAAAATAAAAAGAAATCAGCCAAGACCTCAGAAAAAAAATGACCACAAGTCTGGTTCATCCTTGGGAGCAATTTCCAAATGATTAAAGGTACCACGTTCATCTATACAAACAATAGTATGCAAGTATAAACACCGTGGGACCATGCAGTCATCATACCGGTCAGGAAGGAGACGCATTCTGTCTCCTACAGATGAATGTAGATTAGTGCGAAAAGTGAAAATCAATCCCAGAACAACAGCAAAGGACCTTGTGAAGATGCTGGAGGAAACAGGTAAACAAGTATCTATATCCACAGTAAATCGAGACCTACAGTATATCGACATAACCTGAAAGGCAGCTCAGCAAGGAAGGATTCACTGCTCCAAAACTGACATAAAAAGCCAGATTATAGTCTGCATGTGCACATGGGGACAAAGAGCTTACTTTTTGGAGAAATGTCCTCTAGTCTGATGAAAGAAAATTTGTACTGTTTGGCCATAATGACCATCATTATTTTTGGAGGAAAAAAGGTGGAGGCTTGCAAGCCGAAGAACACTATCCCAACCATGAAGCATGGGGGTGGCAGTGTCATGTTGTGGGAGTGCTTTGCTGTAGGAAAGAATGTTGCACTTCACAAAATACAGTAGATGGCATCATGAAGGAAATAAAATTATGTGGATAAATTGAAGCAGCATCTCAAGACATCAGCCAGGAAGGTAAAGCTTGGTCGCAAATGGGTCTGCCAAATGGACAAAGACCACAAGCATACCTCCAAAATTGTGGCAAAATGGCTTAAGGACAAAAAAGGGTATTGGGGTGGCCATCACAAAGCCACAAATTTGTGGGCAGAACTGAAAAAGTGTGTGCGAGCAAGGATGCCTACAAATCTGACTCTGTTACCAGTTCTGTCTGGAGGAATGGGCCAAAATTCCAGCAACTTATTGTGAGAAGCTTGTGGAAGACTACCCTAAACATTTGACCCAACTTAAACAATTTAAAGGCAATGCTGCCAAATACTAACAAAGTGTATGTAAACTTCTGACCCACTGGGAATGTGATGAAAGAAATAACAGCTGAAATAAATAATTCTCTCTACTATTATTTTGACATTTCACGTTCTTAAAATAAAGTAGTGATCCTAACAGAACTAAGATAGGGAATGTTTTCTATGATTAAATGTCAGGAATTGTGAAAATTGAGTTTAAATGTGTTTGGCAAAGGTGTATGTAAACTTCTGACTTCAACTGTAAGTATACTTCTGCAAGTGTATAATGGGGGAAGACTACCTCTCTCTTACTTTTCTGTTCACTTCAATCCATCTTTAACTCACAATAAAAGCAAAAAAAAACTTCTTATTAATAAAGCTGCGTATAGCCAATTATCTTCACGATATGAAATGCACAGTGACATATAATATGATTCAATAAGTCGTGAGCCATCGCTTTATAATCTAGCTCTACTTATTCTGTATTTTCTTATTTTGTATTTTTGCATTACAATTCCCTCATACTTTAGGATCTACATCACCTGAAGATGTTTGGAAAGTTTAGAGTGCATCTGGACTGTGATCTGTGTAATTCTTCCTCACGTCAGTCAGGTGCGAAATGCAGTGCTGCTCTCGCGCATCATCGTTAGAGTTTAATGTGATCTCATGTTACGTTAAATGAGATGAAACGACAGTTCGACAACGAAAATGTTTATAGAGAATGTTTTATTGTCGACGTTGTCGATAACGTAGACTAATCGTTTCAGCCTTATATGCATGAAAAAAGGACTGTTTATCTGTAGCACTATATAGAATGACAATGACCTGTATTTGTTTTACTTATTGGGATAGTTTCCCCAAGTTAAACCATAGACCAAATTTTCCCACACCAAACAAAAGTGCACTTTCAAATTATATTTTTAGTTGGACACACTTTTGTAAAATTTTTAAGACTTAAAATTGATAGCTTCAACTCAGTTTTGCAAAGCTAATTGGTTTAGCAAATCATTCAAAATAAACTTCTCACTAATTCCAATAGACAGTAGCTATGTTTGTAAAAGCATATTACCATGCTACTCATTACGTAATACAGTATGTATACTGTACACATTATGCAGATTATCCGTATGCTTGACAACAATGTAGCATGCAACCATTTTAAATGCTAAGCACTGCTATTTCACATACTATTTTTTAGAAAATATTTGGCAGTAAACAGTATAGACTGTGCAGTAGTAGTGGACTATGCTAGTATTGCTTTCCAAAGATAGCCAGCAATTTAAGAAACACTTTAATGACTTCTTTCTCTGCTTTGTTTTTGAAGGTGTGTGAGAAGCAGGGAGATTTGCTTCTATGTGAGGGACAGTGCTGTGGGACATTTCACCCGCAATGCATAGGACTGAAAGAGTCTCCCATAGGACAGTTTTTGTGTCAGGAGTGCACATCTGGTGAGTACCTGCTTCATAATGCACATTCCACTTTTAACACTTTTGAAGGCTTCCAGTAATTTTACTGCTCCTTGGAAGTGTAACCTATTTATTTATCATTATTATGTTATAATAGGTGTACACTCATGCTTTACTTGTAAGAACCTGAGTGAGGATGTTAGGCGTTGTATGCTTCCTGAATGTGGGAAGTTCTACCATGGAGAGTGTGTTGCCAGCCATGCGCCCACAGTGCCTCTGAACCTGGCCTTTCGTTGTCCCCTGCATGTCTGTCTGGCGTGTTTCATCACAAATCCAGCCAATTCGGCCATATCTAAAGGTTTGTTGTGCTTAGTGTGATAAATGGGCTTCATCTGAGGTTTTCAAAGAAAATGATCTTACAATCCCCCACTGAGCAAGCTAAAGGCAACAGTGGCAAGTAGAATCACAATAGAGTGACACAAGTACTCTAGAATGAATACTCATAAATTAGATTTTCATTTTATTTTTTCACAAAATTTGTTGCAGATTTGTTTTCCTATTGTTAAAAACTAAGGCTGTGTCAATACAATAAAATAATCCCATTTATTTCAATATATTGAAAGGAGAATGAAACCGTAATAATGACACATTTTGTAAATGTTAACATTTTTTAAACATTTTGTGCACTTTTATCTGAATATTTGACAGTGTGATTGTGGGTGAATTTATTCTGAAATTTACAGTGTCTTGTGTCTCAGG
The DNA here is from genome assembly GCF_025860055.1 of Xyrauchen texanus. NCBI lineage: Eukaryota > Metazoa > Chordata > Actinopteri > Cypriniformes > Catostomidae > Xyrauchen > Xyrauchen texanus. The sequence goes on along the minus strand of NC_068306.1, from coordinate 28,184,611 downwards.
CCAGCTAACTCGCTGTGTCAGATGTCCTGTGGCATATCATGCCAATGACGACTGCATACCTGCTGGTTCTGTCACACTGACCGACAGCATTATAGTGTGTCCCAATCACTTCACATCACGCAAAGGCTGCCGCAACCATGAACACGTCAACGTCAGCTGGTGCTTTGTCTGCTCAGAAGGTCAGCTCCTGCTGTGTAATAAAGGATTGTCCCGCTAGAATCATTGGAACCTCTGTTTATATAAATGATTTACTTGTATTGTTCTAAACCATAATATTCAAGGTTAAAGGAATAGTCATCATAGATCATTCTCTCATCAAATGTATGTGTACATTTATAATATATATCCGTACAATGCAAGTCAATGGGGTCCAAAACTTCCAAGCTCCAAAAAGGACATAAAGTAAGCACGAGGCCGCAGGCTGAGTGCTGTAGGTAATCACAGCAGTGCTGATTTAGGGCCATATAGCACGATTGCGAGTGTGATATTGCTTATATACATCAGTTCAATGAACAAGTACATTTAAAAAAATGAGGAATAACTGAATACGGTCATAAAAACGCATTTGTGCATGGAACTACTTTATTACGCTACCGATCAGAATCTGCCATTGCTGGTTCAAACCAAATGATGCGTCCAAGCCTTCTTTAGTAATACAAAAATGTCACTTCAGAAATAGTATCTGGACAAACTGTCTGCTAGAATGCCAAGGATCTGCAAAGCTGTAATTGCTGTACGTGGAGGATTTTTTGATGAGAACTCTTTGAAGTAGTTTAAGATGTTCTGAAATTTGTTTTCAAATTGTAATAGTAATTTTTCATGTTATTAATGTCCTGAATATACAGTATATTGTGATCAGTTGAATGCCACTTTGGTGAATAAAAGTACCAATTTCTTTCCATAAGAGCAAAATTATTCCAAACTTTTGGCCCCCAATGTGTGTTTGTATCAGTGGGGATTTCTTTAAGACTGCAAGGGAAGCTCAGCTTCCCCTATAATGTCAAAAAAATTATGGTCAAATATGTACTATTGTGTAGACAATTTATTGACTAAAAATGCGTTAGAACAAGTTCATCTCGAAGACGAGTTCGTTCAGAATCAGCTACATTACATATAGCAGGTCGGCTGACTCGGCTTACTTCATATACATTCCCGTAGCGTCAGTGCATTTCCCTGTTGAAGCCGAGCGTCCATTGACTTCAATGGGGCTGCTCTGAACAGTTTTTTTCAGTGCTCCGAAAATAGACGGTCATTGGATAAATGCTGCGATTATGTCCCGCCCACGGATGCTCAGCGTCTCTGGGGGTGAATGAGGAGTGGGCTGGCCCGGACTCCGGGCTTCCGCGTGATGATTGGAGGATCTGTCGAAAGACTGCATCTCCTTTTGATTGACAGCGAATCTGTATTATAAGAAGTCACTGAAGCTATTTCGCGCTCAGTCCCATCGCGGATTTCTCAAGTGTAGTCGAAAGACAAACTGCTGCAACCTATTTCTTTATATTTGTTTGGCGAAATTGCTAGTCAATTTGCATAATACATTTCACACAATTATACACCACATTCCTTGTTTCAGTTTTACCAAGTTTAATATATTTTGTTTTAGAGTGTTCGTTCGTTTGTTCATTCATTCATTCATACAGTAGGCTAGGCTAGCGTCAGTACGGGTGAAACTGCATACGATGGCAGACGGTGCTAATATTGTCGACCTGATTTTGGCGAAGCCATTTGAAAGTCTTCCTTACGAGGAAAAAATTAGAATTAAACAGCAGGGCAGATCAACACCTAAGATTGATTTAGTGCAAAAAATAGGGTAAATAAGTTTATAATGTAGGCCGAAAATGAGCTTCCCCTCTTTGAAAGACCAGCAGCCGCCACTGGTTTGTATGTATGTATGTATATATATATATATATATATATATGCAAAATAGGGAGAATTACCCCTGCTTGGATGGCTTTTTTTCCACTGAGAAAGCTGATCTCCAGAAAGCTGACAGCAGTTGCTTGGGTGTGGCAACAGGTGATCACACACACTCTGTGTCTCTCTCTCTCTCACTCATACACACACATACACACACACTCACTTGGTACACAACTTGGTAGAAACAGCAGAAGCACAAGTATCTGACATTTCACCCCACACTTCCTGTAGCACTTGCCATAGATGTCTTTCAGGCACTTCTCACGCACCATCTAGCTGATCCCAGAAAAGCTCAATGGGGTTAAGATCCATAACACTCTTTTCCAATTATCTGTTGTCCAATGTCTGTTTCTTTGCCCTCTCTAACCTTTTCTTTTTGTTTTTGTTTCAAAACTTTGCAATTCTTCCCTAAGGCCTGAATCCCTGAGTCTTCCCTTTACTGTTGTTCATGAAACTGGTGTTGAGCAGGTAGAATTCAATGAAGCTGTCAGCTGATGACATCTGAGGTATCTATTTCTCAAACTAGAGATATTTATCTAACTATTACAAACTATTTATCTTACTTAGTTGTACATCTGGCCTTCCACATCTCTTTCTGTCCTTGTTAGAGCCAGTTGTCCTGTAGTGTACACCTTTGTATGAAATCTTTTGTTATAATTACAATGATAGGCTGATGAGTATCTAGACAAAGCCGTTTATTTGATTTGTTTTGCCATTTTGGACCTAATCTTGACCTAAAGACATGCCAGTCTATTGCTTACTTTGGCAACTCAAAAACAAACACAAAGACAATGTTAAGCTTAATTTAACTAACTAAATAGCTTTCAACTGTGTTTGATATAATGGCAAGTGATTTTCTAATATCAAATTAGCAATTTAGCATGATTACTCAAGGATACGATGTTGGAGTGATGGCTGTTGGAAATGGGGCCTGTCAAAATTTTATAACAAATTACTTCTTTTCAAATAGTGATAGTGCTGTTTTTACATCAGTAATGTTCTGACTATACTTTGTGATAAGTTGAATGCCACTTTTGTGAATTAAAGTACCGATTTTCTTCCGAAGCAGCAAAATATGTACATTATTCCAAACTTTTGGCCGCCAGTGTATATTTCATTATATATTTTTAGTGACTGCGGAATCAAAAACAGGAAAAATAATAATAAGAAAAAACTCAGAATCTTAAACTATCGGCACAGATTTTTGCAGATAACCGATATCATTCAACCTGTATTCCATACAACTCGAGTGGATTAATCTATGTCTTCTGAAGCAATACAATCATTTTTTTGGTTGAGAAACAGAGCAAAATGGAACTCCTTTTTCCACTATAAATCTTGACATTTACCTTTATGCTGCTTTTATGTTCTTTTTGAAGCCTAGAGGTTTTGGACCCTGTTGACTTACAATATATGGAAATGTTTGCTGTGTATCATATATATTTTTTAACTAATTAATCTGAATTAATTATGGTTCATGATACATCACAACAATCACTTAAAAATGTCATCATAAATATATTTAATATATACTAGTCTGGCTGGACCATGGCATCATCGTTCCCTGTCTGTCTTGTGTTTCGTGTACTTTCTTTGTGTGAGTGCACGGGTCCGGTTGTGAGTTACCTCTTTGCGCTCTTCGGTTGGTCTTGTTCGTGTTCGGAGCATGGTGTCTGGATCCTAACTTCCTGCCTGGTTTGGTTTCGATCTGATCCGGATACTCATGCTTCATGTTATGTTTGTTTGTTTTTCTCTCCCTCGCGTGTCTCTCACGCAGCTGGCGTGTGTGATAAGTGTTTCCATGGGAACACTGATCATGCCGCTAATTAACATACTGGCAGCATCTGTCTCCTCGCTGATTCCCTGCCCATTTAAAGCCTTTGTTGTGTCATTATTGAGGCTGGATTGTTGAATGTAGTCTGTAGTATGTTGTGTGTTATCTTTATAGAAAGCTGTTTGATGCGAAGTATGTTCCCTCACTCTCTCTGCCTAGTTTGTCCTGTCTCGTGTATCTGTTTGGTCGCCCATCTCTGCCCGCACGTCGGGAGTGTGGTTACCTTCCAGTTTGCTGTACGCTTGTTCCCTGCACTCACAAATTTTTCAACGGAAGATTCCTCATCTCTGCCAGCGTGTCAGGAGAGTGGTTACCCTCCAGTCTGATGTTGTGCCAGTTCCCCGTGCAAAAGGCTCTTCAGCAGAGGATTCCTTGTGGTTGCGCTTCTCGCCTTCACGGCTTGTGCTCGCCTGCAGGAGTTCTCTTCACGGAGTATTCCTCACTACTCTGCTGAAGTTTATCATTTACTGTTAATAAATCCTTTGAACTGTTCCTTTGCTCTTGGGTCTCTTTGGCTTGCTCTGTGACAGAACAATCCAGCCACGTTGGACCCAGCAGAGGAATCTACTCTTTGCTCTGCCCTGTCTCAGCAGGAAGCTTTTCTGGGACGTCAGCATGATCAAATCTCTGCTAATTACCAGGATATGGAGATGATGGTGTCCTGGCTTGCTGAGCTCACCTCTGTCATACAAAATCTCCGCCAGTTGCTTGATACCAGCCTCAGCCAGAAAGTTACCTAACTGGCTCTGGCGATTCCCCAGCCTCAATCCTCCCAATCGAGCCCTGCCCCAATCCTCCAGCCCTGATCTCAGGTGAGGCACCCTGAGCTCACAGCCACAGAGGCTGTTGGCCTATCCCTGTCAGTGCACACGACCACGGAGGTCATTCCCCAGACTCTGTCGGTGCTCACGGCCACGAAGGTCGTTCTCTAGACTCTCTCGGTGCCCACGACCATGGAGGCTGCTCCGTAGTTGCAGCTGTCTGTGCTCACGTCTGCGGAGGCCATTCCACTGTCACGGCCAGCATTCATGGCCATGGAGGCCATTCCCCTGCCATGACCAGTGCCCACATCAGAGCGTACCAAAACTCCACCCCTGTGCCTTCCATGGCTCTGACCCACTTCCTCCTGACCCCTGTCCAGTGGCTGCCACCCAGTCCTCTGACCCCTGTCCAGTGGCTGCCGCCCAGTACTCTGACCCCTGTCCAGTGGCTGCCGCCCAGTACTCTGACCCCTGTCCAGTGGCTGCCACCCAGTCCTCTGACCCCTGTCCAGTGGCTGCCGGCCAGTACTCTGTCCCATCTGCCCTGAGACCACCTCCCAGGCCTCCTCACCACACCCTTTTCCTTAAACTGCTTCCCTGGTTTCCCTTCCCTCCCTGTCTGTTGTGTTTTCTGTTCTATGTTAGTGCTCATTTTATTTGTCTTGTCTTTAGTTTGATGTTCCCGTTTTGTCCTGTCTTTGTGTGAGAGCACGGGTCCGATTGTGAGTTACTGCCGTGCACTCTTCAGTCACAATCCTGTCATTCTGTCAGGTGTGTTTTTGCTCCTCACAAATCTGCTGAAGTTTATTATTTACTTTTAATAAATCCTTTGAACTGTTCCTCTGCTCTTGGGTCTCTTTGTAGTGCTCTCACTGTTTTGTCAATACTTTGTCTCAAAGAACTGGCAAGAAATTGGTTAATCATCATTTATTTTCATTATTTAAATATGTTCAGTTTGTTTAGTTTTTTTGCAGACAGAATTAATTTGACACATTTTTCAGGTATTAATCTTTGGTACAAGTATATGTATACATACCATAAAATCAGTGGACATGTTGTAATAAAAGTAGGTCAAAATCTTCAGGCATTTTACAGTGGACTTTTTTCTTTAATTCATATCAAACTTTACTGGCAAGAAAAACTGTGTACAGTGTGTACAGTACATTGCCAATGCATTATTAGACACTATACATACAGATATAAAACATATTGAATGCTGAAGATTAATTTGCTGAAGTTTAAAATCTCAAAACTATTATTTTCTCTGGCTGCAGTTCAGTCTCTAAAAGTAAACCTGGCTGCAGCTAGCTGAACAGCCATATCCTTCTTGTGCACACGCTGGAACTTTCTATCGAAGTTTCGTTTTTGACACTGGTTCAGATGAAAGTGAATGAGTGTTTTCAGGCAATGCGAAGAGATATGGCAACTTGGTCCCACTCCTGGTTCACTGCTTGTGGGTGAAGTCTCCATTCTTGGTACAATATATCCACAGCATAACCACCAGTGTCACCAAACAGAATTACAAAAATAATCACCTTAAAATGAATAGCCTTAGAATTCATTATAATGAGTTGTTGAAGTTAATTTAGCCGTACCTTATTAATTTCGTGTTAAGGAACTTTCAGTATATTGTTCCCTTTCTATGACCTTATCAGACACATTTCCTCATTAGAAGCATTTCCTTTCTGTGTATCACTTCTCTGTACAGGAGGTATTCTGCTGTGTTGTGAATCGTGTCCTGCAGCATTCCACCAAGAGTGTCTGAATATTGACATGCCAGAAGGAAGCTGGTACTGCAATGACTGTCGTGCTGGAAGAAAACCGCACTACAAGGAGGTAGTGTGGGTTAAAGTGGGCCGCTACAGGTCAGCATGCACAAAACTTCCTTTCAAACTTTTAATAATATCATCATTCTTGACTTCAATCATTTGACAATCATTTTACACATTGTTTTTAGATCAGTTTTTGTTCTATTATTTGTTAGATGGTGGCCAGCAGAGGTCAGCCATCCCAAAAACATCCCAGAGAATATCTTACGCATAAGACATGATATTGGAGAGTTCCCGGTCATTTTCTTTGGCTCTAATGACTATCTGTGGACGTACCAAGCCCGTGTTTTCCCTTACATGGAAGGTGACGCCAACAGTAAAGAGAAAATGGCAAAGGGAATTGACTCTACATATAAGAAAGGTATCTTCTGCATAACTTACTACTAAAACATGGCTGAAATGACTATTGAAATGTCCCTAAACAGGTAAAATCTGAAATTTTTATTATTGACATTTTTCCACTTTCACTTATAGTGTAAATAAAGTTTTGACAACAAAAGCAGTCAGAATGTAGTTTTTAAACTGCATAGAGACTTTTTTCTTATTACCTCACTGTGACCAGGTCATGCCAAAAGTTATTGATTTGTCTGATATCAGCAAGTCATTTTCTTTTTTTTTTTTGACCGGGGATTACATTTTGGGTTTTGAAAGTTACATTACATTTTATTCCTTTATGAAGTTTATTTTTTGTCTTAAAAGATCAAGGAAAATCTGATTCCTCATGAGGTGGCCCCTTTTAAAGCAAAAATTGTCAAAAAAAGAGTAATATTTCTCAAATTCAAATGCTCAATATGGTTTCAGCTTTAGAAGAAGCTGCCAAAAGGTTCAAAGAACTGCAGGCCGAGAAAGAACTAAGACAACTCCAGGAGGACAGAAGAAATCACAAGAAACCTCCACCTTACAAACACATCAAGGTACCTGTCCATAGTGAGATGTACACTAAGAGATTTAATGCCAGCTTTTAGTTATACCAGTTAAAGGTTGACTGATAGTGGATTTTGCTGGTATGATAACTAAGGTGGTGGAAAAGACTGACAACCTATTACTCGGCCAATAATTTTTCAAACGTATTCATAGAATTTTTTTTTTTTAATTCTAATTGTTTCCTTACTATGACAGGCACAGACATAGAGGCTACAAGAGCCAAAATAAAATCCCAGAATTGCATTTGCAACCAAAATCCCACTAATAATGCTGGATAAACCATCACAAAATATACATACATATTTTAGACTCTTATTTTGAAATGATGGAGACTTGGCTCCGGTACAGTGCTCTGAGTATTTTTTTATTTATTAAGTGTTATTTATTTTAAGTATTTTTTACTTATTAAGGATTTTGATTAAGAACCAGATTAAGGACATTGTAATTGAAATTGGAGACGCGGTGTGCTGACGGGCATTATTTCCATATAATCACATTTTTCTTTGCATACCTCCGCTCAATTTCATTATGTAATCAGAATAACAATATATGCATTGAAGTGAGGATAAAAATATGGATTAATATGGTCAATGATGAAAGATTTAGATACAACAAATCCCCAGAAGATGTCAGTCATTGTTTTTATTTTACCTCTAGAGGCCATTTTTATACTGTAGAACAAAGTCATTTTAAAGCTGAAGTATTTAATTTCTACGAAACTAAAGCCACAAATGTAATTGCAAAAATAACAATGTTTTCTAAACAGCTTTCTGAATATGCCCCTAGTCTGCTGTTATTCGAACTGTCAGATAGTCCCGCTCCCAACTCATGCCATTGGTTTAGTAACATTGTTGGGGCGGGTCTCTCAAAACAAACACAGGAATTTTATAGTGCCACAGAGACACAGTTTTTACAGTTTTCCAGAAAATGAACATATGAATGTCTTTCTTATAGTTGTCTCCACATATTAAGCTGGGATAGAAGTATTTTAACACTGAAAAAGTTACATACTTCAGCTTTAATTAGAACCCTTCAGAGGAGGAACACGGAGGAATAAAAAAATTATTATCTGCAGCTATCGGCATAGATTTTTGCCGAAAATCGAATGTCCTAAAAAGCAACTTATTAATTGATGAAACCGATAACGGTCTTCCTATATTGCCAGTGTAAGTCTTAACAAGACAATCTTGTAGGTGAACAAACCAATCGGCAAAGTGCAGATCATCTCGGCAGACCTTTCGGAGATTCCTCGCTGTAACTGCAAAGCAACGGATGAGAACCCTTGCGGTATGGACTCGGAGTGCATCAACCGTATGCTGCTGTATGAGTGTCACCCACAGGTGTGTCCTGCAGGTGAGCGCTGCCAGAACCAGTGCTTCACCAAACGTCAGTTCTGCCAGGTGGTGATCTTTAGGACACTGTCTCGAGGCTGGGGGCTGCGCTGTGTGCATGACATCAAAAAGGTAAAAATGTCAATGTCCTGAAAATTAAGCTTGTCAGCAAAACCTAGTTATCTGCTGTCTACATAGGCAGCTACCTCCTAAGTCAGCACTGTAAATTAAATGGAACCTCATTACTAGTTTTAGCAACCTAGGTTTGAAATAGTCTTCTAGTGGGCAGCTGATTACGTCCTGTAACTTTAGTTTTCGGTTGAAATACAGAACAATCCATTGTAAAAGACATAATATTGATAGTCAGTGTGGATGTGGAGGTAGTTCACTTTTGTTGGTCAAGTCTCCTCTCTGACTAAGTCTGTGACTTTAATGCCCTGACCAAGGGGGATTTTGTTAACGAGTATGTTGGAGAGATGATTGACGAGGAGGAATGCCGTGCTCGGATTAAGCATGCTCAAGAGAACGACATTGGCAATTTCTACATGCTTACGCTGGACAAGGTGAGATACTACAACTACAAGCATGATTCAGTGTCTTTAGCCTGTTAATGATAGTTCATTCAAAAATGAAAATTCTGTCATCATTTGCTCACCTCTGTGGCCTATTGCGCTAGCGCTAAGCGTTATGCTTTAAATAATGAGCTCAAAGTCAATGGTCATGGCCATGAAGTTTTGATGTTTTCATGCAAGCATGGCCTAACTTGGCCTGCCATGGGTTTGGCAAAAGTTTGCATGAACGCGCTAATGGGCTGGTTCAAGTGCAATTTAATTCAGAGGTTTTTCTCCTGTTATTGCACCGTCAGCATCCTATTATACTGTATAGTCCATTCCCTGTCAAACACCAGCGATATAATCAAAGACAGCACATTTATAAGAGGTTGGTAGTGTAAAGGGACTGTATGCAATGAATTGGAAGAATATAAATATTTATATGTCTTTTATTTTGAAAAGTCTAGTTCCTGGTTCATGCCATGTGATTTCATGTTTCCCTCCATGTTCATGTGTCTTGTTTTCATTGGTTCATTGTTTGATGACTTCGTTATTAGTTCTAGTTTGTCATTGGTTTTAGGTTATTAGGCCTGTTATCTTGTTTATAGTTCATTGGTTGTCTTGTTACCCATGTCTGTGTATTTAAGCCCTCATGTTTGCCATTGTCTCTTATCAAGAATTGTTTGTAAGTGTAGCTTTGTTGTTTTGTTTAAGCCATGCCAAGTCTAGTTTATGTCAAGCCTCGTTTATGTTTAGCCATGTTTTAGTCATGTTTATGTCTAGTTCAGTTCTCATATAAAGTTAGGGTTTTGGATTTCACGTTTATTTAATAAAACTGCGCTTGGGTTCTTCACTCCTTCGTCTTCATCATTGCCAGCAACAGCATACGTACATAGGGAATTTAAGTATTAATAATAATTTTCATCTACTGACACAAATCATGGCTGGTATCAACAGTGATTGTATCGGAACACACTTAACTTATGCCGGTCGATTTTGAACAATAAAATTAATTTAGTGAAACAAAAAAAATACTTTTTACTCTCTCCAACTTCTTTCACCAGTAACATAAAAATCACTATGACAACAGGTGGAAAAATACCAATATAAATTATATATAAGCAATAATAATTGAGAAATAAACCATGACCTATAGATAGTTTAACACTAATCTCATAAAATTGTTTAATAAAACAGCTACTACAGTGATCATCAGGGACATCATTTGATGTTCCACTATATTGTCAGAGTTTGGACATGAACTTTATTACCACCTGCTGGTGAAATCTCCAAACTGCAAATGCAGGAACTGTTTGGACTTTGCGCTGAAAACAGATCTGCTTTTGAAACGTCTTCGTGCAATGACCTACTGTATTTCTTAGGAAAATAGCAAATTGTGCTTTCCGTCACTTCATTAACATACAATACACCCACAGTTTGTGTGCATACACCCACAGAAAGCGCAAACACTCCCACCCACGGCCACTTGGGCTTTGCGTTGGCACAAAAATTGCACTTAGAATTAGTGTTCTCACAAAAATGTGAGAAGACATAGAGCACAGTCGTTGCACATAGTGCTCTGCTTTGTGCCCTCACAAAATTAGAGTCCCTCATTTTGTTCCAAACTTGACATTCTTTCCTCCATGGAGCACAAAATATAATGTTAGGCCGCCTCAGTTGCCATTCACCTTTATTGTATGTGAGTATATAAAAAGATGCAATGAAAGAGAATGGTGACTGAGGCTAACATTTTGCCTCTTTTTGTGCTCCAGGGAATAAAGTAAGTCATATGGGATTGGAACAGCAAGAGGGTGAGCAAATTATGATCGAATGTTCAATTATGGGTGAACTATGCCTGTAATATATTGTTTTGTCAGTCTATAAATTCTTTGAATTCTGTTAGGATCGAATTATTGATGCCGGACCCAAGGGAAATGAAGCCCGTTTCATGAACCACAGTTGCCAGCCGAATTGCGAGACCCAAAAATGGACAGTCAGCGGTGACACACGTGTTGGGCTTTTTTCACTTACAGATATCCCTGCTGGTAAGTCAAATCTTATTTTATTTTGAAAATATTATAGCACACACTTTGCATTTAAACCGCTCTTGTAAGTACATTGACGTGCTGAATTTTTCTTTAAAGGCACAGAGTTAACATTCAACTATAATCTTGAATGTCTGGGTAACGGGAAGACGGTGTGCAAGTGCGGTGCATCTAATTGCAGTGGATTCCTGGGAGTGAGGCCCAAAGTGAGATGATCCTTAAATTTTACAAATTCATTGATTTTTTTTCTCCTTTAATAGTGATTAGTTTATGCAATTGTCTTTTTGTCTGTCAGAATAACCCACCATTAGATGAGAAGGGCCATAAACTAAAGAAGAAGTCACAGATGAAACGCAAATCCCAGCAGGAAGTGGTCAAGGAGCGTGAGGGCGAGTGTTTTAGCTGTGGAGATGGAGGACAGATTGTGACCTGCAAGAGACCAGGCTGTCCAAAGGTTTACCACGCAGACTGCCTCAATCTCACCAAGAGACCCGCAGGTCAGTTTTCTAGTCGTCTTGGCCATTGACTGCCATCTACAGGATGCTCAGTGACTGTTGCATATTGCACCCAAGAATGGCAAGAGCTAACTATGCCACGTCCACACTAATATGTTTTCCAATGAAATTGCATTGATTTTGCTATGTTTACACCGCTCATCCACACTGGAATGGCGTTTTCGTCCACCAAACACTGAGACTTTCAAAAACACTCTCTAGTACCACAGGTTATGAAACGGAAAAGGCACAAAACGTTTTAGTGTGGACTTGGGCTAAAATAGCCAGTTCCAATTTGATTGGCTGGGCTCAAAATCCTGGGAGTCTGGGTCCACAGGTTGTTTTATATAGTTGGTCAGACAACCCTTCAAAAGTGGGCTGTTCTTGGTCAGAATGAGCTGCAATATTGACCAGTGTTGGGGAAGCTATTTTGAAACTGTAGTTTACCACACTGCAAGCTACTCATAACTTGAAGTAATAGTTCACCTAAAATGAAAATTCTCTCATCATTCTCTCATCATTTACTCACCCTCATGCCATCCCAGATGTTTATGACTGTCTTCCTTCTATTGAACACAAATTAAGATTTTTAGAAGAAGATTTCAGCTCTGTTGGTCCATACAATGCAAGTGACTGGTTATCAGAACTTTGAAGCTCCAAAAAGCACATAAAAGCAGCATAAACATAATCCATATGACTCCAGTGGTTTAATTAATGTCTTCTGAAGCGATCTAAATGATTTTGTGTGAGAATAGACCAAAATATAACTTCTTTTTTACAACTGTGAATTATCACTGTGTATGAAATGTGCCATATAAATAAACTTGCCTTACCTTGCACAACTTGAACAGTCAAGCTACTCCATTAGACCTTTAGTTAGATACACTGCAAGCTATTAACAAAAAGGGGAATAGCTGAGCTGTTGTCAAGCTACTGAAAAATGTAGTTATGTTAGTAGTGTTGGTATTTTTAGTTAGTTACTCCCCAATACTGATGTTGACCATTCTTGGAGACAAGTGTTCTAATGACTTTTAGTTATGTTTTAGGATAGTTATGAAAGCAATGTCTTTTTATTTAAGATGTGATTTATACCATCAGTTTGCATTTCAGGCCGTTGGGAGTGTCCCTGGCATCAGTGTGACTTGTGTGGAAAGGAGGCGTCTTCCTTCTGCGAGATGTGCCCTAGCTCCTACTGCGTTGAACATCGGGATGGCATGCTCTTCATATCCAAACTGGATGGGCGCTTGTCATGCAGCGAGCATGACCCCTGTGGTCCTGAGCCCCTGGAGCCTGGCGAGATCCGGGAATATGCTTCGGAACACACCACCACGCACCCAATCAAACTTAGCAGCGTGGCCAACCCTAAATCCACACCTCTAAACACTATAACTATCCCAGAGTCTGTCTCACACCATGATGTATCTCCTCAGGTCTCCTTTGACCCCTCCAGCAGCCCTCCAATGTTTAACATCTCTCTAAACTGTGCATATTCACCCATTTCTCCCTATGGCGAAGAACAATAAGAAGAGGAGGAGGATTTGATGGAATTAGAAAGGGATTTTAAGGGCAAGAAGAACATACCTGATGGAAATCTGGAACAATTTCAGATGAGGGTTTAATCTATTAAGTATTGAAGCTAACTGGCTTGGTGTTTCTTCGGTTATCAAACTATGTTATAGCCATGCTCTTGTTGTCTGGCCTCCTGGTGGAAACAGTACAAGCTATTAGATGCCTTTTTCTGAAGTTCTGCACTTTGAGGTCCATTAATACATTTAGTTGAAGATAACCTTTTATGAGATTAAATGAGACTAGAAATTTGGAAGATCATTGATCTTAATAACTGTATTTCAGTGCAGCACAGGTAAGATTCAAAAACTATAATATGACAGTATTCACGTCCAAGACCATCTTCATCACCAGTTTAAAACATGGGATTGCACCCAGCATTGTGTCTTCAGGAATTATTTATTTGCAGACAACTGGCTTTGCACTCACACGTACAAGACTAGTGAAATACTCTGAACATCACAAACAAAATATTAAGAGGAGTATTGTTGTGAAGGTTCTGTAGAAAGAGAATATTAAACAAAACACATTTGTGCTGTACGTTTGCTCTGTGAGCAGATGTCACCCACCTTAGGTTGCTTGTCAATAAGTTAAAGGAATAGTTCACCCATTTACTCACCCTCATGCCATCCCAGATGTGTATGTCTTTCTTTCATCTGGTGAACACAAACAATGATTTTTAGAAGAATATCTTAGCTCTGTTGGTCCATACAATGCAAGTGAATGGTGACCAGAACTTTGACGCTCAAAAAAACACATAAAGGGATTATAAAAGTATCCATATGTCTCCAGTGGTTAAACCTAAATCTTCAGAAGTTCTGAAAAACAGATCAAGTCATTTTTTTATTCTAAATTCATCTCCCTGCCCAGTAGGTGGCAGAATGCAAAAACAATCTGAAAGTAGAGATTGATAGTAAAAAAGGACTGAAATATTAATCTGTTTCTCACCCACACCTATCATCTCGCATCTGAAGACATGGATTTAACTACTGGAGTCTTATGGATTACTTTTATGATGCCTTTATGTGCTTTTTGAGCTTCAAAGTTCTTGTCACCTTTCACTTGCCAACAGAGCTTAAATATTCTTCTAAAAATCTTTTTTGTGTTCTGCAGATGAAATAAAGTCATACACACGTGGGATGGAATGAGGGTGAGAGAATTTGTATTGTTGGGAGAACTATTTCTTTAAGAGTACAGTAAATTGTGATGGGAATTGATAAAATGATACCATATGTTTTGATTTACCACATCCTCTAAAGAGACATAATCATGGTTTGGGCAGATAGGCAAAAGTATTTGACTCCTTTTTTGTCTGAGAACCCTGTTTTCAACTGGGGTTTTTAATACATCAAAGCTATAAAGGAGAAAGTGACATTGCAAGCCGCTTTACAAGCACTCCATGTCAAGTTTTTGGCTTCAAATCTGGCATTATTCTTAGGAGCTGATATTGTGAGTGTTGTTCAACATAAAATGTGAACTGACACTGCTCCTATTATAGATGTAAAACACTAATATTTGCAAATGGACTAGTCGTCTGTGAAGTTAATTTATATGACAAATGAGGTGGGCTTGTTGCTTATCTGTATGTCAACACTCCTGAATCTGCTCTTCTGTTTTTTCCTGACCTCTCCAATCTAACAGGCCGATGTGTTTCTAAATGTTGCACAGCATTTCAACTTTTTTACTGTGTTCATGTATGTTATTGCACTCTACGGTTTAACACTGCTTCTAAGAATCATTCCACTTTAGGGTATTTCAGACAGAATATCAGGCAAAAAGGCAAATGTCTGCTGCCTTGATAGAGATTTTAAGTGTGCTGTAGTGCTTTGTACTGTACAGAATAAACAGTACAAAATGTTTGTGCTTTTTGCCTCTGGAAAAATGATTACTGTTTGACTATTAATTATTAGGTAACACTTTATAATAAGGTTCTGTTTGTAACATTTAACGCATTCGGTATCATAAAATAACAACGAACAACGTGTTTTTACAGCATTTATTTATCTTTGTCAATGTTCATTGTTAATTTATGTTAGTTCATGATGCATTCACTAATGGTAACATATAGAACTTTTAATCTTAAAAATGTTTAGTATATCTTAAAGTAAACATTAACCAAGATTAATAAGTGCTGTAAAAGTACTGTTAATCGTTAGTTCATGTTATCGTATGCAGTAAACAAATGTTTACGAATACAACCTTATTGTAAATTCTTGCCTCAATGACTATTATTTAATTATTTAACAAGTTAATTATTTTTATTTTTTCTGCTGTCTTTACTGTTTTTGAAGTATATATGCATTTGTTGATCAGTAGTTCCCATTTATCAAATGCAAGCAGAACTTTTCACTAGCCAAATTTAAAATATATCATTTTACAAATACATTTATTTTATTTTCAGTTTATACTGTTATAGCATATATAGATAGCAGGTTCCACAGCAGCCTTAGTCATCTTACCGAGGACTCAAAAATGTTTTACTAATGTTCAGATTTGCTTCAAGATATCTGTAATAATTTAAATGAAATCCATTCCTCTGATGTGACAGAATTGTGCATGTTCATAGGTGGAAATTGCGGGCGGGTTGGGGGGATCAGGACCCCCCCCCCCCCATCTGAGGGTTGTCCCCCCCTAAAATATCATTAAAATACGTGTATTGTAAATAATATAATGATATATTCTTAAAATAATTGTTTAAGAAATAAAATAATACAAATGCAAACGGGGCAACAAGAAAAAAACACTTGGTGTCCCCTTCAAAAATTGCTTGAGAATTATGTTTATTGTCCCCCCCCCAACATTTTGATGAAATTTTCACCCCTGTGTATGTTCTCATGTTGGTGAGAAAACCCATCTTAAAAAGAAAACTATAGTGATTATTCATCAGTGTTTCATTTTTACAGTATTAACATGCACACTCAAGGTGATTTAAAGTTAAGGGAACCAACCACGAACCATTTTTATGTGGTAATCAGTACAGAGTATTTTGGTTTGATATTTTACCCATACATGCTATATCTGGTCAAAAAATGACTTTGGCCTGCTACTTTTATGGTATCATTGGTAACACTTTACAATAAGGTTCTGTTTGCTAACTTTAGTTAATGTATTAGGGATTATTAACTAATAATGAACAGTATGTTTTACAGTGTTGTTAGTGATTGTTTATGAAAATACAATTGTTCATTGTTAGTTCATAATGCATTAACTGAACATGTACACCTTTTAATTAAAAAATGTATTATTATGTGTTGAAATGAACATTAACCATGATTAATGTGCTGGAAAAGTTTTGTGCATTGTTAGTTCATGCTAACTAATGTATATAAATACAACCATATTGTAAATTGTTACATATGACATATATATATATTACACAACTGGTAACATACGTCTCTTATTTAATCAAACAGTAAATTAAATAATTTTTAAAGTTCCCATAGATGTTTTGGGTGTTTCAAAAAGTTACAATATTAGCTGTGTAAACTTGGAATATATTGTGAACTGCATTGCGATGACTGTAGTTTTCATGGAATTTACATTGAGATGTAACAAATGAACTCAAAATAGGGCCCTGCTAAAATGGCACAATTTCAAAATCTCTCACAAGTATGCAATTTTTCACAAAGAGAACAATATATTTAGCTACAGGACTCTTTGAGTACTATTTAATACAGGCACAGTATAAACTAAGCAAACTAAGGCTGTATGTACAAAGATCTCACAAGCACACAAATGTTTATAACTGACAGTTAGTGTCCCAGTTTACAACATTTTATCAAAACAGCAGTAAAATCAAATTAAATTTAAAAATACAATGTAAACATTAAGATCACATTCATTATAATGACAATCCATTTGTTTTTTGTGGAACTCGACACAGTCAAGTACAAATAATGGACAACACTACACATTAAACTTTTGGCTTGATTATCCAACACTGCAAATATGCTCAAATTTAAAGGTGCATCAGACAGGCAGGATTTATGCACATGCTTTCAAAGATTCATGAAAATCATGATGTTTGAATGGTTCAAAATGACACATTACACGTGTCAGGGCAGGGGGTCTTTGCAGTATCTTCAATGGTATTATTTTTCTTAGGTTGTATAATTATGAGTGGTATCACTTTACAATACGGTTGTTTTTGTTCATATTAGTTAACTGCATTAGTTTACATGAATAAACAACACTCATAACATCTATTAATACATTTTTAACATTAAAAGGTGTATATGTTAACACAGGTTATTGCATTATGAACATTAACAAACAATAAACTGTATCTTTATAAATTAACATTAACAAGATTAATAAATGCTGTACAAAATATTGTTCTTTGTCATTTCATGATACTTAATTCATTTACTAATGTTAACTAAACAAACCTTATTGTAAAGTGTTACCTTACGAGCTTAAAACAGCTTTTCTTCTGGTTGTACAAGCTTTATTAATATTCTAATGGAAAATGGGAGGAAATTATATTAGTAATTATCCACCCCATTCAATATCCAAACCTTTACCATTATGAAAAAAATAGTTCAACTGTTCTCAGGTTTATGAAAACTGCACCTTAAACCGCTCCAGCTTAGTTTGGCAAATGATGGGCTTATATTTATATGAAACAAAGCTGTTCATACATCAAAATAAAAGACAAATGAACCTTTCGTCTAAGGTGTAAACATTATGGTGCTCAAAATTCAAAGACCGCTAAAATAGAAACACTTTAAATTATTAAAAATAAAAGATGATTCAAATCGCTCAAGGCATTGTTTGGGTGAAGCAGAGGCCTTCGGGAACATTGGCAACAATCATCACCATGCAATGGCATCTTTTCCTAGGGCACGCTTCTTTGTGCGGTCTCCTCTTTTTGGTCAAATGGATTGCCATGCATTGTTGATATTTGCTTGAGTCAACATTCTCAGGTTCAGAAAGTGTTCTTAAATGAAAAAGTGTTCAGAACAAGAAAAGTACAATCCTTTTATCTTCTTCATACAGCTTGATCTCAACATACTGCACAGCAACAACAAAAAAAGAAAAAAAAAAAGAGAGAGATATGAGCAAACATGATCATGACACTCTAGTTGATGCCTTAAGGAGTGTAAAAGACAGCAAGCCTCCAGTCATTCCAAAAAAAGACAATACGATGCAGCAGTTTTTTTGCAGCGATAGGTCAGTTATGGCAGCAGTTGTCAAAATAAGAGTCCTTCTTTTGCCCCAGGTCCACTCCCTTCTCCCCTGTGAGGATGAGACATTACAAAGAATCTAGTCAGGTCATATACAGTGGCTCCAAAATGTATTTGGACACATATGTCTAAATTTGCATAGATAATAAAATATCAAACAAAGTGGCATCTGCAAACAAAGGATGCTGGAGCCTTTCTCAGAATTAAAGGAAGAGTTCACCCAAAAATTACAATTCTCTCATCATTTACTCACTCTCATGCCATCCCAGATGTGTATGACTTTCTTTCTTCTAAAACTCATTGTTTGTATTCTGCAGAAGAATATTTCAGCTCTTTAGGTCCATACAGTGCAAGTGAATGGTGAACAAAATCTCCGAAAAGCACATGAAGGCAACATAAATGTAATCTATATGACTCCAGTGGTTAATCCATGTCTTCTGAAGCGATCCAATCAGTTTTGGGGTAGAACAGACCAAAATATAACTCCTTTTTTCACTATAAATCGTCACATCAGCAGTCTCCTTGGCAATCATAGTTTCAAGCCTGATTACATTTCCTAGCGCCATCTAGCATTCTGTGTATGCGTCAAGCACTAGAAAGTGCAATCGAGCTTGAAATCATGATAGTGCCAAGAGACTGCAATGGCAAGATGTACATAGAAAAAGGAGTTATATTTTGGTCTGTTCTCACCCAAAACTGATTGGATTGCTTCAGAAGTCATGGATTAAACCACTGTAGTCATATAGATTGCTTTAATGCTGCCTTTATGTGCTTTTCGGAGATTCAAAGTTTTGGTCACCATTCACTTGCATTGTATGGACCTACAGAGCTGAGTGAGTGAGTGAGTGAGATATCTATCTATATATCTATCTATCAACAATTATTAAGAGAATGGCACATTTCTTAGTAGATAAATTGGCATAAAATGCCTTGCACCATCTGCTAAAGATACAAAGCATAAAGAGGGAAGTGGAAAGTCTGGATGGAATATTGAAGATGTCCTAATCCTACTATTCTACACTAGTTGTGAATTTTCAAAGTTTGGCAGTCTGGCAAATTCCCACCTTGCATGAATTCCAGAGCACAGTTACCGTAGTCCTCTGCAACCTTCTGAAATACCTCATCTGTTTAAAAAAAATACAACAAAATCAAGAAGTGAAACCTCTCAATATCTAATCATGTGATACTCATCTGTAGTGCTCTACAGAGCTGATAAGTTGAAGTATCACTTACCAACATTTTTTCCTGATTTGCTTGAGGTCTCAAAATGTTGTGCACCTATTTCTGAAGTGGAAAGTTTTGCAGCTATAATTGTACAGTTATATAACAGATTGAAATAGTTATATACAGATGAACACATAAGCTAAATATGTGCTTACCATCTGCAAAGTCTTGTACATCATGGTAGTCTACTTGCCGCATACTTCTGTCTGCTTCAATAAGGTCACTCTTGGTACCACACAAATAAATCTTGCAGTGCTGAGAATTAAATAATGTATGCATCTTGTGAGGTTTATTTATGTGTGTTTAGGTCTCAGTCACTAACCATGAATATGCATGTAATTTTGACTGTGTGCAAAGATTTTCAGGGTGAAATTATGAATCATTAATAGGTTTGCACTTAAATGTATTCTTAGATAAAGAGATAGAGACTCCCTGTGGCCTTCGAAACACGGAATGTGTAAAGTTGTGTTAAATATATATATGTATATATTAGGGCTGTCAATTGAAAAATTGTATTATCAAATTAATTACATGGCATGCTGATTAATGAGATTAATTAAAGGGACAGTTCCCACCAAGTTATCTCTACATTTAGCCTCATGCCATTCTAGATGTGTATGACTTTCTTCTGCTGAACACAAACAAAGATTTTTAGAAGAATATTTCAGCTCTGTGGGTCCATTAAATACAAGTGAATGGTGGCTAGAACTTTGAAGCTCCATAAAGCACATAAAGTCAGCATAAAAGCAATCCATAGGACTCCAGTGGTGTAATCCATGTCTTCTGAAGCAATAAAGTAGATGTGGGTGAGAAACAGATCAATATTTAATCCTTTTTTTACTATAAATTCACCTGCCTGCCTAGTAGGTGGTGGTATGCACGAAGAATGTGAATCTTAAACTTACAAATGTATCTTCTTCTCACCCACACCTATCATCTTGCCTCTGAATACATGGATTTAACCAATGGATTTTTTTGGATTACTTTAAAGCTGCCTTTATGTGCTTTTTGGAGCTTCAAAGTTCTTGCCACCATTCACTTGCATTGTATGGACCTACAGAGCCAAAATATTCTTATAAAAATCTTCATTGGTTTTCTGCAGATGAAAGAAAGTCATACACATGGTATGAGGGTGAGTAAATGATGAGAGAATTACATTTTTGGGTGAACTATCCCTTTACTCACAAATATCAAGATTTACTGATTAAGGCCCCCAATTAAAGATAATTAATTGTAAATAATATATAATAATTTAAATAATTATATAAGTAAAGCATTGATTAGACAACGCAAAAGTGGCTTTAGAAGTCAATATATTGTATGTTTTATTCCCATGTCATTGAACATAAGACTACAGTCGACAGCAATCCATTTGCCAATTGAGTTAATCCATATGATATGATATTTTTTGCCAGACTAAGTACATATGTGTTAGATGGATGCTTTTGGAGCATCTCGCTGATTTTCAGCATCGTAAACTCGACGCTTTTAAGACGTTGTGTCAATTTAAAAGTAGTCAAAACTGAAAATCTTGTTTTGAGATCCCTGCATTGTATAGTGCTTCATCCAGATTTGAAACATCACGTCCTGTGTGACCACCTCTCATTCTGTGGCTGTGCTGCTTGTGAGGTTGTTGAGGTGCACTGACTGCCCCCTGCTGACGCGGCTCATAAAAACACAGTTAATGTACTTCAAGCTTGGATTGCTCTGATTGTAGGAAATTACTAACTTTATTATGGAATTTATGTACCGTACAAGTAATGAATAATTGTGATAATTATTTTAACACGTTATTTTGATTAAATTAATCACGCTAAATTGCCATGTTAAAGCATCAACTCTATTATATACGTGTGTGTGTGTGTAATATGCGTTAAATATATATATGCATGTATACACCTATTATGAATTCGTAAGAATTTTTCAGCGCACAAACTGTAAGAACATAACTTGACCAATTATAAGTAAATGAGACTTTTGATCTTTTGTGGGTTAAGGTGGGCACATTTTACCACTTCACAGTTCTGTAACTCCTTCACCCAGAACTTGGCTCTTCCGAAACTGCTGCTGTCAGTCAAGTCTAAGAGCAAATTTCAAGGACAGCCACACAGTTAAAATAAAAAAAGGACACAATTTCTTTCATCCAAGCACATAAACTGTGTAGCAGGACATGGAGCTACTGCAAAATGTACAGAGTGAGCACAAATGAGCAATTCACTTGCTCAAAATCACCTGACTGCTACATAAGAATAGTTAGAAGGCCTACAATCTGGACTTTGGATCTATTTAGAAAAAGAGTTTGTAATCATCCAGTCAAATCGTAAGTGACCGGGTTCCCACACCCTTTGAACTTTCAGTTTTATAGTTGTTCTTGATTACTGGAGAAGATTCTTTTTTGTTTTAAGATTTTATAGAGATTGCACTCAAAAAAAGCACAACTTTTAAGTATTTCTATAGACTTTTCCATGACTTTTTAAGCTTATATTAATTTCCATGACTCTTTCTGGTCTGGAAATCTTTTTTTTTTATTCCATGACACTTAAAGATTTTTCATGACTGGGAACCATGGAAAAGGACACAACATACCATAGCACACCACGGCGGCACGGGCTCCTCTGTAATACATTCTGCTCATCGCCTCGTAACGTTCAGAACCAGCAGTGTCCTGAAATGAAACAAAGTATGATGTCACTATCATAAAGTCCATCTTTGAGCATATAAAAAGGGCCCTATAGTAACTACACTTACCCATATTCCCAGCGTAACCACCTTATCACCAACATTGAGGGCTTTTGCAACAAACGCAGCCCCTATAGTCTTATTGAGAGAAAAACATGACAATCAAGTGAACACATAAACCTTAGCCACATTACATCAGGTCATGAAAATGGCAAACTCCACTGACATTAGTGAAAGGTGGCTTTACCTGTGGAGCTGGTTGTATGTGACACATGATTGAGGATTGCTCATACCCTGTCAAACCTCTTCAATGTAATGGGCCATAACCAAATAACCATTATACACAAACACATATTATTTTGATGGGAACAAACCATCTTTGAAGGTCACCACCTCATGACCCAAGGCCATAAAACCCACAAGTTTTACTATTTAAGGAATAGTTCACCCAAAAATGTAAATGCTCCAGTTTAATCACGCTTATTCCATCCTACATGTGCATTACTTTATTTCTTCTGCTGAACACAAATTACGATTTTTAGAAGAATGTTTCAGCTCTGTAGGTCCATACATGAGAATGGTGGCCAGAACTCTGAAGCTTCAAAAATCACATAAAGGCAGCGTAAAAGTAATCCATACGACTCCAGTGGATAAATCTTTATCTTCAGAAGTGATATAATAGGTGTGGGTAAGAAACAAATACATTTTTAAATCCTTTTTTACTATAAATTCTCCCTCCTATATTTAGAGATTAGAGCTTTTGGAGGGCTATTTGAAAGTTAATATTAATAGTAAATAAAGACTTAAATATTTATCTGAGATATTCTTCTAAAAATCTTCATCTGTGTTCAGCAGAAGAAAGAATACCATATGGCATGAGGTGGAGAATATAATGTGAATTGTAACTGTTGGGTGAACTATCCCTTTAAAGCTTTCTATTCCAACTTATACTTACATTTTGATATGGGCCCACAAGAAAGCGGTGGTGTACATATCTCTCCACAAGACTGGTCTTACCAACGCTTTCCTTGCCAAGCATGACCACTTTAGCATCAACTCGCATAGCAGTCATGATTATATGGGTGTCTACAAAAATACACAAAAGAAAGAAAAGAAGACAAAGGTCCATTGCGTTGGATTATGAAAATGCATATTGCAATTTAGGTGGAAATGGACTTCATTATTTTAATATGGGTAAAGATGACATTGCTAGTTTTAAAAGATTTGACAGAAAGCTAATAGTGTTTATAATAATAAGAGATTCTCTTTAAGCCATCTACTTGGTTTACAAAGCTGTTTTTTGCTTATAGTGTAATCTCACAAAAGCAAACAAAACAGTGGCTAGATGAAACATACGAATGTTTAGGTATCTTGATCATTAATTTCACTTACCTGTGCTCTTGGTGTATCTGGTGTCCTGGTTTTAGAGAATTCAGAGTAACTTTACTAACAGAAGAATCCTGTAACTGGGTGGCTAATGATTCAGTTAGCAATCCACATTATATCCAATAACAACAAAAGCTCCCAATAACAGATACTCCTGATGCAGCTTTTCACAATACACTTTACACTGCAGATACAGTCAAAATCATAAATAATAATCTCGAGCGGTTTATTCAATCCTTTTTCCACTCTAAAACGATAGAAGAAATCAGCTTCGCTTTCATCAACATCACTAAATCCAGCACAGCTAGTCTTTCCAAGCCATGATTTCCCCGTACACACAAACCTTCGTCCACAAATGGCCTGACAGACGTTATATATACTCGCTGAAAGAGGAACTGTAGTGTGTAGAGTCAGTTGGAATAAACTAGAGTGTGTTTTTAATGTTTATGTAGTGGAGGAAGTGACTTCAGTGGGAACTGTAGCTGGTTGCTCTCAAAACCTGGCGAGCGTCATTGTTGAATTGAACGTCTAACCATACTGCTGATTGGCTTCTTGAATCGTCTGGAGCGTTTGTGTAACTCGTCACGGTTGGCTGAATATTTGCATGTCTCTCTGTGATTGGTTACTCACCTCCGTCCATCACGGATTTCTCTCCAAGAGTGGCTGTGATGCTTCAGCACCGCCTATGGTAGGCAAAAATGCTGTCTAGGTAGGCGGCTTGCTAGTTTCAGTTTGCTCAGAGGGGAGGAGAAACTGAGACTCTCTGAAAATGGCGTCTCCGAAAACAGTGCCTAAAGATGCACAGGTAAAAATATAAACGCCACAGGAGCATATTTAGTATTGTAGAAATACTAGCATATTAAATTTATTTTAACACATTAGCGTGATTAAAGTGCAGCTGCACATTTTAATTAATCTTATTTATTCTTATGAGTGTGCACGCGCGCGTGTTAGCACGCTAACTGAGCTACTGTACACCGCAATGGCTCAATTTTTTTATTTGCGTGATTCATTAAACGCTGTGGTATGAATTATGTGTTTAGTCACATCGATCATTCATATGTAATTGCATGAATGCATTTTGAGCATTAAGCAATACAATTGTACCTGCACATCGCCATAACATAGACAGCTTTACATAAACATGACCATATTATCAAGCTAATGACATGGACTAGTATAACATAATGTTGCCTAAGTGTAATTTTTGCCTAATTTCTTTCATGCTTTAATTAAAGGTAATGATCCAGATTCTTAAAGACATGGGAATCACTGAGTATGAGCCCAGAGTCATCAATCAAATGCTGGAGTTTACATACAGTAAGTGCTGCATGCATTTGAAATTTTATAGAAGTTGCCAACAAAGTTTTGTAATTGCATTTTTGTTGTTGTAAAATGCTCAATAAAAATGTCAACCAGTGTCAACCTGTCATATATGTATAGGATATGTAACAACTATTATTGAAGATGCAAAAATATATTCCACCCATGCTAAGAAGTCCAATGTGGATGCAGATGATATAAGGTTAGCAATCCAATGTCGAGTGGATCAGTCCTTCACGTCACCTCCACCTCGAGATGTAAGTCTCTTTTGATGTCTTTTTTTTTTAAAAAAAGGTTAATAATTAAAAAAAACCCATTTTTTAATTATTGTGACTTAATTTGACCACATAGTTGGTGCTTGAATTAATTAGTTGATGGTTTGTCTGTCATTTCAGTTTCTGTTGGAAATCGCGAGGCAGAAGAACATGGCCCCATTACCCCTTATTAAGCCTTACACTGGTCCACGTCTTCCACCGGACCGTTACTGTCTAACTGCACCCAACTACAGGCTAAAGTCCTTGCAGAAAAAGGTATTGCTACTTTATAACAAGATCTTAGGAGACATTATTATGTTGGCTTGAAAAATACTGTTATTCTATAAACTTAGTTTTTTTTTGTATTCCCTAAACAAAGACCTAAGTTTCTTACTGTAATAGGGTTGCCACGGTGTTACCAGTTTAACTCTGTAAATGGAACGACACCAGTGTGAAATGTTATACTGGGTTAAAGGGGGAAATATTATGAGTGGAACTTCCAATATCAATAAAATAGTCTAATGAATTTAATAGCCTTAAATAAAGAATAGTTGCCTAATGAAGAGTTTGCAACCCATCATAAATAATCGTAATAACTAGGGTTGTCAATCGATTAAAAATGATAATCAAATTAATTACATGGTGTCCCAAGCAATTAATCGCATATACAAATATTTTGCTGAGAAAGCCCCTCCTATAACAATAATTCAATATATATGGGTGGCTAATGATTCAGTTAGCAATCCACATTATATCCAATAACAACAAAAGCTCCCAATAACAGATACTCCTGATGCAGCTTTTCACAATACACTTTACACTGCAGATACAGTACAAACTTGCAATTCTCAGGAATCTTCATTATTACGGTCCGGCAGCATTGGAATTAATTGCTTTAATTTTTTTAACATGTTATTTTTAAGAAAATTAATTGCACTGAATTAACATGTTAAATTGACAGCCCTAGTAATAATTCATCGAAAGCCAGATGTTCTTTACCAATGCATGAAATTACACAGGCAGCAAAGCATGCGCACTAACAGAAGCTGTTTAATTGCAGGTTGCGAATAGGGATGCACTGATAACACTTTCTCTTCCGATACCAATCCGATACCAGTGTTGTTTTTTTCATAATCAGTTTAGAATATCTATACCTCACTGAGTGATGCTAATTATATGTTAAGAAACATAAACCTTTAACTACGCATTATTTCAATATAAATGTACAAACTATTAAGAAAAACTTTATTATTAACTAGTCTACTGGATAATGCTGCAGCAAAATTAACAGTAATCCCAGTGTAAATGTTGGGTAGAAAAGAAGGCAGTTTTTGCTTGTATCTGGACTTTAAAGGATTCAGATCTCTTTTTTTTGTTCAATTTAGTTGTAAGATATCGGTTCACTTCATTCACAGTCATTTTTTTGGAACCCATTAAACTTAAATATTGTTATAATTTGTAAACAAATAATAATAATACATGATTACTTTTAGAATTTTAAATACTACAGTAGTATATTTAAATTGTGCACCTTTAATTTTAAAACCCTCTGCATTTATTTTGACATTCTAAATTCTCCAGGAAGTCCTGTATGTTTAATTAGCTTATAGAAATTCTGGTAAAATGTACCTCCAGTCCCATTCCAAATGCATATCATAAGTGAACTGAACTTTTGAGCATCTACATTTGAGATGTTGTTCATTAGTAGAGCTCAAATAATGCACACCGCGTGAATGGTAAAAATAGCCGCGAGTGTGTGTGTGTTTGTAAACAGAGCAGCTTCATTCACTGACACACTGGTGCTGTGCATGCATTTACTTATTAAACACAACCTTTTGTGATTCACAGAGCTATTGCACATCTTCAAGTGGCTTTGAATAAAATGCACGAGTCATATGAACTACTTTAATTGTGTTTTTATGGTTCTTTATGTCATTTTTGAGCTTGACCGTAACGAACATGATTAACAAAGTATCGGATTTGGATCGGGCTCGTCGGATCGATACCTGATCTGTCTAAAGGCCAGTTCACACTGCACCAACAGACACCAACCAATGCCGACAGACATGTCAGTTGGGTTTTGTCGGATCAGTATGTTAACTCTGTCGGTGATTATTAGCGTCTGTTTTCGCCGGTTCAATTCAATGTTCAGTTGCCGGTTGTCAGGTCGTGGAGTGTCTGACCAGTGTGGTATGATTTTCCAACAAACTCTGACATAATCTGACATGGCCACGAACCGTTGCCATGACGATGAGAGAAGCGTCCCCAAAAACTCCATGAAAGCGAAAGCACGTGGGCTAGGTGCTAGCTGCAGGTGTGCTAAATCACTGTTGTTAATATAAAAATGGCAGATTTCTGTACGTGAAATTGCTTTTTGTTCTCAAACACATATGAACTGTAAAATTGTGTTAATAGCACAAAGCAATGAAGCATTGGGAACTATGGTGCCCTTTCTCGCCAAGTGTGCAGCTGATATTTCTTTCTTATGAAGTCCTTATGACGACATCGCTGTTAGAAATGGCAATATTTATAATTTCAACTTAAATAGCTTATTTATCTGGTTTAATTACCATAATAAATACTGTTACTTGGTAAAATTGACATTTCAAGAGATAAAATGTGAGATTATTACCAGTTGCCAGGAAACAAAGTGTTATCATTAGGCGTTCACTGGGTGAAATGGTATCTCTAAAATGTGTAGTTTGCCTCTGAATTATTGGTGTCACCATCTGAAGTAGATCAAAATTTTGAAAGCTCTGGACATCATCTGTTTGCAGTTCTCACGTCGCAACAACCAAGGCTTCACCCACAACCTCTTTCGTTTCATTCTTCGTCTTTTCAGGTGAAGAACGACAAGTAAAAGTAAAATTTGCATTGTGGTAAATGGATCATTCATTTTTTGAACCACTCTGACTCTCCGTAACGAAGTCTGTTGGTGTCTATTGGTGCAGTGTAAACATAACTGTTATGTTTGCAACATACTAAATCCAATGGCCGACTTGAGAATGTTGATGATTGTCGTCGTTGGTCGATGTCTGTCTGTGCAGTGTAAACTGGCCTTAAAAGCTTCAGAATAGGAGCTGAAACCGATCCAGGTATCGGATCGGTGGATCAATTAGTCAATGTTATCAACAACGTCGACAATAAATAATTGTTGACAAATTTTCATTGTCGAATAGTCGTTTGATCTCATTTAAAGTAACAAATTCCAACGATGATGAGCGAGAGCAGCACTGCAGTTCGTGCCTGACTGAGGAGAGGAAGAATTACACAGATCACAGTAGGGCTGCCCCCTGATAGTCGGCCAAACGTTAGTCGATGAAAAGAGTCTTGGTTGACCAAGTTTTTGATTGGTCGGTTGGTCCCAGAAAAACTTCCACAGGAAACGGACATACACCAGTATTACCGCAGGTTGAATGCTAGTTGGTACTATTGGGTAAATTTTGTCAAGCAGGGTTAGGGTTAAGTCTACACAATAAAGCAAGCCACCTGGATTTTCAAACTTTAAAATGTGTAGACGATACTGTTCTTGCAAAACAAAAAAAAATTCAGCAGACAGAAACAAAGGAGTGAGAACCTTTTAGATGCGCATGCTCCACGAGACAGTGTGTTATATATGTGCATAGACTGCTTTTCTGTCATCTGTTATTAATAATATAATAAAATGTTTCTTCAAGCATGTCTGTGTGTCCACAGGCAAAGTATTTCTAATATTAATTTGATAATTATAATAGCCTAATAATAATAATTTAATACATTAAGGGGAAATTGACATCTTCAAAGGCATCAGCTATTGGCGATCACTCTGACCATCGTTGATCATGGAGATCATCGTCTGTCGGCATAATGTGCATTTCTCTCTATAAATTAACAAAATGTTCAGACAGTCTCCTTGCTGGTTTTTCCGACACATTAAGTGTGGGGGCCTGGGAAGCTCAGTGAGTAAAAATGCTGACTCCTACCCCTGGAGTTGCGAGTTTGAATCCAGGGCGTGCTGAGTGACTCCAGCCAGGTCTCCTAAGCAATCAAATTGGCCCGGTTGCTAGGGAGGGTAGAGTCACATGGGGTAACCTCCTCATGGTCGCTATATTGTGGTTCTCACTCTCGGTGGGGCATGTGGTGAGCTGTGCGTGTATGCTGCGGTGAATACCATGAAGCCTCCACACACTAAGTCTCCACGGATTGACGTCACGGATTGACATCTCAGACGCAGAGGCAACTGAGATTCGTCCTCTTCCACCTAGATAGAGGTGACTCACTATGCCACCACAAGGACCTAGAGCGCATTGGGAATTCCAAATTGGGGGAGAAAAAAATACAAAACATGAAATACAGAAGCACTCTCTTTGTGGAATAAGTGGAGCTGGAGCTGCTGCTCTGCTGAAGCAAAACTTGTGTGTCGAGCATCTTTAAAGGAAACACCCGGAGTTACATCTTTAATGCTGTTATATTTAATGCATTGTAGCTTTATTAAAGTTCAAATAATTAAGAAGCTGGTCATGTAAATAACTTAAAATTCTGAAACTGGCATTTCTCTGTGTGGTCAGCGCCTCTTCTATGAGTTGCGTAAATGTCCCAATCTAAGTGGGAGCGATTGAACACTCTGATGCACACTCTGTCCCTCGAGTGCGTACGCTAAATGCAGCTAGATTATAGCGTGATGGCTCGCGACTTGTTGAATCATAATATATGTCACTGTGCATTTCTTAATATTAAGATAATTGTCAATATGCAGCTTTATTAATAAGAGTTTTTTTTTTTTGTGAGTTAAAGATGGATTGATGTGAACAGAAATGTGAGGGAGGATAATCTTCGCCCCATTATATACTGCAACAAAATACATTTTTATTTGTTTTAGTTTTAGCTTGTTTTCCAAAATATATTTTTAAAACTCCTTTAAAACAATGTACATTTTCTTTAACAGCTATCTGAGGATATTGAATATAATATTACAAATACAAATATTTTACAATATCTAAAAATCCTTTAAACAAAATATGCATTCCCCTGAGAAGCAGCATATAAGATATTAAGACTTGCTTTTAGAGAATACTGAATACAAGTATATTTTGTCTTGAAAAAATGCACTTATATTTAAGATGCATCCTCTTAAAGCAAGTCTAAATATCTTAGATATTGCTTCTCAAGTAAATTTATCTTGTTTTAAGAATTTTAGACAATTTTAAATGAAAAATAAGACAAAAACACTAACAATAGGATTTTTTGCAGTAATGTTTTTAATTAAACAAGTATTTTTTCCCTTTAATTCAGTGAATGTCATTTAGAGGTATTTTTATGATGATTTTGTCCGTGTATTGTTAGTAAGCATGTTTAATACAACCTTTTAATTTGTGCACAAGCTGAATAGTCGGTTAAGAGCTAATGATTAATCGTGGCAATAAATGTTGAATAATCATTCTAATAATTGTTAGGTTAGTCGATTATCAAAATAAAATTTAGTTGCAGCCCTACTTTGTTTTAAGTTTTTCGTTTTTTTTAAATACATGAATTTAATTTTCAGTGCAAAATCACTAAAGATGTTGATGATGTAATTGGATGTATATATACATATTTATATATATATTTTTTTTATACAAATATTGTGAACATATTTCTTGCATATCGCCCAGCCCTAGGTGAGAATTTATTCACACACATTCAAAGTCATTACCCTCCGAAGCAGCTAAACTGGGTCCTGGGATGAAAGGTAATAAAACACCAACATTAAACCTGCAAAAATCTACAATAAGTGATGTATTTGCCCGGACAACAAAATACCCAACCGGTAGCCCATGATAGAGAGATTGCACGGATGAAGGGATTCGTTGCCAAAGAGATGTTGCCCATACATTTTAATAGCAAAAAAAATGTCAGTTTCATTAGAATTTTTAGTTAAAATAAATAACAAATAAAATTTAAAAGTTTGAAATCAAGTTGCCTATTGCTTAATGAAAATTACCACATAGTAGCACTTAGCATCCAACCACAGGTCGGAGGTTGTACAGCTCTTCATTATTCTGTAGCTCCACAATCAGTCGGGTATCATTCAGTGCTGTGGCCTTGTAAATCCGAAAGAGGTCAATTGTTGCTTCAATGACAACGGCGGCCAATCTCGTGCACTTGTTTGTTTATCAGCATACTGCAGTTTATTTATTCTTTCCTTTTAGTTATTTTGTGTTTGTATGTAGACCTTTAAATAGTAGTGTATTTTAGGTTTGATTTAAATATTTTTTTGTGTGTCTCTTGTCTTTTCTCCTGGTTATTGTTTTCTACTACACCACTGAGTTCAGTGTGGACCGTGTGGCAAAAATTGCCTTAACGGCAAAACTATCCGCTCACTGCCGCATCTGGGACAATACACCTCGCGGCTCCCGCTTGCAATGTGAAGGCTGTAATCTCTTAATATGGGTGCCGAGACAAAAAATCACCATGAAAGTGCCATTGTTGTTCCTGTTATTAACTTTGAGATCATTTTTGAATATAAATGTTACTTTGTACAACCTTCACATTACATTCCTTCAAAGCCAATGGGAAGTTTACTCAAAATGTTGTCCGGCGGTGGAACACCAGGACAATTGCGTTTCAGACCATACACATCCGTCTGATCGACGGTTTATCTATGTGACAGTCTTTCTGACTAGCTAACTAGCGAACGATCTGCATAACGATCAAAATGAAAACATTTAAATTTTAAACTTTGAGACAAAAGTTTGTCAAGACAACATCAAAGTCTAGACAAACTATACCTATATAGTGACCATTTATGTACCTGTACGGTACTCTGTAGATGCCAGAAAGTACATCCTCTTTATGGTGGTGAGGCAGTGTGTATGATTTGAAATATGGTTCTGATTTGCATGTCTAGGTCACTTCGTCTGCGGGCAGAATAACAGTGCCACGGTTGAGTGTGGGGGCAGTTTCCAGTAGGCCAAGCACTCCAACTCTTGGTCAGTTGGTCAAGCATGTCTCATTTCTAAAATGCATCATCTGAGCTCTCTTATTACAAGAGCTTTTAGTTGTTACTTTATTCCTTTTATTGATAAACAATGAAATGATCTACTATTGTGAAACTCAATTTATATGATCATCACTGTGGTTTTCACAGGCGCACCCTCAGTGCAGACAGTGGGGACAAAAGTAGGGACACCAGTGTCACTGGCGGGCCAGCGCTTCACCGTTCAGATTCCCTCTTCGCAGGCTGCTTCTGTCAAATCAGGTTGGTACCTTTTTTTTTATTTTTATCTAAAGCCCAAAGTATACTTCTGTTTTGATGTGAACACTTGATATCTGCATGGAGTTGAACGGCAGCCTTTCAAAGTATACTTCATTTGACTGTGCATGCATACACAGGTGGTTTACACATGTGTGCTTCGACTTCTATGAGATACTGGACTATTTCTGTTCAGGAGTTTAGATCCATAAAGATGTCTTTATAGTCCTTCAGATTTAAGTTATACAAATGCAAGTATCTCCTGACCTCCTCAACACGGGCTCTTGACATGCACATACACTGTTGATGATTCCACCTTTGTCTCCTGATGTTTAGCGGTGATTAGATCTTCTAGCGCTTCTTTGTGACTGCAATGGCTCAATTGAGTGTCACCACCTTGTAACCCCACTTATTAATGCACATGATTCCTTGCACATGGACATACTGTGCATTCAGAGGACGGTTAGAAAAATCTGGCCACACGCATTGACTGCTCAAGCACACTTCTGATGATTAAATTTGCGTCACACATCCTGTACGAAGACGGCTAGTGTTTGCATCTAACCGAAGTATACTTTGGCTTTAGAATGGTATAATATTAATACAGTTCTTGTATTTCAGCTACTTGTATTTTCAGCTAAATTGGTGACCAAGTCCTTCAAAGGGACTATTTGTAGTGCAACCTCTGTATAGACATGTCTGTTTTTGAGCATGTTGTAAATTGTAATTGTATAATATGAGCTTAATAACCATTTAACTAATTATTATTTTGTGTGTTTTAATTCACAGCTACTCCAACCACTCCCACCGTTCAGAATGTCCTCATCAACCCCTCCCTCATCGGCTCCAAGAACATCCTCATCACTACTAATATGGTCTCCCAGAATTCATCCAGTGACTCAACCTCTCTCAAGAGAAAGCATGAAGATGAGGATGACTATGATGCTTTATGACCTGCTGTGTTTTCTTACTAGTGTGTGATTCTGTAAATAAGCAATCTGTTGTCAGTCTGCCCCTCATTAGTCGTGTTATTTAGGTTAAACAATACAGTGCTGCCATTATTTTTGTACATAAATTGATAAAAAAAAAAAAAAAGTGGGTTTGGAGGTTTTTCTAATGTTTCATTACCATTTTAGTTGAGTTGACTTTGCTACAAGAAATCTTTGACGGGTGCAAAGAACCAAGTTATTACCCTTTCAACTGCATTTAAGCACATTTAAACTGTTTCTTTTGTTTTTTGTTTTACATATGGGCTTTTATCAAAATTATTTATGTTTTATTACTTCCATAAATTGCATAAAATTAAGTGTAAAATAAAATGTAATGTAATCAATGAAATACCAGCAGAGGGAGCTGGTTGGATGAAAAATATCCATGCACTTTCACTTTGGGAATGAATGGTCTTTGTTTGACAATACTATTGTTATAATCTAAAATGTTATATATTTTAGTTTGTTTAGGCATTCTTCTTGCATATCTTAACTTTTATTAGACTTAAAGGGAGGGTTTGGAGGACAAGTGGCCAGGAGTACTGTTCCCTTCCTCCTTTTGCCTTAAAAATACAGTATAGAATTTATGGTAATCATTTTACAATGCCTTATCATTTATGCCAACTGATTTTAAAGTATTGTGAATCTACACTATGCATAATGTTTTACAGTCTACAGTCCTAAACAGAAAAGTGACAGTTGAACTAACTTGTAGGATGAAAATGTACAAGAAAAGGGATTGAATGCAATCCAAGTCTAGTTAATGACAAAACGGTCCTCACACAAAGTAAAATGTGTGTATTCCAAGGATCCTGTGAGAACAGACCAAAACATAACTCCTTTTTCACTATAAAAGTTGACATCAGTCCTCTTGGCGATCGTGATTTCAGGTTCAATCACACTTCCTAGTGCTTGATGCATGCACAGTGCACTAGATGGCGCTAGGAAGCAATGCTCGAATTGAATCAAATCTTAAAGTACTTACAATAAGATTTTTTTTTTTTTTTTTTTTTGATGGTGGTGGTGTGGTTAGACTGGCAATATACAATACATTTATTTGTTCATAATATGCATAACTATATACTATTTATTGAAAGAAACAGGTTTACATAAAATAACAGGCTTTTGTGTTGATAAAGAATAAACATATATATGTACACACACACATTTTCAGTCCAATGTTATATAACAAAGAGAGATAAGCTACTATTCTTCTTTTAAAGATTTAGAGGGTGACAAAGCAGCAGACCCAAAAGGGCAACTATGGCAAATATACCAGGGGACTACATATAAGGCACGTGAAGACCCGTAAACGCATGTGACATTCAAAAAACATTGAAATGTCTCAAAAACAGTAGAAAATAAACATATGGCTTCCAGACTCACTAATTTCACGATATTTCTGTTCTTACTGTATTTTGGATCAAATCAATGCAGACTTGTTGAGCAGAAGAGACTTTTGAACAGTAGTGTGCATCCAACAGAATAATTCTAGCATTATTTACCAATGTAGTATTTACTACCCTATAAACAACTGGATGATTGATGTGACACTTTGTGATAATAATGTTTGTTCCAAAAGACTTGTTTAAATGCATTAAACTAGTTTATTAGATATTAAAAATATAAACTGTGAGAAGTCTGGCTGTCAGTCTAGTGTTGGTGGGGATTTTTCAACGATTTCAGTGCAGTTACATTGTTATGTCAGTAGGTGGCGGCAAGGGGCTGTTATGAGTGAGTCAGTCAGCAGACTATTCAACCATTTCAGTCAAAAAGGCTGCTTTATTCAAGAACAAACAGTGCTATGGTTATCAATATGTCAATCGCTGCTATTTCAAGAATGAATCCCGCATTTATATGCGGATGTAATTACTGAAACTTTGCAGCGTGTACGTGGCCGTTGGTCCTCCTCTTAGCAGCCTGAAAAACAAGTTTTATACAAATTCTGAATGGATTATATATAGCATAGAAAGCGCACAACGAGCGGACCATTTATAATCACTAGAACGCTGTCACTCATTATCATCGCCATTTCTAAAACCCCGTAGAACCAGGCCTATTCATAATGGAAAAATAGTAATCCTAAATGTTTCCAATTTATTCAAGGAATACAAAAGCCCCGACATGGAGTGGATATATATAGTAGAAAGATAAAAACGAGAGAAAATTACCCCTCAAAAAAGTCAGTAAGAAGCATAGTGAGTGAAAGATATAGTGAGTTATGAGTGAATGAAAGAGATAGTGAGTGAGTGAGTGATGAGTGAATGAAAGAGATAGTGAGTGAGTGAGTGAAATATACAGTGAGTGTGTGAAAGACATAGTGAGTGAAAGATATAGTGAGTGATGAGTGAATGAAAGAGATAGTGAGTGAGTGTGTGATGAGTGACTGAAAGAGATAGTGAGTGAGTGTGTGATGAGTGACTGAAAGAGATAGTGAGTGATGAGTGAATGAAAGAGATAGTGAGTGATGAGTGAATGAAAGAGATAGTGAGTGAGTGTGTGATGAGTGACTGAAAGAGATAGTGAGTGATGAGTGAATGAAAGAGATAGTGAGTGAGTGAGTGAGTGAGTGAGTGAGTGAGTGAGTGAGTGAGTGAGTGAGTGAAATATACAGTGAGTGTGTGAAAGACATAGTGAGTGAAAGATATAGTGAGTGATGAGTGAATGAAAGAGATAGTGAGTGAGTGAGTGAATGAAAGAGATAGTGAGTGTGTGATGAGTGACTGAAAGAGATAGTGAGTGAGTGTGTGATTAGTGACTGAAAGAGATAGTGAGTGAGTGTGTGATGAGTGACTGAAAGAGATAGTGAGTGAGTGTGTGATGAGAGACTGAAAGAGATAGTGAGTGAGTGTGTGATGAGTGACTGAAAGAGATAGTGAGTGAGTGTGTGATGAGTGACTGAAAGAGACAGTGAGTGAGTGTGTGATGAGTGACTGAAAGAGATAGTGAGTGAGTGAGTGAGTGAATGAAAGAGATAGTGAGTGTGTGATGAGTGACTGAAAGAGATAGTGAGTGAGTGATGAGAGACTGAAAGAGATAGTGAGTGAGTGTGTGATGAGTGACTGAAAGAGATAGTGAGTGAGTGATGAGTGACTGAAAGAGATAGTGAGTGAGTGTGTGATGAGTGACTGAAAGAGATAGTGAGTGAGTGAGTGAATGAAAGAGATAGTGAGTGTGTGATGAGTGACTGAAAGAGATAGTGAGTGATGAGTGAATGAAAGAGATAGTGAGTGAGTGTGTGATGAGTGACTGAAAGAGATAGTGAGTGAGTGTGTGATGAGTGACTGAAAGAGATAGTGATTGAGTGTGTGATGAGTGACTGAAAGAGATAGTGAGTGATGAGTGAATGAAAGAGATAGTGAGTGAGTGAGTGAATGAAAGAGATAGTGAGTGAGTGTGTGATGAGTGACTGAAAGAGATAGTGAGTGAGTGTGTGATGAGTGACTG
Organism: Xyrauchen texanus; assembly: GCF_025860055.1. Classification (NCBI taxonomy): domain Eukaryota; kingdom Metazoa; phylum Chordata; class Actinopteri; order Cypriniformes; family Catostomidae; genus Xyrauchen; species Xyrauchen texanus. The sequence goes on along the minus strand of NC_068306.1, from coordinate 28,147,660 downwards.
AAAGAGACAGTGAGTGAGTGTGTGATGAGTGACTGAAAGAGATAGTGAGTGAGTGTGTGATGAGTGACTGAAAGAGATAGTGAGTGAGTATGTGAGTGAGTGAAATATATAGTGAGTGTGTGAAAGACATAGTGAGTGAGTGAGTGAGTGAGTGAGTGAAAGATATAGTGAGTGAGTGTGTGATGAGTGAATGAAAGAGATAGTGAGTGAGTGTGTGATGAGTGAATGAAAGAGATAGTGAGTGAGTGTGTGATGAGTGAGTGAAAGATATAGTGAGTGTGTGAAAGACATAGTGAGTGAGTGAGTGAGTGAGTGAAAGATATAGTGAGTGAGTGTGTGATGAGTGAATGAAAGAGACAGTGAGTGAGTGTGTGATGAGTGAATGAAAGAGATAGTGGAGTGTGTGATGAGTGAGTGAAAGATATAGCGTGGAAAGAGATAGTGAGTGAGAGAGTGAGTGAGTGACTGAAAGAGATAGTGAGTGATGAGTGAATGAAAGAGATAGTGAGTGAGTGTGTGATGAGTGAATGAAAGAGATAGTGAGTGAGTGTGTGATGAGTGACTGAAAGAGATAGTGAGTGAGTGTGTGATGAGTGAATGAAAGAGATAGTGAGTGATGAGTGAATGAAAGAGATAGTGAGTGAGTGTGTGATGAGTGACTGAAAGAGATAGTGAGTGATGAGTGAATGAAAGAGATAGTGAGTGAGTGTGTGATGAGTGACTGAAAGAGATAGTGAGTGATGAGTGAATGAAAGAGATAGTGAGCGAGTGTGTGATGAGTGAATGAAAGAGATAGTGAGTGAGTGAGTGAGTGAGTGAGTGAAATATACAGTGAGTGTGTGAAAGACATAGTGAGTGAAAGATATAGTGAGTGATGAGTGAATGAAAGAGATAGTGAGTGAGTGAGAGATAGTAGTGAGTGTGGATGAGTGACTGAAAGAGATAGTGAGTGAGTGTGTGATGAGTGACTGAAAGAGATAGTGAGTGAGTGTGTGATGAGTGACTGAAAGAGACAGTGAGTGAGTGTGTGATGAGTGACTGAAAGAGATAGTGAGTGAGTGAGTGAGTGAAATATATAGTGAGTGTGTGAAAGACATAGTGAGTGAAAGATATAGTGTGTGATGAGTGAATGAAAGAGATAGTGAGTGAGTGAGTGAGTGAAATATACAGTGAGTGTGTGAAAGACATAGTGAGTGAAAGATATAGTGAGTGATGAGTGAATGAAAGAGATAGTGAGTGAGTGAGTGATGAGTGACTGAAAGAGATAGTGAGTGATGAGTGAATGAAAGAGATAGTGAGTGAGTGTGTGATGAGTGACTGAAAGAGATAGTGAGTGATGAGTGAATGAAAGAGATAGTGAGTGATGAGTGAATGAAAGAGATAGTGAGTGAGTGTGTGATGAGTGACTGAAAGAGATAGTGAGTGATGAGTGAATGATAGAGATAGTGAGTGAGTGTGTGATGAGTGAATGAAAGAGATAGTGAGTGAGTGAGTGAGTGAGTGAGTGAGTGAAATATACAGTGAGTGTGTGAAAGACATAGTGAGTGAAAGATATAGTGAGTGATGAGTGAATGAAAGAGATAGTGAGTGAGTGAATGAAAGAGATAGTGAGTGTGTGATGAGTGACTGAAAGAGATAGTGAGTGAGTGTGTGATGAGTGACTGAAAGAGATAGTGAGTGAGTGTGTGATGAGTGACTGAAAGAGATAGTGAGTGAGTGTGTGATGAGTGACTGAAAGAGATAGTGAGTATGTGAGTGAGTGAAATATATAGTGAGTGTGTGAAAGACATAGTGAGTGAGTGAGTGAGTGAGTGAGTGAAAGATATAGTGAGTGAGTGTGTGATGAGTGAATGAAAGAGATAGTGAGTGAGTGTGTGAGTGTGTGATGAGTGAGTGAAAGATATAGCGAGTGTGTGAAAGAGATAGTGAGTGAGAGAGTGAGTGAGTGACTGAAAGAGATAGTGAGTGATGAGTGAATGAAAGAGATAGTGAGTGAGTGTGTGATGAGTGAATGAAAGAGATAGTGAGTGAGTGTGTGATGAGTGACTGAAAGAGATAGTGAGTGATGAGTGAATGAAAGAGATAGTGAGTGAGTGTGTGATGAGTGAATGAAAGAGATAGTGAGTGAGTGTGTGATGAGTGACTGAAAGAGATAGTGAGTGATGAGTGAATGAAAGAGATAGTGAGTGAGTGTGTGATGAGTGAATGAAAGAGATAGTGAGTGAGTGAGTGAGTGAGTGAGTGAGTGAAATATACAGTGAGTGTGTGAAAGACATAGTGAGTGAAAGATATAGTGAGTGATGAGTGAATGAAAGAGATAGTGAGTGAGTGAGTGACTGAAAGAGATAGTGAGTGTGTGATGAGTGACTGAAAGAGATAGTGAGTGAGTGTGTGATGAGTGACTGAAAGAGATAGTGAGTGTGTGATGAGTGACTGAAAGAGATAGTGAGTGTGTGATGAGTGACTGAAAGAGATAGTGAGTGAGTGTGTGATGAGTGACTGAAAGAGATAGTGAGTGAGTGTGTGATGAGTGACTGAAAGAGATAGTGAGTGAGTGTGTGATGAGTGACTGAAAGAGATAGTGAGTGTGTGATGAGTGACTGAAAGAGATAGTGAGTGATGAGTGAATGAAAGAGATAGTGAGTGAGTGTGTGATGAGTGACTGAAAGAGATAGTGAGTGAGTGTGTGATGAGTGACTGAAAGAGATAGTGAGTGAGTGTGTGATGAGTGACTGAAAGAGATAGTGAGTGTGTGATGAGTGACTGAAAGAGATAGTGAGTGATGAGTGAATGAAAGAGATAGTGAGTGATGAGTGAATGAAAGAGATAGTGAGTGATGAGTGAATGAAAGAGATAGTGAGTGAGTGTGTGATGAGTGACTGAAAGAGATAGTGAGTGAGTGTGTGATGAGTGACTGAAAGAGATAGTGAGTGAGTGTGTGATGAGTGACTGAAAGAGATAGTGAGTGAGTGTGTGATGAGTGACTGAAAGAGATAGTGAGTGAGTGTGTGATGAGTGACTGAAAGAGATAGTGAGTGAGTGTGTGATGAGTGACTGAAAGAGATAGTGAGTGAGTGAGTGAGTGAGTGAGTGAGTGAGTGAAATATACAGTGAGTGTGTGAAAGACATAGTGAGTGAAAGATATAGTGAGTGATGAGTGAATGAAAGAGATAGTGAGTGAGTGAGTGAATGAAAGAGATAGTGAGTGTGTGATGAGTGACTGAAAGAGATAGTGAGTGATGAGTGAATGAAAGAGATAGTGAGTGAGTGTGTGATGAGTGACTGAAAGAGATAGTGAGTGAGTGTGTGATGAGTGACTGAAAGAGATAGTGAGTGAGTGTGTGATGAGTGACTGAAAGAGATAGTGAGTGAGTGTGTGATGAGTGACTGAAAGAGATAGTGAGTGAGTGTGTGATGAGTGACTGAAAGAGATAGTGAGTGAGTGTGTGATGAGTGACTGAAAGAGATAGTGAGTGAGTGAGTGAGTGAGTGAGTGAGTGAGTGAAATATACAGTGAGTGTGTGAAAGACATAGTGAGTGAAAGATATAGTGAGTGATGAGTGAATGAAAGAGATAGTGAGTGAGTGAGTGAATGAAAGAGATAGTGAGTGTGTGATGAGTGACTGAAAGAGATAGTGAGTGATGAGTGAATGAAAGAGATAGTGAGTGAGTGTGTGATGAGTGACTGAAAGAGATAGTGAGTGAGTGTGTGATGAGTGACTGAAAGAGATAGTGAGTGAGTATGTGAGTGAGTGAAATATATAGTGAGTGTGTGAAAGACATAGTGAGTGAGTGAGTGAGTGAAAGATATAGTGAGTGAGTGTGTGATGAGTGAATGAAAGAGATAGTGAGTGAGTGAGTGAGTGTGTGATGAGTGAGTGAAAGATATAGCGAGTGTGTGAAAGAGATAGTGAGTGAGAGAGTGAGTGAGTGACTGAAAGAGATAGTGAGTGTGTGAGTGAGTGAACCAAACAGGGTTAAGTTAACAGAAAATAAATTGATTAGCCTATATTAGAATCCATAATTTCACACATCCTCACATTCAAACGGGAAGCAGAACCACCTCATCACATCCCTTACCACCACGCCACAATAAAACCTGTGATGGGGTGGAAAATTTCATCCCAAAATGGCTGCAGATCTCACATGTGGTCAAGTTCCTCACATAGCATAAATGCATTCAATCTGAAATATAATTTTCTTTGCATTAATAATGTAAAAAATGCAATAAAAAACAGTTTTCCCTATCTATTTTGCATGACGGGGTGGTTGGTTTGAGCTTGACAGACCCTGCCTAACATGAAAAAGCAACAAATAAACAAAGTAAAAGAATGTCTGTACTTGCCTGCTTTTGTTCTTGTTGGATACAAGGCTCAAATTATGTCATTTCCACTTTGTGATGTCATTTAAAGCAACAGTGTATTATTTATAGATAAAACAAGTTATTGTGACGGGTGGTAAGTCAAACTGAGGGACGCACACAAATCATAAAATATTTACAAACAAAATAAGGTTTATTTTGAATAAAAATATCTTATATATACAGGGACACACATAAAATCCTGAAAATAATAAATGTTTGAAAAAAATATATAACTTATTTGGTGATATTTTAGATGCAAATGTCATGTTGGTCAACACGGACATGTGAAATTGGCTATGTACTAATGAAAAATTATTAAAAATAGTATAACTTTAACCTTTGGAATCACACTTTGGGACATATTTTGTGCCTTATGCATCTCATCAAACACTGCGGACCCAAATTACACCCGTTTCATAGAATGACTCTTTTACTTCTTATGGGGTTCTCCTAATGTCCCGGATCGCCATGGATACTGCTGATATCAAGACATAGTGTAAAAGGAGTTATATTTTTTGTTTGTTCTCACCCAAAGCTGATTGGTTCGCTTCGGAAGACACAGATTAAACCACTCGAGTTTTATGGATTATTTTTAGGCTGCCTTTAAATCCTTTGGGAGGCTTGCACATTTGGTCACCATTTACTTGCATTGTTTGTACAAACAGACGCCATATCTCCATTAATATATATTTGTTGGTGTTCCGTGGAAGAAAGTCATACACGTTTGTGACGACGTAAGAATGTGTAAATTATTAGAATGATAATTTTTGGGTGAACTGTTCCCTTAAATATTGGTAATTCAGGCCTCCATCCAAACCTTTATCTACATAACTTATTTTGTTCATTCTTTTTAGTTTGCCGTGGTTTATAAAGAAGCATATACATGTTTTTTTGATTGCCTAAAATTATGAAACATCCTTGTCCACAGTGCAACTGTTTACTGTTTACTATTTACCTCACAAAGCTCATTACAGCCACTACTCTCTCGTGCGTGTAAGGGCCGGTTACGTAAACGCCCTGAGCAGCTCTCTCGTTGGCTGATGAGAGTGTCTATCAAAGCTACTTCGGCCAATAGACTCGTTCTTCGCTCTCAAACGGTGGCGGCCATGTTGTATCCGCGGGGGATTGGAGATCCTTCGCACGGAACGGAGTCTGGCTTCGGGAGTTCACGGCGGGGTTCTCGGGCTTGAGCTCGTCTGGATTTTACAACATTATAGATCTACACTCCTCGCTATGAGCCGTCCGTCCTCTGCGGGTGGTGCGGCCGGAGGATTCGGAGCTGGCAAAGCAGGAGGAAGTAAGCATGGAGGCTCCGGAGGGACGACCGCCGCCGCGGCCGCAGTAGCAGCAGCAGCAGCAGCAGCAGCAGCCGCCTCCGCCGCGGGGGTATCTGGCTCCGTCACGGGCTCCGGCTCGGTCCCTGCGGCCGCTGTAGCCCTTCCAGCCGCAGCGCTACCAGGACAATCAGCCGAACTGACAGCGCTGTTTGAGTGCCCCGTGTGTTTCGACTATGTGCTGCCTCCGATATTGCAGTGCCAGGCAGGGCATCTGGTGTGTAATCAGTGTCGCCAAAAGCTCAGCTGTTGCCCGACCTGTCGCGGCCCTCTGACACCGAGCATAAGGAACTTGGCAATGGAAAAAGTTGCATCCACTCTGCCGTTTCCGTGTAAGGTAAGAACGACCGCTAGTGCGACTGACTGGCTCACACAGGGCTCTGGTCAGCCTTTATAACGCACTGAAAGTTGTCTTTGCAACATTGTTTCATTCTGCACTCTGTGCCACACGCTGAAGTAACAACATATTATTCATCATTCTATGATCCCACATTATAAGTGGCAGTTACATTCAGCAGTTTATGACTACACATTCTATGACTATAAATTCTTAAGCTCCTTTAGATCTTTAAGCATTCTGCGATCACACACAGTTAGCAACATGTTTCATTCAGTACTATATGATGACACTGAACTAGCAGTTAGTTAAAGTGTGGTTATATCTTGTAACTAAAGCTCAGATGCAACAGGTGTGTGTTACTTCAAACAAAGAAGATTAGATGCTTCTCCTTCATTCATATTTTTTGTCTCTTTCCCTCTCCTCACAATTTGATATCAAGTATCCATGTGAAATTAATTCGGGTTAGGAACCATCATCCTAATGTGTTAAAGGAGTTTGGTGACTTGGTTCAAAAATAACAGCATCAGATAGATCCATATTCACCCTGGCTTAGTCCATATTCTGATGTTTGTAAATGTTTTTCGATGTTAACTATACCTTAACATGCAAAGGCAACTTTAAGGAAGCCAAAGTGACATGAAAAATGTAAACACTGTGACTCTGTGGTTAGATCAAGCCAGGAGTGTGACTAGAGTCTGCCAAGATCAGGGGCTGAGCTCATGGTCCATTTTAGACATAAGAGGTATACTGTGAACAAAGTTTTTCTGAACGAGTTTCGAGCCCTGCTAAATGCTTAACCCCCTTGCAATTGCTGTTATATTTGTTAAAATAATATAGAATTCTCATAACATTTAACCATTATTAATGATTCAATAATAATAATAATAATGTATTTATAAATGCCTGTTAAAATTAGGTCACACAAAAATGTAAATTCTATAATAATTTTCTCACCCTCATTATGTTCGAAACCTATGTGACTTACTTTCTTTCATGGAACACAAAAGGAAATGTTAGGAGGAGATGCATGTTAGTCTCAGTCACTTTTAACTTTCATTGAATAAATCTTTAGATACAATATAAGTAAATGGTGACTGAGACTGTCTTTCTGTCTAACATCGTCTTTTGTCCACAGAAGAAAGTCATACAGAACGACATATGGGTGAGTAAATTATGACAGAACTTACATTTTTGAGTGAACTTTACCCTGCTGAAAAAACAACCTATGCTGGTTTTAGCTGGTTTCCCAGGCTGGTCTGTTGGCTGTTTTAGAGGGGTTTTGATCACTTTTCAGCTGGTGAGGCTTGGAGACCAGCAAAAACCAACAAACCAGCTTAGGCTGGTCTAGGCTGTTTTTAAGGAAATACTGATGTCCATTGTAAGTGAGACATTAATCATCAAGGTTTCATGATGATAGCAGTTAAAGAGAACAGTTTCTCAAGGTCATACATTTTATCTGCTTTACACAATTTTATTGTCTGTTCAAGTTCAATACAAAATCTACATACCAACCTTAGTATTAAAAAGTGTTCCTTATGATAGGAAAAAAAATCAATCAAATAGAAACATCTTTATGAACAAATTAAATTAAATGATAAACAGTACAGACAATATAAATTCAGTACGGAGTATAACACCGTATAACTGTAGGTGTTGAGTGATGATTTATATGATTATTATTTACACGATACATTTATTATATCAATATACAGTTGAAATCAGAAGTTTACATACACTTAGGTTGAAGTCATTAAATAAAAATTTTTTTAACTGCTCCACAGATTTAATATTAGCAAACTATTGTTTTGGCAAGTCATTTAGGACATCTACTTTGTGCATGACACGACACTTTTCCAACAAAAGTTTACAGACAGATTGTTTCACTTTTAATTGACTATATCAAAATTCCAGTGGGACAGAAGTTTACATACACAAAGTTAACTTTGCCTTTAAGCAGCTTGGAAATTTACAGAAATTAATGTCAAGCCTTTAGACAATTAGCTTCTGATAGGAGGTGTACTGAATTTGAGGTGTACATGTGGATGTATTTTAAGGTCTTCATTCAAACTCAGTGCCTCTTTGCGTGACATCATTATGTCTCCTAGAGATGAATGTAGTTTGTTGCGAAAAGTGTGAATCAATCCCAGAACAACAGCAAAGGACCTTGTGAAGATGCTGGAGGAAACCAGTAGACAAGTATCTATATCCACAGTAAAACGAGTCCTATATCAACATTACCTGAAAGGCTGCTCGGCAAGGAAGAAGACACTGCTCCAAAACCAACCTAAAAAGCCAGACTACAGTTTGCAAGTGCACATGGGGATAAAGATCTTACTTTTTGGAGAAATTTCCTCTGGTCTGATGGAACAAAAATTGAACTGTTTGGCCATAATGACCATCATTATGTTTGGAGGAAAAAGGGTGAGGCTTGCAAGCAAAAGAACACCATTCCCACTGTGAAGCATGGGGTGGCAGCATCATGTTGTGGGGTGCTTTGCTGCAGGAGGGACTGTTGCACTTCACAAAATAGATGGCAACATCTCAAGACATCAGTCAGGAAGTTAAAGCTCAGTCGCAAATGGGTCTTCCAAATGAACAATGACAAGAAGCATAACTCAAGTTGCAAAATGGCTTAAGGACAACAAAGTCAAAATATTGAGGTGGCCATCAAAAAAGCCCAGACCTCAATCTGAATTTGTGGGCAAAACTGAAAAAGTGTGTGAGAGCAAGGAGACCTACAAACCTGACTAAGTTACACCAGTTCTGTCTGAAGGAATGGGCCAAAATTCCAGCAACTTATTGTGGAGGGCTATACCAAAACGTTTGACCCAAGTTAAACAATTTAAAGGCAATGATACCAAATACTAACAAAGTGTATGTAGACTTCTGACCCACTGGGAATGTGATGAAAGAAATAAAAGCTGAAATAAATAATTCTCTCTACTATTTTTCTGACTTTTCACATTCTTAAAATAAAGTATTGATCCTAACTGATATAAATAGGGAATGTTTTCTATGATTAAATGTCAGGAATTGTGAAAAACAGTTTAAATGTATTTGGCTAAGGTATATGTAAACTTCTGACTTCAACCGTAGACATATAATATATATATATATATGTGTTGTGTATTATATTAATTAATATATTATGCCAAACTCAAAACCTCTGCCCTAGTACTTAATGAGAGCCAGTGAAGTAAAAAGACTATTTATTCTTTAGCTGCTTGAGGGAGTAGAGAGTAACGTCTTGCATGATGATTTGTAAATCGTCTTTATATTTACATGGTTTATATTTATAATGGTTCTTAAAACAAACCACTTTGATCATTTTTCCCCCTGAAATTGCTTCATCAATGCTCAATAGAAATAATTATTTTTTTCTGTAATCATACACAGAGATTAGTAAACAACACATTTTCTTTAAGTTGTGCATTTAGCTCTGTTATACCCTATCATGCGGCGCCAGCGCGTGCCTACCATTTCTTGATGCCATCGAACTTTGAATGTTTTGGATCCTGTTCTCATCGTGATGTAAAAAACTGTCTAATATCTGCCTGAAAAAAGAATGAACAACTCATTTTAACATATTATAAAAGGTAGTAGCTAGCTAGTCATTGACTTTGTTATACAGAGGACCAGGGTGATCAGAATGGGATCAACGGTCCACCGCTCTGGCCTGGACCAACACTGCTGCATTTTCCCAAACGATACCGAACAGCCTCTTTTAGTTGTTTCACCTCTTGGACACTTTATATTCCAACTTTCATAGCTAAATATCTTAAATATGTAAAATATGCTTAATGTTGTTAAATGTGATCATTATGTTCTCATTTGATTTTTGAAAAACCTTTCCTCTCCCACCACAAAAAACAACAAAAAAATGATAAACTATACAAGTGGTATTCGTCTTTTTCATATTTAGATCATATCCCTCAAATTTGTGCTCTTGACTTTAATTGCCTCCTGAGCTGTACTTGAGCCGTCCAGCCGCGCTTCGCCTTCGCACCACCTGCAAACTAGACCTGTAGTAGTCCTGTCAGTCATTTATTTATTTATGATTTTGTTTCTTTCAAATCAGTTTTTGAAGCAAAGAGTTTTAACTGAAAAAACAATAATAAAAAAGACCCAGAGCACCAAAAAAAAAATCACAATAATTATATCCGTGGCTATAGAAAAAACATTGAGGGCTATAGCCCAATAGCCAGGGCCTAGTCACGCCTGTGGATCAAACGTTACTCTGTATGTTTGCACATCTGTCATTCGAGCCACATTGTTTCAACAAGATAAAGCTGTTAGTTAATAATGTTACGCAGGGGGTGGTGTATTAACTTATGTGGATATCAAATTATAATTTGTGTAATTTACACCTACGCCATAAAGCCGTTTAATGCACAAATGCTGCTGAAGATATGAAAGTGGCGCACTTTGTAATACGACTGATGCATTGCGCTGCAATAGTGGGGTTTCCCTCTACATCAGGGTTACCCTGACTTAAGCACTTGCACACTCTTCAAAATCATGTAAGAATGCAACTTATGCCTTAACATAGACAAATAAGGTGGGATTTCGAGAGAAATTGCGTGTTTCCGTGTGTGAGCACTTTCTCTTTTTTCTACGTTTCAGAATGCCGCTTTCTGGGAAACCCCAGAATAAACAATTTTCTTAAAGGAATAGTCCACCCAAGAATAAAAGTTCTCTCATAATTTACTCACATGTTTAGGATGACATGAGGGTATGACTTTTTCTTCTACAGATCACAAATGAAGATTTTAAGAATATCTATGCTCTGTATGCCCATATAATGCAAGTGAATGGTGACCAAAACTTTGAAGCTCCAAAAAACACAAAGGGAACACAAAATTAATCCAGACACCATTGGTTAAATCCATATCTTCAGAAGCAAAATGATAGATGTGGGTGAGAAATAGACCAATACTTAAAGGGATAGTTCACCCAAAAATGAAAATTATCTCATCATCTCATGCTATCTCAGATTTTGCATGAAAACAAAAGAAGAATGTGGAAGTGGACTGTTGTCTGTACATATTAAGCTGGTATAAGAGAAACTATTTTAACTGAAACATGATACACACATCACCTTAAAAGACATGACTTGTGTTTACAGGCACTTCTCTGTTGTTGTTTTATGTCCTTTTTAACACTTGGACTGTTTGTGCTTTTAAGTTTTGTTTTTCTGTGGCCTGAAACATCACCATGATTGCTTCATCAGTACATTAAAGTTGTATTCTCTATGTTATCGCTGGCCTATGAAAGTTGATCACAACCCTTGTTCACTGGTAAGTATATAATTGACCACATGTCCATTTTCTTTCCAGAGGGATGTAGTGAAAATGAGCTGGAGTTTTGGAATTATTTTGGAAAAGTGATTGCCGTAGTTATTCACACAACAGGTTTTTCAGAGTGACTGCTCTATACAGAAGAAATCTAGGAATGGAAACGACAACTTCCCTTCAAGATGCTTGCAGAGGTACTTGACATTGAGAATGTTTGAGTGGTCAATAACATTGACATGCCTACTGGTGTTGTAGTTGTACTACCTGAATATTTATTTTGTAAGATCGTCAGGCCAAAAAATTGCTTAAAAGCTGCTTAAATCAAGTGATCTAGCTTAAAAATGCTGGCAGTTAGTTTTTATTACTTCCATCCATCCATAAACTGATGACAAACCAATAATTTCAAGCAAAGGCTAGATTTAGAAAGCATAGTGGATAGGACTGTGTATTGATGCAGATTTCCTGATTCTATTCCAATTCATAAGCTCTCAGTTCAATTTTGATTCAGTAATATATCAATTCACATGTGTATATTTCAGTAATAATGTCCCTTTTACTTAAATTATGAATGAAGATCTCTCCCAGCTAATGCTGTTAATTAAACAGAGGACCATTTAGCTAAGTACATTACAAAAATATAAATTTTACTAATTATATTTTATTAGTTTTTCATCACTTTGGTCACATTTTGTCTTTTTAAATATTAACATTCATCTAGGGTATTCAATCAATAAATACAATTTTGGGGCCTATTTTAAGAGCGCTAGCACTAAGTGCAGTGATATGTCATTATAAATAATCTGCCATAATAGCAAAGTCAGTGGGCAGGGCAATGAAATTTTGGTATTTTCGTGCAGCATGTGCCAAGCCTAGGCGCAAGTTGGTTTGACGAAATCACTCTCGCAACACGCTAATAGGCTGGGTCAAGTGCAATTTAATTTAATTAAAACCGTCTGCATCCTATTATACAGTAGTCCATTCCCTGTCAAACACCAGCGATATAAACAAAGACAGCACATTTATAAGAAGCTGGTGTAAATGGACTGTATACAATGAATTACAAGAATAAAAATATGCTCCTGCTCATTTTATATGATTAGAAAAGGTTATTCTCGTCAGGATTTGGATGAACACTTTGGATGTATGTTATATTATTGGGAATGTAAGTATTATTAATAATGTCCATCTACTGACACAAATAATGGCTAGTATTAACAGTGATTTTATTGGCAGTGGGCACGTACTTCACTTCTACCAGTTGATTTTGAACAATTAAATGAGTTTATTGAAAAAAAAAATAACCAAAATATTTCAATTCAAATTACACTTAAAATTAAACAAAAATATAATAAAAAATAATGTTATATATATATATATATAAAAAATCACATATTAAATCCAAACATTTTATCCTCCAACTTCTTTCACCAGCACCTTTGCAGACTTAAAAATCACTATTACAACGGGTGGAAAAATACAAATTAGATAATAAATACAATTTTAAATATAACTAGATAAAGTTTGTGGACAAACTTTAGGTTGGCTTGAAAAAGCCTGGTCTGAAATTTTTTAGACAGACAGACCGATGACTAACAAGTTACCAGGGTGATACTAACAAGTCAAATGAGCCACCCCAGAAATGTATACAATGTTCAGCTGCAGAGATGTGTTTTGCTACTTGGTTGCTAGGGTAACCCCATCTGGTTGCTAGGCAGATACCAGGGTGATACTCAAAATGCTCCTTGTCAGCCTGAGTCAGATGAGCCAACCCGGAAGTGTCTATGATGTTCTGGTGCAGAAATATATATTTTTTTTTACTTGGTTGCTAGACAGTTACCAGGGTGATACTCAAACTGCTCCTTGCCAGCCTGAGTCAAATGAGCCAACCCGGAAGTGTCTACGATGTTCTGATCCTGAGATATGATCTAAATGATGATAGATAGATAGACAAACAGAAGGATAGATAGAAAGCTAGATAGAGGCACAGAAGGTAGACAGACATACAGAAAGGTAGATAGGCAGGCAGGCACAGACAGACAGGCAGATAGATAGGACAGAGAGAGAAACCGATAGAGACAGATAGAATTGTATTGCTATGGCTACAAAGCTTGATTGAATTTGATAGAAAGAAAAGATTGGATAGAGTGGCCCTAAGCTTATTAAAAGGGCAGATAGAAATTTTATAGAAGAGTAGCCTGAACATGTTAAAGTTTTCTATTGGTGGCTCAGATTTGAATTTTGACAGTTAGAGTTTGAATAGTCCTGGCTCATCTGAACATTCCATCAATGTAAGTGAATGGGATTTTTCCGATATTTGATAGTCCGCTGTGGGATAACCTTAAGTCCGATCAGTTAGAAAAGATATAGCTCCCTATTCTGCACACAGTGCCACCAGCGGTTTTATATGTATATAATATAACATATCAAGTTACATAAAAGACCTTATGAACATTTTTAATAAATTCGTTAATGCAATTTAATGAGTATAGTAAAATAATAGAATTTTAGTAACTGTGTTGTGGATTGTTTATCATGAGGATGTATTATTCATTTTTAGTTTTTTTAGAGACTTCTTGATTTTGCACTACATAGTGCATTATGGTAACGTTGCATTCACAAGATAAGCATAAGCATTTTCCTCCCATTGTACTGGAGGGTTGCACATAGAGTAAAAGATCAATCTTGGGATATAAGAATCAATATCAAGATTGTTCAAATGATGATCACGATGTATCTAAAAATCTATATTTTTACCCACCCCTAATAGACAATAATAGATCCTAATTGACCCTGTAATGTAAATTCCTGGTCCTATTGTACACAATTTATTCCAAATTTAGATAATGTTTGTCGTCTTAATTTTTTTTAAAGGGTTATAACTAGCTTCGCCTCGAAGACAACTTTTCTAATTGACATATGTCCCAAATGCCTCTTAACTTTTGAATACCTCTTTCTAACTCCATTCTGGTAAGAAACGGCCACTTTTCACCATCCAATCAATATCCTAAGAGTCAAATCAAGTGTCCTTCCCTCCATTTTCTGTTTTGCTACTTGAATGGCCTGTTTCACTTTTAAATCTATCAGGTTGTGGAAATTAAATGGGTAGTGACTTGTGAATAAGGGATGTATGTGAGGAATCTATTAATCGTGTACTCATTCGGCACCAGCTATTCGACTACTAAAACATAACTCAAATAGCACAGATTGATTGTGAAATGCTAAAAGTTTTCACTAATGAAAACAATTATGTGATAATCTTTATGTAGAGTTTATACAGGTGCATTTTGTTCCATAATTTAATTAAAAAAGTGGAACTTTCATATATTCTAGATTCATTTCACATAAAGTGAAATATTTCAAGCCTTTTTTTGCTTTAATCTTGATGATTACGGCTTACAGCTCATGGAAATCAAAAATCCAGTATCAAAATATTAGAATTTATAATACAGAAATGTCGACCTTCTGAAAAGTATGTTAATTTATGTACTCAATACTTGGTCGGGGCTCCTTTTGGACAAATTACTGCATCAATGCGGCGTGGCATGGAGGCAATCAGCCTGTGGCACTGCTGAGGTGTTATGGAAGCCCAGGTTGCTTTGATAGCGGCCTTCAGCTCGTCTGTATTGTTGGGTCTGGTGTCTCTCATTTTCCTCTTGACAATGCCCCATAGATTCTCAATGGGGTTCAGGTCAGGCGAGTTGTCTGGCCAATCAAGCACAGTAATGCCATGGTCAGCAAACCAGTTACTAGTAGTTTTGGCAGTGTGGGCAGGTGCCAAATCCTGCTGGAAAAGGAAATCAGCATCTCCATAAAGCTTGTCAGCAGATGGAAGCATGATGTGCTCCAAAATCTCCTGGTAGACGGCAGCATTGACCCTCGACCTGAGAAAACGCAGTGAACCAACTCCAGCAGATGACATGGCATCCCAAATCATCACAGACTGTAGAAAACTTCACACTGGACTTCAAGTAACTTAGATTCTGTGCCTCTCCACTCTTCCTCCAGACTCCGAGACCTTGATTTCCAATGAAATGCAAAATTTACTTTCATCTGAAAAAAGGATTTTGGACCAATGAGCAACAGTCCAGTTCTTTTTCTCTTTAGTTTAGGTAAGACTTACGTTGTCTCTTGTTCAGGAGTGGCTTGACGCTAGGAATACAACACTACCACTGTAATTCGTGCAAAATTCTTTATTCTAATATTTTGAGATATTGGATTTTTGATTTCCATTAGCTGTAAGCCGTAATCAACAAGATTACAACAACAAAAAAACCTTTCCACGATAGTCACATTTTTGAGATGCACCTGTATATGTTCATTACCCAAATGCCATCAGCATTGATTTCTATTGAAGCATCGGGTGAGTGCAAGTGTTTTATTATTATTATACTATTATTTTTCATTTTTATTCATGCATATTTTTCATTAAAAAAAATATTTGTTTTACTTTGTTTCATTAAATTGAGCTTATTTTGAAACCGTTCTTAGTAACTTATGTGAATAAAACAAAATGTAAATTTAATGTACATAATGTATTTTAATTTGAGTACTTGATTAATTTTTTTTTTTTCCTGAGTTAATGTACTACAAAATGAATCGATAATGCCCATTTCTATTGTGAATTGTGTTTCATGTTGACTTTCATGTTGTCAAAGTGAACTTGTATAAACACAGTCCTCTTCACATCATACTTTCCTCATCTGTGCACATGCAATCCTTCTAAATTATTACAAGTTGTTATGTAACGTGCTGTATCCATGACCATTCTCCTCGAGATACCGATGAAGTCAGAAGTTTACATACACCTTTGCCAAATACATTTAAACTAAATTTTTCACGATTCCTGACATTTAATCATAAAAAACATTCCCTGTCTTAGGTCAGTTTTTATTACTTTCATCACATTCCCAGTGGGTCAGAAGTTTACATACACTTTGTTAGTATTTGGTAGCATTGTCTTTAAATTGTTTAACTTGGGTTAAATGTTTTGGGTAGCCTTCCACAAGCTTCTCACAATAAGTTGCTGGAATTTTGGCATATTCCTCCAGACAGAATTGATGTAATAGTCAGGTTTGTAAGCCTCCTTGCTCCTAACATTGTTTTTAGCACTAAACAATGCAAAATAGCACATAAACGGGAGAGCCACTGCAAACAAGCTTTCTCTAGTGTTCATGAACTGCAAAGGATGTCAAGATGGTTGCTGAAAATGACTTAAATTTCACCAAAACTGATTGCATAACTTCAGAAGGCTTGTAATATGAGTCCTGAGTCACATGGACTACTTTTTATATTATTTATATATAAAAATTATATTTTTAAGCATTAAGCTGGGCACTATCCACTGCCATTGGAGTAAAAAGACGAAGAGCTGTCTTCATTAAAACCTCTCGTTTTGTCATATGGGCTTGAATGTTAGTGTCAAAGGGTTGAGAATATAATGACCGAATTATTCTTTTTTTTGGGTGAACTATTCCTTTAAATATATCCCCTTCAAGCAATGGCTCTACAGTACAGCCATACACTATCAAAAGGATGCCTTTCACTAATGAGTCTGACTCATGCAAGACCCTTGCATTCTGCTTCATTTTGTTGCACTCCATCTATCTCTTTTTGAAGAATGTATTTTACGTAAACATCCACTAAGGCAGGTGTCCGATCTGGGGTGTCTTTTTAAAGCAGTTCAAATGCTGAACAAATACAAATCAATTGAACACCAAGAATTATATAGGCTTAATAAAAGCAATTATAACACCAATAAGTGTGTATAGCAATCCAGTGCCACTGCCTAGTTTGTTTTTTGTTGTTCTCATAAACCTTCTCACTCTTAAAGGTGTCTATTGGCCCAAACAATGCAAGTGAATGGTGACCAAAATTTGAAGCTTCACAAGTACATAAAGGCAGCATAAAATAATCCATAAAACTCCAGTGGTTAAATCCATGTCTTCTGAAGCGATATGATAATTGTGGGTGAGAAACAAATCAATATTTAAGTCCTTTTTTACTATCAATCTCTACTTTCAAATTCTTCAATTGTTTTTGGCGATTCGTATTCTTTATGCATATCACCACCTACTGGGCAGGAGAAAACTTTATTGTAAAAAATATCTTAAATATTGATCTGTTCTCATCCACTCCTATAAGATCCCTTCTGAAGATTTGGATTTAACCGCTGTAGTCGTATTATGTTCTTAATGTGCTTTTGGAGCTTCAAAGTTTTGTTCACCATTCACTTGCCTACAGAGCTAAGATATTTTTTTCTAAAAATCTTCATTCGTTTTCTGCAGAAGAAAGTCAAACACACCTGGGATGGCATGAGGGTGAGTAAATGATGAGAGAATTTTTGGGTGGTCTATACCTTTGTTTCTGTTGTACTGTGACCGTACAACAGGTAGTTCACAGTAACATACTTAAGTTGAACCTCTGAAGCAGGAACTGCTCTTCCACAATCTAAAACTGATTGATTTGGTTTATTAGATAATAAGCTTCAGGAGAAGTGGAAAAGGAAATGGAAGACTTGGAACTCAGCCATAGTGTCTCCTCGGATGCCTTTGTAGTGCACCTCATGCAGGATGTCCATTTGGAGTACAGTCCAGAGAGTCTGGCAGGAAGAGCGCAGTTCCTCAGAGCTGTCAACTGAGAGCTGCTCTTTTTACACTCCAGGCTCAGGCAGCGGGCGTCTGTGTCCGTCTGCCATACATAACCAGATTAGACATGGATACACTTAGTCCCCTTGGGCTGGGATATTTTATTTTGCTGTGTGAGTCTATTTTGAGCCTGTTCTGTCTCTGTTAGAGATGGGTGTAAGTGAATTAGAGGTTTTTAATTAGTAGTGGGTGATTTATTCTTACCTACAGCACTCCGAATCACAGCAGTGCTGATGTAGGGCCATATCGCATGATTGTGAGTGTGATGATGCTTATATACAACAGTTCAATGAACAAGTATATTAAATTTTTTTTTGTGGAAAAACAGTACCGTCATAAAAAGAGCATTTGTGCATGGAACTACTTTCTTAGGAGACGGATCAGAATATGCCGTTGCTGGATTAAAATAAATGATGCGTGTGAGTGTGTGTGTTTTAGTGAGTGTGGGTGAGAGAGAGCGCAAGAACGCGTCCGAGCAGGAGCAGTTCTCCCTATTTCACCGTAACCAGAGAAAGAATCTTTCACTATAGAAACTGCAATGTCCTCCGCCATTTTGAACAGTACGTATTCTCCGATGTGTAATGAGTTGTGTAATTAATCAGTCTGTTGTGTCTCTCGGCTGTGATGAGCCATAATGCTGAAGTTGTTCGTTTAAAGCTATTTTCTAGCTGTAGTTGTGTAGTAGTAATATTAATATTACAAGCAATCGCGGAGCGCTGTTGTATGTAAACAATAACTGACGGGTTCACTTCACGTCACCAACTGGCTCATTACACACAAAAATTATCTTTTGCCACCACCTGCTGCTAACATATGTAATGTCAAAAAATACAAATAAAAAAACAGCACAAACACAAGCAGAGTGATACTGTGAAGCATGATGATGTCACACCATCAGTGCTCATGGAACGTCTCTCCTCCAATCAGATTAGAGAACCAGAACTAACTGTTGTATTTGTATGTGTGTGTATATATATATATATATATATATATATCACCTAAAGGATTATTAGGAACACCATACTAATAATGTGTTTGACCCCCTTTCGCCTTCAGAACTGCCTTAATTCTACGTGGCATTGATTCAACAAGGTGCTGAAAGCATTCTTTAGAAATGTTGGCCCATATTGATAGGATAGCATCTTGCAGTTGATGGAGATTTGTGGGATGCACATCCAGGGCATGAAGCTCCCGTTCCACCACATCCCAAAGATGCTCTATTGGGTTGAGATCTGGTGACTGTGGGGGCCATTTTAGTACAGTGAACTCATTGTCATGTTCAAGAAACCAATTTGAAATGATTCGAGCTTTGTGACATGGTGCATTATCCTGCTGGAAGTAGCCATCAGAGGATGGGTACATGGTGGCCATAAAGGGATGGACATGGTCAGAAACAATGCTCAGGTAGGCTGTGGCATTTAAACGATGCCCAATTGGCACTAAGGGGCCTAAAGTGTGCCAAGAAAACATCCCCCACACCATTACACCACCACCACCAGCCTGCACAGTGGTAACAAGGCATGATGGATCCATGTTCTCATTCTGTTTACGCAAATTCTGACTCTACCATCTGAATGTCTCAACAGAAATCGAGACTCATCAGACCAGGCAACATTTTTCCAGTCTTCAGCTGTCCAATTTTGGTGAGCTCTTGCAAATTGTAGCCTCTTTTTCCTATTTGTAGTGGAGATGAGTGGTACCCAGTGGGGTCTTCTGCTGTTGTAGCCCATCCGCCTCAAGGTTGTGCGTGTTGTGGCTTCACAAATGCTTTGCTGCATACCTCGGTTGTAACGAGTGTTTATTACAGGCAAAGTTGCTCTTCTATCAGCTTGAATCAGTCGGGCCATTCTCCTCTGACCTCTAGCATCAACAAGGCATTTTCGCCCACAGGACTGCCGCATACTGGGTGTTTTTCCCTTTTCACACCATTCTTTGTAAACCCTAGAAATGGTTGTGCATGAAAATCCCAGTAACTGAGCAGATTGTGAAATACTCAGACCGGCCCGTCTGGCACCAACAACCATGCCATGCTCAAAATTGCTTAAATCACCTTTCTTTCCCATTCTGACATTCAGTCTGGAGTTCAGGAGATTGTCTTGAGCAGGACCACACCCCTAAATGCATTGAAGCAACTGCCATGTGATTGGTTGATTTAGATAATTGCATTAATGAGAAATTGAACAGGTGTTCCTAATAATCCTTTAGGTGAGTGTATATATTCTCAAATATAGTCATGCAAGCATAGAGCTTTTCACAGAACATGCATATACACACAAATATGTCCACAAATACTTTATACAAATGAAAACACACATGCACAAACCTCTCCAGGCTCTCTGTATCAATTTTCATACATGAGCTGCACTGAGGAGTGGATCAAAAGCCCACTTTAACACACAGTGCCCCCCTCCCCCTCTTGTGTTATAACTGCCCCTTCATCATATCACCAGAGTAATGAATGTGAGCAGCCAATAATTAATTTCACAAACGACTTGCTCACAGGGTGACTTGCCCCTTTGCAGCTGTATGCGCACAAGCCGCATGTGTGCACTTGCTTGTGTGTATTTGTAGGTATGGTGAGAAATGACATGATCAGCATATTGACATATGAATTTCAGAGGGCAAAGTCATCTATTGGAATGCACAGAATGATAAATGAAAGACTGACTTGTGGGGAGAAAGAATAATCCAGCTCAAGTATTAAGGTTAATGCAGGGTTCTTTAAATGGCATTTGTTTATTTTTATTTTTTATTATTAGTTTATTTGACAGGGACAATGTACATTAATTAGCATTACTGCAAATGCACCAGAATTAGCCAAAAGGCTATTTTTCATCCGTTGTCCCTGGACAGATCGTAATATTGTCTACCTTAAAAAGAAAACAGCTTTAAAACATTACAAGGAAAATACAAAATATAAAAACTATAAAACAATATAACTCGTTAAATCCTTTAAATTAATACAGTGTACAAATTCACTATATTTTCAACATTAGGTTAAAATTAAATATAATAATGTTGAACACAGTTACCCAACAGGGACACAGATGACAGTACGATCAGGTAGAGGGAAATTGTAGCCTATATACTTATTAGTGTTGACATGACTGGTGTAATATGAACCAGTTTTTTAGTTGCTTTTTAAACAAAGTGTATGTAGTGAGTTCTCTAATATTCTGTGGAACAGAATTCCAATTTTGTGCTGCTGAGACTGAAAAAGCATGCTGGCTGAATGCAGTTTTCCGCAAAGGAACAACACAGTCTCCTCGGGCCGACCCCGTGTTACTCGCTGTGAGGAGTTTCTGATGTTTACAAATTTACTAAGTGGGGAGAAGACAGACCATAAATTATTTTATATAACAGACATAAGTTAGAATACTTGATAGCATTTTCCCAGCTTAAGAGTTTATGCTTTTGTAATATGGCACAATGGTGAGATCTAAATGATTTTTTATCCAAAATTTTGATTGTTTGCTTATAAAGTGACTCTAATGGTTTTAACGTTGTTTTCTTTGTTTGTGACCATGTTGTAAGGCAATAAGTGATGTGGGGCAAAACCATACTATACATAAACATTTTGGCGGCCTCAGTTGATAGGTGTGATCTAATAAAACGGAAATTTGCGATATTAAATTTAACTCGATTACAAACCAGTTTTATCTGTGATTTAAAGGTTAGTTTAGAGTCTATTACGATGCCTAGATATTTAAATTCTGACACAACTTTTATTTTTTCCCCTGACACATAAATATCATGCTGATTGTTTGTAGTGTTAGATTTCGAAAAGTACATTGAAACTGTTTTATTTACATTAAGTTTTAAACAAGATTGATTTAACCATTCAGAAACTTGAACCATTGACTGTGTAAGCTTTTCAGCAACTTGTCTCCTGTTTTTACCATGGGTATAAATAACTGTATCGTCAGCATACATTTGAATAAAAACGTCTGGACAACATGACGGTAGGTCGTTTATATAAAGCGAAAATAACAGTGGTCCCAAAATAGAACCCTGAGGAACCCCGTTGACGTAACAAGGGGCGGTGAGTGGCAGTCACTAATCCTGACTGACTGTGGGCGATTCGATAGATATGATTTTATCCATTTTACTGCATCTGATGAAAAATTGTATTTATTTAATTTGTTTAATAATATTGTATGATTTACAGTATCGAAAGCCTTTTTTAGATCGAGAAACACAGCTCCAACCACACCACCTTTATCCATTAGATGTTTAATATTTTCCATAAAAAAACAATTTGCAGTTTCCGCGGAATATTGAGTTCTAAAACCAAATTGCATAGAGTGAAGGGAAAATGTAGAAGTATTTAGATGTGTTATTATTTGTTGGGAAATTAATTTCTCTGCAACTTTTGATACTGTAGGTAAGATGCTGATTGGTCTATAATTATCCACTAACAATGGATCTCCATTTTTAAAAACTGGTACAACCGCAGCGGACTTCCACACCCTAGGAAATACTGCCTCAATAAAGGAGAGATTAATAATTTTAGTTACCGGTGTTAACAATGTGGAACTGAGTTCTTTCAGCATGCACATATCTATACCAAATATGTCTCTAGTTCTGGAAGCTTTTAATGTTCTAATTGTCTGTAAGACTTCAGATTCTGTCACTGTCCTTAAATCGAAAATAGGCTCTGAATTATTTATCGGGCAAATTTTTTCATTATTAGATGAAAAACTTTGAGCAATAATTGATACAGATTCAATAAAAAAATTATTGAAAGCACCTGCAACTTTGTTTGTGTTATTTATAATTTGTCCATCTATCTTAATTTCTACAAGTTTTTTCTTTTTTGTGTCCTGTCCTACAAGTTTCTTCAATTGGTTCCAAATTATTTTAGAATCCCTTTTGCGTTTTCTATTATTGTCAAAAAAAATCTGCTTTGGCCTTACGTTATAGCCTTAACCGTCTTATTTCTCAATGTTGTAAACAGATTTTTAGCACTAATTGACTTAGTTTTAATTGCTGTTTTTAACGCAAAATCCCTCTCTTTCATTAGTTTGAGTATATCTGAGTTCATCCAAGGAAGTATATTTTTATTGTGTTTGTGTTTAATTGTACTGCTAAAATCTTTAATTGTTCTCTCAATTATCGCCACGAAAGATGCACAATCCACTTCACAATTCGTTCCCGACAGTATGCGATCCCAATCTATCTGCTGGACAGCATTTATAAATCCTTCCTGGCAATTTTTGGGATTCCAACATACTCCCGTTCTCTGGCAGAATAAACAAATCTCTTTTTAGAGAGCTTTCTGCCACAAGGATCAAATTGTGATCAGAAAGACCAGCCAACATATTATATGATTTAGTTATTCTCTCGGGTCGGTTGGAAAATACTAGATCAATCTGAGTGCTGCTAGATGTAGTAATTCTCGTTGGCCCTTTGATCATTTGAACTAGATCAAATTTGTCAGTTATGTTTTTTAGTTTTCTTCTACATAATTTATCCTCCCAATTTATGTTTATATCCCCAAAAATAATGATCTCTTTATTTAGATTAGATTCTTTCAATAATTTTTCAAACTTTTCATAAAAACTGTCATCTGAAGATGGGGGCGATATATCGCAACAATTGTAAGAAACATCTGTTGTGATAGTGTGATGTTTAAACCCACACATTCTAGTTCATGATCATTCTGCCATTGAATTTCCTGACACTGAATGTTTTTTTATATATATCATGACACCACCACCCTTTGCTCCTTCTCTGTCTCTCCTGAACATATTATATCCAGGGATGTTAAGTGCTGCAGATGGAGCATTCTTATTGAGCCAGGTCTCAGATAGACATAAAAAATCCAAATTTGAATTAAGTAACAGATGATTAACTTGTTCTGTTTTTGACATGATGCTTCTGATATTTAAGTGCCCACCCAACAGACCTTTGGGTTTTGCTTTAAGGTCCCAAACTATTTTTGAGTGGTTAACAGTTTCAAAGAACGCCCATTTCCGGTGATTAGCTACCCCTGGATTAAGGCGCTTTCTGTTTGCTGACGTTACCATGGTGACCGAGCGGCCATGCCGAAAAGTTTGTTGTTGTTGTGTATCTGGATCTTGTCTCCCGCTCCCATACGAAGCGAAAACTGCACCACGCTTCATCAGAGGTAATGCGGTCATCTTTACACACCGCAGTTCAAGGTATTTTTTGGGGTTGATAGAGGGCAAATCTTTACACCACTAAGAATGTAACACCAAGTTTTATAGTATGTGTTGAAAGATTTGACTGTGTAGGCCTTATTACACTTATAGGATTGTTCACTCAAAAGCAATAGCTAATGTATTTTTGTAGCATATTTTGTATCAGGCTGCACTGTTCCAGGCATTTACTTTTCCCACTTCATAAAGAAATCCAAAGCACATCCCTTTTAATATAGGAACAGAATTGCTTTTCATCACGCACTGAGCAATATCATCCTCAGCTCCATCTTAAAATTAGATTATCTGATGCACTAGAATGCAATGCGCCTAAAGCGCCTACTTGCTGCTCTCTCGCTACAGCTGAGGGAGCCCGTGGAAAACGGTATTGACCTCCAGTGCTATGTCAGTAGCGTTCTGTATCTGCATTGTGGGCACACTGATGCGTCACTCTTTGGTTTTCTTGGCCGTTAACACTAATGATGAATGCAGTGATTCTCAACCACATTCACTCAGTGTCACATTCATGCCTGTTTAATGATGTGGCATCTGCCTCGCATAAAAGTCTGCCCAAAGGGCTCAGCCTTCAAATGGCACTCAACCGTTCATGGCTCACTGGCCACTAAGAAAATGGCTCAACGTGGAGCTTGGACAGGAAGTTGGGGAACAACGATCCACAGAAAAATGTATTAATCATTTAACAGTTAATGGCTTAATTGAGCTCTCTGTGAACTTTGGCACTCTAATGTAGGTGAAAAATTGGATGGAAATTATTACTGGTTTCAGTAGAGGTTTTATTAAAAAAAAAAAAAAGCTTCTGGTTTAAAGGCCACCCAAAAAAGAAAATTCTGTCATTGTTTAGTTGCCTTCATGTGCTGTGATATTTTATTTTATTTTATGGAACTCAAAGTGGAACCTTTTGAAGCTCTAAAATTAAATAAAAAAACATAAAATTAGTCCATATGAGTCATGTTTTTTATAAAGACCTCCATACAACAGCTTTGTCAGGGACACCAAAATTTGACTGCTATTCAGTGAAAATCTTCACTTCTGCTGCAGCTTACAAATGTCATTCTCATCTATTCAAACTGGCGTGCCTGCGTTCAGTTGTGAGATATTCTTTTTTTATTTTTTTTATTTATTTATTATTACAGGGACAGTGCATATTAATTAACATTGCTGCCAATATGCCAGAATTAGCCAGAAGGCTATTTTTCGTCTGCAGTCCCAGGACAGATGTTAAAAGTCACCCTAAAAAAGACTAAAATTACATTTATATATATATATAAAAAAAAATAAGTTGTACAATGCATTTAGTAAAAGATCCTATTATGTTAAAAAAAATAAAAAAATACAGTCGAATTACAGCTAACCAACAATCAAACAAACATCTGACAAAGACATAACATATACATACACACAAGGCAAGAAGACTAGAGAAATGTGTTAATGTTGACAGCTCTGAAATTCAAGTAACCATTTCTTTAAATGGTTCTTAAATGTACAATAGGTTTTTAGATTTCTGATTGTTAAAGGAATGCGGTTCCATTCAGTAG
The DNA here is from genome assembly GCF_025860055.1 of Xyrauchen texanus. Taxonomy (NCBI): domain Eukaryota; kingdom Metazoa; phylum Chordata; class Actinopteri; order Cypriniformes; family Catostomidae; genus Xyrauchen; species Xyrauchen texanus. The sequence continues at coordinate 28,121,968 of NC_068306.1, read as the reverse complement.
CAGCTCGAACAGAAAAAGAAGTATGACCAAATACACTTTTCCTAAAGGGAATGACACAATCTCCCCTCACTGCACCTCTGGTTCTGCTCTGATCAGCTGTTCGGATGTTAACAAACTGGTGGAGTGGAGGGGATGATAAACCATGAATAATTTTATATAGGAGACATAAATTTGAGTATTTGACCATGTTTTCCCAGCTAAGTAATCTATGTTTTTGTAATATTGGACAATGGTGAGAAATAATTAATCTCTTATCCAGAATTTTAACAGATCGTTTGTAAAGTGACTGCAGAGGTTTCAGAGACGTAACACCAGCTTGTGACCAGATGGGTAAACAGTAAGTGATATGTGATAAGATCATAGAGTGCATGTACATTTTTGCTGCCTGTGTGGACATTTGATGGCGAATGTGTCTAAAATTCATGAGGTTAAATTTGATACGATTACAGACCCTTTTTACATGCAATGTAAACGACAATTTTGAATCAATCAAAACCCCCAGATATTTGTATTCTGACACAATCTGCAGCCTTTTTCCAGAAACGAAAATATCTGGCTCAACACTAAAGTTTTTGTGGGACTTTGTGAAAAACATTGCTACTGTTTTTGATGTATTCAGCTGCAGGCAGGATTGTTTCAACCAAGCTGTAATGTTGTCCATCGATTTAGTGAGCTTCTCAGCCACCTGAGAGATATTCTTACCATGAACATAGACTACAGTGTCATCAGCATACATCTGTATAGAGACATCATTACAGATCATTTATATAAAGTGAGAACAATAGAGGCCCTAAAATAGATCCTTGAGGAAGACCAGTGGACAGACTAAGAGCGGTTGATTTAAAAGACTGAACTCTAACATGTTGGAGACGGTCAGTGAGGTAAGATTCAATCCATTTAAGCGCATCCGAGGAAAAATTATAACTACATAGTTTAGCCAGCAAAATTGAATAATTAACAGTGTCAAAAGCCTTGCGGAGATCTAGGAACACCGCACCAACAACCCCACCTCGGTCCAACAAAGCTCTGATGTTTTCAGTAAAGAAGCAAGTCGCAGTCTCTGTTGAATAATTGGCTCTGAATCCAAACTGCATAGGGTGGAGGGCAAAGGGTGTGGAATTTAGATGGTTAGTAATTTGTTTTGCTATTAATTTCTCTGCAATCTTAGACACTGCAGGCATTATACTGATGGGTCTGTAGTTTGACATAGAATGAGGATCTCCACTTTTAAAAATTGGAGCAACAACAGCTGTTTTCCACATGCTTGGGAAAATATTTTGTGAAATAGACATGTTGATTATTTTAGTGATGGGGGATATGATAGATAAACTTAGCGCCTTGAGCATTACCGTATCCATATCAAAAATATCTTTACATTTTGATGGTCTGAGTGATTTAATGGTCTGTGATACCTCCGATTCTGTGATGTTAATTAAACTAAAAACTGATTGATTTGTGTCTATTCAAGAACCAAAGCATTGAAGTCAAACATGGCGTGGCACTTCGACGCACCAATTTGATCATGGATGCAAGTACAATTTAAGGGCTGCCGTGGAGGGGAAGATTTTCTGTGAATTTTTGCTCTTCTCTCAAATTATCACTAATTGGCTAAATCTATGCTGATAGTTGCCAATATACACCAATCAGCCACAACATTTAAACCACCTGCCTAACATAGTGTAGATCCCCCTCGTACGGCCAAAACATCACCAATTGCATTCTGAGATGATATTCTTCTCACAACAATTGTACAGAGCAGTTATCTGAGTTGGTGCCAGATGGGCTGTGGCAGCGGGGGCGTGGTCAAGCGCCCGTCCGGGAGAGAAAAGCGGTAAGGGCGCTTACACCGGAGCTAAATTATGTCTAACACCTGTGTCTAATTTCAGTAAGCATGGGGAGAGCTGCATATAAAGCAGCAGCGACAGAGCCTCGGGGAGAGAGAGAGAATGACAAGGGAACCCAGTGTTCCCCCGAAAGACATTATTGTGTACCGTGTAAAAAAAGAGTATTAAAAACCCTGTTACCTGAGGAAGTTTTCCTGAGTTTTCCCTCTCTCAGAGCGAGAGCGTTCCACATGGGCTTTTTGTGTATTTCTGATACTTCTGATCTCCTGGGAGTTTCAGGCACAACAGTCTCTAGAATTTACTCGGAATGGTGCCTAAAACAAAAAACATCCAATGAGCAGTAGTTCTGTGGATGGAAATGCCTTGTTGATGAGAGAGGTCAACAGAGAATGGCCAGACTGGTTTGAACTGACAAAGTCTACAGTAACTCAGATAACCGCTCTGTACAATCGTGGTGAGAAAAATAGCATCTCAGCTATTTGGCGGCACGAGGGGAACCTACACAATATTAGGCAGGGTGGTTTTAATGTTGTGGCTGTACTCTAATCCCCTATGGTCAGCACTGGAGTATCCTACTGTTTGAACGGCTTTGTTCTACAGTAAAACAGCGGCCTCTAGAGGTGAAATAAAGATGGTCACTGACCCCTTGTGGCAATTGGCAGAATTTAGATCTTTCATCATTGACAATATTAATTCAGATTAATTCATCTAATGTGTGTGTGTGTGTGTGTGTGTGTATACTGTAAATAAGCTTAATGTGATAAATATTTATACAGTATGTAGAGCATTCAGTCATTTGAATATAAGAGTCCCGAAATAAGTGTATTCTGGGCTTGTTTATATTAAAACATACGTTATGCACCAAATCTTCATTGGTATTTTGGTTGCACAATATAATACATCTGCGATTTTGTTCATTTTGTACTCATGGAGCCTCTACGTCTGTACTCTTCACAGTCAGGAGAAAAAAAAATGTTGACCTTCTATAAATAGATTTTAAAAACCATTGGCTGAATAATTGGTTATCTGCCATCATATCTGGACGTTTTAGTGAATTTGTTGTCATTTAACCTTCAGCCCCATGAGTTAAGCATGGTTTAATGTTCATTGTAGTGCAGTCAATGAGCTCTTTAGCCAGCCATAAATGAATACCTTTCTGCTAGTCCTTTTCTTATCCAATTAAACAGTGAGAACTTGCCTTAAAACCATGGACAGGTTAAATCAGCTAAGTGTGGGCCCACCAATCCTCTCTATAGATGAATATATAGCTCAATTTCTTCCCTCCCCAAATCAGTTCCTCTAAACGAACGGGATAAAAGGAACTTGGCCAGGATTAATGGGATGGCTTAATTGTCTCAATCAACTATTCTTTGTATCCCTGCTTTACAGCTTCAGTCTGTCCCCAACCAGCTGCTTCCTCAGTCACTGTCCATTCACTAAACTGAGACTTTTAATCAGGGGCCATTTAGAGCAGTGAACACATTGAGAGATGGACAGCTTGGACTATTGTGCCTTGAATGAAAGACTCCCTGGAGAGAAAGCTGAAGGGGACTGAGCAGTTTTTCATACAATGAGGCTCAAATGAAATGAAATCGCAATTGAACCTTGTTCCACCCTATCAGGATTTGAGGAACAGAAAGATATTGACGGTAGGACATGAGATTTTTGCGGGAAATTATGGATTTGCAAGCTATTTATTTCAGAATTTCTTATCATGGTAGTTCTAGGGCTGAACGATATAGCTCAAATATTATTATTTGTAAGAATTTTGATGGAATTCAATATAGATATTTTAATATTTATGTATTTGCTCATTCAGAGGAACCATCATTGACATCACTTTAGAACTAATCAGGGCATGTTTATCGCTAAATAAACACAAGGAACAATTATATTTTCTTTCTTTGTTTATGCCCCAATGTGACAAATTATAATATTTGCCTACATATGCTTGTCTAAAAACATCTTTATATATTAAAGAAACATTTTACCTAAAAATGATAATTGTCTCATTTACTTACACTTATGCTTTCTCAAACTCGCATGTCTTCTTGGTTATGCATAACACAATCAAAGATATTTTGCTGGTGATATGAGGTGTTTTTTTACAATGTAAAGTGCATCCGGAAAGTATTCACAGCACGTCACTTTTTTCACATTTTGTTATGTTACAGTCTTATTCCAAAATGGATTAAATTCATTATTTTCCTCAAAATTCTACAAACAATACCCCATAATGATAACGTGAAAGACGTTTGTTTGAAATCTTTGCAAATTTATTAAAAATAAAAAACAGAAAAAAAAAAATCACATAAGTATCCACAGCATTTGCTCAATACTTTGTTGAAGCACCTTTGGCACCAATTACAGCCTCAAGTCTTTTGTGTATGATGCTACAAGCTTGGAACACCTATTTTTGGGAAGTTTCTCCCATTCTTCTTTGCAAGACCTCTCAAGCTCCATCAGGTTGAATGGGGAGCGTCGGTGCACAGCCATTTTCAGATCTCTCCAGAGATGTTCAATCGGGTTCAAGTCGGGGCTCTGGCTGGGCCACTCAAATACATTCTCAGAGTTGTCCCGTAGCCACTCCTTTGTTATTTGGCTGTGTGCTTATGGTCATTGTCCTGTTGGAAGATGAACCTTCACCCCAGTCTGAGGTCCAGAGCGCTCTGGAGCAGGTTTTCATCAAGGATGTCTCTGTACAATGCTGCATTCATCTTTCCCTCGATACTGACTAGTCTCCCAGTTCCTGCCACTGAAAAACATCCCCACAGCATGATGCTGCCACCACCATGCTTCACTGTAGGGATGGTATTGGCCAGGTGATGAGCAGTGCCTGGTTTCCTCCAGACATGACGCTTGCCATTCAGGCCAAAGGGTTCAATCTTTGTTTCATCAGACCAGAGAATTTAGTTTCTCGTGGTCTGAGAGTCCTTCAGGTGCCTTTTGGCAAACTCCAGGTGGGCTGTTGTGTGCCTTTTACTGAGGAGTGGCTTCAGTCTGGCCACTCTCCCATACAGTCCTGATTGATGGAGTGCTGCAGAGATGGTTGTTCTTCTGGAAGGTTCTCCGCTCTCCACAGAGAAATGCTGGAGCTCTGTCAGAGTGACCATCGGGTTCTTGGTCACCTCCCTGACTAAAGCCCTTCTCCCCCGATCGCTCAGTTTGGCTGGGTGACCAGCTCTAGGAAGAGTCCTGGTGCTTCCAAACTTCATTCATTTACGGATGATAGAGGCCACTGTGCTCATTGGGACCTTCAATGCTGCAGAAATGTTTCTGTACCCTTTCCCAGATCTGTGCCTCGATACAATCCTGTCTCGGAGGTCTACAGACAATTCCTTGGACTTCATGGCTTGGTTTTTGCTCTGACATGCACTGTTAACTGTGGGACCTTACATATACAGGTGTGTGCCTTACCAAATCATGTCCAATCAACTGAATTTACCACAGGTGGACTCCAATCAAGTTGTAGAAACATCTCAAGGATGATCAGCGGAAACAGGATGCAACTGAGCTCAATTTTGAGTGTCATGGCAAAGGCTGTGAATACTTATGTACATGTGATTTTCTTAAATTTATTTTTTATTTTTTATAAATTTGCAAAGATTTCAAACAAACTTCTTTCACGTTGTCATTATGGGGTATTGTTTGTAGAATTTTGACAAGACAGCATAAAGGTAATCCATTGGTTTAATCCATGTCCTCTGAAATTATATGATCAATTTTGGGTGAGAGACCAACCAAAATGTAAAATGTAAGCATGTATACATGCTCGCTTTGCATTATGATAATTGTACATTAAATATAGAACATGACACGCATTCTTTGAATCAACATTAGAGAATACAGACATATTTATTGAAAATAAATGAATAGTGTAGGACCAATAAAGCAACCCCACTAGCCTGTTTAAACAGAATTCACAAAGTAAAAGTTACTTAACATTTAACACAAGTCAGGACATTGTTAAAAATAATAAAAAAGTAAGCCAAATCTACGAGAGAGAAAAACATTTGCTGAAAAGTTGGGAGTATTTCACTATCTGCAGTCGTGCATCAGCCATTGATCTAATATGGTGTTGGTAAAGAATGTTAACCAATAACAGTTACAATGTTAAAAAACATTGTACATCACGGATACTGTGTGCTGAATATTCCGCTACATGCACACCCGAAGAGTATTTTGGCCTTGAGTAATCCTGTTTAACAGTTTTTCATATTCTTTTTATGTTTCATGAAAAAACATGACAAATAAGCCACATCTGTTGTAACTCTTATTTTGTGCACAAATAAACCGCTTTTAGTCTGTGATTAAAACAGTACGCCTGTTGTATACTATTCATACATTAACGTTAACACAGTACGCCTATTGTATACTATTCATACATTAACATTAACACAGTACGCCTGTTGTATTCTATTCATACATTAACGTTAACACAGTACCTGTTGTATTCTATTCATACATTAACACAGTATGCCTGTTGTATTCTATTCATACATTAACGTTAACACAGTACGCCTGTTGTATACTATTCATACGTTAACGTTAACACAGTACGCCTGTTGTATTCTATTCATACATTAACACAGTACGCCTGTTGTATTCTATTCATACATTAACATTAACACAGTACGCCTGTTGTATTCTATTCATACATTAACGTTAACACAGTACGCCTATTGTGTTCTATTCATACATTAACGTTAACACAGTATGCCTGTTGTATTCTATTCATACATTAACGTTAACACAGTATGCCTGTTGTATTCTATTCATTCATTAATGTTAGCACAGTATGCCTGTTGTATTCTATTCATACATTAACGTTAACACAGTACGCCTGTTGTATTCTATTCATACATTAACACAGTATGCCTGTTGTATTCTGTTCATACATTAACACTAACACAGTATGCCTGTTGTAATCTATTCATTCATTAACATTAGCACAGTATGACTGTTGTATTCTATTCATACATTAACGTTAACACAATATGCCTGTTGTATTCTATTCATTCATTCATTAACGTTAACACAGTACGCCTGTTGTATTCTATTCATTCATTAACGTTAACACAGTACACCTGTTGTATTCTATTCATTCATTAACGTTAACACAGTATGCCTGTTGTATTCTAATCATTCATTCATTCATTAACGTTAACACAGTACGCCTGTTGTATTCTATTCATTCATTCATTAACGTTAACACAGTACGCCTGTTGTATTCTATTCATTCATTAACGTTAACACTACGCCTGTTGTATTCTATTCATTCATTAACGTTAACACGGTATGCCTGTTGTATTCTATTCTATTCATTTATTAACGTTAGCACAGTATGCCTGTTGTATTCTATTCATTCATGCATTAACGTTAACACAGTACACCTTTTGTATTCTATTCATTCATTCATTAACGTTAACACAGTACGCCTGTTGTATTCTATTCTATTCATTTATTAACGTTAACACAGTATGCCTGTTGTATTCTATTCATTCATTCATTAACGTTAACACAGTACACCTTTTGTATTCTATTCATTCATTCATTAACGTTAACACAGTACGCCTGTTGTATTCTATTCATTCATTAACGTTAACACAGTATGCCTGTTGTATTCTATTCTATTCATTTATTAACGTTAACACAGTATGCCTGTTGTATTCTATTCATTCATTCATTAACGTTAACACAGTACGCCTTTTGTATTCTATTCATTCATTAACGTTAACACAGTATGCCAGTTGTATTCTATTCATTCATTAACGTTAACACAGTACGCCTGTTGTATTCTATTCATACATTAACGTTAACACAGTACGCCTGTTGTATTCTATTCATACATTAACGTTAACACAGTACGCCTATTGTGTTCTATTCATACATTAACGTTAACACAGTACGCCTGTTGTATTCTATTCATACATTAACACAGTATGCCTGTTGTATTCTATTCATACATTAACGTTAACACAGTATGCCTGTTGTATTCTATTCATTCATTAATGTTAGCACAGTATGCCTGTTGTATTCTATTCATACATTAACACAGTATGCCTGTTGTATTCTATTCATACATTAACGTTAACACAGTACGCCTGTTGTATTCTATTCATACATTAACACAGTATGCCTGTTGTATTCTGTTCATACATTAACATTAACACAGTATGCCTGTTGTAATCTATTCATTCATTAACATTAGCACAGTATGACTGTTGTATTCTATTCATACATTAACGTTAACACAATATGCCTGTTGTATTCTATTCATTCATTCATTAACGTTAACACAGTACGCCTGTTGTATTCTATTCATTCATTAACATTAACACAGTACACCTGTTGTATTCTATTCATTCATTAACGTTAACACAGTATGCCTGTTGTATTCTAATCATTCATTCATTCATTAACGTTAACACAGTACGCCTGTTGTATTCTATTCATTCATTCATTAACGCGTTAATCATTCATTAACGCTACCTGTTGTATTCTATTCATTCATTAACGTTAACACAGTACGCCTGTTGTATTCTATTCATTCATTAACGTTAACACAGTATGCCTGTTGTATTCTATTCTATTCATTTATTAACGTTAACACAGTATGCCTGTTGTATTCTATTCATTCATTCATTAACGTTAACACAGTACACCTTTTGTATTCTATTCATTCATTCATTAACGTTAACACAGTACGCCTGTTGTATTCTATTCTATTCATTTATTAACGTTAACACAGTATGCCTGTTGTATTCTATTCATTCATTCATTAACGTTAACACAGTACACCTTTTGTATTCTATTCATTCATTCATTAACGTTAACACAGTACGCCTGTTGTATTCTATTCATTCATTAACGTTAACACAGTATGCCTGTTGTGTTGTATTCTATTCTATTCATTTATTAATGTTAACACAGTATGCCTGTTGTATTCTATTCATTCATTCATTAACATTAACACAGTACGCCTTTTGTATTCTATTCATTCATTCATTAACGTTAACACAGTACGCCTGTTGTATTCTATTCTATTCATTTATTAACGTTAACACAGTATGCCTGTTGTATTCTATTCATTCATTCATTAACGTTAACACAGTACACCTTTTGTATTCTATTCATTCATTAACGTTAACACAGTATGCCAGTTGTATTCTATTCATTCATTAACGTTAACACAGTACGCCTGTTGTATTCTATTCATTCATTAACGTTAACACAGTATGCCAGTTGTATTCTATTCATTCATTAACGTTAACACAGTACGCCTGTTGTATTCCATTCATACATTAACACAGTACACCTGTTGTATTCTATTCATTCATTAACGTTAACACAGTATGCCAGTTGTATTCTATTCATTCATTAACGTTAACACAGTACGCCTGTTGTATTCCATTCATACATTAACACAGTACACCTGTTGTATTCTATTCATTCATTAACGTTAACGCAGTACGCTTGTTGTATTCTATTCATTCATTAACGTTAGCGCAGTACGCTTGTTGTATTCTATTCATTCATTAACGTTAGCGCAGTACGCTTGTTGTATTCTATTCATTCATTAACGTTAGCGCAGTACGCTTGTTGTATTCTATTCATTCATTAACGTTAGCGCAGTATGCTTGTTGTATTCTATTCATTCATTAACGTTAGCACAGTACGCCTGTTGTATTCTATTCATTCATTAACGTTAACACAGTACGCCTGTTGTATTCTATTCATTCATTAACGTTGGCACAGTACGCCTGTTGTATTCTTTTCATTCATTAACGTTGGCACAGTACGCCTGTTGTATTTTATTCATTCATTAACATTAGCGACTGTCTGTCTGTCTGTCTGTCTGTCTATATTTGCAATCCTCTTTGTTAAAGGATTTTGAGTCTCAACCCACTATCCTGTTCACTGACTGAATGCTATACTACGAGTGATATTAAATGTAATTTTATGGGCATGTGAGGAGTTGTGTTTGACAGTGGTCTAGATTTTGTTAGAACAATAATGTTATGATGCACAGAATATTTATACTGGTAGCATAAATATTTTTAAAGGAATAATACTCTGAATAGGCTACTTTAAAACACTACCACCATTTCTTTGACTATTGTTGTCATCTGTTTGTGTGTGAGCATATGTGTTTTATTATGCAGCTTGTATGACCGGATGGTTACGTAGTCCAAATGTATTGTGTGTATATAAGTCACTTTGTACAATAAATAGCAGGACCTTTCAGATGATGAAAAAAGTGTGACTTATGGGGAAATACAGTAAATTTGTTATTTTGATTATGGTGATAGTCATCATTGTTTAACAATTCGGAACGGAATGGAATACTTTATAAATATTGTGGTTTGGTCTGTTTATTTCTCATTTTCTTTTTTTTCTACATATTAAAAACGGTTGGCATGGACCTTATTCACAGCAGCACCATCTTTAATTTTTCACAGATATGACATGAGGCTATGAGGGATAGACGAACGATAGTCTCTTCAATGGGTTGTCCTGTTATTTTAATGTTTTGAATCGTTCAGATGGAGTACCATTAAGACAAAATGTCTTTCCAAAAAATTTTAGAAGACAAGAAACTCCAGCCAAAAATGAAAATTCTCTCATTATTTACTCACCCATCATAATAATAAATATCAATATAAATGTGTATGACTTTCTTCACCAGAACTCACTTGAAGAAAATAGAAAAATATCTTAGCTCAGTAGATCCTTTAAATGCCAGTGAATGGAGATTTATCTTTTGAAGCTCCAAAAATCACAGACAGTCCACATTAGGGCTGTCACGATTATGAAAATTGGCTGACAATTAACTGTCAAACAAATAATTGCGATTATTATGATTAATCGTCTCCTTTAGGGATTTCACGATTAATTGACATATAAATTGTCATATTTCATATTTAACTTCAAAGATATAAATCAGATAATAAAATGTGGATATGTGATTTTAATTTTAAGGCTTTAAAAACGTATAAATTACATGAAAAATAATGTTTAAATATAAAAATATTTCTAAATATTTAAAATATGTCTCTCTTTTTGGTCATCTTTACTTTTGGTCAGGTTTACATTAACACTGTTGTTTTGGAACTCCTGTATATTATATATTTTTATAAATTTAATAATTTATAAAAATATTATTATATAATAATTTCCTGTAGTGCTGAAAAGAATTAGGTGAAAGGTGTACCTCCTTGTTCTGTACTGTTTACCGCTTGTGCATTGGTTCTCTTCACTGCCAAACTGACTGGTTGACAGAGGCTTCTAATGGTCTCAAATTGGCGACTTCGTACTATTTTCTTGTACGGCTACCGAAACCTAAATATATGACCTGATATATATACCTGAAATAATCCTGTAAGGAATGTTCATTGTGTGATGTATGCAGTATTAAATACAATAATAAATATTTAAATATATATATATATATATATATATATATATATATATATATATATATATATATATATATATATATATATATATATATCCCTTGTGGATGGATGTGTTATTACCGAATACTGTAGCTTAGCCATGTGTAAATGCCATGCGATTGTGTGTAATAAATGGTGTTTAGACTAAATGATTTGTGGCAGAATTTAAATGTTTATTATGCAAGACATTATGAATGGAAGTATTTATGTTGACTGCTGCTTCCAATCTGTTAGGGGGAAACGTCCCTCTTTTAATTAATTACTTCTCATTTTTGCCTCTCTCTCTCCTCATCATATTCTCTCCATCATTTACATTTCACACTCTGTCGACCCTTAAATTTCCACGTTCTCTGCTCTTAACATTCTGCACATGTCTGTGTAAGAGCTGGTATTCTCTCTAGTGTGTTTGTGTGAGCTAGGAAAGAGAAAGAGGAATGATTTTAGAGTGTGCACATACTGGCAAGCTGCCAATCTCATCCCATCACCATCTCGCTCTGCTCTTTAAGTGCTCAGTGTTGGGGTGTTTTTGATTGACTGACAGGGGGTCTGCTCTGTTGAGCTCTTCGGGTACGGCTTTGGCAGAAATCATAGCCTGTTGGAAGGCAAGAGATAACGTCTACACTTTAGCGGCCTGTCCCTCAAGTACTGAAAGCTTTGGAGCATCAGATGCAACCCTGTGCAAAAATATATTATACCAGTGTTTCTCAACTTGTGGGTTGAGACTCAAAAATGGGTCGCTGGGCTGTTCTAATGGGGTCACATACAGCAGGGAAAAACAATGCTAAGAGCAAAAAATAAAATGCAATTATCCATATAATCTTGCATTCTGTAGTTTGGATAACAAAATAAATGTGCTTTTCTACTTTAAAAATGGAGTAGAAAACTCTCCCCTGTTTTGATTTTTGACATCAAAGGCCATGTGTCCCATATCGCAACAGTCTGGTTCCGGAAGTAAAAATCCCATTAATTAGTCAATTAGTGTTTTCTGATAATTTAAACAGACCTGTTCAGCGATGGTATATTCTTGTGTTTACGCCATCAATACGAGTTATTTCAGTTTAAAAATCGTGTTTTATAGCGGAGTTCCTGTTGAACAACTACATTACCTATGATCCAACACCAAAATAATCAACCACCCACTCCAGTTATGTTCTGTGAATGATGCTAACGAGTCCGTCTCGCTTCACCCTACAACTACTTGCATATTTGAATATATCAGAATATTTCTCAATGAACTTAAATTGTATTGTTTCTATACTTATAATTCAGGGCTCGAGATTAACATTTGAGAGCGGTAGCACCAGTGCCATCAAGTTTTACAGATAGTCACAACTGAATTGGGAGGGGCGGGGGCGGTTCTTAACCAGACGTGATGCGATACTGCAGTATTCATACACAAAAATTATTAAACACGATCAGCCACAACATTAAAACCACCTGCCTAATATTGTGTAAGTCCCCCTCGTGCTGCCAAAACAGCGCCAATCCGCATCTCAAAGTAGCATTCTTAAATGATATCCTTCTCACCACAATTGTACAGAGTGGGTATCTGAGTTACCATAGACTTTCAGTTCCAACCAGTCTGGCCATTCCCTGTTGACCTTTCTCATCAACAAGGCATTTCTGTCCACAGAACCACCCTTCACTGGATGTTTTTTGTTCTTGATACTATTCTGAGTAAATTCAAGAGACTTTTATGTGTGAAAATCCCTGGAGATCAGCAGTTACAGAAATACTCAAGCCAGCCTCTCTGGCACCAACAATCATCCATGTGATTATCTAACCAGCCAGTCATGTGGCAGCAGTGCAGTGCATAAAATCGTGCAGATACGGGTCAGGAATTTTAATGATGAACAAGTTAATGTTCACATCAACCATCAGAATGGGGAGAAAATGTATCTCCGTGATTTTGAGCATGGCATGATTGTTGGTGCCAGATGGGCTGGTTTGAGTATTTCTGTAAGTGCTGATCTCCTGGGATTTTCATACACATCTATCTCTAGAATTTACTCAGAATGGTGCCAAAAACTGGTGCCAGTTCTGTGGATGGGAATGCCTTGTTGATGAGAGAGGTCAACAGAGAATGGCCAGACTGGTTTGAACTGACAAAGTCTACAGTAACTCAAATAACCGCTCTGTACAATTGTGGTGAGAAGAATATCATCTCAGAATGTTATTCTGAGATGCTGGTTGGTGAAGTTTTGGTGGCACAAGGGGGGACCTAAACAATGTTAGGTAGGTGGTTGTTAATGTTGTGGCTGATCGGTGTAAATGACAATAAAAGCAGTTGTTACAACAGTTAGATGGAACAGTCTGTTTATTGAACGTACCTCACTTTCTCACTAAAGCTGCATATGGACATACACTTTCTACGACAAATCTCAAGGGGATAGTACACAATCACACAAATGCACAGGGCAAAGTTACTTTATGGGTCTGTTCCAAAACTTAGTGAGCTGCCTACTGCCTACATAGTCAGCTGTCTTCTATGGCAGCATCCTTAATGAAATTATGCCTCATAAGATAGCGATTTGGAATTCTCTACATAGGCAGCAGCTCTGTGCATCGTTCAAATAGTGCTCCTCAAGTGCAGCGCATGGGACACTCGACTCATAACTGATTTAAATAAAGGTGACATGAGGGAACTTATGCAATCCTCTAATGAGCATAAATATGCACATGACATACTAATTTTGGGTAAAATAGTCAGCTTTTTTCATATTAAACTGTTATTTATTGACATTTAAGTATTGAATGGATAATAAGTATATTTATAATCAAAATGTATCTTGCTTCGTCCTCCATCTTGGATTTATTTTTCCGTCGAGCTTATCACGGTGCATTTTGGGATCGCCTACCCAGAAAGGAGACATCTGATGCTACTTTAGAATTTGTCTAAAACTAGATATCTTAATAGGCGGTAGGGCTAAAATTATTAGTTGTCATTATTGACAATGACGACAGTAAGAAAAAAAAATGTCGACAAAAATGTTCATTGTCGAATAGTCGTTTGATCTCATTTAATGTAACATGAGATCATATGAAACTCTAATGATGACGTGCGAGAGCAGCACTGCAGAAGAAAACACAGCTAACAGTCCAGATGCACTCTAAACTTTTACAGCTTAAGGTGATGTAGATCACAAAGTATGGGGGGAATTATACAGAAATACCAAAGAAGTAAATACAGAAGCATTCTCGTTGTGGAATAAGTGGAGCTGGAGCTGCCACTCTGCTGAAGCATAACTTGCGTGTCGAACATCTTTAAAGGAAAACACTGGCGTTACATCTTTAATGTGGTTACATTTAATGCATTATAGATTTATTAAAGTTCAAATAATAAGGAAGCAGATCATGTGAATAACTACAAACTCAAACTGATGTTGCTCTGTGCATTCAGCGCCTCTTCTATGAGTTGTGTGAAGTGTCCTGATCTAAGGGGGGAGTGACTGAAACTGCACCTGGCTGAGACACACTCTGCCGTGGGCATGCTCATCCCTATAGCACATGCTTGCTGCAGCTCGTGACTTTTTGTATCATAATACAGTATATGTGTCACTGTGCATTTCTTAAAGTGAAGAAAATTGACTATTTTTGTGAGTTAAAGATGGTTTAAAGTGAACAAAAAGGTGTGAGAGGATAGTTTTCGCCCCATTATACACTGCAACAAAATATGTTTTTGTTTTGGCTTGTTTTCCAATATATATATATATCAAAAAATCCTTTAAAGCAACGTCCATTTACTTTAGCAGCTATACTGCAGAAGAAAAAACATTTTATCTGAATTTTTGTTGAATATAATAGTAAAAATACAAATATTTGATATAAAAAAATCCTTTAAAAATAGATGCATTCACCTGAGAAGCACATAAGATATTTAGACTTGCTTTTAGAGAATAAATCTTGAATATAATTATATTTTGTCTTTACTGCTTTCACAGAACCATGTGAAAAAATACACTTCTATTTAAGATACATTCTCTTAAAGCAAGTCTAGGATTTTTTTTCAATGAATTTCTTTACTGATTTAAACTTATTAAAGTATTTTTTCTTTTAATTCAGTTAATGTCATTTTGAGGTATTTTTAAAAGATGATTTTGTCCTCCGTTTTTAGTAAGCACATTTAATACAACCTTTTAAGTCGGGGCACAAGCTGAATAGTCGGTTAAGAGTTTATGATTAATCGTTGCAATAATCGCTGAATAGTCGAATAATCGTTAATCGGTTATCAAAATAATCGTTAGTTGCAACATAACTAAGATGACTAGCTTTTGGAACAGCCTTTGCGTCGGGAGCATGCCTATAATTTCTTAAAATGCCTCCTCAGAGAGAGGTCAACCTGTAAATGCACGTCTCTGCACTGATCTGTCCATTAAGCCTTGTTTCCTTTCGCATTTTGAACGTTTGCCTTCTGATATTTCTCATATGCAACAAAAATCGACAATCACAGTCAGAGAGTCGACCAATTTTGTAGTTGCACCAGTGTGACCTCTTGCAAATTTTAATCGCACTATTAGGAAAAATGAGTAACAGTCTGGAGCCCTGTAATTGACAACCTAAAATCAATCATTTTTATTTTATTATTTTATGCTCTCGTGACAGACAGTAAGTACACAGTCTTGTACTTTACCTTTTTGTCTAATTTTCAAATAATTTTACTTCAAACCCAATTTTGTAGTGTTGTGATTCACCTCAGAGCTGGTTGGTTTGCACTTAGAACTTTTGTATTAAGGATTTTATGAAAATATATAAATTGTGTGTATATTTACTTCCAGGGCGCGGCACGGCTGCAAATCACATCTGATCATTAACACCACTTGGTGTCGTTTATTGTTAAGTTGTTAAGTACTGAGTTATTCTTTATTTGTATTTGATGTATCGTCAGTTATACGTTGTGTTAATTGTTGCTTAAAGTATCACGGACAATGTCTGTCCTTGGAGTCTGAGTCGTCGGTCTTTACTCAAAGTAGGCCAACAACTGCTAGGGTGGATAATACATCTGAGTTGCGATAGAGCTGGTATAGATCCACACAGCAGGGCGATTACTCTATTTTACACCTGGAAAACATTGCTGAAGCTCCAGGAGATATAGTGCAAAGCGTCCTGGTTGTCCTCAGAGATTCCCGCTGAGCTGCTGAGTATTCAACTCAGGCCTTACTCTCTGCCTATGGAATTTGGCTGTGTACTGCTTGTGGTCGTGTATGCTCCTCCCTTTGATTTTCCCTTTCCCTTCCCTTGATTTTTTCAGTATGTGAAGCATGGAACAAGAAAGGACAATATACTGGACAAAGGCTTTGTCAATTTGGCAGGGACGTATGAGTCTTGCATTAGACCACCAATCTTCAGTTCAGATCACAATGTGGTCTTCTTGTTCGCAATATAAGACTGAACTGAAGAGCTGCAAACTGGTGCAGAAAGTAATTAAGACATGGTCAGAGGAAAACACAGACAAGCTCAAAGCATGCTTTAATTGTACTCTGTGGGATGTGTTTTATGAGGATAATATAGATGGTACCACAATATAACAAGTTAACAAAATCAACTTTTGTACACCGACAGTAATACCATCTCGGACAGTGAAACTTTATCCAAACAATAAGAGATATGTGTCTAAGAGTATCAAGCAGCTGATTAACTGGGAAAAAATGGCTTTTAAAAACCGCAAAGACCACAATGAATTTCATCAAGTTAAGAGGGAACTTAACAGCACAGTGGCAGCAGTGGAGCCATTCAGGTTCCTGGGCACTACCATCTCACAGGACCTGAAGTGGGAAAACCCACATTGACTCCATTGTATAAAAGGCTCAGCAGAGGTTGTAATTCCTTCGCCAGTTGAGGAAGTTCGCCTGCCACAGGCGCTGCTGATACAGTTCTACTCAGTCATTGAGTCTGTCTTCTGCACTTCTGTAACTGTCTGGTATGGTTCAGCTTTGAAATCAGACATCAGAAGACTATAAAGGACAATTCGGATTGCTGAGAGGATTATTGGGTGCCCCCTGCCCCCTCCCTTCTAGATCTTTACACTTCCAGAATGAGAAAAAGACAGGTCTGCCTTCTGACAGGTGCTACAGAGCACTGAGAACCAGAACAGTTAGGCACAAGTTTTTTTTTTTTTTTTTCTTAAGCCATCCATCTCATGAACCGTTAAAACTGCCAATTTGAGCTATAATTATGTGTAATACACAGCTTCATCTATTTTTATTTATCCAATATATCCTACTTTTGTCATAACATTCTATCCAGCACTATTTATATATAACAGATTTGTAATTGAACGTGTGTGTGTGTGTGTGTGTGTGTGTGTGTGTGTGTGTGTGTGCGTGACACTTTGCTACAATGTAATGTAGTGAGTGTACAGCTTGTATAAAAGTGTAAATTTGCTGTCCCCTTAAAATAACTCAACACACAGCCATTAATGTCTATGTCTGCTTTAACCCTCTTGGGCATGGAGTTCACCAGAGCTTCACAGGTTGCCACTGGAGTCCTCTTCCACTCCTCCATGATGACATCACGGAGCTGGTGGATGTTAGAGTCCTTGTGCTCCTCCACTTTCCATTTGAGGATGCCCCACAGATACTCAATAGGGTTTAGGTCTGGAGACATGCTTGGCCAGTCCATCACCTTCACCCTCAGCTTCTTTAGCAAGGCAGTGGTCGTCTTGGAGGTGTGTTTGGGGTCGTTATCGTGTTGGAATACTGCCCTGCGGCCCAGTCTCCGAAGGGAGGGGATCATGCTCTGCTTCAGTATGTCACAGTACGTGTTGGCATTCATGGTTCCCTCAATGAACTGTAGCTCCCCTGTGCTGGCAGCACTCATGCAGCCCCAGACCATGACACTCCCACCACCATGCTTGACTGTAGGCAAGACACACTTGTCTTTGTACTCCTCACCTGGTTGCCAGGTGAGGAGTACACACTTGACACCATCTGAACCAAATAAGTTTATCTTGATCTCATCAGACCACAGGACATGATTCCAGTAATCCATGTCCTTAGTCTGCTTGTCTTCAGCAAACTGTTTGCTGGCTTTCTTGTGCATCATCTTTAGAAGAGGCTTCCTTCTGGGACGACAGCCATGCAGACCAATTTGATGCAGTGTGCGGCGTATGGTCTGAGCACTGACAGGCTGACCCCCCCACCCCTTCAACCTCTACAGCAATGCTGGCAGCACTCATACGCCTATTTCCCAAAGACAACCTCTGGATATGACGCTGAGCCTGTTCTGAGTGGAACCTGTCCTGTTTAACCGCTGTATGGTCTTGGGCACTGTGCTGCAGATCAGTGTCAGGGTCTTGGCAAGTTTCTTATAGCCTAAGCCATCTTTATGTAGAGCAACAATTCTTTTTTTCAGATCCTCAGAGAGTTCTTTGCCATGAGGTGCCATGTTGAACTTCCAGTGACCAGTTTGAGGGAGTGTGAGAGCAATGACACCAAATTGAACACTTGCTCCCCATTCACACCTGAGACCTTGTAACACTAATGAGTCACATGACATCGGGGAGGGAAAATGGCTAATTGGGCCCAATTTGGACATTTTCACTTAGGAGTGTACTCACTTTTGTTGCCAGCGGTTTAGACATTAATGGCTGTGTGTTGAGTTATTTTGAGGGGACAGCAAATTTACACTTTTATACACGCTGTATACTCACTAATTTACATAGTAGCAAAGTGTAATTTCTTCAGTGTTGTCACATGAAAAGATATAATCAAATATTTACAAAAATGTGAGGGGTGTACTCACTTTTGTGAGATACTGGTATGCATGTATATTTGCATATATATATTTATTTTATTTTTTTCTCTTATTGTGTATTTCTATATACTTATATTTTCTATTTGCTTTTTATTTTTTAATATCTCTGTCTTGTTGTTGTATTGTTTGTGGAAGCTTCTGTCACAAAGACAAATTTCTTGTATGTGTAAGCATACTTGGCAGTAAAGCTCATTATGATTCTGATAATTGTCTCTTTAAGGGCTTTCATGATTGAAGCCCGTAGGCAGGGGGGGTTCGGGTGGTTCGAACTACCCCCCCAACTGCCAAAGGTCCAGAATTGAAGTCGTTTTTTTTTTTCATGTGATTATTGTCATCATTGTTTTAATCAATGCTTGTGACAAATATTCTGGATTGCTGTTTCAAATTAATATGATTTAATATTGTAGCTGGATGTGCGTGCGTGCGTGCGCGCGTGCAGTTCAGAGAGAGTTCTCGCAATACACTTTTCAAAGCAACGGTGAAGAAGCATCGCCTCTGAATGATTGGGGGGGGGGGGGTTTATATATATATATATTTATTTATTTATTTATTTAATTTTTTTTAATTAAAAGGATTTCTATATTTTATACACTCAATAGTGTACAATATAATAGTCATATAAACGTAGCGTAATTAATAATAAAACATAGTTGGATATTCAGTGATATTGGCTGTGCAATATCGACTTTTGTGATTGGCAAATACCGGCAGACTGGAGCCAATGGAAATGCTTCTCCTTCGGCGCGCATCTTATTCCTCTGAGAGCTTCAAAGCAGACCGCTTGAGGTAAATTATCTGGAATGATTTAATTGATTTACGATGCCTAGTATGTGAGAGTGTTATGTCTTAATGTGAGTTAGTCTGAGTGTTTTTTATGCGTGTCATGTTATCCTTTATTTATTAACTGTTATGAGTTTATTTTGCACCGATTCACTGATAGTGTGAGGATGTATGAGGTCACGAGTATGTACTAATTGAGTGAAGTTGGCTGTACATACATCTAATGAATGAGTGTTTAGTCATTGACAAAGCTTCAAAAAAGGTGTTTTGACTGTTTTTATATCAGGCTGTACAACCAAATAGTGAGTATGGGGCGAAAAGAGCAGGAGAGACGGAAGAGAAAGCAGGCAGCAGCGTCATTGTCGCAGAATATTGAACATATGTTCAAAAAAACTGGCAAACAGGGTAAGGTTGTTATACATAAGCTTGGGAGGGTTACTTTAAAAATGTATTCAGTTACAGTTACAAATTACTTCATAAAAAAAATACTCAAATACAGCAACAAGCAAAGAGGCATTGACAGAGAGTCAAGAAATGATGATGAGAAGAATTATTATTAATATTTCAGTAAAGTTCATTAAATCTATTCTGTTGTTAGTGTGGTCTTTAAACTTATGAACTGTGTATGGACTGACAAAGGTGTTACATGAGGAAGCATTTGACAACAATGCAGTAAATATTTTAGGTGTATCAAAAACCGTGCTCGTTAACCAGCAGACAAGCTAATCCAGCACAAATTAGTGCGTAAAAGGTCACCAAAATGAAGTATTTGAACCTCATAATTAAATACAAAAGGAGGAGAAAAACTGCAAAAAGGCCCACTTTTGAAAAAATAACCCCCCCTTTCAATAGGCTGGCTATGGACCTGTGATTAACTGTCATAATGTCACATTTCTTAAGGTGTAGTTTTTTTTCACACACCTTAAGAAGTCATTTTTACATATTTAACATGAAACATATAAATCAAATAATAAAATAGGGATAAACTATGATTTTTAAGGCTGTAAAAAATAAATGACATTAAAATAAATACTGTAAATATGTCTCTCTTTTTGGTCAACATTATTTTTTGGTCAGTTTTATATCTACATGGTTTTTGGAACTCCTATATTATATAAATATCTCAAATAAAATATACCTTTTTATAAACAGTATTTTTTATATATTTATATTATGCAATATTAAAATGATTCTGTCCTTATTTCTTCACCTACACACATTATTTTAATGCTCTGATTAATCTCAATAAAAGCTCTTATTTCTCAAGCAAGAAGCAAAACCTTTAATATTCATTTCATCACTTAACAGAAATAGAGTATGCATGCGTGTCATCCTCTGTGTCACTGCGTGTATGAACCAGGATCATTTGCCATTTCACTATTGTTTAAAGTGTAGCCGATCACCATCACAATTTATTCTTGTTTATGTATTCGCGGGAGTTTTTGCACAAGCTTCTGCTGACAGTGTGCATATCAGAGTGCTTCACACACTCTTCCGGACAGGAGCTGGTTGTTGTCCGCTTTGCGGCTTAGTGACGCTCTGACTCCTAGTTCCACTGAATTAAAAGTGTCATTCATGGCATTTATACAGTATATTTGCTTAAAATGTTCTTATTTGGGCATGGAAATGTGATTGGAATTAGAATGCCCAATAATTGGAAATTGGTTCTCAAATAACCACAGTTAGTTCGAATAACTGCGATCAGGTGATTTATTTTATTGCGACAGGTCTATCTGCTAAATTACACTAGTAAATCTGTGTGGTGGTAATTTGTTGACTGAAAACTTCTGCTTTTTTTTTTTTTTTTTTTGTCAATGCTGTTTAGAATATTGAGGTTATTAATCAGTTTTAAACAAATGTAATTACCAAAACGTTTGTCGTTTTCATATGGGTTTGTAATAGAGAATTCTTTGCAGAATTCAAATGGATCCTGCGACTCTCTTCACACTGGTTCTCGCAGCGCTGTTACAGTGTTGCACACTTTGCAGTCAAGAACTGTGTTCTGCTGTGTGTCTATGCCACACTCTGTCCATTGGGCCCGTGCTGATAATCTGACAAACTTTAGTCGCACCAGCAGGGAAAAAAAGGTTGCAAAAGACCATTTTAAATATTTCAATTGAACAATATATTGCAATCTTACTTAACTCTTTCTATTATGAAGCTAGAGTTTAAGAGGCACATCGGCTTTATTATGTTTTCATTTGAAAATGTAATACAATTACAGTTCTCATCCACACTGGAACATCTTTTTCCTCCACTGAAAACACTCCCAGATACCACATAATGAAACTATGACATTAGGAACTGAAAATGGCATTTCAATATA
Organism: Xyrauchen texanus; assembly: GCF_025860055.1. Taxonomy (NCBI): domain Eukaryota; kingdom Metazoa; phylum Chordata; class Actinopteri; order Cypriniformes; family Catostomidae; genus Xyrauchen; species Xyrauchen texanus. Next base: position 28,099,808 of record NC_068306.1, on the reverse strand, counting down.
AAAAATTAAAAATGTTAGGTTTACACCTCTCATCCACACTAGAACAGCATTCCCAGAAACACTCCATTACGGTATACTTTAAAAAAAACGACGACGTTCGAGAATGTGCCCTCAGACTGTACAAGCTGTATCGGTAAAATTGGAAGGTTGTTTTTATTCAAGAGATAGCCGTTCATTGCTTCTTTTTCTAGCTAGTTTGTATAGATGGGATTTCTCTACCTGAAGTACACCTTACAATGAAAACATTAAACTGTTCCCTGTTAAATGAAAAAGCTTTGTTGTTTTGCTGAATCAGTATCAATAAAATCTGTCTCTGTTTGTGCACAGGGAACATTAAATTTAAACTGCAATCACCGATCACTCTAACGTGCCCCATAAATCCACAAGCTCCACTGCTTAAATTGCTTGCTTTTGAGAACCTAGAGCCTGTCTATCTCTCTCCCTCTCTTTCTCTGTCTCCCTCTTTCCCCCATCTCAAGTATATCCTTCATCTCTCATCATGAGGTCCAAATGGAAATGCAATAGGCTCTTCAGCTGGACAGGTGCACATTCTGGCACACTGATCCCCTTATATGTTGTATGTGTGTGTATTATTCCCATTTGCACATGTATGTCATATTGGCACTTTAATGAAACGTGAATACCAGTGTCTGCCTCTCTCATGTACCCCTATAATTGTAACCTTCGGATTGGGCTGCCAGTCATCATGCTAAAAATAGGCACCAGTTTCACTACGAGGAAGTCAAGAGATACAATGTGTGTGTGTGTGTGTGTTTCTTTCACCGTCATTGTAAGGATGAAAATGTCCCCATAATGTAGGAAAGCCTGAAATTACCTACGTTGTCCCAACAATTCAAGCAGCTTAATAAACATACTAATTAATGATTGAATACAATTTATAAAAAGTAAAGGGTAGGGATAGAGTATAGAAAATAGTCAATATAAAAACAATAGAAGTCAATGGAAAGTCCCTGCAATGAAAATAATACCAATGAGTTATTTTATATTTACAGCAATGCACCAATCATCTTATTAAAAAAAAAAAAAAAGCACTGAGAAACCTGCATTAACATGAGATTTGAATAAGTATTATTCTCTGCTGTAGATGTCAAAACGTAAACAGTCATGCGCACAACACTTGCGCACATTGGATAACGCCAGTAAAGGTGTTTGCATGCAGAGTGAAATCGGTTTAATGGGCAAATATATAGGTGTGCCAATCGGTTTATCCACGACAAGCTTTAAACTGTTTGTGACCTTATCCCTATAAAAGAAAACCATGACCAACACATGTTGTCAGCTTAAGCATAATTGGTGTAAGAAAGAGAATGAATTAAAGCAAAAATGTCTTTATGAAAATTTTAGAGTGAGGGTTAGGTTTATTGTTAATGTTAGAGGATAAAAATACAATTAGCTCAGTATAAAGTGTGTGTGCGTGTGTGCGTGGCGCCATTCATCTAGGAAAGTGAAAGGGGGTGAAGTTGTTTTGAATGCAGGGAGACAGATTGTCTCTCTCGCTCTGTATATGAATGTAAATAAAACCTGTGGCAGTTGAATCTATAGACCTTAAGGCATGGAGATATGTGAATGCATCCAGGTGCATCTGAAAGCCTATTGCGAGAGGTCAAAGGAGGGCCGGAAGGGAAGAAAATGATGAAGGGAAATGGAAAATGAAAAGAACGTTGAAGTGCTCAAGCTGTGTGGAGAAATCAGAGGCATATGTGGCATACCAGCCAACCTGGTTTCATAGAATGAATGTTACTCTATGTAAATTTTTGCAAACTGACATTTACGCGGCGCTTTGTACGTTTTGCTGCAGTTTCCTTGTGAAATTATCACTAGATGCGCTACAACAACGGTGCTTTATATTCACTGTCATACAAATCACGAGTATAATTGCTGATTATGAATTTATAAAAATGTTTCGCTCTGTGTTTTTTGATATACGGTGTTTACAGTATATCATGAGCAATTTTTATCTCTATCACTCAGTCCTTTTCAGGAAAGAAAACTTACATATGCAAATTGCCTGTTTGATCATCTTTTTCCCTTATGGCTCACTCAATTGTGTATATGCACAGTGTTTACTCGCATATCTGCCCTTTAAAATATCACAGCGTAAAAACCATGTGCAAATCTAACATGAAAGATTTGTAGATTACGTCTGTTGGTCCCCAAATGGCTGTGCTACAGGCACGATAAATAGAAAAAAATGTGAGCAGAAGAATGGGGAGGGGAGGTGAGACCGCACACACACAAACACTCATGCTCACACTCCACCGCCTCCTCCACTTCCCCCCTCCCATCATGTGCAAACGTGCTGCCAGTGCTGCAGTCCAGAATGTTTTTCCACGTCCATAGCTCTGCTGAGTTGTCACCCTCCGGAGCGCAGCGAGAGAGAGAGAGAGAAAGAAAGATTGTTTTTTTTTTGCAGGAATCACTGTCATTTGGCATGCAGTGTGTCGGTAGGCTCTTGCAACATATGAGAAGAGATTGCTACTTCTCACAGACTACGGTAGCTTACCTGCAATAACTGACTGTTTTAAAGCTCTTTTTTTTTTTTGGAGGCTGATCTGTTTTAATTGGATGCTGTGATATGTAGATGTGTTTCTGGCTTTTCATCGCATATTCTGAGAGCTGTTTGAAGAATCAACCTATGTTTATCGAAAACATTGAAATGTGAACTTCAAGTGAAGCAATTGATGTGTTTTGACAATGATAGTTTGTCTACGTGTTGCGCATCATACTGTGGGGCTCTTTCTGGTTCTTTGAGGAGACAATGCAGTTCATGGTGCATGCTTTGAATCAATAGATTATTTTGTTTTTACTGTTGCTGTGTTGCGTTTGTGTGTCGACCAGCAGACGAGGGAGCTTCGTCGCTTCAACGAGTCCGCAAGGCTTGCATTCTTGGCTGTAGATGTGAAACGAGTTCACTCCCAGCAGTGTCCTTCAGGGCGCAAAAGCATCCTTGTCGCAATTGGATGTGAACAGGGAGGCATTGAGTGTAATTACCTGGCACTGCCGTATACACTCGCACTTGTTCAAATCCACTCGTGGGAATGGTGTATCGTTTGAGTGAGAGAGTACAGTGTTTATTTCGTCTTTTCATCAGTAGCTTCATTCCTCGCAGTTTAGAAGCAAATTGCTTTGTACGATAATGTTCTTGAGATTAACATGTTTGTCTTTCGACTTTTTCTGGAAATGAATGGAGAGACCATCTGCACTCTGTAACTGAATCTCCTGAAGGATACTGAAGCTAGAATTGGGTTAGCCTAATATTCTCAGACAAGGCAGACTTCAGTTTTTGGTGATGTTGTGCCCGGCCTCCTGTTTCCCACTCCTGAGGGACTTGTCCCAGCTGAGGTGCTTGCTCAGGTGGCCACGGCAACGAGGTGTTTGTGTAGCAGGCACAACTCGACCGGTTTGTCACACCAAACCACTACCAGGGAGCAAGGTGAGTATTGCACCTGAAGATCATAGTTCAGTTTTTGAAATTTGGATTTGTGAAGATTTTATCCATGGATGTCTTATGCTACTTGTTGATTTGCTGTTTAGGTGCATGATTATAATGCTTGTTATATTTTACCACTCATCTTGTTTCCATATGCTTCAGTTAGCACATTTACTTGCTTGTTGTTTCACCCAAAAATGGTGTTCCTTATGCTTTTCCAACCCTGTATGACTTGATTTATTTATTTTTTTGTTGATGAAATTAAGGGGGTGCTCAGGGCAAAAATACAACCAGAAGTGACAAAAATGCGCCTAAAATTATAATTATATTAAATTATAAAAATATACCGTTTAATGATATAGTTCTTAATATTCTATAAGCCTAGTTATACACATTATCACATAAAATATTATCTGATTTACTTTTATGGGTAGGTGGAAATTGTAATAATTCAGATTGAGAATTTGTGTTAATAAATTGATAAAATTATGAAAGTTAATGTAAACTAGACATTCTACCTAACATCTCCTATTGTGTTACACAAAAAAAGTCACACTGTGTGAACAAAGGTAAATCTTTTTGGGGGGTGAACTGTGCCTTTTAAAATATCCCTTTAATTGTAATATGATTCTTGGACATTCTTTGGAAGAAAATGCAATACAACAGTCTCAAGAGCCGCATATTTCCACCTCAATCCTGATTGCAATGTGCAAGCAGAGACATTACATGAATTGCTCCATAAAAACATTAAGTGTAATTGAAGAGCTGAGTGAGACTGAGAGAGGAATACAGGGTAAGAATTCCCTTCCCCCCTTCTAACCTAATTACTCTGGCCTTCCCTGGACCGATTTCAGCTTTCTAAACTTTTAACTATATTGCTATTGATTCCAGAGTAGCAGAGCGAGTGTCTAGGCTTCCACTGTTGCAATGCAATGGCTTGCCACCAATCGGGCAAAATCATATTCTGGTTTCCTGATTAATAGACTGTTTGGGGGCAATTTGATGTCTGAACCCTCCAGCAGAGATGGTTCTAAATATGACCCCAGCCTCTTCCCGGCAGAGATTAAGGCATGTGTGGACACTGTGTCTTATAAGAAGGAACCAAGATGATGGTGGCCTTTTTTTGTCTTGAGTGCTTTGTCTTTCTGTTTCATATGCTCTCACTCTGTCCTTGAGGGAAAAGAGACTGTAATGATGCCCTCTCTCGAGCATGGCGACACCATTCTTTTCTACTGACACTTCGGTTGATTGGAACTCAAGGTCTTCTCACTTGTTACCTGTGGGGAGTTAAGCCTGCCGCTCATTCATTTGGTGTGAATAGGTGTATGGGAAACATCAATCGTCTATTGAATCAAGGCTACCAAGGGCATTCCAACTGTCGAGATTGTAATGTTGTAAAAGGAAAGGTACCTTTTGATCTGAATGGTATTTTGGAAAATAATTTAGTCTACTTAACTTTTTTTAAATGTGCATTTTTTTTTTTTTTTTTTTTTGTCAATTCTGGTTTTGATGATTTGCCTTAAAAGGCAAAGAGGACATGGGAATAAGTCTGTTTTGCATATATATTAGCTTGAAATTCTTGAAAATTAAGCATTTTTAGCCTAGGGTGAGATTAAAAGCACTAATAATCATCTGAAGGCTTTTGCGTCCCCTAATCGTGCTGTTATTTATGTGATGTTAATTTGTTGATTTTAAAGGCATTTTCATTTCAACACAAAACTAATAATAAAAAACTAAAGATGTTTTGTCTTTTCATCAGAATGAGCATATCCAATGACTTCCCCTCTCGGCTTAAAGTGGCAAGATATAATTTGCAACTTAAATGCGGAAATGTGTACATAATTCAGTAGCTAAGCTCTCAGCCCAGGGTCTGTCTGTGCATCTCCACAGGGCTAACTTGGCACAGCATCATGGGTGTACTAGAAAGAAAATACTTATTATTATTTCAGCAGGTCTCTGGAGCCACGTACACTGGTGCTAGATTATACATTTTAATTAAAGTGAATAAGAAAGGGAAGCTGGAGATTAAAATGTTTAGCCAGTGACAAATTTGTTTGTGTGTTGGTCCTGAGCGTATTTTCTTTTTCTTTTGTGTTTTTATCTTAATTGATTTTTTTAAATTGCATGCATATTGGTACTTGAGCTTGGCTGCTATTGACTTAATGTGTTGTTGAAAGGCACAGTTAATGTTTTCGCTCTAGGGCAAAGCATGTGATCCAGGGTAGTTTTGCAATTCACAGCATGACAGTTATCAGGTATAGTAGTGGCTGAAGGCTCTTGCACTAAGGCCATCGATATGTTCTACTTATACTTGCAGGTGCAAACACATGCACACTTGGTGTATTCACATAGTGAGTAGGGCTATTGACGATATTCGTTATATAATTATGTATTTGCTCTGAAATGGATAAGCTATTTTTTTTATTTAAAAATACATTTAATCAGAGGAACCATCATTTATACAAACAGCCATTGTAGATTCAATATTTTAAAGGCATGTTTCCCCACTGATTTTTACTAAATGAACACAAGGGAGAATGGGATGTAATCCTTAGCATTTATATGTGTTTTTATATTTATTTTGATATGTAATGATACATAGTAGATTAATAAAAAGCATTACATCCCTTCTTATATTTTTACCAAATAATTTTGTTAATTTGCAAGGTAAAACGATTCCACTTATTTTTTGGAACCCAGTTGAATATTGCATAAATACTAAATTATTATCAAGGGACCCAGTACAGTTTATTATTATAATATAATAATGAATTATCATTATTATTTTGAGGATTATATTTGTTTTATATAAAAGTAATTTTATGACCTTTTTACATCACCTTCACCTGAAGCTTTTATTTTGACTTTTATTTTAGTTTGTGGTTTACAATGTTCCGCGTCTGGTGAAACATTGTCATCTCCTTTTCTGTTATACTGTAGCGCTATTGCAGATCTGTATAGTAACTTGTTTAGAAGGTAGTCGGGCTGATGCGCTTTTTTGAAGCTTAATGGACAAATAAAAAGCACATTCAAATCATCAATACAATATTGCTTAATTTTATATAGTCAGCAAAATCATTGTGGTTATATCATGAATATTCAATATATCTCCCAGCCCTAATAGTGAATACCAAATGGCATATTTGCACCCTTGAAGGGCAGTGCAGGAGGGGAATGTCATTCAAAGGGTTATTTCAAATAAATGTGAGCAACTGAATGCCTTCACAAACGGCTGTTCCACAAGGCTATCAGCTAAAGTAACAAAACGTTGTTTCAAAACAAAAGTAGTGCAATGCTCCCTTTAGCTTCCTCTGGAGTGAATAGGGCATAAAGATGCTCACTTTCGATTGAAATTCACTCAGATTAAGTGCATCTCCTTAATTAGGGATGTGCAGGATGGTTGACTAGCCAACAACCACTAGTGGATTAGTGGGATTGACTAGTTTTAATATTTTTTAGCAGCGGTGCTTTAAAAAGTATGAGCAGTGTTTGCCAAACTTTTTTTGCTGCAAGTACCCCTCCAGCTCCATCAGGAAGGCATAAATACCACTTAAGTGACACAAAAACAAAAGTGTGTACCAAAGATTACATATCATTTAAGGAGGTCTTTGCATTCTTTGTGGAAATTGAAGTTGTAAAGCGCTAGTGCACTCACCACACACCAACTATTGGTATAGTGGAGATAGTAGAGTGATATAGCATTTCATCATGTATTTAGGATTTTTTGGAGGCCATGATTGATAAGGGCCAATGGGGGGAATTTGGCCAGGACAAAGGGCTTACACCCCTACTCTTTTACGAAATGTGCCCTGGGATTTTTAATGACCACAGAGAGGAATTTAATTACCATTGAATGTTGAGATGTGTGAAATATCTCCATGCTTCATGAAGCTGGTTTTGAACACAAGAATGCATCCTGTGTTATAACATACTACACATCTGAACATGTTTGATCAAGATCTGGTAGACCAACATATACTAGAGCTTCCTCAAGACTAGTCGACTAATAGTAAAGAAAATGCAGCATTTAGGCAATTTTGAAAATTTTTAGTTTTATCTTTTCCTAAACCGTCAATTGATACTATTCCTTTGTACTCCCTCCTTCCTGATATACCAGTGCCCTCAGCTCCAACAGGCTTTTGAGGGGCTTTATCACCACCGTACTGCCTTCAGGATTACTGCTCAAAATCCTTTCATTCTCATTAAAAAAGGTGAATAGTAAGATAACTGTCTGATTGGGAGGGGAGAGATGGGATGCTTTTAATCCCTTTAACATCTCCAGAAGTCAAATTGTTTGACTCAGAAAAGAAAGGCTGAGAAATGAGGAAGGATTAGATAAATGAATTTGAGGATATTTGGACACGGGCCATGTCATAATGAAAGACCGGTTGGAAAACATTGCGTAACATGGGTGAGATATGATGTAATGATTCTTTCACCCTAGCTGCTTATTAACAGCTTTTAACAATAATTGTAAGTGTTTTAAGGCAGTTACAGCCTCTGGGGCTCTCTGGACCACTGGATAACGGCTGTCACTCATTGATATTTGCTAGGCAGCCAGTGACTTGTCACTCAGATTAATAATTAATTTGGCATATAATGAAGCACACACTTGGGGGGAGGTGTGGAGTAGGCAGATCTCCCACACCTCCATCCTTACACGACCCTTTTAGATAAGGATGGTATTGTGGTGCAAGGGTTTAACTGTAATAAATTAAGGGATTTACAGGAAACTTTGAAAAAGGAGCCGATTAGAATAATTTGTCAAGCAAAGTATTTAATACAGTCCAATATGAATGTTCATTTGAGTCCTCAGTGGAAAAAACATAAATCCCTGTTCACTGCAAATAAAGTGCAAAAATGTTGACACATTAATGAATACTGCGATATTCATTCTCTAAAATTATTATGAATGATGAGAAGCAGATGTTAACTTACAACATTCAAATGTAACAGTCTGTTTATTGAAAGTACCTCATTTTCTCGCTTAAGCTGCGTATGGACATACACTTTATATGACAAATCTCAAGAGGATAGTACACAATCACACAAATGCACAGGGAAAAGTTACTTTATGAAACGCATCAAAAATCAGTCTATTACAATTTTTTATGTTCACGCATTCACGCAGCACTCTGTTGTTATTCCGTCGATCTCCATGTGACAGGAAATCAGAGAGAGAGTCAAAACGAGTTGTGTGTGTGTGTGTGTGTGTGTGTATATAGACAGTGGGAATTAGTTTTCTTTTTATCATGATGTGGTATTTGCAATAAGTTCATAGTAACCAAAGGTAAAAGTGAAACCGTGATAACATGGACAGTGGCCATAAAACAAATTATGCCATTTTTCATAAGAGAAACACATCCTGAAATTAAATTGTATTTCCTCATTACACCGGTATATTGAATTAAGTTCATGGTAAATATTTTTTAATATGTGTGGATTGAAAGCCTTGGCTTTCAATCTGTTCATGGTACAGATTTCTCCTTTATTCCTTTTCAATGCTGGTTTGTATGTTGGGGCCATTTTAATAAATTTTTTAAACTAGTTTAATCATCAACACATTATTTTCTGGCAGCGCTGTTTATGATGATCTGCGCGGCTGAGAGCTTGAGACCTGTCCATGTGTAAATGCATGTCTCTGTACTGATCTGTCCATTTGAGCCTTGAACCATGCTGACTGATCCAGGTAGAGTTTTCTTTTTCCTCTGATGAAAGAGTTTTATTTTGCATTGTGAACGTTTGCCTTTTGATATTTCTCATGCACAATAAAAAACGACAGCGCACAGTCAGAGAGTCGGGCAACTTTGTAGTCGCACCAGTGCGACCTCTTGCAAAGTTTAATCGCACTGCAAAATGTGACCATTTTAATACACAAAAGAAATATTTTAGCCTATTTTCAAGATTTCTCCATTTCAATTGAATAAACAAATTCAATCTAATTGAATAGCCTAATCTTTAATGAAATTTTGTTTTTATAAATCTTAGAAAATGCAAGTTTTATTAATTACATTTTCTTCAAGACTATTCAATTCAATTAGATGGAAATTTGTTATTCAATTGAAATGGATAAATCTTAAAAATAGGCTAAAATATTCTTTTGAGTGTAACAGTCTGGAGCCCTGCTTTGAAAAAGCGAAGATACAGTACTTAAATCCAAACAAATGATAGATTATTCAGAAGATATTTCAGAATATCTTTTGAAGAAGTCCTAGAAATTATTTTTTTATCTTGTTTTGTGTGGCAAACATTTGGATTTGGTGTGGAAAGGCCTAAATTCCTGTTCTGTGTAATTTTGCTTTCATTTGTCAGAACTTGTAGGTTCTCCTTTATCATTGCCTATTCATTAGAGGATGTACTTCCTTTTGTTGCTGTTTTCCCCTTGAGTCTTGAATTCTAAACCTTCACCTTTAACTTTTTCTTTAATGCAGTTCTACTAAGCTGATGGAATTCCTTACAAAAGGGCATTTCTTAGGTTATTGCAGGATATACACCTTTTGTTGACATAATTTTAATCTTGTCATTATCAGAGTGTGATAAATGTTGGTTTTAAAGTTCACAGTGAAAGTAATGTAGTTTGCACATTTACAGCATAGTTAGCAGATTGAGGAAGATTCATATTTGACCTTCATTGATATTCCCTTTCTGAGATTAATCAAAGAGAGTGGTTTGCTGTGCTATTCATCTTCAAGCAGCCTGATCCTTCCTGCTCATTTTCCTAAATTACATGGACACACACAAAAATGGGGTTTGGGGGGTACAACCGGACACATGATTAGTAATGTTGCTTGTATGGCAAGTAGACACGAGTATATGGATAACTCGTTGTAATTTATGAATTTGCTTGGAATTACATCGATACATTTAGATGCATGGCCTAGTTACCTCTTTGCTTTTACCTATATATTATTCTTCTTAGTCTTCTGTGCCTTTCACCTGCCCTTCTTAAATCCCCTCATCCTACTTTTCCTTCACTTGGCCATTTTTCTTTGTTTTCTCACTATTTCTTGCCCTCTCGCTCATCTTTCTTGAGCTGCTCTGTCTTCGCCCTTCATTATTGGATACTCATATTTACACACACTCTTTCACTCATTGCAGGGTTTCCACGGTCATAGTAAAACGTGGAAGTATCTGAAAATATTTACATTTCCAGACCTAGAAAGTCATGGATATTTTTAAAAGCTTAAGCACCCATGAAACGTCATGGGAATTTCTAGTCAATAAATTATGTCTAAAATATTTAAAGAGCACCTATTATGATTTTTAAAAGTGCCTAATTTTGTTTTAAAGTTCTCATACAATAGATTTACATGCATCCAAGGTCAAAAAACACTTGAATTTGCTCTTAATTTAAATTGCAGCATTGCCTTTTTTTCCCCAGTGTCAAAAACGACTCGTTGAAAGATCCGTTCTAAAGGATTCATTCTAAACTCTTTTCAGAGAGCCTGCTCTACTCTGATCAGATTTCCCAGTCTGTTGTGATTGGTCTACCACTTACAGCGTGTGTTGTAATGGAAACGCAAACTAGCGGTTATCAGAGGCTAACAGCTAACATCGTGCACTGGCTGTATATACAGACCAGAGGCAGTTTTTTTTGTTACCAAATTATGTAGGTTAGTACAAGTCTGGAATTACTAATAACTCGTTTCAGGTGTTCAGAATCGGTTCTTTCTTATGGGAGTCATTAACCATTTGTGGTGCACTTTGATTTTTGAATCTTTGTAGACTTTTTTACATTCACAAACAGCTATATAACACACTATATGAAAGGTAATATTTGAAAAAAAAAAAAAAAAGGTGCTCTTTAAGCTAGAAAATGCTCTTTTTGTGCAATTTATTTATTTAATCCTAAACCTGTTATTACTAAAGACTGGAAAAGTCATGGAAATTCTTTGTTCAAAATGTCTGGAAACCATGTCATTCAAATGCCTTTCTCAATAGAGGATTATTATTATTTGTATTTTTTTTTTTAATTTCTTGCACAAGAGGTTGATTTTTATTTAAATGTACAGATTCAATTTTTTTTTTTTTTGTTATATGAAAGTCACATTAAAACTGACTTTTACCAGGCCTTAATCATTTAATTTTGGTACTGTCAAATTCCTTTTATGTACAGATTTGACTGTTTTTACACATTTTATATTCAATTTCAGATTTTACACAGACTTAAATATTAAACTATGAAGATTTAAAATAAAGAAATAATGTTTTATAAACAATGTGTGAATTAAACAATCAGTTTCGATATTTAGTATGTGAAAATGACGTCTCATCAATTTTTCAAAGAAACTGTCCCATAGTTCTGGCATAATTTCCACCGCACAATTTTGTCCCTATTAGTTTTTATTTTAAAGTGTCATTAATGTTTTATTGCATAATTTCCCAGCAAACTGTAATTTTGCTAAATTATTCAAAAAGTGTAACAAATTTATTTAACTGTGTGTATAACATAAAATGTTAGCTATGAAATTATCCTTGGCAAGGCAGAGGAGCCCATCATTTAATTAGTGTTAATGTCATTTCCACCACAGAATTCTTTTAAACACAATATAGAATTTGAGGATTGCTGGAAATGACACAGTGGGGGAAATTTCAGCAATCTGAACTTTATGAAAAATAACAAAATGTACAAATGTACTTACACTGTTGGCTGTTGTTAGTAGACAAATATAAAAAATATATAAAATATTAAAAATGTTTGAAAGTTACTACTTTCTAGAAGTCCATAGTGCTAAAAGCGATTGAAGCTGAAAAAACAACCGTTTATTCTATCGTTGTTCATGCTTTTGTTTTCCTCTTTTTTTTTTTGTTTCCCTGCAGTATGTTTCGGCTGGATGTCTTCTGTCCCTACATCACACAGAGAAACCGGAGCATGAAGAGGTGTGTGAGTTCCGCCCATACACCTGCCCTTGTCCAGGAGCCTCTTGCAAGTGGCAGGGCTCCCTGGAGGCTGTCATGCCACATCTCATGCATGCCCACAAATCCATTACCACCTTACAGGGGGAGGACATTGTCTTTCTGGCTACAGACATTAACCTGCCTGGGGCTGTGGACTGGGTCATGATGCAGTCGTGTTTTGGCCACCACTTCATGCTGGTTTTGGAGAAGCAAGAGAAATACGAGGGACACCAGCAGTTCTTTGCCATCGTGCTGCTCATTGGCACACGAAAGCAAGCTGAGAACTTTGCCTACCGCCTCGAGTTGAATGGCAATCGTAGACGGCTCACATGGGAGGCAACACCGCGCTCAATCCACGATGGTGTTGCTGCGGCCATCATGAACAGTGACTGTCTTGTATTTGATACCTCTATTGCCCATCTGTTTGCCGACAACGGCAACCTGGGTATCAACGTCACCATCTCCATGTGCTGAGGTGGCAGCATAAGCCAGAGAGACGGCTTTTCCCAATGGTGGAAAACCTGGAAAACTGCTGCTCCCTTTCAGACAGGAGAGTCTGAAGGCAACGAGTGGGATATGTATACATTTGTGTATATTTCTGTTCAAGACTCATCCGCTCAAACGGCCCACACTGATGTTTCACTTGTAGGTTAGTTTGCTAGACGAATGACAGAGATTCTTCTCGAGATAAAGAGGGGTTCGAGTGTGCAGGTGTTGGCAATCAGTTGAAGGCATTGGTGAGATTTTCTCTTGCACGGCCCAAGCATACAAAGACCTCAACATTCTCAACCAGTCGGACTACGCCCACAGTAGAGTCTGGGTATGGATGACCCTGTTTAGTATCTGGGATGACCTTTGTCAAGCCCAAAATCCACAGGAACTTGTAATCAGCTGGCATATCTTCACAAAAATGAAAATCATTTGATCATCCGGGCCTTGGGCCAAAGTCTAGACATGAAAGCGGAACATTTGCCTCAGAAGCTTACAAAACCTATGAGTACAAAAATGCATTGACTGCTTTGGTTTTTCCCTGGAATATCAAATGGAACTTTGACTATTGTAAATGGCAATGTAAATGGTAATATTTTTTAAATGTCTTGATGAATTAGATAGCCCAGTGCTGAGTGTGCATGGTGGAAATAAAATTCACTTACAAAAAAAAAGACTGCATATCCACCATGTTTGTGAGGTAAAAATCGGACCTCTTCACCATGCTTCTTTTGAATCATTTTACTCTGCCTGTCCTTACTGTTGCAAGACAATTTGTGAATGAGGTTCTTTGTTGAAACTGATTAAGAGTGGGGCTGCTTAAGTTTTTGATTTATTGAATAATCTTGAGTTGATCATCAGCTACAAAATTAGTGACAGATTTAGTGACAGAACTACAGCCAACCTTTTAGACATTCAAATACTCTTGATCTTTTGCCACATCTCAAATTTAGTTATTTGTATTTGAGACTCGTTTCAAACTTGTTTCTCACCACCTTGGATTTTTTCTATGCATATGAGCCTGTGCAGAATCACAAACAGTCAACTATCCTTATTGGTGCAGTTGACCACATAATACTGGTTTTGTTGTCACTAGCTGGGTTTCCATCACATTTTAAAGCGCATTTCTAAAAATACAACTAAATAAAATACTCTCTGAAAATAAATTGTTGCACATTTCCATCCACTACGTAATGTGCACTATTATGAGGGAGCCTTATACGCAATTACAAAATTGGCTTAAAAATAGTTAGAAGGAAATCCAGCTATTATGTTTACATGCACAGCCATACTCTGACAGCTATAAAAAAAAAAAATCAACAACAACAGAAGAAACCCATCTTTACAGGAGATTTGAAATCATTGGTTTATTCTTTGCTTTTGACGTCAACAACACTTGCACACATTGGATAAGCTGAAAAGAACTCCAGTAATGGTGTTTCAATGCAAAATCAGGGAATTAGGCAAAAATCTACAGAAATGCCATTAAAGGATCACGTTTACAGGAACACGTTACAGGACCACTTTGTCAGCTTATTTGGCATAATCCGTGTAAGGTTGTGCATGTAAAAACGTTCATTGTATTTTAATTTGTCTTATATTTGAACCAAGAAGACGCAAACGTTTTGTAAATATATACGATACACAAATCTAGTTTTTTTTTTTATATATATATATATATTTGTTGTTATTGTTATGTCTCTAATATGAGTCATTTAGTCTAGGTTGAAGTTGTTAACTCCAGTTCTTTTTAAAAATCCAGCAAGGTATGAGCGAATATTTAAGTGCCCCTTTGGTCAGAAAACCCACAATGCCTTACTTGTATAAAAACTCATTATTTTAGGGTCTGCCTTCTTTAAGGACTCCGACTCAATTTCAGGTCACTATGATTCAAACCTCCAGTGTCTTGAAAGTACTGGAAGAGAGACACATGCTGGTTTTATGGGCTTGAAAGTCACTGGTCATCCTACTTTGGCCCCAAAACCAGCTTCGGTAACAGTTACACTGAACCCAGCCTCTAATCATATACCTCTACGATTTTGGAGATGTCTGTACGAGAACTGCATTGATCTCCGTGAATGCGGGTGGTTCCATTAAGACCTTTTCTTTATCTCTCTGCTTCATTCTCTATTTAAAGTAATTTAAACATGTAAATTAAATGTTTTATAAATCTTTTGTAGAGGAAATATATTCAGTTTTTTTATGAATTTGTCCATTATAGACCTACAGGAAGAGATGAAAGCACTGAGCTCATGTCCGACTCTCGTTCCCCATGCTTGTGCGCTGGACATGCAGTTGTCATGGCAACTAAATATGCTAATTAGAAATCTAGCTAATTCATTCCTAGAAAAAAATTATTGTACATTTTTGTCATTCTCTAGATAAACCTGAAATCCTATTTGCAGGCTCTGTAGATAACGGAGATCAAAGATATCAATACATTTTTCAAGGTACTTGGCTGACACAGATGTTCCTCAAGAGAGCTGGATAAATGATGCCAAATAGTGTTAGAAACACTCCCATCATTAGAAAATTTGGTATATAAATGGCAAATGTGTGTTGAACAGGATGGAGTACTTGCATGTGAATCATGAGCCCTGAAGGAAGCTCCAAACATCGAATGTGTGAATGGTTTAGAAAGGTTTTCAACAAAAAATTATTTTGTATACTCCCCAAACCAATGCGACTTTCTTTCCTCCATGGAATATAAAGATGAAGTTTGGTTTGAAAGAACATGAGAACGACACTTAATTTTTGGTTGAATTTGCCCATTTAGGCTGATCTATTTGGATTTTCAAATAAAATGAATATACAATGATACATTAATACATATTCATGTTATTAATAGTTGTTGCCTGTTGCAAATTGTTGTACCTCTAGAACAGAGACAAGACATTTGAAGTCAAAATAGACCACCAGCCATCTGTCCCTCTCCCACAGCATTTCAGACTCCATTAAACCGAAGTGAACACAAAACTGAATAAATGCATTTTAATGAAGTGAGCAGGTGGTTCCCTGTGCTGTGTGCCATGCCTTGCAATCAAGCCATCAGGATCAATATGGAGTTCCACATCCAAATAAACTTGTGAATAAACAAGTTCCGGCCAAGGACCAGAATACTTAATGTGTGTGGCAGTGAAATGGCAAGCTTTATCTATGATGCAGCTTTGATGCTTCCTGTGCTGACCCAGTGATGATAATTTCCAACCATTAGTTTACATATTAAAATATAAGTGCCAGGTTATTCCTTGTATTATGTTAGAGAACAAACTTTTAATGTTGGAAATTATATTAAAAGGGACTTATATTTTGTAAACGTGGGTTTTACAACAGCATTTCACATTCACTATCCAGATTCAAAAGCCTCAATTGCATTATTGTACTGTAATTTATGACAGTTGGCCATCTCATCAAAATCTTCTTTAATATTCTGTTTTTAGATTACGATTATGATTTAATTTACCATAATGAGACAAGTGGAAAGTAAATACTCATTTTAATATTATAATACATTGAGAGAGAGGAGTTGAAGAACAGTCACAAATGTTAAAACTCTTCTTGAATTAGTTTGGCAAATACTGTGATGGTGAAGACAATTGGGCTCAGACCCAAAGATAGCTTGCAAAAACAACATTAAATGAGCTAAAAATGTCCACAACAACAGTGCTAGTTAAAGAGGACCGCTAAATCCAAAGACCTAACAACGTTATGGCTGCTGTTTATATTTTATATACTGGTAATGTCCAATTAAGAACTGCTGTAAACATGTTTTTATCTGTATTTTTTGATAGCTAATTGAAAACGGGGTTTGTGATGCAGTCTAGCGGATAAGCAATGCAATGAGGGACGTCAGATGAACATGACCAGATGGTGTACATTATAAAAGCTCAGTGCAAACAGACATTTGACCCTTAACCTTCAGTATTTTGTCTGTGATGGAACAAAACCAAATGGAGTCACATCTTCAGTGCTCCTGGCCAGTTTGTTCATATTTGACAGGTTATGATTTGGACAGCTCACAGCCACTACAGGCTGTAACCAGTTACCATTAGAACGTTATTTTAGGCGATTCGCTTTTTCCCCCACAGTATCAAGAGAAAACTGGAGAAAAGCCCTGACTCAGTAAACCTATGCAGTCACATTTTAGCTAACTGTAAATTGTTTCACTGCTGAAAGCAATTATTTTGAACATGAAAAAAATGTTTTTAGTATACTAGATTTTTCATATTCATAGCCCAGGCTAAACACATTTAGTGAAATGAATGCCGTTTTATTAACAAATGAGGTTTCCAAATCCCATTATTCACCACACCCATATTTTTTGGCCATTTTCTCCATCTTAATTGTTAATCTTGATGTGTATAACTAATGAATTCTGGGTGTTTGTTTATTCAGAGTACATCTGTGTAGTTGAGATTCGTCTTCTCTCGCTAGTTTATTCAAATCTGTTAATATGGCTCTAGAGATTATTTGAAATATTAGCGATGGAGAAATGCTGTTGTTTCCTGTTGAGCAGGTATAAATGGGTAATGTGCACATCTGTTTAGTCCAATGTAATAATTTTTTTTTCTTCTACTGAACACCTGTCCTTAACTAAATGTCTTTTACTAGTTTTACAACCGAAATCTGTAATGGTTGGTTCCTTTGAGAGCATCATTTTGATTTTGGAAAAACGTTTTCAGTTGTCACTGTTCATCAGCATACTTTTTGGTCTTTGTACCTTATAAATGCAAATAAAATGTATTTATTTGTCAAACAGGTGTACGTAAAGTGTCAAGCACAAATTCTAAACATTTATTTACATTTTCGGAGGTACACTTGAAGAAAATAAAATCACCTCTGATAAAATAGTCCATTTTAAATGGGAAACAAAATCTGCTGTGTGTTTAGTTTCACCCGTGTTCTCGGTGTCTGTCTCGCTCCCCTCCTTTGTCTTGGTCTATCTCTCTATCCCTGTCTCTCCCTTCATCTCGTACTCTTTCTCTTTCCCCATTTCTTTCTCTATCACCCCCTCTTCCTCGGTCCCTCTTGTCTCGCTGTTGTGTGTCTTCATGTCTTTTCACCTCTCTGCTTCTGTCTGCTTTATCCTGGTCTCTTTCAACTCTCCTATCATCTCCATATCTGTCTCTGAATCGGTCCACCTCCTCTGCTCTGTGCTGTGGATGTCCTCTTGACTCTTGTCCACTTCTGTTCCGTCTGTTGTCTGCCGGTCCTTTTTCGGCATACTTCTCATATGCCACATCCTCCTCCTCCTCCTTCACTCTGACTGGGGATGACATTGACATCTCAGTCCATGCCTCACGTTTATCCTCCTTTAATGTCTTTTTCTTCTCTTCTTTTCTCCTTTTCCTTTTTATCTTAAGTACAACAAGACCAAAAATAGAGCCATTTAGTTGTACCTTAAAAACTAAATACAGAGTGTACACAAGAGATGCAACCTCTTTTCACCTTTTTTTGGCTTTTTCAAAAGGTACAGCATCCTCTTTCTCAGATTCTGACTCAGAGGAGGAAGGAGGGGGCACTTTGGGAGCGCAGCCCTCTTTTTGCAGTTGTTCAGTGATATCATCTATGTCATCTGAGTCTTTAGGTGGCCGATAATTTGCTACATGGTCCACGCGTATGGTTCGGCCTTTAATCTATAGAGAAAGAAAACAGAAAAAAAAAACAAATTAGTTCAATAGACCTATTTAGATTAAAGGAATGTTCCTGGTAAAATACAAGTTAACTGCAATCCATAGCATTTGTGGCATAATATTATCACAGAAAACACTTAACTTAACAAAAAAAAAACTCACAGTTAAGGTAAAGGCCTGGGTATACTTTGTATTTCTGCATTCTGGATCAGATTGCCCCGTCGACCACTTTGCCACTCAAGGTATAGGCAAGGTATGAGTTTGGAATGGCACACTACCCATACTTCACTGACTACATATGTCAATGGCAGACATAAGAGTATACCAGTATGAGGTAGTATGCAATTTCAAACTAAGCCACTCTCTTAATAGCAAGCACCGTAAGGGCGAGCTTTTGACATATGCACACTACATCTGCTTTGTGATAGTCTTTTAGTACAGTCAACCACGCTAACGATGTGCACATATGAGCACTTTCCACATGTCGAGAAAATCTGGGCCGCACACTGGCAGTATATGCAGACTGTGCTGATGATGAAATTGGCATCACAGAAATCAGCAACATGAACAACCAAAGTATACTTTGGCCTTAAAGGGATAGTTCACCCAAAAATTGTAATTCTCTCAAAATTGACTCACCCTCATGCCATCCCAGATGTGTATGAATATCTTCTGCAGAACACAAAGATTTTAAGAAGAATATTTCAGCTCTGTAGGTCCATACAATGCAAGTGAATGGTGACCAGAAATTTGAATCTCCAAAAGAATAAAAAGGCAGCATAAAAGTAATCCATAATTCTCCAGTTGTTAAATCTACATCTTCAGAAGCAATATGATAGGTGTGTGTGAGAAACGGATCAATATTGAAGGCCTTTTTTTATTGTAAATCTCCACTTTCACTTTTGGTGATCACATATTGCCATCTAGTGGGCAAGGAGGAGAATTTATAATAAAAACAGAACTTAAATATTAATCTGTTTCTCACCCACACTTATATCACTTTTGAAGACATAGATTTAAGCACTAGAGTTTTGTGGATTATTTTTATTCTGCCTTTCTGTGCATTTTTTAGCTTCAACATTCTGGTCCCCATTAACTTGCATTGTATGGACTTACAGAGCGGAGATATTCTTCTAAAAATCTTCATCTGTGTTCAGCAGAAGAAAGAAAGTCATACACATCTAGGATAACATGAGGGTGAGTAAATTATGAGAGAAAATTGAGTGGACTATTCCTTTGAAAGGAACTTACAATGGAAATGAATTGGGCCAGCTCATTAACATCAAAATGCATGTTTTTTCCAAAAGTATAGCCACAGGATACAAAAATTAGTGTTCGCTTGATTTTAGTGTGACATTTTTTTTGTTTACAGTAGGGAGCACTGTTTTACAAACATTTATTCTGCTGCATGGATCTGCACTGCCTGCCCAAATAGAAAGTTGCCATTTGGATTTAAGGCAGTGTTATGATCTGGGGTTCCTTCAATTGGTCAGGTCTAGGATCAGCAACATTATGCAGCAGTAAGATGAAGTTAGCGGACTACCTGAATGGCCAGGTTATCCCATCAATAGATTTTCTTCTTTCCCAACACCACTGGCATATTCCAGGAGGACAATGCCAAGATTCATCGGGCTCAAATTGTGAAAGAGTGGTTCAGGGAGCCTGAGGAATCATTTTCACACATGAATTGGCCACCACAGAGTCCTCACCTTAACCCCATTGAAAGTCTTTGGGATGTGCTAGACTTTAAAGAGTGGTTCAACTCTCCCATCATCAATACAAGATCTCGGCCAAAAATGTATGGCAATAAATGTTGTGACACTACACAAGGTTGTCAAAACCATGTTACGACGAATGTGCGCCGTAATCAAAGCTAAAGTCGGTCCAACGAAATAAGAGTATGTGACTTTCTTTTGGCCAGGCAGTGTATAAGCATTCAGTTGTCAATGCATAAGATTATTTAATGCAGTTAAGGCAGTTATTTACCTAATTTGGCATAACTGTTTTATAAATGTTATTTCCATGTTTTTGATGCATTTTAGTTAGTTATATAGAATTTTAGGTTTTTTTGTGAGAGTGAGAGGAGCAAAAAGAAAGCCATTGCATACGTCCTGTGTCTTCTGTCTATATATTTATGCATTTATTTTGCTACAAGTATATTCCAAACAAACTCCTTTCTTTTTATGATTTTTATGCTAGGATAAAATAACACAAAGATTGATAAACAGTTCAGAACATTTTTTTAACCACTCCCCAGATTTCATATTAGCATACTACAGCTGTGGCAAGTGGTTTAGGACATCTACTTTGTGCATGACATGAGTCATTTTTCCAACAATTGTTTACAAACAGATTGTTTCACATTTAATTGACTATAACAAAATTCCAGTAATTCCAGCTTAAAGTTAAGTTAACTTAACTTTAAGCAGCTTGGAAAATTCCAGAAAATTATGTCAAGTCTTTAGACAATTAGCTTCTCAAAGGAGGTGTACTGAATTAGGAGTGTACATGTGGATGTATTTTAAGGCCTACCTTCAAAATCAGTGCCTCTTTGCTTGACCTTATGAGAAAATCAAAAGAAATCAGCCATGACCTCAGAAAAACAATTGTGGTCATCAACAAGTCTGGTTCATCCTTGGGAGCAATTTCCAAAAACCTGAAAGTACCACATTCATCTGTACAAACAATAGTACGCAAGTATTAACACCATGGGACCATGCAGTCATCATACCGGTCAGGAAGGAGATGCATTCTGTCTCCTAGAGATGAATGTCTTTTGGTGCGAAAAGTGCAAATCAATCCCAGAACATCAGCAAAGGACCTTGTGAAGATGCTGGAGGAAACAGGTAGACAAGTATCTATATCCACAGTAAAACGAGTTCTATATCGACATAACCTGAAAGGCTGCATGGGGACAAAGATCTTACTTTTTGAAGAAATGTCCTCTGGTCTGATGAAACAATGGCTATATTGAAGCAACATCTCAAGACATAAGCAAGGAAATTAAAGCTTGGTCGTAAATGGGTCTTCCAAATGGTCAATGACCCCAAGCATACCTCCAAAGTTGTGGCAATATGGCTCAAGGACAACAAAGTCAAGGTGTGGAGTGGCCATCACAAAGCCCTGACCTCAATCCTCAAGCAGAACTGAAAAAGCGTGTTCGAGCAAGGAGGCCTACAAACATGTCTCAGTCACGCCAGTTCTGTCAGGAGGAATGGGACAAAATTCCAGCATTTGACCCAAGTTAAACAATTTAAAGGCAATGCTGCCAAATACTAACAAAGTACATGTAACATTCTGACCCACTGTGAAAGTGATGTAAGAAATAAAAGCTGAAATAAATAATTCTCTACTATTATTCTGACATTTCACATTCTTAAAATAAAGTATTTATCCTAACTGACCTAAGACAGGGAATGCTTTCTATGATTAAATATCAGGAATTGTGAAAAACTGAGTTTAAATGTATTTGGCAAAGGTGTATGTAAACTTCTGACTTCAACTGTAAATACATGTGAAATAGAGTACATTAAATAAAACAGGCATAGTATACAATATGATGCATAACATTTAAATTAATATAAAAGATAACACACCATTGTGGTCTTTTCAAATATTGCATATTTGTACTGAATTCAAGGTTTCTTGTGCTGAGCACTGTTGGTACATTATCACTGCAATACAACTAGCAGTGAGGTTTGGCAATTTGTTTGTCTACACTCATAAAATATTGCATGTCAAGAGTTTTTTGTGAGATATTTTACTGCAAGCTTAGTGCAAATGAATTGCCAAACCTCATTGATATTTTTAATGCTAGGATAACATTCACTATACATATTAAATTATGTACACCAAGACAAAACACAAGGTATACTGTATAATGTGAGGTATCAGCATATTACATAAATATTCTAATAAAAATGTATGTGTTTACAGTTTCTAATGATGTACTTGCTGATTTCAGAGTTTTTGTGCACAAGACGAGTAAAAGAGCACAGCGCCTGTGTTTGCTTGTTGATTAGCGCCACCAACACACTGAATTGTGCAGCAGCAGCAGTGACTCTGGTAAAATGACAAAAAGCTCATCTCATTACTCAGTCTGTTTTCATCACAGTTCGGAAGAAATATATTTGAACACCTCCCTACAAAAGAAATCTTCTGATTTTTGGACCCAGTGTGAAATGCACCATGGGAATTCATTGTTCCTAGTCAAAAGCTCATTCAGAACGGACAATCGTACCAACATTTCGGTCTTGGTTTGAATAGGCCTTAAGGTTGCTGTACAATGCATCTGAAGTTTAATAATGGAAATGTATGTTTATATTTTTATATAGTTGAGAACTATATAAAATAATAAAAGAGTATGTTAGGTATTACTGGTAATTGTTATGGCTGGATGATATAGCATATAGAATATTCACAATATAATCATGATCATTTTGCTGATGATATAAAATTAAGCAATATTGTAAATATTGCAATGATTTTAATACACGCAATATGATGATTTTTATTTGGCCATTACGTTTTATAAAGAGTCAATATTCTGAAAAATATCAAGATATAATTTTTGTAGCCATATCGCTCAGTCCTAGTAATTGTATATGGTAATAGTATGTATGGTCGTTTATACTGATGCACAGTACAACACAGGTCTCAACAATAAGGATGAGCTATATAATATTTGATAATACATGTATAATTACTGCAAATTAAAAACTTAAAGAAAACATTTAGTGAATATTGGCAGGGCAAGTAAAAATCTTGACTACTGGCCCAAATGGGCCACAATTGAATATGTATAAAAAATGTATTCACCTTGATTCCATTAAAGTTATCCACAGCCAGAATAGTGCTCCTTTGATCCCCATAGCACAGGAAGCAGAATCCCTTTGATTTGCCAGTTTTCTTATCTCGAACCAGGTTAATGTTTGCAATCCCTCCATACCTGAGATACACAAGTACTAATAAAATACTATTAGTACTTGTACTGATTTCTTTAGCAAGGATAGATATGTTTGAGATGTAAATAAATAAAAATGTGAGCTTGAACCAATAGGACCTACTGCGAGAAAACACAGATGATGTCTCCTTCGGTCAACTCATATGGGAAGCCACCTGCAGATTACAACATGTTTTAAGTCAAATAGCAGCAATACAATACTGAATTTTTCACTGATCTATAAACATTTTATTTGACAGAAATCACTGACAAATTATTCTGTAAATCTTGAAGTTGTTCTCTTTGATATGGCAGAGTTTCGCATTAGGCTTGGCTTCAGAACCGATCATAATTTAAAGCTTCTAAAGGCATCTTTACACAGCCGAGTTAATCATGCTCTGTGCCTGCTTTTATGTAAAGACACAATGCAGCATAAAAGCCAGTCTAAATTAAGCCTGCTCCAACCCATCGCAGAGCAGCCTAAATCTTTGTTTTTGTCACGATAGATCTTATGTTCATTCATTTAGTTTCATTTTTAAGGCATCATTTCATATTTTCATTCATTTAATATTTCTATATTCAAAATGTTATATTTAAAACAATAATCTCATATCTTGTATGCAATTGTCATTTCTGTGTGAATGCATTTAAGCCTGCTCTGAGCCGGATTAAACAGTCTGTGTAAATGTATCTAAATTCCAGTTTAAATGGAGCTTCTGTGCCACCTTGTCAGTGTAAAGATGGCTTAAGAGAAGGTGGAACAGATACAATAAAAATAAAAAATAAAATCATTTAGATGTTATAATACATGGTGTACCAGCATGTGTTTCTACAGAATGACTAAGACTTTAGAGAAAGAGGTGACTGCCGCCACCATCTGGCTGAAAGCACACTCTTTGTTTGGGTCAAGTCCCAAAACCTCATCAGCTGCCTGCCTGTCTTGTGAGAATTTTAAAACATCATATGCATGTTCTCAATGTGCCTATGCTGCTCAAAAATGCAGTCTAGGTAGGCAGACTGGGTTATGGGATATGATGTTATAAGTTGAGTATGCTATCAAGTTAGGGAATTAATGGGGGCAATGGTTGACTCTGTGCATGTATATTTTGCTTTGTTCTGTGTTATGTTTATGAATTAACCAATACAGATTTTAATCTGAAGTGAATGCCAACAAGCTGCTCACCGATGTAGATCCAGGCACTGTTCATATAGACTGAATGCCAGGACACATTGTCTTTGATGCCCAGTTCAGCTTCTCTTTCATTCAGTTCATTGATGAGCTTCACTTTGGTGAGGGTAGTTTTGTTTTTCTTTGCTTTCAGTAAAAATGTTAATCACAAAAAAAAAAAAAAAAAAATAAAAAAATAAAAAAAAATATGAAATGACTCCCAATAAAATATTCTGCTATAAGTGATGATTTTTCTATATATTCTTCAAATAACCATCGTATTTTATCTGAAACTCTTCATTGACATTTTTGTTGACTTGGTTAATAAAAACTAACTTTTGAAAAAAAATGACTAGGGAAAGATTTTTTGGGTGTTGGATACAGTGCCACAAATGTGGAACTGCCATAATTTTTGAAAAATGCATAGAAATAATTTTCACAAAGAAATTTTAAAAAGGTTTATGTAAAACATTTCAAAATCAGTGTGATTCAAAGTTAATGGGATCTTCAGTTCAAATCTGTTCGTTTGAATAAAAATCAACCCCTGTGAATTTAAAATGCCACAAATTAAAGAAACACCCATAAACATCTTAGTGTTAATGAATAAAAGTGTATTTTATTATAGTCTATATTAGCAGTATATACTGTATACAGTCTTATATTTTACAACTGATAATGTCATAAAAGTGAAAACTGGACAAGAACTATGATCTGGTTATTTTGAAGGCTGTGTGTCGAGTGCAAGAGGAAACAGAAAGCAAATAAAGGCATCTGCTCTGTTTAATGTGCAGAAAAACATATACTCTGCACTTCACATCCATGAAGGAACATTTGCTGATGTCTAAGACCTTATACAGTTTCTTTGGATTAAATTGACATTCTCAGTCTGTTGGGATTAATTTCAGGATGTTGATCAGGAATTGTGACGGGCTCACTGCAGTGTAAATGGACATGCAGTGTCCTGTCATGAAGTCTTACAGCCGGACCAATAGGTGTTTGGTCTGTGTGGCATCTGTCCGGAGTCTTGGAGTGTGTCATACAACACAACTTGTCTTTAATATATGCGAAGACCACAGAGATCTGATTCCTCACCTCCCGCTGCCAGCAGGCATAAACAAGAGGATTGATCAGGGAGTTTGTGATTCCTAGCAGCCAAAGATGGTTCTCTAAGAAGTGATATAGTTTACAGGTGGGACACAATGCCTGCACAATACTGACCACAAAGAAAGGGCACCAGCAGAGTGTGAAGCAACCCACCAGAACAGCAACAGTCCGCAGGGCTTTTACGTGACCCCAGTAATGTCCGGGCGGTAGAAAGCGTGAACCCATTTGCCGTATACGCTGCTGGTGGCCACAGGCAATTTTCAGGATGTCCATGTAGAAATAGATAAAGACAGAAAGCAGGGGGAAGAAAAAAGCACAGAAGATTACAATGATGCTCTGTGGTTCTATGACAGAGAAGAACGTACAAATATTTTTATAATTTTCCTGCTGCATTGGCTCCACTATGCTGGGCAAAAAGCCCACAGTTACAGAGCCCAGCCAGAGTGGAATCAGACTTCCAGCAACCATCTTCTTGCTCATTAGCTGTGAATAGTGCAATGGCAATTTTATGGCTACATAGCGATCCAGCGATATTAAGAACATGGTGAGGATGGAGGCAGCAGTTGGTGCAATGACGAAGGCCATGCGCAACAAGCATGTGCCCTTTTGCATAGAGGCCGTCCGTCCTTCAAGAGCATCAGTGGCAATTCTAGTGATGGCTACACCCACTAGGGTGTCAGCAATGGACAGGTTTAAGACAAAGCACCAGCTATGGTAGCCCTTCTTGCAGATGAGCAGGACCAGAGCAATGGCTACTAGAAGGTTGGTGGAGATTATCAAAATGGATCCTGCACAAAGAATATACCCCATGGTTGTTACTATTCTTTCTATCCCGATGGGGGTTGTAAGTACTGGACTAGCCGATGTCACTCTGTACTGTTCCCTAATTTTTTCTGAGAAAGTCTCCAGAGTAGCATTGAACATTATCATCATTTTGTCAAATGTATTTTACTTTTTCTGTACTCCACAAGTTCAAGTTAAGAGGACCTAAAGTTCCAACAGACAGATACTATCGGTTTAAAGAGGAAATGAGGACAGACAGATTTATCTTTGCTCCCACAGGTAAGACATTGATCATTTTTTGCTGCAGTGGTTTAAATTCTCTGACCCATGTTCTCTCTGGCTGTCATCCAGATCCCATCAATGTTTCTCAAGAGCATACTTCCTTCTGGAAGAGACTGTTATCCATAAGGTTTTGATTATGAAATTAAAGCATAACTTTACTGAACTAATAAGACAAAGCTTGTCTTATTGACAAAAAGGATTGAATACTTGCAGATTAATTCCTTTAATGAAAATCCTGGGAAAGTCCATTCTCATCATCCTGGAGAAGTCCAATAAATTCAGCAGTAAACATATTCCAAAAGAGCATAAATATGTCCAGAACAAAGATTCCAAGTGGAATAGTGATTCCTGTATTAAGGCTCTATCAGTACATCTTTGAGCCAATCGGGAGTGGCTCGAGGATAAAGACCAAGCTCACTTAGAACTTCCACCAAAAAATGGGGTAATCCATTTTGTTGGCTGCAATATCCGCAGTTATTCAGTCTCTATACAGTCCAGCGTTAGTTGTCATCCATTGATAACTCTGATCATGACTAACTTTAAACAAACTAAAAAGGGGAAGAGAAACTGAAAAAAGTGGGAGAGAGAGGGTTGGGTTTAGAGACTGGGCTGGGCGGTGGGTTGGGGGATGGACTCCAACAGCATAGCTGTAATTACTCATGAGTGAATGAACTATGAATAAACAAAATCTCTCATGGGTGAATAAACATTTACCATATAAAATCCAAACCCCTCCAATTTTATGACAGCCAAGGTAAATGCACATAAATGGATGTATTTTTTGGGAAACTACTTAGGATGAATTAATTACATTAGCCTTTATATTATAACTGCAATAATGAAGTAACTCCTTCAACTTCCCTCTCGAGTCATGTGAATAATTGAGTCAAAGCCTCCAAGTGCAATGGACTTAAAAACACACAACTTGTTTTGAATTTGTACACAGGCCTCCATACTGAGGAAAGAACGTTTTATGACAACGCTACACAATAAAGCTTGACTCCCACTGGCCAACAATGCAGCAGTGTCATTCACCCCTACTAGACTGTTCAGTGCTATTGAAAGCCGATTTTTGTCAGCAGTTGTTGTGCCCACCTCTCTGCTCTCTGAAAGTTTTTGGATGCTGCTAGTGTCAAACTGTGCCCACCCCTCACCTGCAAATCATTGGCCATCTTTTCCTTGAGCTCGGTAAAGATCTGAAGATCAATTCTGAAGCAGTGGGCAGTTTGTTTAGAGGTCTTGACTGAAAATGTCTTTAAAGAGGAGATTACTCTCCACGTTGTTGTGCTGTGTGTACTGTGTGGCATCACTCTTCTGCCTTAACCCGGACAGAAACAACTGTGTCTCACATGGTGCCCGGTGAGTTTTTGTTGGAGTTGTGTATTTTCTTATGCTAGTCTGTAAGATTCAAGATATGTTGGTTTGCTGGTCTTAGCTTGTCATCCAGCCTGATCAGGCTTGTCTGTTAGCATAGAAGGGTTTTGGGTGCTTTTCTGCTGGTCAGATTGGGTACCAGCTTTGCCAAGCTGGGAGACCAATTTTAACTAGCGAAGACCAGAAAACCAGTTTATTCTGGATGAAGATGTTTTTTGTCCATAAGGAATATTGATCATTAAGTGATATTTTGTGTTTCTGAATCTTACAAAGACATCAGATTGTCTTTTACCTCTTGTTTGAGTAAGAATGTAAAAGTTTGGGGGCAAGGGTAAGGTGTCTCAGATTTGGTCATGAACAGCATTCATAGAAAATCATAAAAACCTCTAAGAAACTAAGAAAGCAATTAGTCTAAATGTATTTTCTACACTTTATGGGCAGTGCATTCAATCCTGTTGTGGAATAACTTCATCTGAAACTCAAGAAGTAATCACTTTTGTAAAGCAACATCTCTTGTGTTTCTCATGGTGTTGTAGGAATTTGGTATCAGTTATTCAGCAGCTGTACCAGCGTGTGATGAGGCTTCTACGCACCACTCTGTGACTTTTCTCAAACAAGAGGGAAGCTGAAACCACAAGGATCATATTACAGAATACTTATCAAGAGACAGTATAACTGATATAAAGTAATGGTCATCAACTTTAAAAGATATTCCCCAACATGATTAAAGGTGCATCTGCTTAAAATGGGTATGTGTGTTAAAATTAATGGTCCATAAATAATACATTTTACAAAAAGAACTTGCATATTAAGCCATATGAATGATTAACAATGGAAGGTAATGCCATTTTATTTGATCTCTCTGCAGGTTGAAGTGTGCATTTGGGAATGATGCTGTTGTCTTTGTGAGAGGGTAGTCCTGATAAAGAAGGAACATTTTACTTAAAACTCCACGCAATATGCTATATCAAAACTTACAAAAATGTAATACACAGACCGAATGCTTAGATAATATAGAGAGAGAGACAATATGTGATTCTTTGGTTGAACAAAGAGACATTATTATAAAAGTTATTTTCTTTGCAGTCTTGAGGTGTGACATCCAGTGAAAAACAGAATTTCTTAAACTATGACCTTCATAATCCTGAGGGATAATTGTTATAAAAGGAAGGTTATGTGTACAACTGAAGTTAAATGCACAAGGCCTGTGGGAATTTATATTATTTGG